>NC_003071.7:13051108-13700275 GCF_000001735.4 Arabidopsis thaliana
TTGCACTTAGCAGTGAAGCGAGTTTTGTCAGATTTAACAGTCTGCATCTCAAAGCGTAAGGCAATTGCTGCATCTCTGAGTGCTCTCCTACACGCAAGGACATCAGAAAATTCCATACCAACGATCAAATTGTGCTCAGGAGCTGTTTGCAGAGACCGGCATTGAAGGATAGGAGGAGCCAACTCTAGCTGCTGAGAAAGGCTTATGTTCAGGCCAGGTAAGGGATCCCTATTCATGCAATGACCCACCGCCAACTGTAAATTATCATTGAGATCCTGAGAAACTAATAAAGCAAGTTTATCATTCTCTGAAGTTCCCGAGTCATCATTATCAGGAAAGGAGAGGTCAAAAGTATGGTCATAGCTTTCATTTTGGTTTTCCTGAGAATCAACCTCATCTTTTCCTTCCACAAGTTGCTTTTCATGTATTTCTTCACTGTGAGTCCCTGAGTTTTGTAGAGCCAATGCATGTTCCTGGCCGTGGTTCCAAACCTCATTTTGCTCACGGGAAACACCTATCTGCAGGTTGGTCTCTTGTAATGGTTCCAAAGCAAAATTGTAATCATGACTAGTAAAAAGTTCATTGTTCTGTCGAGCTTCCATATATTGCTCCTGCCTAAACGAGATATCGTGGTTTCCCGACATAATCAGCTCGTTATTTGTCATTTCATCACAGTAACAAAATATTGGCCAACAAAAACACTAATATCTCTTACAGATTCTAATTCAACCAGTAGTGTCTTTTATAGACCTGTAAAGAAGAAAACAAAGTATGAACACTAACATAAGACCTTGACAGAAAAGTGAGAACAAAAAACAAATAAAAGAGCTATAAGTTGTATAACCATAAGCCCTCAAGATATAGCACAAAAGCAACTAACTTGGAAGCATTCTTCTATAAAAACTTATGCTCCAATCATTGTTTCTAACAAAAATCCAAACCAACACTAGTTAAGAGCAGAGATTAATGTTTTAGCCTAAGTTTTACAACTACCACCATCTCTGAAATTGAAAGCTCTCTGTTGGGGATTTAGCTAACGAACAAAACACCCTTGAGCCACCAAAACCCAATTCGAAATTTCACAACTTGATCAAACAAACACAGATTAAAAACAGAGATCATGTACGAGAAAATTCAATGCTCGGAACAATTTCTAACCAAATTTGACAGGAAACAAACGAAGGAGATCGGAAATCGAAACTTACAGATCAAAAGGATATGAAGCGGAATCTTCAGAATCACCAAACGCGAAAGGGATGAGGCAATTTCAAAGATAAGGAATTTGGCGGGTAAGCAAAGAGAAAGAGGTTGAAGAAGAAAATCTGGACAAAGGAGAAGGGCAAAGAAGGCCGACGTGATTTATTCTTGCTGGGACAAAAAGGGCACCTTCTTCTCTCCTCACAGTTTTAGGTTTTACGAGGGTATTATCGTCATTTCCAGATTTACACAAGTCGTGTTTTTTTTTTTGGCTACACAAGTCGTATTATTGGACTTTTCCTTGCTAGTAAAATAGTAAGTTAGTAAAACTAACCAGATTCGAGATAACTTGAGAAGTACTAAAACCCACATATAATCCTTGGAGGAAGAAGAAGAAACCTTAGATCTATAGATCCATTTGGCGAAGTGTTAAGAAAGAAAAAAATCACTTAAGCAAATCCTAGATTTTAAAGATGGTAGATGATCATGCTGATATTCCGAACAGTGAGATTGTGCCATCGTCTCATGCAAAGTGTTCATTGATCCTTCGTGTGGCCCATCACTTCCGTCGCACAATCTTCGGATTGCTTAACTATGTGAGTTGGTAACAAATATACATTGATATAGTGATAAAACTTTCCCATCTTCTAATCTCTTGAGTTGCTTATTGTTTCCATCAAAGTGTTCATGGTGCGCTTGAGGAGTCAAAAAGGATTAACCCCTTAGTACTTGATCGTGGTGTTCCACAGTTTACGTTTTCCTGTTGGATCCAAAGTTCCTTAGTACTATTAACATATATAAATCATTCTCTTCTGTGTTTTTTTTCATTGTCCGTTTTATTTACTAAACCTCCTAATTTTTTTATTTTATTTTTATTTTTTTTATTTTTTTTTAGTTTGTGTAGAATGATGAAATAAATGAACAAGGAAAATTTCAGCCTACTAATATACTTTATTTGCAAAGTTTTTGTCTAGACTAGGAAAAACAAAAGGTAGAAAGTCTTGGCTCAGACCACTTTGGTAGTGTCCAGCATGGCTACTTGGCTAGCAACAATGAAAGAAGCAAAGCTTTGGAGGCTAGCGTTGGCGCAATGCAAAAGGAGCTCCAACAGATGAACGATGGACAAGCTAAAGCACTAGCTCCATCTCAATTAAACTATGGACAAGAACAAAAACACACGATTTGTTTAGACATATTTCTCCGGCTTTCATTTTATTTTCTTTAAATAGGGATTTTGAAATCACAAGTTCCTACATACATTGAAGCATAGTGCATAAAGGAAAACCATGGAAACGTGAGATACTGTGATCCTTGAAAGGATGAAACAGAGCACGAAGATTCTTATTTATTTGCTGCAACAAAAGAAAGTAATAGAAGAACTTTTTTTTTATATATACTGGGGTTGTGTCTCTTTCCTCGGTTTGGTCGCCGGTTTGATGTCTAACCAATTGTTGTCTAACCTTTCTCCACTTCAAAGCTTTGCTGCGATTGCTAAAGCAGGCAAGTTGTTCCTTGGCGGAAACTTAAGATCCTCCCATCCCTCCTCATCCTCCACTCTCTCAAAGTACTGATCTACCATGCTATCCGTCACGTCCTCGAGTCGCCTTGGCTGCCACTATAAATTTCAGCAATACAACATTATATCAACAATATGACATAGCAAAAATAATAAATGGAAAGTTTTGTTAAACCTTTGGATTCCTATCTTTGTCTATCAATACTGCTCTGCACCCCTACATAAGTAAGACACGTTCTTGTAATTATGGTCTACAAAGGACAGTTTCAGGATGTAGATACAATCGGAAAAGCTGACAAAACCTCCACAAAGTCTTTGCTTATGTCTCCCTTCATCACATGACACACCATTCTATACTCACGGATAAGACACTGCCCCACCCCTTGCAATCTTCCTTCTCTTATCTGAATTTCATACACATTGTTAGCTTTCTGCAATTATTACATGTGACAGATTTTGGGAACTAACCGATCTTAGCGAGATTTTAAGGCATGATGGTGAAGCCTTCTCCAATGCTTGAATGGTAGCTAAGAGCCAATCGTTTGGTTTTTGTGTGACCTCTCTCTCCTAATCAACACATGATGGTAGAGCGCAATATCAAAGGTAACTCAGTGAACTCATGATTCATGATCGGAACTCACAAGTCAACATATGCTGTATATTAATGAAAAACTTACAAGTGCAGAGAAAATTTCCTCCACTGTTCTTTTCGAGAAGCACCTATCAATAACATCTAACCTGCGTTAGGGAGAAAATTCAAGATCCTGTCAAGAGCAGTTGAAAGATGAGGCCAATACATGATCATGATCAATAAACAATACGGAGAAAATGTTTTTACAATTGACTTAGAATGCTTGCGATGTTGGCATGGAAAATATATATTCGGCAAAATTATACACACTTGCCTGTGGTAAGAACTATGCTGGTTCAGGTGCGGATACTCAGCGTATGCATCGAGAATTGTTGAGATAAAGGTTTGATTACTTGAACCAACTTTGTAAAGCTCTGCTTCTAATGCAGTCAAACTCTGTGATAAATAAGTAAAATTACCAATAAAGATCCTGGACGAGCTTTAACTAAAATTAATCTTTTTAAATGAACACTAAAATCTAAAACCGTACATTATATCATATCAACTTTTGTTTTTTTTGTCTTTTTATCTTATGGAATTTTGTTAAATTTACAATTATCTATTTTAGGAACCAAGAATTTTATTATTTTATAGTGTACTAAATTATCGAATATTAATTTATAAAAGTTTTATTGTATAAGAAATATTACAAGAGTTTAATATTTTTTATATTGCGGTAATCTCTAAGGAGAATACTAAAGATGTGAGCAAAGGAAGTTCATACTATTGAAGGCACAAAATGAGTTGCAAGACCACATGCAAGCATTTCGGCGCCATCTAACCTAGCTCCTGTAAGGCCAACATACTCTCCTGAAAGAAGACAAGAAAGGTTGAGAAAACTAGAAATATTTTGCGCATGCAGAAACAAAGTTAATATTGTTACCAAAAAATCCAGGGAGTCTTGACAAGAAGTAAGAGGCCCCTACATCTGGAAAGAGCCCTAGAGCTGTCTCAGGCATTGCGAAAACCTTGAAGAAACTCAAAAGATATGGGATGATATATATAAGCATATTTCATAGTGATGTCTATATGTCATCCATGGACATGTATAAGAAAAGAATACCGTGTTCTCAGTTGCAATACGAAATCGACCATTGGTAGAGAGACCAGCTCCACCTCCCATGACAATACCATTCAAAATTGAAACCTATGATTATATTTAAAAAAAAAAGAAAAGAATTAATGAGGTATTAAACACTTTGAGTAAATCACTAAAGGGACAGTCTGTATGATGAGACCGGAGACCTGAGGTTTTCTATACGTGGACAAAACATAGTTGAGCGTGTATCCAACTTTGAAGTAATGGGCACCGCGTATCAGTTTGCCTAATCCACGAAAATATAGAAAGACTGTGTAGTAGCTGAAAGTAAACAAAAAGGAAAAGAAAGATGGTCATGGGAGGGTTATATATTGAGTTACCTTGTAGGATATCACGAACAATAGGTGGAATGTCCCCACCAGCAGAAAAGGCTCTTCCCTGACCCTGTGGAGATGTTATTAAGTGTGTGTAAACAGAGGAGATAATAAGGATATAGTGATTACCTTTAGGACGACAAGTTTCACACTAGGGTCTTCTTCATATGCAAGGAACAGTTGCAACAACCGAGAGACCTAGAGAAGATTGATTCAAACCAATATATATGTAACTAGGGCACGTACGAAATGGAGGAAGAATAAGCAAGGGAACGATTCAATACCATGTGGAAGGACAGAGCATTAAGCTGCTTGGGTCTGTTAAATGTCAAGATTCTAACGCTCGATTTCTCTTCCACCAAAACCTGTGATCGAACTAAATTAGAGAAGAAGTGACCGTTTAAGATTTGGAGAAAAGAAGAGAAAACAAACCTGAGAGTGAGATGCCATCTTCTTCTTCTCCTTTTTTTTTTCTTACAGTTTTCCTTCGCCTTTGTATCCTCCCGGACATGCATATATATATAGGAAAATATTTTGGTTTTTTTTTTTTTGTGTAGCTAAAATAAAGTTTAAAAGTTCTTATTTATTTTGTTGTTGATTTATATAAATCTCATTTTTATGTAAACAAATGAATGAAAATTTTAATACTTATTATGAAAACACAAGTATGAAAATCTGAGTGTCTCACACTCATCCACTAGCATTAAAGCTTACATAAGAAACTGCTAAAGCACACATAACTTAATAAAAGTCCAAAAATCCATGTAAATAGGGTTTCGTAATAAGTAGATTAATAGATATGTATGTAATGAACCATCAATAGAGTAACATGAAGAATTGTCACTTTGTGCAACTCTCTTGTTTCATCGTTTCATAATTCATTCAATGAAAAAGTATATCATAGTTTGGTATTTCTTCAAATCATTTTTTCACTAAATAAAGCTTTAATGAACTTTAATCTATCTCATTGAGCTCTCTAAAAGTAAGAATCTAATTTTGCTACTTATATCAAATCACATTCCACAATCTACCCGTTTTTATAGGGGTTGAAACTTGTCAGCTCATACATGTCCTAAAAGAGAGCGTTGGTTTAATTTCACATTCCTATTCTTGCATCAATAAGATATGACAACATTGACAGTACTACATGTGCCTAACCTTTCTAACTTTCGTCGTGATCGATTTTCCTTTGTTTTCTAAAACAAATAGTTTTTTATTTTCTCTTAGTTTAGTATTTATTTTATCTTATAGTCGACCCATCTTTTCACTTGCACATTTTCAATCAAACAAAAATTACGTCGTACGTGAATAAATTGTCTTTATAACTCATATTTCCCTTTTTTCCATTCATCTTCCTTTTTTGTCCGTTGGATTGATGCGTGACACTGAGAAATAGAAAGGTGGTTTCGCTATTATGGTTCTTTTAACATTGACTTTTGCTAGTATGGTTGAAAAAGATAGATTCTTATTTGGTATATTATATGTGACTTTATTTTGGTTTGTTGTAAGAAATCATTATTTATGACTTTTGTTTTCTGTCAAGTGGTTGTAAATCTTAATTATACTTTGTTTGTTTCGGTCAAGAATATATATTTATTAAAAATGAGTGTCGTAGAATACTGAAAAATAAAAGGAAACGAGTCAGAAAACCAGACCAATCGGTCTTGGAGAAGACTAATCGATCCGACTGAGTTTATGCCATCCGTCAGCTATCCGATCCATCGGTCCACCAGTCTCTGCTCCTAGTTTCAGCTTTGATCCCTGCTTTTGATCCAAACACGTTCGAAACCACCCAATCCTATACCTAAAACATGTACAAGATTCAAAACACAATAAAAAAGACACAAAAGATAGACTTTAACACGACAAATGAACCAAAACGACTGCTAAACATAGGACAAAAGACACCAAAAACACAATATATTAGAAGGCTCGAGCTAGTATAAAATAAGAGGAATGTCATCGAGGATAATCTTCTTCGCACACAAAAAACCTAGCTAGCAAGTTACATTTGTACTATATAATTTAATTTCTGTGTATTAATACAGTTCATCATAAATACCAACTTTTTCATTTCTTTGTTTCCTTTTGTTTTCGGTCTACAATTCTTCTCTTTGGTTTTATCAAGAAAGACTAATTCCAATTTATACTTATATTCACACCATAATTGGAACCGAATCTTGCATCCATAATGTGTGTTCCTCTTAATACCACAAATCGCGACCGGATAAAAATAAAAATCTGTGATGAATGAGTGGTTTGGATACCATAAAGTGGTTTAGATCAAAAATGTAATGAAGGCTCTAATATCACATAATGGAACCTCCAATCAAAGCATGTGCAATTACAATATATAACACAATATTTCCGTAGGAAAAAATTTCAGCCTTGATTTTGTTTTCTTTTATTTTCAATAAAAAACTTGGAACCATAAGTTCCTACATACACGAAAGTAATTACATAAAGGGAAAGTAGTGGAAATATGAGATATTAAACTCCTTGAAAGGAGTAAAAGAAGCATGTGTATTCTTATTTTCTACAACAACAAAAAAAAAAAGAAAAAGAAGAATGGTTCCGACACAGAATCTTGGTTAGGTCATTGGTTTAATGTCTGACCAATCACATTTTTCTACTTCACAACTTTGCTGCAATTCTTAAAGCATGCAAGTTGTTCCTTGGTGAAAGCTTAAGATCCTCCCATCGCTCCTCTTCTTCCACTCTCTCAAAGAACTGATCTACCATGCTATCCTTCATGTCCTCCAATCGCCTTGGCTCCCACTATAATTCCAACAATACAACATATATAATTTCAACAATATGACATAACAACAAATACTAAATGGAGAGATTTGTTAAACCTTTGGATTCCTATCTTTGTCTATCAATATGGCTCTGCACCCCTGCATAAGTAAAACATGATTTTTTAATTATTGTCTTGTCTACAAAGTAAAATTTCAGGTTGAAGATACAATCAGAAAAGCTGTCAAAACCTCCACCAAGTCTTTGCTTAAATCTCCCTTCATCACATGACACACCATTCTATACTCGCGGGTAAGACAGTGTCCTACCCCTTGCAATCTTCCTTCTCTTATCTGAAATTTATACACATAGTCAGCTCTGTCCCATTATTGCATATGACACATTTTGGGAACTAACCGATCTAAGAGATATTTTAAGGCTTGAGGGTGAAGACTTCTTCAAAGCTCGAATCGTAGTTAAGCTCCAATCATCTAGTTCTTGAGTGGTCTCTCTCTCCTAACCAACACAGAGTGCAATGTCAAAGGTAAACTCAACCAACTTAGGAACGGAAGTCGACATATCCTATATATTAATGAAAAACTTACAAGTGCAGATATAATTTCTTCCATTGTTCTCTTCGAGAAGCACCTATCGATAACATCTAACCTGAGTAAAGTAAACAAATTTTGCATTATAGATCTAGTTATACATGGATTCTGTAAAGAGCGATTGAAAGCTGACACCAATACAAGGTTGATATTTATAAAACATGCAACGTATTGATCATGACCAATAACAGAATAAAAAGTTTTTTTGCACATGATCCCTAAAAAGCTTGCGATGTTGGCATGACAAAAGATATTTGGCAAAATCATATGCACTTGCCTGTGGTAAGCACTCTTCTGTTTAAGGTGCGGATGCTGAGTGTATGCATCAAGAATTGTTGAGACAAAGCTTGGATCACTTGACCCAACTTTGCAAAGATCTGTTTCTAGAGCTGTCAACCTCTGTGAAAATTAAAGGAGTAAAGTTACTATGTAAGCAAATAGTGCTTAACCAATAGTAGCTAAAAAGAAAATCTGAAGTGTAAAAGTCTTTCCAAAATGTCGAAGGAAATAGAGACACTAAGAAAATTTACAGATGGCAAGTTGGGTTATTGACACTTATACGTGATATATAACACTTAAGACAAACCATCAAGTCAGAAAAAAAATAAGCACCATGAAATAAGACTTTTCCAAAAACAAATAACATTTTAATACACGAGATCATAATTTCAAACAGTTTTTGGCAAAAAAAAAAATGCCATTCAAGAGGATAGATTTGTTACATAGCATTCCTGTGTCCAAGGTGCGAGTTCAACTAACAACAAACAAAAAGTTTTGCATCGGCAGCTTTAGTAGTCCATTATTGCCAAAGAAATACAAAAACCATGACATTCTCGTTTTTACTATATTGTCAAGATGTTATAAATGGTGTGATCCGTGCCTCCTCTAATAGGAGAGAGGGCAAATGCCCAAAGTCACATTTAAAAACAAAAGAACTAGAGGCCACAATATAAAATTATATATGCTTATCTATTTTAATTAGTTTGATATAATTATTTTTTCTAGTCAAATTTTGCTAGATTATATGAATGGAATTGATTTTTTTTATAATTTGAAACATGCATCTTGATAGTATATATTATTATAGTATATAGTAAGGTAAAAATAAAATATTAAAAACAAAGAATTACTAAACCAAGAGACTTGATTACATGCACTAAATAAACTTTTTTTTTTTAATTTCCCTAAAACCTCTATAAACCCTGGCATGACACTACGTTAACGTTTTAAGTAACAAATAGATTGTGTTTTACTTTTCATTATCATAATTTTGTTTCGAGACAATAGTATGATTACTTTTTTCCAAACAAATTACAAGAGCCCCGTACATGGCGGCAGTGGGGAATACTAAGACGTAAGCAAAGGAAGTTCATACCGTTGAAGGAACAAAATGAGTTGCAAGACCACACGCAAGCAATTCAGCGCCATCTAACCTAGCTCCTGTAAGGCCAACATACTCTCCTGGGATGAAGAAGAAGACATGAAGGATGAGATAACGAGATTGGCTCGAACTTTTGTGGACATGCAAAAACAAATGACTTAATGTTGTTACCAAAAAATCCAGGGAGCCGTGACAGGAAATAGGAGGCGCCTACATCTGGAAAGAGCCCCAGAGATGTCTCCGGCATGGCAAAAACCTTGGAGAAACTCAAGATATGGAAGTGACATGAGCATACTTCAGAGAGATCTTTATATTAGTCATCCATACATGGACATGTTTTAAAAAAAGAATAAGTACCGTGTTCTCAGTTGCAATGCGAAATCGACCATGGATGGAGACACCAGCACCGGCTCCCATGACAATACCATTCAAAATTGAAACCTATAATTTGAAAAAAAAACATTAATAAGCTTATACACTTTAAGTATATTCTAAAAGCACAGTATGTGTTCTGAGACCTGAGGTTTGCTATACGTGGCCATAACATAATTGAGCGTGTATTGATCTCTGAAGAAATCGGCACCAAGTCTCCATTTACCTAGTCCACATAAAATAGATAAAGAGTGTGTAAAAGCAGAAAATAAGCAAAAAGGAAAAAAAAAAGATGGTCATGGAAGGGTGATATATTGATATACCTTGTACCATGTTTTGAACAACAGGTGGAACGTCGCCACCGGCACAAAAGGCTCTTCCTTGACCCTTTAGGATGACAAGTTTAACACTAGGGTCTTCCTCATATGCACGGAATAGTTGCAGCAACCGAGAGATCTAGAGAAGATTGATTCAAGCCATTATATAACTAGTGCACCAAAGGCCGGAAGAAATTGACAACAAAGGAAAGATTCAATACCATGTTGAAGCACAGAGCATTAAGCTGCTTGGGTCGGTTTAATGTCAAAATTCTAACACTTGATTTCTCTTCCACCAAAACCTGTGATCAATATTGATTAGAGAGAGAAGAACTGATCGTCCTAGTAAAGAGGAGAAAACAAACCTGAGATTGAGATGCCATTTTGTCTTATGTCGTCTTCTTTCTTAAGGGACATTTATATAGTTTTTTTTTAAAGGCTAATTTAAAAAAAAAAAAAAATTGTTTTGGGTTGATTTGTTAATCACAATGAATGCTATTTAATATTTAGATTAGGTTCATGAGGTCCCCGTCTATGAGAGATTTTAACTTGCAAGAAATGGATGGAAAATTACTAAGAATCTATATGTTAACTTTGGATTGTGAAATTATGAGAAGATGAGATTTCAAAATTTTGATATTTTTGGTGTTGTTGACTTTGTCAAAGTAAGTATTAGTAGTGTATTACTTGTGAACGACACATGAGAAGTTACCAAAACTCGTTGAGAACACAGCCATGATTCGGCCTGACAAACCCACTTTGCTTTTTGTTTCACAACTCAACCTAAATGAATATATGATATCGATGAGCTTCCCAATGTTTTTTTTCTTAATCATTCAAGGTTTCCTAATGTTTCATTTCTTTGGTTTTTTACACGAACTTTTGGCATCAATAGACTTTTCAGATGGATTACGTCAATGAAAGTAAAATGACTACAAGGCTTGTTAATGTCTTCTCTAGTTCTCTTCAAGAACCTGAAGTGTTTCAAACCTTGAATAATACTTGATGATCAAGATAATGTTGTTGAGGCATCATCGTTCGTTAATATTATGTTTTAATTTTTTTTGTCGTCCTTCCACAATCTTTCAATTGATAACTTAATCATTGTCTTGATAACGTTTTAGAGATCTAATGGATTTAGTAAAACAAAGGAAAGCTTGATTGGCCAAAAAAAAAAAAAAACGAAAGCTTGACATGTGAATTATGCTAAATTCTCAGCGTTCTTTCATACGCCGTAGTAGCCATTTCAAGATAATGTTACTGTATCACACGTTTCTTTCTTTGGCCCTGAAAAAATCTCAATGTCTGCAAATATCTTAAGATTTATTCAAAGTTTGTAACCCATAAAATCAATATTGTTTTAAAAAAGCATTTCAAATATAGTATACAACGACTATTAACGATCGTTAATAGTCGTTGTATATCCTACCAAATTTTCTACCAAAAGTATTAACTTCATTGTTAACCATAGTTTAAGTCATTAACCTAACTTTGCAGAAATGATAAATTTCCAATTATTTAATGGCATGATTTTGCTTAACCATGTCTATAGTTGTAGAAACTCACCCATCTATAAAAAAACAAAATTCAAACATAATATTGTTTTGCATATGCTGATTGATAAATATTTAAATACGTTCAATGTTTTAAGTACTCCCACATATTGTAAAACACAGAAAATATTAACGTATTATGATATTATTTTGCGCACAACGTTATTATATAAGTAAGGTGGTATATATCATAACACGTACAATAATATATATAGTTACAAATCATACTAATATTTATGATACTATATATTTTCCGGAAAAACTGATAACTTTATTGTTAAACTTCTTTACCTCACGGCACGCACAACATAAGTTAAAATTTGGTTACTATTAAGAACCCAAACCGGTACATAGGCCAGGTCTGTACATGGAAAAACTAAAGGAATATGTTGTCATGCCTTGCTCGCAATATAGCTGGTTGGATTAAAGTAATAGGGAAGGCAAAGAAGTGAAAAAGAGACAACTTCTATGTGAAGCGGAGAGCAAACAAAAGGTTTAAAAACGACTAATGCGTAGAGATACGCAACATGATGGAAAAACTCAAAAAAAGTATAAAGGAAGACTCGAATGATCGTTTTAAAAAAAAGACTCAAATGAAAGTGGATAGAAAAAAAAGACTGGATAATTCGTGTATAATGTCTAGGTCCGGTGTATCATGACGACGCCGCGTTCAGTGTGTCATCACGACGCCACTTGATCTCTTTAATACCACAGTTGTGGTTTTTTTTTTTATCGTGGCCATTCGATCTTTTGAATACTACAGTTTAAATTTAAATTAAAATGTAATAAAAAGACAACTAATATTAACTGGCTTTGTACTAAAAACACGTTATGTATAAGTCACATCAAATTGTTTTAAGTCATTAGTTTTAACCAAAAAAAAAGTGAAGTCTTTCATTTTTGTCTCTTCTGCCAATTATCTTTAAAACAATTTGTGTAATAGTTTCTCCCTTATATTCATTGTAAATTGAAATAAAATTTTGAATAAGATACCAAACATAATTCTTGTACAAAGCTAGTCAATATTTATTGTCTTTGTTTTCTTGACATTTATATTTATAACTTTTGAAACAGCTTGTATAATAGTTTATCAATTATCTTGGCTGTGAATGTTTGACAATTGGCATGCATAGAGAATTGAGAAGGTGGAAATATTTTATGTAACCAGAGATCCTTTTCTTGTTTGACTGAGAAACTTCCACGCGTTGTATCTCAATCTTTTCTCGAATTCGTTAAAAATGAATGACCTCGTAACATGTTGTTGAAGGGCTTCGAACTGAGGGTTCAATCATTGGCATTTTAGGATTAGAAAGAATAATTGCACTCTGGTATGTGTAATCAATCAAAAGTAAATGGCCGACAAAAAAAAAATCAACTAAATCTAGTAATATTTTAAAGCAACAAATCTAGTCAATATTAATTATATTAGTTACGTAGGATTTTAATTATACTTTTTTGCACGACGACAACATTAGTCAAACAAAATTTGGAATGGCATGAGGACAGCGTGCTTACGACATGTATTTCTATCAAACATTATGGGTTTTGTTCTGAGATTAATGTTTAACCACAAACAATCCTTGAAAAGTACACGACAGAAAAAACCACAAACAATCCTTTGGTAAGAAAAATATTACTAGATTTAATTAAGTTTTGAGAATCCGATAATATATCTTATATAATAAAAGTAGGTTTTTTCTAACTTTACCTACGAATGCGACATTTATCACTCTATTTTGTTGACACATGTACTTATCATTAATTGTATTTTGACTAAAATAATTTATTAATAGATATATCATATATTCAGAAAAATAGTCATTAAACTATAAAATTACTAGGTATTAAACTATAACTTGAAATGATTTTTTTTCTAGCATAATTGCAACTCTCTTAACTAATTACAAAATCAAATCTTTTAAATTTTGACATGATATTTATTATGTTTTATACTGCACATTAAACGCTCACAACTATAAATAATTCTCCAATTTTATAAGATTTTTTTCCATTTTTAGTTCTTTTAAACAATAATTAATTAAAATAATTTTTTTCAATATGATATGATTAAAAAGTTTAAAATCTGGTAAAATTTGATATCTTACATTTGCTCATATTTTAACAGTTTTTCTGTTTCTATGTTATTTATGCATGTATATATTAATAAGCATATCATATCTTATTTTTACAAAATAAATGTATGATAAAGCAAATTACAAAATAATTTGTTGATATAAACTCATACATAATAGTTTTAAAACATTTTATTTTGTAAGTGATTATTCAAAACAATGATAAAAGAATAGTAATTATAGTATATATTTTATGATGTATCATTTATCAATATTTAAATACTACATATGCTTTTAAAAATATGATTTAATAAGAAATAAATGAGAAGTAGATGTAAAGCTCACCTGATTAAAAAAGACTCAAATGACTTACAAATTATTAAACACCATGCAGTTAAACCTCATTAAGGTCATTAGTGGCTCAATGAGATTGAATACTCAATGTCTCATGTAACGTTTTTTTTTTAAAAAGAAATTATTAGTTTGTTACTCATGTAACGTTCGTGTTGTAAACGTTCTTCTATAATTATTAACCTTTATTAGTTATACCCTAACAATCTACTTTTCTAATATAAATAGCAAATATTTACACAGACACAACACACACATATTTACAAGTGCTTTTGTTTTTTTTAACAATTGAAGTTACTCAATTACTGAAAGAAAAAAGGAAGATGATTTGCTGTATCACCAACGTTTACGGCAAGAGTCCTAACCTTATCAATTTGTCTCTTTCATTTAAGGTTTGGACTCATATTAGCTTTCAGTTTTTTTTTTTTCTTTTAGTTTTTGTGAATGATTTCATATTGTTTAATGTTTCTAAAATGGTTATATTGAGTCTTACTTACATGTTTTTGTTTTGTTCTAAATGTAAATCGAGAAATTTTTGCATCTTTTTTTTTTTGGAAGTAGGCATCAAATGCACTTTAAACCATATATGAATATGAAAGAGGAAGTAAAACGGGCAAGAGTCCCAACCTTATCAATTTGTCTCCTTCATTTAAGGTTTGGATTCATAATAGCTTTCAGATTTCGTTTTTTTTTAAGTTTTTGTAAATGATTTCGTATTGTTTAAAGTTTCTAAAATAGTTATATTGAGTCTTACTTATATATTTTTGTTAGTTTCTTTTTTTTGGTAGGCATCAAATGCACTTTAAACCATTTAAATGGATATGAAAGAAAAAGCTACCATATTATGGATAGTAGAGTCAATTGCAAGAGAAAGCAAGAATCAAAGTTTTGATCATTCATAAAATACAAAAATTCAAGCAAGTGTTTTAGTTAGTCTCAGAAAATGATGGAGCGATAATAACAGGTATGACCACAATAATTATATAACTATTTATTTGTCTTTCCAAATTAAATATTTTGAATTAAATTTTTCAATAAATAGTTACCAAATTTTGTTGACTTATATGCTCTCTAAAACAAAACTTAATTTTTTTTCTGATTTTTAGTATAAGGAAGCTGAATTCTTAGTTTCTGAAGAAAACATGATCAACATTAGTTCACTCATATTAGGAAATTGTTTAATTGTTTTCTATCATTACTTACATTTAATGACCTTTCCAATAATTGTTTTTAAACCTATAAGTCGAAATTTTTGAAAGACTCTATAATACAAATTACAAAAATCTATTTCTATAATACACATTAGAAAATTATATTTAAGACCGGATAATACATTATAAAATACTCTATTATATTGAAGCAAACAAAATAGATTCTTTTATATGAGTGACATATTGAAATGATTTAAGATTTATCTTCTCCAAGTTTATATTTTCTTAAATTGTTTTTTTTATATGAGACTATTTGACAAGTCATCATGTACGGTCTTTTATCTATATACACTATATCCTTAATAATATTTTAAATTTAGGTTGTTTAATTTTTTCTATCATTTATTTAATGACCTTTCCAATAATTGTTTTAAAACCTATAAGTCAAAATTATTGAAAGGCCCTATAATACAAATTACAATAATCTATGTTATATACACATTAAAAAAAAATTGAAATTAATGAAATTGAAATTTAAATTCAAAATAAAATTAATTTGCTCTCTTTAATTGAAAGTAATTCCAAATATTTTTTTGAAATCTTTACCAATTATTCATTATAAACAACAAATTTATGTAATATGATGTACACAATAATGATTTTTTTAAAGAGCTAAACATATTTTAATATATATAAATTTTAAAAAATATTTAAACAAAAAAAATAACAGTGTAAGGTTCATAATCTAAAATTAAAATTTAGAATTTAGCTTTTACAATAATATTTTTTAAACTCATAACAACAACAAAGAAAAAACTTTAAACAAAACAAAACAATATTTGAGATACTGTGGAAGGGGATTAGGAAAAGAGAGAATGAAAATAAATTGTGGGAGTTAATTTTTAATTTATTGTGTGTTGAATAAAATGGTGTGGAGAAATATAATTAATATATCTATTTATGATTTCAGTTTTGTAAATAAACTGTGGGAGTTAATTTTTAAATTATTGTGTGTTGAATAAAGTAGAGTGGAAGAATATAATTGATACATATTTTTTATGATTTCAATTTTATATTAAACTGTGTGTTAAATATGTTATTTATTATTTATTAAGAATTAAAAAAACGTATATTGCCAAGTGGACCAATAAGGAAAGAGTAAAACCTTACTTTTATATATACATGAATCCTAATTTTTTTGTTTCATTTTTAAAGGTTACCTAAAGTATAGCTATTATTGTTGCCATTACATCACATATAAATAATAACAATTGTTATATAATTTTAAATTAATTATATATAAAAATTATGGTTTCAATTTATCAAAGCTTATAATATTTAACTTAGAGACATATTTTTCCTACTTTTTCCATCATTTGAAATTAAAAATAAATAACTCTATGTTTATGCGATAATAACTGGTAAACATCAAAATTGAAAATTTTAATTATTTTTAGCGATATATTAACAATTGTTTTTAATAAATTATATATAGAAATTAACGTCTTTCAATACAATTAACAAATTTTATATGACTTATTTTTTTTGAACCGACATCTGAGATCTTTAGTCAAGTTGGAGGGTTTTTCATTGAAAGTTATCTTAAATCATAAGCTTTAAATTTTTAAATGTGAAGAAGGTTCATCTATTGTTTTGACTTTCAAAACAATTGGTAATACATGCATTTGCATTTTCACAAAAACAATAGCTGAATAATTTATGTTTATTTTTTATATATAGTAAAACATACTGTTTTTACAAAAAAAAATAAAAAAAAATTGAATGCAAACTTTTAATCAACTAAAATGTCTTTGTAAAAAAATCATAATTTTTAAACATCAAAATTACTATTATTAATTATTTTGATCGATATATTAACAATTATAAATAAGTTTTTTAAATAATTTAATTTAAATATTATTTTATATTCAAAACTAAAACCGAATATAAAATCCACGCATCGCGTGGACAACTTCTAGTATATATATATATATGATTAACGTTTCAAGTAAAAATTATAAATAGTGAACTTATCATAATAATTAGAAGAAATTTTTTATTTTTTCATATTATCGGATTCATTATCATTATGTTGGTTCGAGACAACATATATGATTACTTTACAATAAACTCTTATAAGAGCCATACATTTTTAAATCATCATAGCCCTCAACATACGCCGAGAATGAGAAATACTAAAGACACAAAGGATATTCATACCATGAAGGCACAAAATGAGTTGCAAAGACCACAAACAAGCATATTGGGGGCATCTAACCTAGATCCGGTGAGGCCAACTTACTCTCCTGGACAAGAAGACGTGTAGGATGAGAGAACGAGATAGGCTCGAACTTTTGTGGACATACAAAAACAAATGACTTTTGTTACAAAAACAAATCCAGGGAGCTTTGAGTGCCTATATCTGGAAAGATCGTCAAAGCTGTCTCATGCATGGAAGAAAGCTTGTAGAAACTCAAAAGATATGGAACAAACATGAGCATATTTCAGAGCGATCAATTAGTCATCCATGGTTGCAGTACAAAATCGACCATGGATGGAAACACCATAGGATCAACAACAACTATCATGATATGTACTAACTATTAGAGAAGAATGCTAAAAATTTCGTTAACCAAGCTCTCGCAATTCCGTTGAAGTCTCAAAGATGGGCAAAAGTTATGGGAAAGTAGAGAGTTTCCTCCTTTTGGTTATTATTAATGATCAAAAGCTAGAAACAAAACACAAACTGACAACAAAAAACACCGAAGCAAGATTAACCAAAGTAGGATTACATATGGATAATCATAACTAAAACAAAGAAATCAAAACACCAAACATAAAACAAAACCCACACCAAAAGGAAATAGACTTCCGCGATGCATCACCAAAACACAAGTCTTGGCTCAAGCCTGTGGCTTATAGGAGAAACCATTGACAGTGAGACCTCCATCAACACAAATGGTCTGACCAGTAATATATGAAGCTGCAGGTAGACACAGAAAAGCCACAAGTGATGAAACCTCATTTGGCTCTCCAGCGCGACCAAGTGGAGTTCTACTAACCAAACTCTTCTCGTAATCGGCGTCTTTGAAAAACTGATTATTCACAAGATTTAAAGACATAAGAATGAGAAGTGTATGATGTCAATTGGAAAAAAAAAAAGAAGAAGAAGCCAGAGTGTACTCATTGATGATTACGTACAGGTTGAGCCATAGCAGTGTAGATAAAATTAGGAGCAACAGAGTTGGCTCTTATGCCATCTCTTGCCCATTCACATGCCAAAGTTTTTGCTAGTTGATTCAAAGCTCCTGCTCATACAAGCATCAAAAACGATAAACTACGAGACATCTATATATTAGGTTCAAAGATACTAATTAGACCTTTATTGAAATGGTTGCATTAGCCTATTAGAACAATCAGTTACCGTTGGAAATACTTTCAAGTAAGACTATAGTTATCCATCAAGATAATTAAAATAGCTTTAAATTAGTCTTGTTTGCGTATTTATAATTGTTACTGAATATGAATGAAAACCCTTATATTTTTACACAGATTTGAACAAAAAGTATTTACGTTTACTAATGTAAGAAAACTCATATATGATTTAGGATGAGGTCCTAATACAAAATATAAATCTCAGATTAATCATTCCTACTATTAATTATGACTTCTTACACTAAAACCACTTATTAATTAACTTAACTCACCATTGAATTCAGTTTTAACAAACTATATATTCACAACTATTGCATCAAATCATTCCAAATATATCTATTGATGAATAGTCAGTCTATTTACCTTTCGTTAAACTATAGATAGATCCACACTCCATTGACACAACCCCTCCAACAGAAGAAATGAAGATGATGCTTCCAAATTCTGAAGCTTTTAGGAGAGGATGTGAAAGTTGGCTAAGGTGATAAGCAGATTCCAAGTTTGTTGAAATACTGAACGAGAAATCGGCTGCCACATATTCTATTGTTGGCTTTGGATTAACTACGCCAACATTGTTCACCTATGTTGAACAAAAATGAGTTACAAAAATCCTACTATATATGCATTACTTAATTGGTGTATTTTCCCTATGAGAATATGCTCAGTTTCTTTAAAGTAAGATTAACTTACAAGAATGTTCAGCTTGCCATCGAACATCTTTGAGACTGTTTGCATAAGTGTTTCCCTCTCGGAATGAGAGGATACATCACATATTGAACCACTTACTTGAAACCCTTTCTTTTCCCATTCACTTAAACTTTGATTGAGCAGTGTTTCAGATATATCGCATACATAGATTCTAGCTCCAAGACCGGCTAGCTCCTCTACTATAGCATGCCTAAACCATTCCACATAAAAAGACATATATAACGACGTCTTAAATAATCCAGAACAATATGGGTCAAAAATTATAGCTAGAGAGTAGAAAGACCAACCCGATTCCGCTGGCTCCACCAGTTACAAGAGCGGTCATACCCTGAAGACTCCATCTTTTATCCATTTTCTCTTTGCCTGTGAGTTGCAATGACTAGAGATACCACATAACATATATATATATATAGAGGCAAATTAGATAAAATATTACTAACTAATGACCTTTCCAAGCAATGGTGGGTCTAGAAAATTTATTCAATGGGGGCAAAAACTATAATCAATTTTTTTCAGTTTTAAAATATATTAAAATGTCCATAAAACTGTCATTTGTCAAAAAAAACCAGAAATTTTTACAATTAAAATATATAAATTTTCTGTTAAACTTTCTAAATAAAAAAAGCAAAGATTAAAATAAACAGTTACAAAGGAACAAAGAAAAAAATAATAATTTACCAATGAGTTCTCGTCTATAAAAAACCAAGGAGGAGAATAAAAGAACAACGGAAAATTTGGAATCAAAATTTTTAGGGTTTTAAATTAGTAAAATTAAGTAGTTTTAGTTTACAAATTATACCTTTATTTATAAAATATTAGTAATGTTGGGTCTTTTAAAAAAAATTAAACAAAAGATAGTGGGGTCATGGAAGGAGTTAACTTTTTTGGAGGCAATTTTTTAGTTTTTTCGTGGTGGCAAATAGTTATAATTATCTTTAATAAATTTATTTTAACAAGGTAGAGCATCAACATTGGACATTTTATTGGGTGTCTTTCTTTATAATAAAAATATTAAAAAAACTAAAATAAAATTATTAAAATACGACAGTGTCTTTAATAAGTTTCGAGAGTGGATGCAATAATAAAAGAAAATGTGACTTACGTAAATGAAAAACAATTATATTAAAAATTACGTAAATGACAATGGAAGAAAGATAAATTAAGTAAATTTCACAAACCTAAAATGAATATTCAAATATTCCGATTTTAATCTTTATTTAAATTTTACAGAATAGATAAAAAAAAAGTTTCTGTAATATGTTATTCTTAGGGTTATTCTCCAAAACAATTTGTTAAGTTGCCATTTTCTTTATGTTAACTTTATCTCCAAATATACAGATCATTTTCACTATGTTTAATTTATTAACATAATCTTATATATATATATATAATATCATTTTCTACATATTAACTCCTCTTCGATTTTGCTTTAGAATCATATATATTTCTCATCTCAAAATTCAGATTATATCTTTCGGACATAAATTTTTACACATGTTAATTAATTAAATAAATATATAAATACGTCGAACATCCACGGACTACAATTATTGTAAAATACATAATAAATAATAAACACATAGTTTTTTATGTTATGTTTTTTGTACAATGTTATCATCTAAGTTACGTGATCAATCATATATTTCACTCCTAAAAATTTACAGGTATAACTAGTAGTATTATATGTACGACACCATTTTCCAAAACAATTAATACGTAGGTTAGGTGTGTACATAGATTAGAAGCCATATTGGTGCATAGGTTAGGTGCGTACATGGGAAAACAAAGAAAAATGTAATCGTGCCTTGCTCGAAAAATTGCAGGTGGGATTAAAGTAATAGCGAAAGAATCAAATAAGTGAAAGAATGACAATTTCTACGTCAAGATGAGAGGAACCAAAATATTTAATGACGACTTAAGCATACATTAGCAACATGGTCGAAAAAGTATAAACGAAGACTCAAATGAAAGTTGACAAACAGAAAACAAAGACTGCGAAAGTCCGTGTATAGTGCCAAAGGTTACGTTCCGTGTATGACGATATGCCACTCGATCTTTTTAATACTATAGTTTTGAGATTTATTTTTTAATATTCTTTTGTGGTTCGTTAGGCCGGATGATTAAAACAAAAATCCAGATCAATTTCAGAAATCTGAAAAATCCGTCAATCTTGTCCTTTAAAATGTTTATAGAGATCTATGAACTTTGATGATTGATCTTGTAGTTCAAATAGTAGAATTCTTGCTTATTTTATTTTTATTTTTTTTGAATTCTTGAATATTTTGGGTTTTAATTATGAACTTAGCTCTAGATCCCAATGAAAATGCAGACACTAATTGTTCCAGATTCTGACTCAACTCGTACTGTCTTTTATAGACCTGCAAACAAGAAAACAATGCATGAACATTGGACAATAAAATAAGACCTTGCCAGAAGTGAGGATACAAATAGTTCCTAAGGGTTCAAACTTCAAAACTTAAACATAACAAAAAGTTCGCACACGAGTAGTTTCCAAAAAAAAAAAAAAAAGTATAACAAACAGAGGAGCAAATTAGTCCTCAAGATATAGCACAAAAGTAACTAACTTGGAAGCACTCTTCTATAGTAGGAATACACCGACACTCTTCTTAGTTTGCAAGTATCCTATAAATAAAACCAATACTACAGACAAACCCCAAGCTTCCTATGATCTCCTTGGTCCATCATGTTCCATAACTAAATCTACAGAAGCGGAATCGAATCGAAACTCACGGATCTAACCAAACCATTTATTTCGGTTCGGTAAGGTTTGGTTTCTTTGCCAATCCCTACTGATAACCAAAATAAACTGATTAGGGGTTAAACTTTTCCGGGTTGGTATAGACGGTTTTCAGCTCAAGCATCGTTGTTTTTATATTTTTATTTTATTTTATAGTCGGCATATTATTAACCTTTTTGACATGTGTTGTGTGTACAACTATTTTTCGTTACACGAGTCAATCAATAGTTTGTATAACCTAATTCGATATATCTAGAAACCACATATACCGATTTACCATCCCAAAGCAAAGATAAGATCAAAAAGTTAGAAAAACCCTCCCTCTGCAAACCCTAGATCTAAAGATGTCAACCGAGACTTGTCTTCCTCCAAACAGTGAGATGGTACCATCGTCTCATGGCAAGTGTACAACCAGTCATGAACCGAGACTTGTCTTCCTTCAAGCGCACAATGAACACCTTGGCAGTCTCAAGTGATGTTGCATTCTTTAACATCACTCTCAGGTTCTGGATCCGAAGGGTATTAACATATATATCTATATCATCTCTTCATATGTATCCCCCTTGTTGTTCTAATCTCAACGTATGTTTCATTGTTTTCTATATGTATACTTTTCATCAATTTCTTCGACTTTTGTGTAGAATGATGAAACAAGGGAACAAGGGAAATTTAAGCCTCATACCGATTTACCTCGTTTGCAAAGTTTCTATCTAGACTATTACCAGAAAAACGTCATGGATGTGATCAAGATCATTGGCAACCAGTATACAATTTTGAAAGGTATTGCCCCTGACCATTGGCAGATCTAGTTTTAATTGTCTTCTATTACATTAATATATAAATGAAAACAACAAATAAGGAACTAGTTTGCATCCTACAAGTTTATCATCTACATTCATATTTGGCACTCCATTCGTTATTCTGCTAATTGAAACGATATAGGACCATCTCTTTTTGTTAAACGAGTTTAATGCTTGTTTTCACTATAATGCTTGTTTTCATAGAAATTGAGTCAAGTGCACACAGTGCTGCTATTCGTGCCATCCATGCTGCCCTTCCCCCCCATAAAATTAACGGGGATTCCCGAAAACAAGCTGACAGGTTTGTGCATTATACAAATCTCGTTTGCTCAAAATCTCTCCTTCTATTTATGTACAATATCTTTCTTTCTCTACTTTCAGTTACATTCAACATGCATGTGACACTGCTGGTGTTCTCTTCAGAGTCTTGGAGCTTCTTTCGGAAGATGTACAACTTCCTTCTGAGGTATATAATTTTACACATAGCTAGTTAATAGATTACCAATATATGTATATGGTGATGTTTGTTTGGAAGTCGCAAGAGGTCTGCGATTGCGATTGCGATTGAAAGTTGTTCGTTTGATAGCAACTGCGATTGAAAGTTGTTCGTGATCGATTTGCGACTGAGTTTTTTGTTTGCATGAAAAATTAGCTATGTGACTTTTTAAATGGCGATTAGTCTTGCGATTGCTATATCAACAACGAGCATGGCCATATATTGTTTTTGTCTTATGTTTATAATTGTTAATACTTTTGCTGTAGTTTTTGGAAGCCGACGCTGATGTGAAACAACTAGCTGAAATCTTCAGGCCTTATAACATTATTCCCCTCTATATTTGTGGAAAATATTCTATGAAGAGACTACCTGAGGTCATTCCAGAGATTCACTCTCTTTTAATTTTTTTGGATGTGATTTCTTGTTTTAGTTATAATCTGAGTCTAAAGTGAACAAATAATATTTGCATATACTTATATATTTTGCAGTTACAAGCTGCTATAGACGCACTATCTTTCCCATTGTGCACTATCTTGCCCTTGCGGGTTGCTTATAACCCCAGCCCAGCCCGAGACAGCGAAGACCTGCCTGCCGTGTTTGAGATCAGTCCACGAGAACCCATATTATCATTATTATTTTCTTCCATATTATCATTATTTTTTTCTTCAGTTTTTTTTTTCCTACTTTTTAGTATTGATTATACTTTTCATTATATCGTCTCTTACTTGCGATTAAAAAGGTGTCGTTTAACTACTATGTAAACTTTGGTTATGACTGGAACGTCTCATATTTTTGCAATAGAGAAACAATAACAAGGCATCAATAAATCAAGAACGACTCTCTTTCTTGATCCTATTATGAAAGTGACGCCGGGCTTCCCTTAGCCAAATACGAGTTTTGAACTAACTTCATAAAATTTTGGTATATTCGAAACTTCTAAAGTACAGTATAAGATTAGTCCAAACAATATCCACCTTTTTGAAAGATTTAAGAATGTAAAAATTTACCAATTATTACTTAATCCCACATACATGATACATCAAGAGAAAATACTTTTTTTTTTTTGGTTGAAATCATATGCTTTAAATCATATGAAATACTAATAATTATTATATTTTATAGGAATGGAAAATAAAATCTACTAACTTTTAATGTACAATTAAAAAAATCTGTGCTGTAAAATTGTTGGCAATAATATATGTATGTATAGTAATTTTTGTTTTTGGAGAGTGTTAAAAGATTTAAGATTCTAAAGCTTATGGTAATTCCATAAAATCGGGTCGTGGAGAAGAGTTGCACTAATTTAGGCAAACTCGAAAACAAATCGTTGAACAAGTTTGTTTGATTTTACCGCGGAACAAGGAAGAGTCTTCATTTCCCAAGATTTCACCTCTCTCCTCTCTTTTGACCAAACCTCCATTTCCCAGGTAAAAAAAACTTCTCTCAAGTTGTTTTTACTTTTATGATCCAATATCACGTTTTTGCTTCCATGTTCATGCAAATCTCAGACCCAAGATTCTGAGTTTTGCCCACATTTGCTCCTTTTTGTTGTTGTTGTTGTTGTGATAGTTTTTGAGATGAGTTTCAATGTTTTTCAGGATTCATCATCACCAGTCTGAAAGATGGATTCAAATCTTATATTTGATCAAAAGGTCATCAACGGGTTCGCGCCGGTGCTAACTTACGCAGCCTGCGAATGGTTCCTTATATTACTCATGTTCATCGATGCTCTTCTCTCCTATCTTCTCGTCTGGTTTGCGCGTTACTGCAGATTGCAGATGCCATGTTTCCTCTGTTCCAAGCTTCTTCATCCTCTACATTGGAGATTCTTGCTCTGCAGAAACCACAGATCAGAGGTTTCATCTTACATGTCATGTCAGAATCACGGCAACAACCTTGCTGATTGTCGAGGCATGTGCGATGACTGTCTCTTGTCGTTTACCAAAATGACCGGTCCGAATCCAGATATGAACAGATTGCTTCTAGGTAAATTAGGGTATGATCTGCTCTCTAGAAGCCATTTTGCTCACCCTAGGTCTTGTTCTTGTTGCAATAAACCGTGGAGAACGAGGCACCATACACAGAGACTGATTCGGTTAGGCTCTCGAGGGAGAAACTCCTCAAGTAAACCCAACATTCCTGCTCCACGGCATCTTACCCGACGAGGAAGCGGTGGAAGTTTGAAGAAGATGAGAGATCATATAGCAACAAGTGGTTCTGAGTATGTTGATGTTGGAAGCCGCGACGGTATGGCACATGTGGGCTACACAGAGCTGAAGATACACTCGGATTCTGAGTCTGAGTTCTTGTTTTCAGATGATGATGCATTCCTCCATATAACTGACTTCAATGTTGAGCCATCTGAGAAACGCACGCACAAATCTCGAAGGCGGAAATCGTTTGACGACAAGAAGATGTCGAATCATAAACAGCCTGTCTTGCAAGACAACCAGTATAAGAAAATTCATGTAGAAGATAATGAAACTGTCGAATCTTCAATGCTTGGGTATAATCTTGAAAACAGGACTCGGCAGAAACAACCTGTTAAGGCAAAGGAGCATGATGATGTACTCTCTGAGCTTATAACTATGAGTGAAGCTCGTCCGTTTTTACTGGGTTCACCTCGAAAGTATGCTGCAGGAGTAGTCACACAAAATGGTTTGTTTATTATGCTTTCTCCGCTTATGTCAGAACATATGCATTCACGTCATATTGTTCCTTACTTTGATGTTTTTCATGCAGAAAATGAAGCTGAGGTAAGTGGCAGCTCATCTCCTTCTGGCGGAGAATTTTTGAGCCCTTCTGCAGAAAACGGTGCCTCTAGGGAAATCCGAATTCAAGAGCATGATGATTCCTCAGATTTTTCTCAAAACATCACCAGTTCAGCTATGGAGATAGAAGAATTTGAGGCAGCTATTGAGCAAAAAGAGTCTGATCACATGGATGTGTCTGGTTCTGTTGCAAATGAACCGTCTAGTGATGAGGAGAATGAAGTTGAAGGAGACTCCAAGCCTTTGATATCGAATAATATGTCAGATTCTCTGGAACAGGAACAGTCAGGTGAGGAAGAAAGTGAGGTTAATGAAAACAATGTTGCAGAAGAATACTTCAGTAATGAAGAAGAAGATGAGGTCAATGGACATACCGAGCCCTTGACATCAAAAAGTGAGTCTGGTTCATTTGCTGAAGAACAATCTAGTGAGGACGAAGATGGAAGTAATATTTATTCGGTTGCAAAAGACCATTCCAGTAATGAAGAGGATGTGGATAACGAAGAATCTGAGCCAATGACATCAAACAATGTGACTGGTGTTGTCAAAGAAGAACACTCAGCTAAAGAAGAGCATGGAGATCATGAAGAGACTGAGCCTTTGACGTCACTGAACATTTCCAAAGAAGAACCTTCATTAGAACACAGTGATAAAGACTCCTTGAAGATAACAGAGACTCGTAATACTTCAAATGGATCACCAGAACTAAAGCACTCTGCTTCTGTAGAATCTTTTGTAAGCATTAGCAGTGACATAGAGGGCGAAAGTCTTGTTGAAGTATTGAAGCAACAACTAGAGCATGGCAGGAAATCCCTAAGAGATTTGAATAAAGAATTCGAGGAAGAAAGAAATGCCTCAGCCATTGCTACCAACCAAGCAATGGCGATGATTACGCGGTTGCAGGAGGAGAAAGCAGCTCTCCATATGGAAGCTTTACAATACCTGAGAATGATGGATGAGCAAGCAGAGCACGACATGGATGCACTTGAGAGAGCAAACGATGTCTTGGCTGATAGGGAGAAGGAGATACAAGATCTTGAGATGGAGTTAGAATATTATAGAGTAAAATATCCAGATGAGCCAAGAGAAGAAATTCTCGCTAGCATGGGGATTCTCGGTAATACAGAAGAAACAAATGTCACCTCACCAACTGATGAGACCAGCATTAAGGATTCAACAGACACCAAACTTACCGGTTCTCCATCAGCGGAAAATTGAGAAAGAATACACATTTCAGAAATGATATCAAAACGCTGGAAGAAGAATACCCAAGAGAGCTCCCCAAGGCCTGAGAGAACTTTAGTCTTGATGGTCACATGAGACCATACAGAATAATCTGCAGAGGCATAAAGATATTCTACCAGCATTCATTGCAGAAGCATATGGTGAAGAAAGCAATTCCCAACATGGAAAGTGATTCTTTCGAGCGTAGTACTCACATGAAGGGCAAGAACGAGTGGACTGCTTTAGAGAATGAGATTCCAGTGGTAGAGAAACATTTAGAGTCACAAAAGGAGAGCTTGTGTTTGTAATAATAGGAAAAATGAAAAGGAGTAGAGTTAGTTGAAGAGATAGCTTGGGAGCTGCAGAAGTCATTTATTTGAAAACTAAAAATTCCATGTTAGGAAGATAAACAGAAGCCTTCATTTATTTGTTTTTTTTTAGTTGCTTTATTTGTGTGGCTACCTTATTTTTTTTGGAGAACACACCAATCATCTCATTAAAACTTCAAGATTTCAGGAACAACACATAACTGAACTTTCAAAGTTTTATTACCATAAGCTTAATCGAAATGATATTATCCTTTCCTACACTACAAGAAATCTAATTGTTACAGGACAGGGTAAAAAGACAAATCACATTGATAAGTACCTTAGGATCACCGCTTTCTTCAACTCGCTTCTTGAAGCTTTATAGTAGCATCAAAGCTGAAACTTTCACCTGGTTCAAATGTTTCTTCAAGATCTTCATAGCTTTGCACAACAGTCAACTCTTTGCCAACCTTAAGGTCTTCCTACAAAGCATCAACAACCAAAATCAAACCATTTTAAACTCCAGCTACAAAAGATGATTTACTCACTGAAGACAATCAAACTAAGGCTGTTGCCAATAATTCTAATTCTAGTAGCTAAATCTGACTCAAATAGAATCTGCTGAGAAGCATAAGCTTATGAAATACCTGTTTAACATAGTCTTCGATAGCAGAATTGATTAATTTCTTTATCACCTGCTTATAGACTTTAGAATATCCAAGGATCTCTAACAAAACATCTTTGGGTATCTGCAAATAAAAGTAAAGGAGAACTTGAGCATACGCCAAATAACAACTCAATGTAAGTGCTTAAGTGAGTTTGCCAGCATATAATATCACTGCAAGAACTCTGAATCTGAGAGTATCACTAAAGTGTATCAAATGATCTTTTACAGATAAGTCCAATCTCGTCAAATAAAAACACATGCTCCATTGCCAAACCACTTGATGGTTAAATTATTTTACCATAATGCTAAAATAATGGATTCTCTAAAATACACTGAAGTAAAAACTTACATTTGGGGTCTTTCCTGTAGTTCCAAAGTTGATAAGAAGATGTAGAAGAGGAAAAGAAACGAAAACAGCAATGGGAAAAACATTAGAGAAGCAATCAAATGAATTCAGCTACTAGTCATCAGCAACAAATCATACTAACTACAAGAGATTTCCAGAACCTTATGCTACCTATCAACATTGTTTACAAGGGTAACTTGAATGTCCACCCTATTTAGTCAAATCTTTCTAAAGCAATAACGAAATTACAAAGTGCAGAGAGTTGAAGGAAACCTGCAATCTAACTCTAAAAAGAATAAAACAATTTTGTCCCTCGGAGAAAACACTAATACATAGCTTCCCATAGCTTATACAGTATTTGTGAAGTCATACCTCCTTTAACTCTTCGGAACCCCGGGATTGGCTGAGCTGCAGCAACCATTTTCTCAAAAACATGATTGAATACAGTTTGAGTCTTCTCTCCTGACACTTGTACATGCACCTGCTCAAGCCAATAGAGAACATAAGATGGAAAAGCAACAAAGTCATCATAATTAGATCATTTCACCAGTATGATGTTTCTTTGGCGCAGAAACAACGGCATACCTTAACCTCATTGCTGGTTTCAGTCTCCACTTTCGTAATCAAAACAGATTCATCCTTGGAAGAAGTCTCTACATCTGCAAAGAGAAACACATGTTCACAAAAAAAAAAAAAAAAAGCTAAAACAACAAAAAAGAAGAGGATATAATTATAAAGCGTGAACCTGATGGTGCAGCACAAACCGCGACAAACTGTCTATTCGTTGCTCTGTAAAGAGTAAAGAAGAAAACATCAATGATCATCCAAAGGGAGAAACTAGACACTCCAGTAAACACAATCAATGGTTTCTCAGTGTAGTCATAAGACTTTAAATATTGCTCATGATTCAAGCAAAAATTCAGAAGTTATTGATACCTAGTTCTCGGTAATTTATACCTTGTACAGAGTTTCTGTTGCACTGAATAAGTTGGAGGAAGAGTTAAAAACGAAGAAAATTGAAATCTGGGTTTTGGATTAATTGTCTGCAAATCAAAACGGAAAATGTTGGAGCAAAATTACAGAATTTGAATAAGAGATGATACTAAAGAAGAAGAAAGGGCTTACTGTAGAGTTAAAGCTACAAAACGAGAGACTGTGGATGATTGTCTGCATTATCTATAGCTGTTGGTTCTGTGGCGCCTTCTTGCTCTAATATGAGATTCAAAATGAATTAATTACGAAAGTTTTTGGTAAATACTTGATTTCTTCGAGTTCCAGAATTTGAAACTCCACAGGAGGAATTCGCGGGGAATTCGTACAGAACAGTCATTGCATCGAGAGTAAAATCGATAGGAGATGAAGAGAGATATAACCTTGTGTAGGAGTATAAAGAGAAACGCGGAGGACGGAGAGAGTCGGAGATGAAACGAAGAAGCAGATAGAGTGAAGAAGAACGATGGTTCTATCCTATAAGTATATGCATATTTACGATTTTAACTCTACTTTACTCAAAAACTCAAAAACTCAAAAACATTCACTGACTCCAAAAAACAATAACAAGAAATAAATTGTAAAAAAATACACTAATTTGAGATCATTCATAATTTGAAGGAATACCCAAAAAAAAATTTACCCAATTTGTTTGATATCAAAATCTTCAATTGCTATTTTTTTTTTATGAGTTACGATATTTTCAATAGTGACATATACTGAAATTTCTCAAAATTATACTTAATTAAATAACTATGCTTGATTCCATTTTTTTAGGTTTCTTCTTCATAGTTTAATTTTGAATTTAAGGTTTGTGAGTCTCATCAGATATCTGAAAAATAGAACTACAGGCTTTAGAAGGTTCATTGGTTTTGTTTTGTCAAGGGTCTCTCAGAGGCCAACAAGCTTCGGTCATTGATCTTCAGGCGAAAATGAATAAAACCAAACGCATTAACAAACAGAAGCAGAGATGCCACTATACATGAAGATTGAGAAGATATTACTACTACATAACACTTGCCCTATTGTCATACATCTACACAAGAGAAAATTGAGCTTACCATTGTTTTATCCAAAGTCCTCACTGACTACCAAAAACAAAACCCTCCTAAACCTCTTTTTAATGTCTCACAACAACAACATACAGAAGAAATACCAAAACAATGAGACGCAACGCTCCAACCCCACCATTGCAAAACCCTGCAATTACGAGTTGAAAATGCAAGTCTTTGAGTTCTGTTCATGAGACTAGAGATTACATTGCAACGAAACTAGGCTTACCGTGATTTTTAATAGTCTGGGATGTTGGCAAGGCAGGTAATGACATCTCTGCATATTTAAAATAAAATTGAATAAGATAAAGCAAAACTTTTTTTGCAATTTAAACTTTTTAGTTTTCTGGAAGCTCCAACAATGAGTAAGAAGAGAACAGGTAGAGAGAGAAGTGATTACCAGGAGCACATAGAGACAAAGAAGACATTGACGATGAAGATGGCCATGGAGCAGCAATGTTGTCTGTCAAATCACATGTAAAGCTGTAGCCTGATGTGTTATCAAATATCAAGTCTGCAGGATAGCTTCTCAGAAGACAACCTATAATCACATTGTTACCCAAAAAAGATCATTAACACTTTTTAACTTATTCTGGCGAGACAACAACACATATCAAACAACTTTGGAATATGAGATGAATTGATGCAAACCTTGTTGCATTCCATATGCTGCTTATCGTCCAAGGCATACCCAGAAACAGAAAAAGAGAGCTAATGTCAGGAAGATATTCAATAAACGGTAGAGGAAATGATGATACAGTTATTAAGGAGTCTAAAACAAAACTTACCTTGGACACTGAAATCTTTGAGATCGACATCACAAAGCTCATAGATATTTGTCATAACACCACCTTTCCTTAACATAGAACCGATGACTGTTGCACAGACTATGGCCTGCTTGTTTGTTATTAGCATTTGGTTCTGTATCCCAGAAATGTATGCATTCAACGAGCTACAGCAGGAAGGGCTTGGAGCAGCCACATTACGGCAAGCCTTGATCACTTCCGTTGGCTCCTTAAATTCCAACGGGCAAGCTGTTACACAAATGTACAGTCAGAATAATTTCCAAGACTATCCAAGGGAGATTGATGCGAGAGATAATATGATACAGCTAAGTACCTTTGTTAACTTTGCAGGACGATAAAATTCTAAATGCAGCGTTTGCTTTGTCTGCGGGAAGCTTCCTGGAAAGATATGAAAACACCACATTTTTGCAGTCGTTAATTGCGTTGACGTTATTTGATCCTGCTAAAGGGATCTTATCACCAACTGTCATTTGGTGTCCCGAAATAATTAGCGCAGCTTCCATAATTGCAGGTTGGCAAATTGGCCTACAACACTCCTTCAGAGGATCAACTGTGCGACAGGCATCCAGTAATTTGCTACTGTTAACAACTTTCTCGAACGTTGTGACATCTGTTACTGGACAGGAACCTCCAGTTAGATTTGACGATGTTACAGAGCAAAGTGCAGGTATTGTCATGTTGGCTCTTCTGCTGACCAGGATGCTAACGATATCTGAAAAACAATCTGTAGCAACTGCATCAGGCAGAACCAACTTATTCGACTTCACGTTGTGCTGTCCTTGGAATATATGAAGTAAGCTAACAAACTGCGGACAACATATCACGTTCCCAACAAGTGCAGCGAATGGTTGGGAACAATCAGAAGCTGCGGTATCGATAACACTTGAAATTGCTTGAAAGTCTGTAGGACATTTGCCAGTTAACTTGGGCTCATATGTATCAGGAAAAGTAGGGTACATTGGTGGTGTCCAAGGTAGAGCAGGGGATGCATATTTGGGGATTACGGACGGTGATACTTGAATGGGACCAGATACTCCAATACCAGGTGGATTTGCCAATTCAGAGGTTGTGGATCTGCTACTATGCTCATTAAGCTTATCATGCGCAGCTACATCTTGGAAGCTTGATAACCAGATAATAAATAACAAGAAGCGATAAACCAAGCAGCCTGATAAGAGAAGAAAGTAACACATCAACAAACAGCTTTATATATTTTCGTATTCCAGGAAATCATTTATGAAACCACGTTATTGCGATCACAGAGTTGGAATTTAGTTAGAAGAATGTCTCTCCAAGAAACAAGAACTTTTCTTATGAGCGAAACCTGAATGTGTAATGCTGTTGCTTGGGGAAAACATTGCTAACATAAAACTATTAAACTCATTCCAACAAGTCTATAAACATAATTCATCATTGCAGTGAACTATGGAAACCCAAAAACAGAGCGTGAAACTACTCTCATGATTCTCGTTAGCCGCAAAAAAACATAGGCTTCAACTCATTTGTATCCACCATACAAATTAGAATTCAAACTCAACATGCAAGAAAACTAAACTTACCCTTAAGCCAACAAACAGTCTCTAAAGAGCCCATAGCTAACTCTCCCCGGGGCATTATTTAGTTTCATCAAAGGCACATACGATAGTCAGATAAAATCCATGACCAGCACCAAGGCTGGCAAAAACACCTCTACAACAACCTTCAGAAGAAAAGAACAAACCCAAAAGTAGTTAGTAACCTTTCCAATGAACCCATTCGAGAGAATGAGGCTAATGGACATTTACAAGTATGGTAGATGCAGAAAAAGGAAGTTAGATAGTTTAGTGAAATGTTCTTTGTTATAAAAGAGCTCTATTTTCTTGCCAACCACATCACTCTATACCTCTTATCATTGAATCCAACGAACATTTGGGTCTTTTTAAGTATTATTCCAACTAGTAAAGAATCCAACCCCCACATAAAAAAAGAATCTATTAAATCTTTGTGTTCTTCCACCAAATATTTTTGGCATCTAACAACCATTTGCTTTTTTTGTATTCAAGATCCTAATTTATTCGGATCCAACAAAAAGTTCAAAATTTCTGTTTTACCCAGAAATCAGAGTCAATACCCAATTCTCAAACACTCACAAATTCTCCCAAAAACAATTACTAAGCTCAAATGAAAACGCAGAGGCTACGATTAAACATTCATGTAAATTTCTCGAATTAGAACTGGTTGCAACACTTTTCAAGCACTAATACGAGAAAGCGATATCTATAAGAACAAGGAACAAGTGAAGCTACCTGAAGCCTTTATCATCCTCGAAAATCAAACCATTTTCTCTGAGCAAAAAGGTAGTAGAGAGCTTTATCCCAGTAGAAATTGACGAAACCAGAAGTGTCAGCTTCTCTTCGTCGGAGACAATCGAAACTCGATTATACGGTGATGGAGAAGAGCGTTATAGCAGAAGAAGAAGACTGAGAGATGAACCACACAAAAGGGAAAGCAAAAAGGAAACTCGAGAGACTTGTTACTTTACCTTTCTCTCTTAACCCTTCCTTCACTGTGTTTTTTTTTTCTTATTTCCTTAAAACACCTTTTTCATTTTACCGTAATTAGGCATGGGCTTAAAAAAAGTGATGACTCATCATCATCATCATCATCATCATCATATTCATTATAATCTGTCGATATTTTTCTTTTACTTGAATGGAAAATTTGCTATATTAGTGACATTACTGCTCAAGCTTCTATAACGTTACATAACTAATAATTTACTAGAAATAATATTCCTTATCAAAAATAATCATACCACCCAAAGTTAATAATAAAAGATGCAAATAATCGACCAAATTTTTTGATTGATGTTGACTTTAAAATATATATTATTATGCTTAGGAATCCAAGACAAAAGACATCATCTTTAGTAGTAGATTTGTTGACAACGTTGCTTATGTCCACATTCTGTGTTTTGAATTTTGAGGTTAATTAATCATTAATATTGTTTTATCTATCTAACACATAAACAAAAGAACCTATTATTACTCGCCCAAAAGAGTCGGGTCGGATCGGGTTGAGCTGGATTGGCATGGATAATACATTCAAGAGTTATCCATTTCAGAGCTCTCTATGTCTCCCCAAATTTCATGAATTCCCAAAAAAAAAAAAATATTGAGAGAGCCAAATTAGTGAAAGCTACAAATATTACAAACACACAAACTGGTGACAGATTCAACAAGTGAAACCATACATAAACTAATAACAATTAACAAGACAAGAATGTTAGCATTTACCATAACCCAAAACAAAACGAAAGCTGATTTAGACAACAAGAAGAAGAAGATAATATAACAAAGGGAAAAACAGCAGCAAGCACCATGGAGGAAAAGTCATTTCAGCTAGCCAAATGGTTTGGGGAATTATTGAACATACTATGCCACATGTAAGCTCTTGACAAAACCATTTCGAGCTCTTGGTCTGACCAGTTATGTGTCGGAAGGTGTTGCAGGAACATTACCATTTCTTGAAAATCTAGCTTCTTCAGCTCATCAGACCACTGCATTGTTTACAGAAACAACTTGTATTTGATTCTCGTGGTTTATAGAAGAAAACATTTTCAAGACCAACGCAAGTTATATTCGATTCAGTGTTTGCTTACCGTCAAGAGAAAGCTAGCATATATATACACCAGGAAGTCTGGCAACGCATCTCCTTCAGCAAGATAAGTGTCCCATAGTCGATTGATGAGATTGAATGGGATCTAGAAAAGTTCAAAGGTTTGTCAGTTTCACAATTAAAAACTGCGACTAAACCGGATTTAAGAAACCATGGCATACTGGCATATATTCGTAGGAGTTCAAAGTGATGTTTAACCTCACGAATCAGAAGACAATTATACCACCGGAAAGCAAATTGAAGAAACTCTAGCCCATGCTCTTCCATGTGTCTTGAAACAGGTTCTAGTATATAACAAGGCAGATGAAGATGTGACAATGTTAACTCTATATTATAAAACAATAATCAGGCCTAAAATGGAAAATAGGTGGTTGGTTAATTATGAATTAATGCACTAAGAAATGCAGTACAATAGCATCAATCATCATGACAAGTTGATTAGCATCCCTTGTTCTTATCACTTTATGACATCAACTCATCAAAATGTCGTATATAAGCAAAAGCGTGACTACATTAAAACCAAACTTAACACAAGTACACAACCATTGTTAAAGACACAAACTTCAAATTTCCTTAAAATGCAGAAGATGTAAATTAAGGACTTCATGGTAAACAAGTTGAAAATCGGACTCAATATAATTAACATGATTCTGTAAGGAGAGGACGTGCATGTCATAAGCTCAAACAATCACCAAAGACACATCCAATTAACAGGAACAAGCTAGCAAGAACCTACCATCGATACGCCTGACCAGTTCCTTCAGCTTAAACACAAGTCTCTGGATTCCAGGTTGAGCAAACGTGTAATGATCTTGCATACCGTCAAGGAGCTTTGTTAAGCACCAGTAGCAATCCGCTTCTACATCTGAGACTTTTTCAGCAGATAGATCATCCATTGACCAACTGTCTACACCGCCATCTAGATATTCTGACAAGAAAATCACTAGGAAGGGCGTGACCAGGTCATTTATTCCCTGAACATATCCGCTTGCTGGATGTCTAATGGCCCTGCAAACTCAGAAAATTCAATTTTTAGATTTAGATTTCAACTGAATTATCCAACGGGTTGTTGGTTGACCCAATGCATTCTGTAACTCACCACGTGTAAAGAATACGCTCCAGTGATTTCTGCACCTGTTCTTGCTGAAAGAAACTGACATCTGGTACAGTCCTCGGACAGTCAACAGCAATCTGAGAAAGAATTAATTTGCTAAGAGATTTACCAACTTTTGAATAATTGGTTATAGAAGCACTGAGACTACAAGATAAACCTGGCGAAGCATATTGATCTCATCATCAGAACGTTCGGAATCTGGAAGGTCATAAAATTGGCCAACAGATTCCAGATATTCAAGACGTTTTCTTCTCAGAACAGCCTCCCTTCTATCTGAATTAGGTGGTGCATATCCCTGTTGTCAGTTTATATTTAAATTCAAATAGACATAACAAACCAAAATCCAAAATAGTTGCCGTGTTGATGGAAAGAGCTAATAACACAAATCATCTGACTAGTGCAAGTGTGCCCTCATTCTGACTCTAAATAATCTAAACAGCTATCTATGGAAGATATTATAATGATCAGCATTATAAATGTACATAATAAGGATAAATGGATTACAAGTCAAATAAACATAAGTTTAACATTGGATATGCTTAGATATGAAAGTCCTAGAGCGTACCAAGAGAAGCCGCCAGACATCAGGCCGCATATAGTGTGGTACACCATTCCATGCTAGCTCGCGCAGTTTCTCTGCAGGAATTGAAGAGGAATTTCCATAGTAACCAATTAACAGAATATATGAGAAGATCAAAATGGAGTCTTTCATTAAGCTATGTCTGGCAAGTGATATCATTCCCATAGGATTCTCACTATCGAAACAGATTCCGGGTAAACAAAACACTACAACAAAGGCAAAGAAGTGTACCTAATATGACAGTTGTTTCTGAAAGCACTTTGTTGAACTTCATAACTCTAGCAGAGTCACTTGATCGAACACCTATCTTCAAGTTTTGAACTTCTTTCACACTCCTTTCAGCACTAGAGTTTGATCGTAGCTTACCAGCATATGTATTATCATGTTTCTTGCTTGAATTGTGATCCTCCACCTGCATCATCACTCTTAATTTCACTTTCCCTTGATACATAAAGAACAAGAGAATAACTCAAAGTCATTTCCACAACTACTATACCTCAACAGGACTTTCGAATAGCTCATTTCTTCCGGCGTCATTCTCAGATAAGCTCCGTTGATATGTTGGAGAGATTGGGTATGGAGGAGGATCTGATCTCCTAGTCAACAATACCTTACCAGGAATACTTCTACCTTTAAGAAACCTAAACAAAAACAAGCAAAAAGTCGAGACAATCAAATCTGAAACCCTGCTAATAAATTTCGTGATTCACAAGTAGCATAACGAAGTTACAGATCTAAGAAGACATTGAAATCAGATATAAGAAATGCACGATCCGGGAGGTGATTGACTCATTACCCTTGGACGTTCTTGAGTGTTTGATTGAATCTAGAATCGTCGCGCTTTTGTTGTTCGTCTTCTCTCTTCTCCATGGTTTCTGTTTCTGTTTCAGTTCTGATTTCCGATGTTCCACAACAGAGCTTCTTGCCCAGAAGTGAAAGAAGATAGTTTTGATTGAGAAATGAGAGAATTTCGGGTTCGATTGCTTTCCATCGATTTCAAGGTCTAAACTCTAAAGTAAAAAAGCGACGAAAAGTAATTAAAATCCATCTGGAGCAAAATTTGATTTTGTAATCGCAAATGATGCATTTAGGCGTTAATCTAAATCACTCCTTGAATTTGTATTGGTTCTCTTCGGTAATAAAGTAGTTTTCAAGGCAACTTTGTTTGATATAGTTTGGGCATAAAAAATGTTTACCAGTCATAAACACTACTCAACACAACAAATGAACGAAGTATATGATTACTCTTTTCTTTTACAGGATTTTTTTAATTAGAAAATACTCAAATAGCCTGAAAAAACAAATTATTAGTGTAGGTTAAGCTATACATTGACTTTCTCTCTTATTGTCGAAGATCGTTAATCTATCACAGAGGGAAAGAATGATCAAACGAATCTATTTTGCATAAATGGCTTCTTATTCATATATTAGTCAGACTATGTTTTCTCTTGTTTACCGAAATCAACTGTTCAAATGCGGCAATCAAGGCAATGAGATGGGTCTCTCTGCGTCCATGCGCTCGATCACTCTTCTAGCTTCTTCTTCTGTTGCTGGAACCACATTTCTTATTTTCAATCCATCTTTCATGGCCTCAGGTCTCACACTGAAGGTGAAGTAAAACCTGTTGGAGACCTACCAACCCAAAAATTACATCTCAATAAATTCCTTCACAGCTTAAACATGTATTGTGCATAGTTCAATCAATATATTCTTATCTGTGTACACTTACTTCGCTGGATCTGAGCTCTGGACTTGTAACATGAGCTACAACCTCGATGTTTATCAGCGGTTCAGCTGAACTGGTTGCTTCTGTGTACAATACGCGTGACTTGAAACGAAGGAAATTTCCAACATCCACCTGCATCATTAGAAAACAGCCCCTTAATCGCTTTCTTCTAAAGCTATCATATATCTCACTGTCTTTTTTCTTTTCACATCACACCATAACTAGATGAAGATGAGAAAGAAATGAACTCACTGGTTTGATAAAATCGACGCGATCAACTTCGAGAAAACGTGGTGAAACCCCAGCGAAGGTGTAAGCATTGGAGAAAGCCAACTCAAAAGCTTTGCGCATCAAGAAGCCTCCAAAAATTCTGCCATGAATATTTCGTTGCTGTGGCTGGCAGATCAATGAGTTTTCATGGGAAGTATCCTTAATTAGGATGCTGTTCCGATCTGCAAGAGCTGGCATGTCCAGGAATACTCGTCCTTCTGCTAATAACTCATTTAGCCTCTCTAAGTCCTTCAACTTCTCATGCTCTTCTTTACCCTGTGCTCTCTTTTGTTTTCGTAGTTTGTTCCTCTCTTCTGCCTCTTTCCACAGAAATTTTTCATGCTCAGTTTCTGGCACGACTTGGTTAATTGGAGCTGACTTGCCTGTCTGAGCATCCCGAGCCACGAATGTAAAGTTTGCTTCAAGGGCAACCGACTCAGAGGAGTTGTTGGTATCTGCAAAAAACAGTTGTTAGAAGAAAGATATAGCAAATCATGAGCTTCTTCGACATGATGACAATGATTGTTGTTGACAGAACATCTCAAATACATCTCACAACGCTTCAAACTGGTATTCACAACTATATATATTTCTTTATTTACCACCTTATTCAACAGTTCAAGCATGACCTTTCTATTTTTTTGAGACAGTGAAGCTCCTCCAAACCTAACAAGACTCAAGTGTCTATCATCTATATAGTTTACAGAGAAACTGATACCTTGAATTTGGAGTACTTGTAATTGCATCTCCATGGATGATCTACCAACCCATGTAACAGCACCAACTATACTAAGGTCAGTATCTACACGAATAGGTCTTTTCATGATAATCCTATCCACTGAAGCAGTCACCAAAATCATCGATCTCGCACTGCTGTCACCACCACAATGCTGTTTCAGTAAAAGCACACAAAACAAAGTTATATTCAAATACTCAGGATGCAAACAAATAAGAAGGCAAGAGCCAAAAACAAGAACCTTGAAGGAGATGGTTCCAGCAAGAGCGTCAAGATCTTCAACCAATTTACCAGTACGAATCTCATTCCAAGGATTCCTATATTGTTCTCGAAGAACAAAATCAGAAGAAAACTTATAGAGAATTGACGTTCGGCTTCGAGACGGAGATTTAGCCGTCAATTTTGACTGAGAAGCGTCGTCTCCGGTAGGAATTTCGAACATATTACGACGAGCTTCCCAAAGCGCATTAGTCACCGGAGAATGATACATTCCAGGCCATAAGCTAATTGGTTTCCGCATTGAAGATCCTGCATCGATCGAATTTTGATCAGGATTTTCATCTGACGGTACCGTCGAATTCCACATCTTCTGAGACCTCGTAGCCGGAATCCAAAATCCATCACCAAGTTTCCCGCGGTTTCTCCGTAGAGAATGGGAGAGAAGCTTTCCCGCTGAAGATCTCATGGATCTACGATGACGGAAGCAGAGAATTGGAGAGGTACAATTTTCCTTTATGAATCGATAGAATCTCTCATTCTTTCCTTTTGCCTGTTCTCTCGTTGTGAGCTAAGTGCTAATCACGCTACAGTGATTTTTTGTCTTGGTGGAAAGCTAAATACAGATATTAGAAATGAATTTAATAAATAGGAATATTCAAAATTTGAAAGTCCTATTGAAGCACATTATATTTGACTAACATGACTTGTGGCATAAAAAACGTGTAATACCGAACTAATGTTTTGGCCAAACAAATGTACTAAACTAGTGTTATTAGAAAATTAAAATTAAAATCAAGAGTTTTTGAAAGTTTGTCAAAAATAAGTACTCTGTTAATTTAAATAACAAAACTGTATTTGATTTAATGTAACAAAAAAAAAAGAGAAAAAAAATCTGAAGATGAAATGATAAGTTGATATTATCTACGGATTACATATTGATTATTATTTATTGTTTTCAAATCTTTTTGCTTGGGATAGAATATTTGATATTCTTTGTACTTCAACAAAACACCATTGTAAAATCTTACTTATTATTGTTTTCCTTTTCCGATTTGTGTTGACAATTGTGAGAGAATACAACTCATAAGAATGACACTAAATAATAAAATTTAAAACACTATACTTTGAGTAAATCTATAAATTTTAAGAATCAGACCTAACTTTAAATGTGAAAATATAATTATACTATATAATAGTTAGGTGTAATAATAATTTCTAGATTTATTAAAAACTTATTTTCTAGAAATTTAGGTTATATATATGGTTCTCACAATTTAATTACTTATGTAGATAACTAGAAAATTGGGGGTAGGTTTTGCTTTCTTAACTTTATAATTTTTAAAAAAAATTTGATGTGCCCATTTGAAGAGGATCTTCGTTCGGAGTGATTCTGATTATATATATGTTTCTTTTATACATAAAACTTTAGCGTAAACTCGAATAGATTTATCATTTAGGTAACGATTTTAGTTTTTTAGTCTATGTGATCTTGCTAGTATATAATCTTTCATTCCTGCCTAAGTAGTGCCTAGTGAAACTGTAACGTTATTTCACCAATTATATTCAAAGTGATGTCGCTGCAATGACAATGACAACTTCATTTCTTAAAACTTTGTCCTACTTACTGTGGGTTTGGTCTAGATTTGTTGTTAGAATTCTGTAGTGTGATCACGAGTTGATAGAAAATTGTATATTTTATGCATCTATTTTCAATACTTTTGAATGGTTTCAGGAGGTAAAAGTTTTGGAAAATCCATATTTGAAGAATATAACAAGAATGCGCAAGTGGATATGTTGTGCGGGTAAAAAAGGAGTTTCAGATTCTTCAAATGAGAACAGTAAGTTTCAAGAGATCACTTAACTTACTGATTTTTCTGTCTATGTATGATTTTGATTTGATGATTTTTTGGGAAAATAATGGATTCGAGTGGTATTGTTTCCTTCATAAATATAGGCTTCAGCTTTCAGGCTTTGTATAAAGTATCATATTTAACCACTTAAAATGAGTTGACTATTTTAAAGCAGGGACGTGAAACATTTGATGAATGCTTTTGTACGTTTCTAATAAGAAAATGTTTTTTTTTCTTGTCATCACATATGTAGCAAATCAAAAGAATCAAAAACCACAAGATCTTGCAAAGCCTAAGGAGATTCTTCCCATTATAGTTCCTTCCTTGTCAGTGGATGAGGTTAATGAACAGACTGACAATTTTGGACCAAATTCTCTGATTGGTGAGGGATCTTATGGAAGGGTATACTATGCAACTCTAAATGATGGAAAAGCAGTTGCTTTGAAGAAACTCGATCTTGCACCTGAAGATGAAACAAACACCGAGTTTTTAAGCCAGGTTATAGATCTTGTTTCAATCTCTTTTCCCTTCCTTTGTCTTAAGGAAACTTGTATTTACATTCTCTTGCTTCTTTCTCCTTAGGTTTCCATGGTTTCAAGACTAAAGCATGAGAATCTCATTCAACTGGTCGGTTATTGTGTTGATGAAAACCTTCGTGTTCTTGCTTATGAGTTTGCAACAATGGGATCATTGCACGATATTCTGCATGGTATAATGAGTTTCTCCGCCCTTCTTATTTTAAAACTTTTTTCTGTTTTAAATAACTAAGAGGTTCTCGGCCTAGGATTGTTTTCTCCATGATTGTGTCATGTGATGTTATTACAGGTAGGAAGGGAGTTCAAGATGCACTACCAGGTCCAACACTTGACTGGATAACAAGGGTGAAGATAGCCGTTGAGGCAGCTAGAGGTTTAGAATACCTTCATGAGAAGGTTCAGCCTCAAGTAATACATAGAGACATAAGATCTAGCAATATACTTCTTTTTGACGACTATCAAGCAAAAATTGCTGATTTTAATCTTTCAAATCAATCTCCTGATAATGCTGCTCGTTTACAATCTACAAGAGTTTTGGGCAGCTTTGGCTATTACTCTCCAGAGTAATCCTCCATAGTTTGTAAACTTTTAAATTTTGTTGCATCGTTATAAAAGTATGTACGAGCTAGCTAAATGTGACTTGCCATTTGTAGATATGCTATGACTGGAGAGTTGACACATAAGAGTGATGTATATGGTTTTGGGGTTGTACTTCTAGAGCTCTTGACAGGGAGGAAACCAGTTGACCATACAATGCCGCGAGGCCAACAAAGTCTTGTAACTTGGGTATGTTTTAGCTACTCTTTTTCCATCTCAATATATATGTATCATACTGTGTTTTAATCTCATATCTTATAACTGTGTATTATTCAGGCTACACCGAAACTTAGTGAAGATACAGTAGAGGAGTGTGTTGATCCAAAGCTAAAGGGAGAATATTCTCCTAAATCAGTAGCTAAGGTACACTACTTTCATCCCAGAGAGTATATAAATATCTAAAAAAGGGTTAGGATGGTAACTTAATAGACAAGAATTACATGTCTTTGGTCGTTTTAATCGCCAAAAAATGATCTAATATTTATGTAATTTGGTAACGCAGCTAGCAGCGGTGGCAGCATTGTGTGTGCAATATGAATCTAATTGTAGACCAAAAATGAGTACAGTTGTGAAAGCTTTGCAACAACTTCTTATAGCGACAGGCTCAATACCGCAATTCTAAATTCGTGCGCTTTTAAAATACTATCTTATATTGTTTTTGGACAACAGAGTTAGAATCTTCATTCATACAAAAGAGACATTTTACTTTGATTTGGAATATATATATATATATATATATATATTAAAACTACTAAGTCTTGTGCATGATTAGGTATATAATCATTGATGGATAAATAAGAGATGAGGTTACATATTCAGGCTTCAAATTTTTTATATTTGGTGATCAAAATTTAAAAAAAAATTAGGTGAGTTTGGTCTTTTTAAAGCTAAAAAATATTGAAACACAACAAAGCAAAAAAATGAGTGATTGATTTCAATTATAAGGTGAAAATAGAAAGAAAATAATACAAAAATATTACTTTTAAAAACATTATTAATTTAAGAAGAAAAAGGGCAAATGAGAAAAGTGGACTTTCCTTTTAGGCTGTTTTAATAATCGTCTTCCCCGCGGTTTGCCCATCTGTCTCCGTCTTCATCATCAAGCAAAAAAAAAACTCATCTTTCTCCACTCTCTCTCTCTCTCTCTCTCTCTCTCTCTCTCTCTCTCTCTCTCTCTCTCTCTCTCTCTCTCTCTCTCTCTCTCTCTCTCTCTCTCTCTCTCTCTCTCTCTCTCTCTCTCTCTCTCTCTCTCTCTCTCTCTCTCTCTCTCTCTCTCTCTCTCTCTCTCTCTCTCTCTCTCTCTCTCTCTCTCTCTCTCTCTCTGGTTCATCTACAGAGTTAATAATCATTAAGCGAAGAAGATCCCTAGAAAGATTGATCAGAGAAAGTCTCAGCTGAAGCACGTTTTTGGAAAACCCAGATTTGACGGGTATATATCTAATATTTTCTTTCAATTTGGATCAATTCTCTTGATTTTCTACCTTTATAGAGCTTATTGATTCGTTTCCCTTTGACCCAATTTTGCTTTCTTTATTTAGATTTCAAATTTCTTACTCGATTTCGTTTTGTGCCCCATTTGAGGATCTTCGTTGTAGACGCGATTCTCAGTGGTTCTGAGTGTTAATTCGAGTAGAATCTCTTCTGGGTAACGTTTCTCATTTGAAATTCACAGTAAAGTTTTGATCTTTCATTCTTTTCGTTTTTTTCAATATCCAGTTTATCCATAGTAGTTGACTATTGCCAACCTTATCTGACGGCAGAATTTTGTCCCTTTCTGATTTGTAATTTTGCAGTTCGACTAATGGAATGTGGAGTTGTTGATTGAGAATTGCATTTTTTATTATGATTAGAGAATTACCAACTCATTGTTCCAAAAGCTTGTGCTTATCATCATTGCTATCTTGATGCAAATCTGAATCCAGTTTCTGGTTTTGACTTTACTTTGAAGCTTTTTTTTTTCAGTTATGTGAAAATGTTGCTGTGATTTGTTAGATGGTTTCAATATGCCTAAACAAATTTGTACTTGCTAGTTACAATATTTGAATCATGTCTAGGGGACAGTTGCTTTACTTGTTTGCATTTTGGAGGTAGTGATCTGAAGCATTAACTTAAATTGAAGTAGCAGGTTGTGACATTGTAACATTAGATGTTAAGTAATGCCGCTGCCATGGCAGTGACTATTTCATTTGTTAAAATTTTGTTCTACTTACTTTGGCATTGACATGTAGTGTAACGAGCTAATAGAGGATTGTTACTTTTTTCTGCATCTATAATCAGTTGCTTTGAATGGTTTCAGGTACTAAGAAGCTGTGGAGGATCTATATTTGAAAGAAGAGAACAAGGATGCGTAGGTGGATCTGTTGTGGGGATAAAAAAGGAGATTCAGATTTATCAAATGAAGAGGTGCATTTGAAAAGTCCATGGCAAAATTCTGAGGGTATGTTGCAGACCCAGAGATCACTTAACTTACTGATACTTATTGTCTATGTATGGTTCGGATTTGATAATCTATTGGGAATATGATTTTGGTGGTATTGTTTGCGTACTAAATATAGGCTTAAGCTTTCAGAGTTTTTATAATTAGTATCATAGTTTCCCACATAAGAATTAGTATTTGACTGTTTTGAAGGAGTGAACTTGTAACATTTGATGAATATCTGTAATGGTTCTAATAAGAATATGGTATTTGCATGTTATCACGTATGTAGCAAATCAAAAGAATCAAAAACCACAAGCTGTTGTAAAGCCTGAGGCGCAGAAAGAAGCTCTTCCCATCGAAGTTCCTCCCTTGTCTGTGGATGAGGTTAAAGAAAAGACTGACAATTTTGGATCTAAGTCTCTGATTGGTGAGGGTTCTTATGGAAGGGTATATTATGCAACTCTAAATGATGGGAAAGCAGTTGCTTTGAAGAAACTCGATGTTGCACCTGAAGCTGAAACAAACACCGAGTTCCTGAATCAGGTTATAAATTTTGCTTCAATCCCCCTTCCCTTCATTTCCTTCTATCTTCAGAAAAGAAATTCTTTACAATCTCTTGCTTCCTTCTTCTTAGGTTTCCATGGTTTCAAGACTAAAACATGAGAATCTCATTCAACTGGTTGGTTATTGTGTTGATGAAAACCTCCGTGTTCTTGCTTATGAGTTTGCAACAATGGGATCACTGCACGACATTCTACATGGTATGAGGAGCTTCCACGCTCATTCTTGTTAGAAAACTTCCTTGCTTGGGAAAAATATAGAAAACAGAATCGATTTCTTGATGGAATGTGTTACTATTATAGGTAGGAAGGGAGTTCAAGGAGCACAGCCAGGTCCAACACTTGACTGGTTAACGAGGGTGAAGATAGCTGTTGAGGCAGCTAGGGGTTTAGAATACCTTCATGAGAAGGTTCAGCCTCCTGTAATACATAGAGACATAAGATCTAGCAATGTTCTCCTTTTTGAAGACTATCAAGCAAAAGTTGCAGATTTTAATCTCTCAAATCAAGCTCCTGATAATGCTGCTCGTCTTCACTCTACGAGAGTTTTAGGCACCTTTGGCTATCACGCTCCAGAGTAATCTTCCTTAAACCCTTAAAACTTTTGTTGCGTCCAAATGAAATTATGAGCAAGGCAGCTAAAATGTTTCTTTCCATTTGCAGATATGCTATGACAGGACAGTTAACGCAGAAGAGTGACGTGTATAGCTTTGGGGTTGTTCTTCTAGAGCTTTTGACAGGAAGGAAACCTGTAGATCATACAATGCCACGCGGCCAACAGAGTCTTGTAACTTGGGTATGTTTGTTATCTGCTCGCTGTCCAAATCTGTATCCTGCTCTGTTTCTATCTCATGTCTTACAAATTGAAGTGTGCTGTCTATTATTCAGGCTACACCGAGACTCAGTGAAGATAAAGTGAAGCAATGTGTTGATCCAAAGTTAAAAGGAGAATATCCTCCTAAATCAGTAGCCAAGGTACACTATGTTCCTCGCACAAGTATCTAAATATCTGAACATTCGATAATAACTCAAGTTGCATAGACTAAAGCTACATGTCTTTTGACCTTTTTAGTTGTAAATATAATCTGAAGTTTATGAATCTGTAATGTGGCAATACAGCTAGCAGCGGTGGCAGCATTATGTGTGCAATACGAATCTGAGTTTAGACCAAATATGAGTATAGTTGTAAAAGCTTTGCAGCCACTTCTCAAACCACCAGCACCAGCCCCAGCCCCAGTACCGGAATCCTGAGTTTGTGCACCTTTTAAATACCAGCCATCTTCTTCGTGCAATAGAGTTGGGTTCTTTGTTCATACAAAGTGAGAATTATACTCTGATTTGGGAAAAACATAGACATGATCTTACTATTAGTTTTCATTTTGGTGTTAAAGAAGAGTGCTTAATATTTCTCATTTGTTATGTGAGGTATTGGAAACAGGCTTTTTTTACTTGATTGGCGTGGAGAACAAACATGTTTTGCATTTGGTGTCTTTTTTTTTTGTTCTCCTTTTCTGAATATATTGACAAGCTCTGTTTAAGGGTTTCTGAATCCACCATTTGAAATTGTTATTCTTTTTAACCTTTACACAGTCAACAGAGTGCGTAACAAGTTATGCATTATATTCAACGTATTCAACCCCATCAAAGAAATATCTCGTTAGTTCTCTTTGATGCTTGCAAAAAACACAAAAACAAAAAACAGTTGGTCCATTTAATATGTTTTCATTCTTGTTTTCTTTTTGTCCTTCATGATCAAGTTTATTAATAGATCAATGATCTATCTAAATTGGACGAAGCCAAAGATATTTCAATGTGATAGGAGAATAAAGATGATAACAAGGATTGGTAAGATATCAGTCTCCTTCCATGCACCATTTGTAGAACACTTGTAGCCATGAAATATCAGGTCTTGTGCAATGGAGCGTTGTTCAACGTTTTCCACTGTCAATTTTTGCACCCTGTGCATTTTTTTCAAATTGTTGCTTGACATTCCGCAATCTGAAAACCCTCATGAAGTCATGATGTGGATCGGACTATTGTCCATTCATTAAATATTTTATTGTTACGTGCCTTTAAAATCTTATAATTACGTGTGGACTTTTTGTGTTTTTAAAATCTTAATTAGAAAGTACAATGTATGTTTATATCCTTATTGTCTAATTAATGTGTTTTATTTGATTAATATTATATATAAAACCAAAAAATAACATATATGAAATTCCGTCATATTTATAAAAGTTTCATAACTAATTTGTGAAAATGATTTTGTAATTACATAGTGATGTATTTTATCAACTAATTAACCACTAATAGAATTTTTTCTATAAAAAAAAAACATGTTTATAAATTGTAGGATATGCTTATTTTCTAAAATGAAGGATTTTATTATATCTTACAATGCTTCTTATTAATTAAGTGCATAACAAGGTAAAAGATAAAAAGAGAAACATTTTAAATAACGGAAGATGGAAATGCAATGAGAGGGAACTTTCGGCAAACATCGAGACCAAAAGCTTCAGTTAGATCAGGTTGATCCCCATTTGGTCCAGCCTCGGCCCTCCAGTCAAATCGGCCTACAAGGTTGGCCACTGTCACCTCTACCAAACCCAAAGCAAGATTTATCCCTGGACAAATCCTTCTCCCTGATCCGAATGGGATGAAGTTTAAATCTTTTCCATGATAATCCAAAGTTGAATCTAAATGTCTTTCTGGTTTGAATTCTTCTGCATCCGGTCCCCATATCGCGGGGTCTCTTTGGATGGCCCAAGCATTGATTATCACCTACACATGTTTCAAATACAAGTTTAGCCAAATCATTTTTTCTATATATTGGAATATATGATGTAGCTAACGTACACCATGTTTTAAGAATTTGATTTGATAGAAATTAGTTTACCTCGGTTCCTGCGGCTATGTTATATCCCTTTACTTTGACATCTTCACTTAATAATCTGGGAAGTATTAGTGGAAGAGGAGGATGCACCCGAAACACCTCTTTAATCACGGCTTTCAAGTATTTCATATTTTCAACATCTTTTTCTTTTATGTATGAACCATGTGGCCTAATGGTTGACCGAATCTCGTCTTGGAGTTTCTTCATAACATTTGGATTTCTGATCAGCTCCGTCATTATCCATTCTAGTAGAGTTGAACTTGTTGACGTCCCTCCTATAAACATATCCTGATATATATATGAAGTAGACATTTTACATGTCATTAGTCCAAAATAAAAATGTTGCATTAATTTGTTAGAATTATTAATGAATTGGTTTATAAATGATCATACCAATATCATGAATTTGATGTCGTCTCTTTGAGCTTGGAATCCAATACTCTTCTCGCTTTCGATTGATAACAGTATATCGACAAAGTCCTCTTTATGATTACCTGCCTCTAAATGTTCTTGCACCACTTTGTCCATAAGATCGCTAAACCCTTGACTTACTTCCTTTATTCTAGCATTGAAACCGTTGATCCTGTCTATCCATGCCAAAGCCGGGACATAGTCCCCGATTGGGAACTCGCCTAAAAGCTCCATGATCTGCCTCACTCGCTTCTTGAGATCCCTTGCGGTTTCGTCCTCACTATGTTTTCTTCCCAAGGCAATTCTACTCGTAACATCGCTTGGGAGAGTAACAAAGAGTTCGCTCAGATTTTCTGACGAAGAAGAAGAACTTGCTTTCTCCAGCTTCTTGATCATTTCATTTAGCTCTTCTTCTCTTATCTTCTCAAAGGACGCAACCATTTTGTTCGTGAGCAGATTGAGAATGCATACACTCTTCATCCAAGACCAGAGAAAAAAAACATTATTAGTTGATTAAAGGATATACAAAAGTATTAGAATTAGTTAGTTCATGTGTGGGTGCAAGTTTCCGACGAAAATTTTATAAAAAGATAATAAATATACATATAAGTTAGAGAAGAACTAAAGAGTGCTAGTAATGAAATACCTTCATCTGTCTCCAATATTCTCCATAGGGACCAAACACCACATCACGCCCCCCATTCATAAGCCCATGAACGGCTTTTGATCTCGGGCGGTTGGCAAACTTAAGATCGTGTGTTTTCAATACCTCTTGAGCTGCTTCCCCGGAGGATACTACGAGTATGGGGACACGGCCAAAATGAAGGAGCATGAGTGGTCCGTACCGAAGGCTTAGGGAATGGAGGGAACGGTGAGGGTGGAGGCTAAGCTGGTGGAGGTTACCAATCAACGGAAGCCTCCATGGAGATGGTGGTAAGTTCACTTTGTTGGCGGTTCGTTTGAGGAATTGTTTAAGCAAGAAAAGGGTAATGAGGGTCGTTAAGCACAAAGAGACCATCAATATCATCTCCATTTCTTGAATATTGCTCATGTATGAAAGTGTTTGATTTGTGATTTTTAACTCATCTTCTGCATGCTATTTATAGGGTTTACTGGAACTCATCGTTTTTGTCAACTTGCATGAATGTAGCCCCTATTTAGCTAAATATAATTATGTAGTGTGATTGCATCTTTGTATACGTTGAAAAGTAATAATCCTATAATTATTTAGTCTTGGCAACTATATCTAGTCCAGTCTTTTTTGACAACTAGTCTTTGCACTTTGGTCTTTTTGTTATTCATGTTTAAACAGTTCTATATGATCTCACATGATAGCAGTTATAATTTTGATATTTATTTTTGTTTACTTAGAAAAATAATATAATAACTATAGTTTTTGGAATTAGAGACGTAATCTTTCTATTTAACAACTCGTATTAGAATATTAAATTCTTAAGTCTTACTAATTGATATCTATATATACATTTTTGCAGCCACTTTGTGAAATAAATCCTGGAGTTGGGATTTATTTACAGCGGCTGCCACTGGCATTTAATAATTATTTTTGATAATTAGAAAGAAAATCTTCTAATTAAATATTTGACATTTAACAATCTTCCCAAAATCTCTCTACCTTAACTACACGATTAATTACTAAAATAAAACTTCCAAAATATTTAATATTATTTAATTACTACAAAATTATCATTTTTGATATTGCTTTTCTACATGATTATAATCATCAAACCGTAGAGATCTTTGATAGCATTTAATTACTACAAAATTACAAAATATTTAGACAATAATTCATAAACATATCATAAATAAGATCAACATTAATAAAATAAATGAGTTTTTTTTAGAGGACGGGTTGGCGGGACGGGTTTGGCAGGACGTTACTTAATAACAATTGTAAACTATAAAATAAAAACATTTTATAACTATATACAATTTACAAACTTTTATATATATTAATTTAAAAAATAAATTGTACCCGCGGTATACCGCGGGTTAAAATCTAGTATAACATAAACAAGGTTTGTGAATAATTAACCACCCTTTGTAGTTATGAATAAAAATCATCATTTTTTATCAGATTCAGTTTTGCCGCATTTGATAATGTAGTAATATTGAATTGGATTGTACTTTTGTTTACCTAGAAAATAGTAATACACTAAGATTGTATAAATTTGACCATTTGATAAAAAATAAAACGGAAATTGGAGATTAATGGAATTTTGTATACATTATTTTTAATTATCACTACAGTTTAATTTATAAGTTAGTTATTTTCTGTTACTATAGTTAACGACGATGCAATTAATGTCATGTGTATTGTAGTCGTACTTTGACATTTTGACGAAATTTCATAAAATATTCCAAACTTATGTTTCGTAAAGACAAAAACTAACTCGTGTTTTTAGAAATAATTTTGTACTGAAAATTACCAAAATATCATAAATAGATAAAACATATAGAAGAGATGAATGAATTTGATATTCTTATTATATTTAATTATCACTACAGTTTAGTTTATAAGTTAGTTATGTTCTGTTACTATAATTTGCAATTAATGTCATCTGTATTGTAGTTGTATTTTGAAATTTCGAGGAAGTTACAGAAAATATTCCAAAATTATGTTCCAAAACTAACTCGTGTTTTTAGAATATCTTTTACCTGGAAATTACCAAAATATCATAAATAGATAAAACATATAGAAGAGTTATTTTTTGTCAAAATGATTCGGATGATGACACAATATGTATTCCAAAATATCTAAGCCAAATTTATTTTTGCTACGTTCATGTAACTTTCAGTCGCTTTCATAATAAAATAATTTGATATCAATTAGATGAAAGATGTCACAATAATATTTGCAAATGCAGTGTTAATTATGTTATTCAACAAATCCTGCAAAAATATAATTACTATATTCTTCTAGCGACGTTATTCATCAAACGTTGAAAATAAGATAAAAATATTTACCGAATGATCAAACAAAGAGACTTTTTTATTTTATTTTTGAAAGTCATACTATCGTTACTTTGTCAAACCACGAAAATTTGAGATTGCCGTGCCGTATAATAAGGGTATCATCAAAGTTTGACTTTGAGTCATAAGTTGTAATTAAACTTAGCATGTATCCATTTAGTATGTAATTATATGTATATACTAAATAATTTCTGTATATTCTCAAATTTTGATTAAGGTTATATTGTTTTATTACTTCTTTTTTAAGGGTTATATTGTCTGATTACTTCAAAAAAAAAAAAAGATATTTCGAAATTTAGAAAACATATGAATTAGATTATTAAACCAATCATGTATAGTATAGGCTAATGCATGTAACCAAACCATTATAATTTCATCGTTGATTTGATTCCATGATTTTTCTCATAAAGCTGCTGATGGAACGAATTAATCTTGTCAAATCATTTATTGCGAAGACATTTTAATGTCATTTGTGCATGTGCAGCAAATACCTTCGCAAGGCTGCTGGTAGAACAATAAATATTTTAAAAACTGACTAATTCTCATGAATATAATTTCAAGACGTGGATATAAATTTACAAAACAATTTGTATATGCTACTATATATGTCACTATAAACACATCATATATCTCTTATGTATTATTTTGAGAAGTCATTTGTCAAAATTTGTTGATGTATTTCTCTCATGTTTTCTTAAAAAAGAATGTAACTAAAAACAGTATTGTTGGTACAATTTTATCATTAGATCTGAATGTATCATACCAATATAAACAAGAGAAAATATAAATGTCTTAGGGTAGCTAAGCTAACTCGACACATCGGCAGACGAAAGAACAAGCAGTACGAAAGTCGGTCAATCCCTTAGCAAAATTCAAAGATTATTGATTTGACTATATTTTGATTTTTGTTGTTTTACTATTCAAGTTTGACCAATAAAAAACTGTTCTACATTTACATTCGTGTTTTCCATAAACTTTACTTTTTAAATGCGGTTTAACTCTTATTGAAATAAATATTACTTTCATAAAATACTAAGAGAACCACCGTGCGACGTATACGTACATGCTAGTTATTTGTCTATTACTAAACCAAAATATATTTGTGAACCATCTTTTTACTTTTAGTAGAGTACATATATGTTTTTTATAATATCTTATAACCTTGATTTAGAAGTTTGAATAACCCATTCAATAACTAATTAAGTTGTATTAATTAGTTGAATAATCAAAATGTTGACTACTCAAGTTAAGAAGCTTACCCGTTGTTAGATGGGTCAGTCAAACTTGTAATCTAAAGAAGTCCTGTAAATATTCTGAAGAACAAATTCTCTTCAACTGTAAAAGACATTTTGGTTATTCGTTTTATGAGAAGGTTCAGTCTCTTTTCCAAGACTATCAAGTATTAGTGGAATTTAATCTCTCTCAAATCAAGCTCCTGATAATACTATTCGTCTTTACTTTATAAGAGTTGTGGCCTTGTGGGACCTTTGGCTATCACACTCCTAAGTAATTTTCCGTAAATCTTAGTTTTGTTGCATCTAGATGAAAGGATGAACGAGGTAGCTAAAATGTGTCTTATTCTATATGACTCAAGAAAAAAAAAGAATGATGTGTATAGCTTCTAGAGATTTTGGCAAAGAGGAAACATGTAGATTATGCAATGCCATGTTGCCAACAAATTCTTATAATCTGGACATGCATATTATACACCCTATCCAAAATCCGTATCCTACTGTAGATTTATTTATTTCTTGTCTTACGATTTAGAGTTTACACCGAGACTCAGTATAAATAAAGTAAACTACATAATTAGAGCACAAATCGGGATCGCACCGAATTGTTTCACGTTGTCTCTAACAGACCGGCAGTCCCGTGCTGAACATTCCATTAGAGCACAAATCGGTTAGGACACATAACAATTTCTTAGTCATTGAAACCGAAACAAGGAAAATTCTCAAAAAGAAGGGTAATGCAGGAATAGTGCTCTTGTTGTAATTCTCACCATAGACTCTCTGTTTTGCTCACAACCTCTGTTTTTGTTCTTGTTAAAACAGAAAGTACAAGAACACGTTTAAACACTTTAATGTCTACATTGTTAATAAACTTGGATACCTTACACAACACAAAGACACACATACATATACTACTTGACACTATTGCCCACTTGCACTTAGACCTAATCATACTCTTACTTAGACTATACTCCTATGTTCTAGGCACTCTTACACAAGCCTCCTACTTGTGTTGGAACTCTAACAACACTTGCAACTACTCTTACCTAGACTTGACTAACTTAAACAACACTTTACTCATTTGGGCCTAACATAACAATTAGCCCAAGTACTTATTACAAACAACAAGCCCAACATCTTTATTGACTTGTTCTTCTCCTCCTTTGTAGCTGGCCTCTTCACGACTTCTTCTTCTTCGTTTCACTTTGCTATGATCTTCTTCTCATGGATTCTTCTTCTTCTTTTGCAGATTCAATCAAGGATTCAATAAGACTGGACCAAGATCCACATACAAAGATAATAGGCTAGACCCAACAAAAAGCCCACTTAAGAGTATGCCCACTTTTGAAGGAACTGAGACTAGGAAGAGGAAGAGGAGATGGATCGGCGCTCTGTCGAATATTTTGCCGAGAACAGGCTCCAAGACGGCAAGGTTTCTCGTGATAGAGAACGCTACCAAGGAGGTTCACCAACACATTCTCTAACATCGATTTGATTCTACTATTTTAAAATAAATTTTTGACTTTACACAGTCAACAGTTTAGTTGAAAATTAACATGAAATTTTAGTTTGCACAATCGCAGAAGTCTAGTTTACGACATGAATATACACCAATTGTGACGTCAATACAAGCTATCACCAACCTTGTTTATACTATTCTTGCAAATGGCCATGAGTACAAAAGTCTACGAGAGGGCTCACAAATTTTTTAACCAAACAAAGATGGTGGGGCGACGAAAAAAATGATGGAAAAGAAATATTTTATGCAAAAATCACTTATGTTTCTACATTTAGGCAATACTTAATTAGTGTAATGAAACAAAATGAGACATTTTCCTAGAAAGCTACGTAAAAAAAAAGTTTATTAAATTAATCCTCTCTTCTTCTAATTTTGTCCCAACCAAGTCAGAATTCATAAGTTCACTTCCACCAACAAGCTTCTAGTCCAATTGAATCAAAACCGAGTCTAAAATTAAAGAGTTATTGAACCGGAGTCGAACCATAAACTAAAGTAAACTTTTTTACTTGGTTTGCCTTAAACGTGATTATCATAAGGTGATCCACATGTATATTTAAATAAGCATTGACTCAATGCTCCATAAGATATTATTCGAATTATAGTCGCCAACATAGTAGAAAGACTATGACAGAAGCTTTAGGGTTTTATGCTCTAAAAGTATTCCTCCAAAAGCTTGTTGTAGAGTATAAAATGAGGTCATTATTATTCACACTCACGTATGGTAATGGAACAAATCTATGTAGATGTCGTATATAGAGATAGAGAGCAAGAAGGCGCATGGCAAGGTAACGTAAGAGTGTGCATGAACTGTTCCCACCACGTGTGAAACGTGAGTTGCGACTAACTTCCATGAGGTTGGCTCACGTGCGGGCTATGACGTGCCACGTTGTACAAATTTGTGGTCATAACCGTTGCCATGTCACACTTGCATTCTCTTTGCTTTTCACAAAGGGCAAAAAAACCAAAAGACTTTGTAGATAGAGTCATAGAGAGAAACAAAAGGAATATTTTTTTTTTCTTTTTGGTATTTCACTTGTCGTTTTATGTATCTAAGAGCATCCTCAATGGTAGTTTTTAAACCTAAGTCTTTTAATCAAAATTAAAGTATAAATATAGATAAATAATATTTTTTATTATGGATCTCTTAAATTTAGTGAAACCAAAACCAATTATCTCTTAACTAAGAGATAATTTGCCTAGGTTTCATCAAAGTTAAGAGACTTATGAATATTTAAATCATATAATTTGTTTATTCTTTGTTAAGAAACTTGTTTAAAACCCCCCATTAAAGATGCTCTAATTAAGCATGTTGATTATCAATTCAATGTGGTACCTTTGATTATGCATAAAACTATGTATCTTCTTCTTTTTTTTTGGATTTGAGAGGAAAACATGCATGTGTGTTTATACATACATATAGACGCACATTGACGTCATATCAAGAAAAATTAAGTCAAGTGTAAAATGTAAGAAAAAGTAATATAATTTTAAGAGTATTGAGTCAATTTTCGTTCAACTCCATGACACAATGGTTTTGACCTTATAGATTTATTTTTTCTTAAAAGAAAATATATTACTGCAGATCTGATGATAAATTTCTAAACCGTAAACTTTATACATTTTCATTTCATAGCTCGAGACTGTAAATAGAGTATATATATAGTCTATACAATAGCTATCAGATTTTTTCTTTTAAGTTCCTGATTTATTCATACTTTTTCATATAACGATTCCTAAACTTAGATTCAACATCACTGAGAACTTCACGTGAGAATAAATATTTATTTTCTTTTCTCACTATATAAATAATTATTTTCTACAACTTTTAATATTAACCTTACAAAAAAGCGTGTGCTGTTGATTATTCTTGAGAATCTAGGTATACCTGAAAATGCTATAAATTCAGAGGCAGTACATGAGCTCTATAACTGCAACCAACACCAAAAATCTTCTACTAAATCAGAAACACACAAAACCCTAGTTAAAAATGGCAGTGGTGAGTCACAACAACGCAGAAGGCAGGCTATACGAATCAACTCAGACTTGGCCAATTGCTTACTTACAAATTGGTGGCCAAGAGAACGGAGGAGACGATGACGACGATGACTGTGACGTTGCACCGGCGGCTTGATCATTTGCATATTATCGTATGCTACTATAAACTTAAAATAACAGTCATTTAATTAAGTAGTAATTGTGCTTCTTGACATAGAACCACACACACACATGTAGCTGAAGTTGTAGATCGTGCCTGTATTTATCCATGTCGCAAACAGGCTTTTATTACTAGATAAACAACATTTTTGACTTTCGAGTGTTGAGAGACTAGCTAGCTTTAAGTAACAATATAATGTATCGTGTGACTATATTAATGAAATAATATTACATTATGTACCCAAGATTTGTGGTTATAGTATGATCAACACTATATAATTCTCATATCCATTTATCTTTCTTTTGGCTTTTTTGTTTTCCTTTTTCGAATTATATTAGCTGGAAATTTTAAATTTTGTACAGACACATTGTTTGTTCTCATCTTCCTTTGCTCAGCCTTTTGTGGTCTCTACCGCTTAGGACCACTTACTGCAAATCTAGAAAATTAAAATATATGACTAGCTAAAATGTGAGGTATATTGAGAAGTGAGTTCTTAAAACTACTTGGACTTGTCTACTTAGAATTTGAGACATTATAAGTACAATTGATGTTAATCTAAAAGTGTAGAACATTGTTAATTTCTTGAACAGCTGTTAGCCAACAATGACGGACGATACGATCATTGATCGAAGAGGCGATTTTGTTTCACATCGATCAGTGGATCTCTTGGCGAAGTACATGACCAACCACCAGATGATCAGAAGCATTCAACACCTCTCTATTTATCCCAATTTGTAAGTACATATATGTATGATAGTATGTATGTATGTATATATTATGAGTACATATACATTAGAAAATACTATTAACTTTCAAGTCGTTATAGTAATGGACAATATTATTCGTAATTATCAAAAGCGCTTTTTCATTTTCTATCTGAACCTAATGCCTAGCGAGTTGAAAACATAGCTACCTAATAGGCTACTACTACACAATCTTGAAGCACAAATAATACAACGAAACGTCCCTTGGGTATGAGATTATTTAGAAGTTTCATAAGATTCTAGTCCTTATTCAATTGTGCCCATCAAGCACAAAGTACGGAAGCGATAGGAAGGACGTCACAGTCCTGTTTTGATAATCTAATGATCGTAGAAAGCGTTGGGTGCTTTTAAGTTTTTTCTTTCGCCTAAATATTTTAAGGTCTTTTGTCAGGAATAGAAATATGATAAAGTCTATTGAGTTTGTAAGACCTATGTATATTGGGTCCGGATGCAATGCTTTTTTACTCATGCGCATTCAATAGAAGAATTTGTTATCAGTGAACGAGTACAATGTCAATATATTTAACAAATTATTTAAAACCTTTTAAATATGTGCATAGTTTTTTTTCGTACTCGGATAGAAATTAATAATAACAAAAATTACTGATTTGATAAAATGAATTTCGCTTTGTAAATAAATTATATATAATTCAAAATCCTCATCGTCGAAAACAATTTTAAAATAAAACAACCAAAGATATTTTCCACAAATTAAATTAATTTTAGTTTTGAATTCAGATATATAACAAACAATGATATATAAGAAATATTTCATTAAATAAAAAGATATTCTTAACTGAATTTATTTATTAATTTGGATATACTTATTACCGAAATAAAGGATTGTTTATTTCTTACAACTCGTCTTATTAGTGTTGCATAGCATAACAAGGTGAAAGAGAAAACATGTTACACAACCGAAGATGGAAATGCAATGAGAGGGAATTTGCGGCAAACATCGATACCAATGGCTTCAGTTAGATCAGGTTGATCCCCATTTGGTCCAGCCTCTACCCTCCAGTCAAATCGGCCTACAAGGTTGGCCACTGTCACCTCTGCCAGACCCAAAGCAAGATTTATCCCGGGGCATATCCTTCTCCCTGATCCGAATGGGATGTAGTTCAGATTTTTTCCGTGATAATCTAAACCTGAATCTAAGTGTCTCTCCGGTTTGAATTCTTCAGCATCCGGTCCCCATATCGCAGTGTCTCGTTGGATCGCCCAAGCATTGATTATCACCTAGACATGGTTCCAATACAATTTAACCGAAATCATTAGCTATGTATGTATCAACAGGATGGTAAATAATTTTTAAGATTTATAGCTAATACCCTTTTTTAAGTAACCAAATTTGGCAAACATATTTTTTTACTGTATAACCATGACTAATTAAGAGGTATATATGTAAAGTTATGTGTGAACTGCTAGGGTAAATTCTTGCAAATGATAATTAACCGTGATAAAAATAATTTTGAAATTATTTATGGTGTTTCTTTGCATATAAGAATTTAATTTGATAAGAATAAGTTTACCTCTGTCCCTGCGGCTATGTTATATCCCTTTACTTTGACATCTTCACTTAAGAGTCTGGGAAGTATCATTGGAAGAGAAGGATGCAACCGAAGCACCTCTTTAATCACGGCTTTTAAGTATTTCATATTTTCCACTTCTTTTTCTTTTATGTATGAACCATGTGGCCTAATAGTTGACCGAATCTCGTCTTGGAGTTTCTTCATACTCTTTGGACTTCTGATCAGTTCCGTCATCGTCCATTCTAGTAGAGTCGAAGTTGTTGACGTTCCTCCGATAAACATATCCTGATATGAAGTAGAAAAGTTACATGTCATTACTCATAGAAATATTTCATATGTGACCATATATTATAAATGAATTGGCTTATAATGATCTTACCAAGATCATAAATTTTATGTCGTTTCTTTGAACTTGGAATCCACTGTTCTTATCTTTTTCGATTGATAACAATATATCCACGAAATCCGCTTTATCGTTACTCGCCTCTAAATGTTCTTGCACCACTTTGTCCATAAGATCGCTAAACCCTCGACTCACTTCCTTAATTTTATTATTGAAACCACGGATCCCATCTATCCATGCCAATATGGGGACATATTCCCCGATCGGGAACTCGCCTAAAAGCTCCATGATCTGCCTCACTCGCTTCTTGAGATCCCTTGCGGTCTCGTCCTCGCTATGTTTTCTTCCCAACGCAACTCTACTCGTAACATCGCTTGGTAGAGTTATAAAGAGTTCGCTCAGATTTTCTGATGAAGAAGAAGAACTTGCTTTCTCCAGCTTCTCGATCATTGCATTTACCTCGTCTTCTCTTACCTTCTCAAAGGATTCAACCATTTTGTTGGTGAGCAGATTGAGAATGCATACACTCTTCATCCAAAACCAGAGAAAAAACGTTATTAGTTGATTAAAGAATATAATAAGTTAAATATGAAAACATATTAGAATTTCTTAGTGCATGTGTGGGTGCAAGTTTTCGATCGACGAAAACAAAATAATAAGTTAAATAGGAAAAAATAGTCTTAAAAATAAAAGATAAAAGAGAAATTTGAAAAGGCTAGTGAAATACCTTCATCTGTCTCCAGTATTCTCCATAGGGAGCAAACACAACATCACGTCCACCATTCATAAGCCCATGAACGGCTTTTGATCTCGGGCGGTTCGCAAATTTATGATCATGTGTTTTCAATACCTCTTGAGCTGCTTCACCGGAGGAGACTACGAGTATAGGGACACGGCCAAAATGAAGGAGCATGAGTGGTCCGTACCTGAGACTGAGGGACCGGAGGGAACGGTGAGGATGGAGGCTCAGCTGGTGGAGGTTTCCGATCACCGGAAGCCTCCATGGAGATGGTGGTAGGTTCACTTTAGTGGCGGTTCGTTTGAGGAATCGCCTCAGCAAGAGAAGGGTTATGAGGGTCGTTAAGCACAAAGAGATACTCAATATCATTTCCATTTCTTGAATATTGCTCATGTAAGAAAGTGTTTGATTGGTGATTTTTAACTCATATTCTGCATGCTATTTATAGGGTTAATTGGAAGAGTTTATTAGCGACAGTTTTGGAACCCATCGTTTTCTGTCAATAGTGCAGGACGTCAATTTTATTCGTTGTTTGTGTACTTTGAAAAGTAATAATCCGATCCTATATGGTTAGTTTTGGAAATATATCTTGTTTTTTTTTCTTTTAAGTCGTTATTATATATTGATTTTTCTTCATAAAAATACACAGTATAGTATATCCAAAAAAAAACACTTCCATTAACTATGACCACGAACATCATTTTAGCCGACCTATGATAGTAGTTATATTTTTGATTCTATTTTGTGTACTAAGAAAAGTAATATCCTAAATTTATTTTTTGGAATTAAACGTAATCTTTCTTTTTAAGAACTAGAATTCAAATATTGAATAATAATTATACTAATAAATATCAATAGTTATACAAGTTAAAGAAGAGTTGAAAAATAACTATTGATATGAATAATAAACTATTATTAGCCAAATTTAATTAGTTTTGCTAGCTACTTTCTTGTTGTAAGCTTTTATTCTCTTTCATAAAAAGTTACTTATAACTTTAATTTAATTTGATATCAGAGAAGTCACAACAATCTTTGTAAATATAGTGTAAACTACTTTAACTCAGTAAATCCTGCAAAAGTTTGTTATATAATTCGTACATAAGTCTTAAGATCGACGTTTTCTTATATATATATAAAAAGAACGACGTGATTCATCAAACGTTTGAAGTGAGAAAGAATAAAATAAAGTTTTTTTTTTTTTTTCAAACCTCGAAAGAATTACATACATTGCCGTGACGTATTAAGGGTATATAGAAGTTTTGAGTGCATACGTAATATTGATATATATATCCATGTCGTATGTATATCTAGTGATGTATAGAAGTTTATTCGTAAGACTAGTGATGATGAACTTAGAAGGATTCAAAGTAAAATCGATGTATATCCATGACTTGTGTACATCTTAACATATATTACCGTTAAAATAAGCTTGTTTTATTCTAAAATATATAACGTTTCAGAAAAATTGTCTATTTAGTAATTGCATTTCTCAAATTTTATCAAATGTGTATTGTCTTATTACTTACTAAAAGTATTTTTTCAAATTTTTGAAAACAAGGGTTAGTTTTTGTAATTAAAGCTAATTTCAGATTCTTAAATGTTTCACTATTTTTTATATTATTTCATAAAGATAATAGAAGCAAATAATTTGGAAAAAACTTTTTTTTTGCAATTCTAACAATATTTTACTGGATAAACTAGATTTTATCCCGCGATACACCGTGAAACGATTTTTTTTTTAAGTTAGTATATATAAAAGTTTGCAAATTGTATTTTTTTCTAAACTATTTATATTTTATAATTTACAATTGTTATTAAGTAATATTCTGTCAAATTTGTCCCGTTAAAAAACTTATTTCTTTTATTAATGTTAATATTAATTATGATATGATTTTGAATAATTGTCTAAATTTTTTACTTTATATATATGATATTAAACCCACATATTTTTTGTTAATCGGAGTAATATATGTCTGTTTTTAAAATATTTAAAATTACAATATGATTTAAAATATTTAAAAATCAAACAAGTATATTCATAGTTTTAAATTTTAACCAAATTTTAGAAATATTTATATTTTAAATATAAAAATATTCGGTGTAAAAGTTTTTGAAAACGGATTTAAAATCAAATTTTGTTTGAATAGACCTATCAAAAAATTTAATAGATAAAAATTATTAAATAAACGAATATCAAATTGATCTAAATACATTTTGACCTACTGGGTTGAAAAAATATTATATAGATAACTATGTTTTGCCTTTCATATACAGTATATTATATATATTTTGTCAAAATTTTCTTTTATAGTTTAGATGTGTATTGACATGTGTTGTCCAGTCCTCGTGTAGAACAGGAAGGCATCGTATGATTTTTTGGTTCCACCGAAAAAATTAATAAGGCATGACGGACCTGATCCAACACAATTCATAAAACATTTCCCCAAATAATCTTTTATTTCTGTCAAACATTTGATTTTTCTTCCAGGACTTTTCTATGTAAAAGTGCGTGCAACCAATTATCTTGTCCTCACTGATTCCCTATTAATGATTTTTCTCACATAGCTCCTTATGCAATGAATCTATCTTCTTAAATTGTTGCAGCCACATTTTTAAGTCATTCATTTGTAGCTGAGAAATTCTCATGAATAGAATTCATCACGTGGTTATTAATTCACAAAGAAAAAAAAATGTGACAACTACTATATATATGTGTCATTTATAAACACATAATATCCCTTTAACGTAAAATACTAGGAGAACCCCTGTCCTACATGCTGGTTATATGACTTATTTGTCTATTAACAAACCAAATTAACACTTTTGATTCAAAATGTGTTTGATCCAAATTCATCTTTGAATTATATTATTTGCCATGTAGATGGTTTTCTTTTGTAAAAGACCTAAAACGTGTATCCGTATAATAATATGATTTTAATATATTATGTTTTTAGAATATATGATGACTTTTACTTTTCCAAACATACGATGACTTTTATTTGGAAGTTTGACTTACCCATTCAACAACGAAGTTACTTTAGTTAAAATAATCAAAGTGTCGACTACTGAAGTTAAGTAAGTTACCCGGCCGGTCTTACTTAGCTGTTGAATGCGACCCGATATAATGTTACTTAGTTGTTGAATGAGTCAGCCAAACTTCAAAAATCTCAAATTCCTCACAACTACAAATAGCTAGCTCATGTATTTTCATATATTCTACAAAAAAAAAAAATCTTAATTTAAATTGTAAATGAAAATTTTGATTATTCGTTTACTTATTCAATTTGGAAAATTTTCTGTTTTAACAGTAGAGTTGTTTTAAGATTTACTAAGAAATTTGGTGAATGAAGTATTCGACTGTTACACTAACCTTGGGAGGATTAGTAGAGCGATAAAATTTGTATCACCCTCTGATTATAAAAATAAAGGAAAAAATTATATGTTACCAATTACAATGAAAATTTTAAATATCAAAAAGTCAGATATATGAATCTTATTATTACTAACATGTTTGAGTAATTGAGTTTAGTTTTATATCTTCCTATAACGTAAGAATCTTTTGTATATATGTAGTTATTTCAAAAATAGTACTGGAAGTTTTGGATATTTTCTGCTAGCAGTAAAATTCAAAATTTGAAATGCCTACATCTGTTAAGTGTTGAAAAAAGTAATTTTAATTTCACTATTTTATTTTACATATGCATATTCTAAAACAGAAACACTTTTCCATCATGGGATCGGAGGTGATATATATAGGTTTTAATCTGCGAGACTATTTCTTACTATAATGTTAAGATTACCGTTGGTTGCTATTTTGTACGCCCTTAATCCAGTTTTATATGTAAATGTCCTTTGTAATATAAAAGAATTATCTTTGTTTTGAGTCAAAGTATTTTTTTTTTCTTTTTGGGGTAACCACGTCAAAGTATTTATCGAGTTTTTACAAATTTTTGAATAGAAACAAGATGTTTTGGAATATTTATATATATATATATATTATAATGCATAATGGTGTATAAGCGCCAAAAGTTTAGCATCCGTTGAAATTGTTGGTAGCATTTTTTTGCTGTTTTCGGACAAAAATAAATGTTAGCTTTTTAGTCGGCACCGGTTTGAAGTGACGAGTAGTAAATTAAATCCATTTAGTGCCAAATTAAGCAGGTGGTGGAGGTGTGTCACAACACATGGTCTATTGTTGTTTTTTCTCTCTAAAAAATATGAGAAGAAAATCTCTTTTTTTTTCAACTCAGAGACCTCGCGAGCCCACGTTGACGTAGACACATTTTGGTGTGCGCAAGAACATAAAATCTTAATAATATTCAACAACGTTGAATATGGAAACACTGGAAAGAGACAAATTCAAATTTTGCTAAGCACAATATTAGGGTTGTGACCGTGAACCCAACGAATATATAAACATAAAACATGGTTACTGGAGAGCCTCCCAATAAGAGAGAAAGTAGAAAGTGAGGTTCAAAAACTAAGGCATTTTAGAGTTGCATAAATGTAATCAGTAAAAAAAACTATATAATCAGTAATCCAATTAGCTAAAACTTGTAAAAATTTATAAAATCGTAAATTTACCGAGTCTTACATTTAATATGATTAAATTATTTTATATCAAAAACCATATTTACCAATAAAATATAGGTTCTCTAAAGTCTAAAATACATAGGAAAAATGCAATTTAATTTTAAAATTGTGAATGGGTAAACCGTAAACCAAGTACAATTAGCATACGGTTTGATGCACCGGTCTACTTAACCGAAGTTTAAGGCCTCAGGCCCATTATCACTCTTCTTCTTCTTCTCCTCCTAAGTACTTACCATAAACCCTAATTTTGGGGTCTCTGCACAATTTGCAGATCCTCAGATCCGATTCTGTCTATTAGTAGTAATCCCCGGAGCTTCAGCTCCAAGGAAATTCGTAATTCATGGCATCAAATTTTGTGAAACTCGGCAGTCAATTTATCGGCAAACTCACCCGAGTAACTAGCTTACCAGCTCATCACACTGATTTGGTCCAAAGAGTTTCGATTTTAAAAGACGAGCTTTTAACGATTGGTAACAGTAAGGAGAAGTTCCAAAATGTTTTGGATCAGAAAGGGCAATGGTTGTTTAGAACTTATCGTGATGGTGCTGGGATCTTAGAGCTTATGGATCAACTCTTTCCTCGTCATTACTTAGCTCTTCAGGTTTCCTTTCTTCTTCTATCTTTTGAATTCTATAAAGTTTGACTCTTGCCACTGCCCTGATCTTTTGTAGTCTATAAAGTTTGAATCTTTATTAGCATCACTGTAGATTAGTTGAGTTTGTTTCGTAGGTTTTTGATGTTATGTTAATGTTTAGGTTTTAGAGTGGAGGAGAGGACAAAAGGATTATTGTATCCCCTTGACATCGGAGGAGTATGCTAAAGGAATCAAAATTGCGGGTAGAGCTAGGGATATTAACCTTGCAGTCTATCTTTTCGATGAGGCGGCTAAGAAACGAATGCAGACTGCTTCAGTTTATAATTCTTTGATGAGTGTTTACATGTGGAACGGGCTTGCTGAGGAATGTCAGTCGCTTTTTAAAGATTTCAGGAGGCAAACGCATTGTGCGCCGACCGTTGTGACATATAATATTCTAGTATCTGTTTATGGTCGACTTTTGATGGTAAAGAATATGGAAGCAGCTTTTGAAGAGTTACAAAAAGTGAAGCTTCCTCCTAATTCTGTCACTTACAACTTTCTAATTGCGGGTTACATGACTGCCTGGAATTGGGATAAAATGGAAGCTACTTTTCAAGAAATGAAGAGGGGTCCAGTTGAGCCTGACACAGATACTTATCAGCTAATGCTTCGTGGGTATGCAAATTCTGGGAATTTGAATAGGATGGAAGAAATGTATGAAGTGATTAAAGATCAGGTTGGTGTAAACAGTGGTCCTTTGGTCAGAGCTATGATCTGTGCATATTGTAAGAAAGCTGTTGAGGATAGAGTCCAAAAGATTGAAAATTTATTGAGTCTTCTCTCTGGGGAGGAATATCTTCCTTGGTTGAATGTGCTTTTGATTCGACTATATGCTCAAGAAGACTTTGTGGAAGCAATGGAGAGTAAAATCAACGAGGCATTTGAGCAGAAGACATGTGTTAATAAGTCAAGTATCATGCGAGCAATCATTGCAGCTTACTTCAGGTGTAATGAAGTTGACAATCTTGCTAATTTCGTCAAGCGTGCTGAGTCTGCTGGGTGGAAACTATGCAGATCTCTCTACCACTGTAAGATCATGATGTATGGATCCCAAAAACGCTTTGAAGAAATGGAAGGTGTTGTAAATGAGATGGCAGAGACCAATTATGGGCTTGTAACTAAAACGTTCGCCATTATGATTAAAGCTTATAAAAACCATGGAATGGAGTCAGATGCTGAGAAAGTGAAGGGAAAGATGCTGAAACGTGGGCTTTAGATGCACTTCAGTTTGCACAAAGAATTCTGTTGTTTCGATTTGTTCAGTGTCTTTATCAAGTGTGAACTCTGGCCAAACTGAGTATCAAATGGTTAGTGCTGTTTCTGCGTTTTCACAAGTCTCCTGTTTATAGTGACTTACCAGGGAGTTGTGCTTAGCTTTGGTCTCCCTTTTTAGCAATCAGGTTGTAGAACTGTCCCCCATGAGGCTGAATAAAAGATGCTGGATATGCTTCCATAATCCGTCATTAGGGGTTTTGGGATAAGACTAGTCCACAGTTCTTTTCCGTCATGAGTGACTCAACCATCACTAGTCTGCCATAGTTGTACATGTTACAGGCAGGGTTTGAAATTTCCATGGCAGATTTTGATCCTGTTGGCAGATGAGAAACCTCGGTAAAACAAATTCTCTGTGATCCATGAAGAACAGTGCCTGCTCTATCTGGACGTCTTACCTGTGTTTGCCGATACGATTAGAAGAGCTATGATTTTCTTCCTATTTGATGGCTCTGCCAAGTGAAGTTATTTCCTTGAAGAGAAACCTGACCGATGTTGCAGCGGGTTTCTCTTTCTGCCACCCCTGGGTTAAATTTCCAGATTGTCGTAACTTAATTTTTGTTGTTGTTAGGCTATCACAGTCTTACATCCACATACTGCTCTGTTGTTTAGGCTTGAGCCCTGTTTGTAAATTTGAGGAAAACAGATAGCTCAGCTACACATGATGTTTCAGTATAGTGAGACGTCACTGGGATCTCAGTTACTAAATTTACAAGTTCTCACGAATAAGCCATGGATCTTTTAATTTTATCAAGATTTTTGTTTCCTTGTCATTTCAATTCTTTGCAGTACTTTAACGATCAGAGAAAGATAAACAATAGTTATAGATATCAAATGATTGTTTTCTTTTCTTGATCCATTATTTATACAATGGACAATGAGGAAGAAGACAACAGATAACAGAGCGTTCCATTAATGTTTATGATTCATATCAAGCAACACTGAAGGACGTAGCAGCATTCTCAACGAACTTCCTAGCTCCTTTGAACCACCTCTTGTCTCCTGCTTGAGCTTTGCAAATGTAAAGCTTTCCACCATTCACAGTGGCTGTTATCAGTTGGTGCTTCCCACCTTCATCTCCATCAGCTGTTCTTGTCAGAACCGACAAGTAATAGTATTCTTTCCCTCCGATTTCTTGTGTAGATGTTTCCAAAATGTTTGCAGTTGCTACTGCATTTGCATCAAACCCTCCCTGCAAAAATGATCAGTCACACTCTTTAAGGTATTGGTTCTTGTTTGAACCCAAAAACTCCTTCACCAACTAGAAAAGGAAATTACCTCAGAGGCTGTTTCGCCGACGTAAGCTTGCTTCCCGAGGAGATAATTCACCTGCAGAAACCAGAAACCTATCATCAGCTGTGTTGTGGTGATTATCGTCTGATTGAACCGTTTTTGCTTTAAAAACAGAGTGAAACCTGAGAGAGGAACTGTTCAGGAGAACCGTAATCAGTGATGGATTTCTTGTCTGTAGGAGTGATCATGACAGAGACATTGCTGGTGGCGTCAAAGTTGTCCTCGAATCTTAGTACTTGTCCTGGATACTCAATTTCTTTACTTGGGTTCCACTTTGATGGGATCTGGATTTTGAATCCTTCTCCTGTGTATGGCAGGAAATCTGTGTTCTTCTTTGGCTTACCAAACACATTAGCTGCAAAACAACAATCAAGATTTGCTTCATGATTCTCATTGATATATGCTCAAAATGTATATAGAGAAAGTGGGATCATACCGGCTTCACCATAGGCGGCGCAGGAGAGACTTTGGATCCGATGGCTGCAGCACCAACGAGTAAGGTAAGGGCAAGACGGCGGAAAACAGCAGAGTTATTGTTTTCCTGAGACTGTTGAGCTCTACATACTAAATGGACGGGTCTCGAGAGGGACACATGACGAAACGACGATGAAGATGAAGATGATGATCGTCCGGCAGAGGAGGCAAGTGCACTCTGGTGTAAGAAGCTCGGGCTGTACGCCATTCTCTTTTTTTCTCTTTCTTGTTGCAACCTGAAGACCAAAGTGATGAAACTGTTTGTAAATATGGAGTTTAAGAAAAGAGTTGTTTATTGGCTAATTTTTGGATTTTTGGGCATCTAATCTTCTGTTTGGATGTCGGGATAAGGTTGTATAAGTGCTCCATCTTGCCACGTGGCTGTGAGCCTACTGGTCTGAATGAATTTCGACGTGTTTGATCTCACTGGAAGTAAAATGAAAGTATGAAACTGCTAGAAGAGGCTTTATGAGTAACAACAACAATAGTTACAATACTCTGGAACATATTAGAGCAACATGAAACCGTTAAAAACTCCGTTTCATGATTAGATAAATAGAAACACTTTGAGCCAAGAACCACCGAAGAGACATGGATCCAAACATGAATTGTTTATACATCATCAATTCCTCTGCTTTCATGGGACCCAAACCCAAACCCAAACCAAAACCCAAAACCAAAAACAATCTCTTTTCATGCATCTCACTTCTGTTCTGCTTTGTCTTCGCGTTGCCTCTTTGGAATATACTGTTCTTTCTTCTTACCCGAATCCGAGTTGTTGCCTGACCTGGTCTTGGTTTTCTTACTGCTTTGATTCTTCGCCATTGGTGCGGCAGCTTCTCTTGGAACTGTGTTATGTTGCTTATTCCCATAGGCCTGATCAGAAGGCATGTTCTCTTTCTTGTTACTCGAACCCGAACTGTTGGCTGATTTGTGCTTTGATGGCTTACCCGTAGAAGCAGCTTCAGGCTGGTTAATCCTATTGGTGGGATTAACAAACATCTTCTCTTTCTTCTTACCCGAATCGGTATTGTTGGTTGCTTTGGGATTTCTTTGCTTATAGTTTTGCTGCCTAGGTATTGATGCAGCTTCTGTTGGAGCCATGTTGTAGTTATGCTGCTGATTCCTATTCGTGTGACTAGGATGCTTGTTCTCTTTCAAACTCAGAGACCAAAAGAGTGAGTTAAGGAAAGAGTTTGGTTTCTCTTCCCATCCACCGGTATCATACATCTCAGTCCTTGAATGTTTTGGTACCATAGACTCCGGTGGACATGAAAGTCCTGCATGACCATCATATGAGAGAATACCAGCTATTGCATGCATAGAAGCTCCGAGATGAGGTGGCAAATGTTCCCGTGGATGTGTTACCTACAAATTGCCAATAAACAGTTGGAAATCAAATCAAATAAAAGAACCCTTAAAAGTATGGAGTAGTTTTAAGCATAATGGATTCTAAACTCACCTTGAATAAAATAGAAGCCATTAGTCGTTCCCGCAAAATGTACATTTGAGCAACTTCAAGGGCTGTGGTTCTGAAAGGCAGCCAGCGATCAACTACTAACTTGACTGAATTTTCAGGTGAAGACATCATTTTCGCTCCACGCCTACTCTCTTCTTTATGTATGTCCATTCCTTCTTCATTAGTATTAGCTGCTACTTCTTCATTAGTATTAGCTGCTACTTCTTCATCATCTTCTTCTTCTTCATTACTATCATCAGAATCACTGCTCCCTGTAGGGGCCACAGCTATCTCTGTTGAGATAAGTAACAAAGGAAGATCACGAGCAACAGTACAGTTTCTTATGTGCATGCCTCCATCTCCACGAGTGATCTCATCGAAAACGAGTAAAGATTCATCATACTTTTTAGACGACAAGTTGAAGTTGTTTGACAGCGAATGGACACGAACTTTAGCACCACTAGCAGTCTCTACTATAGTTCTTCGATTATTACCAAAAGCTGGGCACAATCTTCCCACCATAGGATACAATCCTACTGCTAGCACAGCACGGAGTATACCGGGATCACGCGAATTTTGGCTACAACTTGAAATGTCGTTAGGAATAATCCCATGTCTTTTAAGTTCCGACTCAAGTTGGCTACGCATTTGATCCAACATCTTCATAGCACTTGGAGAGACAAAGTACTGAGAGCAAAACTCTGCTGAAAGACCTCTTCCTTTTGCGTTTTTCCAGCACTCAAAGGCAGCAACAACTGCAAGGTGATCACTGTCACCTCCACAAAGTGATGCAAGTTCAAGTTTTGCAGCAGCAGCTTTCTGTCTTTCAACAGGCGACATGGGCATCGTAAATGGTTCCTTGTAGTCTGCTGCACATGCCAGAGTAAGTGCTGGATCCAGACAGTTTACTAACACAGCGAAGAATAGCATTTTGCTAATCAGAGGATGAACTGGGAGATGACCAAATTTCTCTCCAAGTTCTGTCAGCTCTTCCTGAGGTGTCAGGGCACCAATATCCTGTAGTATGCTTAAGGCGTTTGCAATACTTTGATCAACAGGCGGGTCCAACAGTTTCTGAAGGAAATCATTTGTTTTACAATTTGGATCAAGTATCTTAACCTGAGAATGTAATCAAAGGGCAATGATCAGTAAGAGATTGCATACGCACGAACGGCTCACAGCATAGAACCAATTGCTATTAACTAGAAATTAAATGAGGAGCAGTACTTGTAAGCAGAGTTCTTCTACCGGCATCCTCTTGATTTCAGGAACTTTAAAATCTGGCATAGAGGCTGCCCGAAGTCTAGAATAGAGATGATAACAAATGCCAGGTTGGCAGCGGCCTGCTCGACCCTGACGCTGTTTTGCATTTGCTTTTGATACCCAAGAAGATTGGAGAGTTGAAACATTATTATAAGGATCATAGCTCTTTTCCTTCATCCGGCCACTATCTATCACATAAACCACATCATCAATGGTAACTGCTGATTCAGCAATATTTGTCGCAAGCACAATTTTGCGACAACCTGGAGGGGGGCGATTAAAAACTTTCTTCTGTTCCCCTGCTGGAACCATTGAGTGAAGACATATAATGTCGAATTTAGCACTATCTGCAAAGAAAGGGTTCTCAAGTAATCTCTGTCTTGTTTTATTTATATCATCCCATCCAGGTAGAAAAACAAGAATCGCACCGTCTTCTGAATCGCCACATATTTTCCTCATTAACTGTTGTATAAGACTCACATCGACCTGCTCTGGGTTGATTGTCGCCATGTATTTATCAAGTAACTGTTGTCCTTGCTGAGAATTAGACTGGGAATTGTCTGCATGCTCCCTGATTATTTGAGCAGCTTCTAGTTGATTCTCTGCTTCAGCCAATTCTAATGCAGTCATACCATCTTTAGACTTTAAGCTCCAATCTGCACCAAAGGAGAGGAGCATGCAGACATCACTGATCCTGCCCTTTCCAGCAAAGACCATTAGTGGTGTTAGCCAGGTTGATTGGTGCTGATAATTGTAGATCTCATGACTTCCTCTAGAAGAAACTAGATCTAAGAGGGCATCAAACTCGTCATTTGTCCAAGCCAAGATGATTGCTTCATCTAAAGCAAGTTTATCCTCATCCGTCAAATCAAGCTTGTGGTCTGATATACTCAAGTTGGTAGAGCTTAGATGATTATCTCCACCTGATTTCAGAATAGAGAGCACATCCTCCAAATATAAGGTTCTCACCTGTAGACACAAAGCAAGGAGATTATATTTGGGCATAAAAGAATTACCATATTCGAGATATAGAGAGAAAAAGAGAAATTAACTGGATAAGTGAATCCAGGGACACGGACAACCGGGCAACCTCCAAAATATCCAGAAAATCTCTCAGCATCAAGCGTAGCACTCATGAGAATCTATTGGTCCAGAAATTTTCAAAAAATCAGCTAAAGAGTACTGTAGTCAGGCCATATTCAAAGACGTTTACCAAGCCATCAAGTCCAGCTATCTCAGGTTCTTAGGCTATGTACACAATTTTGTCGGAGTTCACTTGTTCTCAGTGTCTTTCGACCAAGTATCTTTTTTGAAAATTCTAAGAACGTCACTTCGCCAACACACAAAAATAGCAGGAAAGAAATCTATTTTGTAACTTGTATTGTGTCATCTTTTAATTTCTAATACCGGAGGGAAGGAGACACCTTTAAAAATACAAAACCTACTCTATTTCCTTTCTTTTCAGAGGTAACAAGGCCGTATAGAGTCACCCCCTCTAATATATCCGCTTCCCTCTTCTATTTAGTAAACGAAAAGAAACATAAACAAAGCCAATCCTTCTTCATTTTGTTCTCTTGTTATAAGTGTACCATTGCAGTGAAAAGCAAGAAGAACATAAAGCTTAACTAACCAGACGGAGATGGGGATTTGATGGAAGCAAATCCCTGCAAATCAACAAAAGCATCAGAAATTCATATGAGTTATATCATACATTCAAAGAAAGTAAATTAATTATCTTCTTTCATGGTTTGCGGCTTAAGAGAAGATAAATACATGTGTACCAGTTTATTATTTAGCACATAAATTATGGTGCGGCATTAAACAATAGCCTTAAAATCAGTTTCTTAGGTCACATACACTTGATTTGATTAATAGACAATTGACAAGTTGAGAACCTCAACGTTTGAGAGCAAGGATGTCTACCTTATAATTGCCAACATGAAATCAGAATAGCAATCTCTTTCATGGATTTCATCCTACAAAGACATGAACGCACTGATCAATGTAGAAAGCTACAGAATTAAATTTAAAGCCAAAGTGAAAGGTAGAGGATCTGGGATGACAAACAGCAACAAGAAGGCTTTTCATAGTGACAGTTGACAAGCGATTTAATTTTCCGATAATACTCATCATACATATGAAACACACACGTAATAGGCACATGATAGCAGAGCAGATAAGAAATATGTAAAGTACCACAATGATGTGAGTTATGTCGGAAACACTGCTAACAGAGCCTTTTCCTACAAGCACCCTCAGGAGAATACCATTCGTGCAGAAAACAACTGATGAGTGCCTTCCACCTTTGCTTTGGAGTCGAACCTGAGATTTACATATAAAGTCAATGGTGCACTTGTCTACAATATTGAAACACAATCACCTTTCATGTACAAACGCAAATATGTCTACCTACAAAGATTACTAACCTTGTAACCAATGTTTTCTCCAATGCTTTCACCTCTTTCACAAGATATTCTTTCAGAAACTTCAAAAGAGGGATAAAAAGACAGTAAGGGGTAAGCATTATACAGCGTACATGTGGATAAACTTGAAATTTCAAAAGATCAACACAAATACATAGCTGAATAAAAAAATGTCAACCTGACATGGCGGATATCCGACGAGGTTGGGTGCAAACAATTTTGCAAGTTTCTCTTTTGCTTGACCACATATGGTCTAAAAGATATTGAGGCACCTAAAACATTAAACAATGGAGGCACTTGAGAAACCTCGAGAATGAAAATATTGAACGCAAATTCAACTGAACACTCTTTACATGGCTAATATCACAATCGCAGCTCACAGTAAGCAAAATTTCTAAGGAGATCATTCTACTAGACTACCGAAAAACAAGGGATAACAAACACCTGAGTAGTTTTCCCGCAACCAGTTTCACCAGAAATGAGAATAACCTGCGTTTACAATAAGAATGTATGATGAATTCTTTTTCAAGCAGTGGAAATCACCACAGCAAGCATAACCATACAATTAGTAAATTCTAAGAGAGAACATATCAAAAATTTCACAGAACCTGATTGGATTCCACTGCAGATGTAATTGCGTCTTTAAAGGATGTGATGGGAAGCTTTGACCGCAGCTTAGTGATCTGTAACATAAATCAACAAAAAACAATTTCCTTTCACTTGCTGATACTTGACATGATTTATAACTTCTCAATCTGTATTCCGGATAAAGAATCATAAATTACAGTCCTTTCAAACAAAAGACACACATCTCAGCAACAGGGTATTAATCCTAACCTCCTTAAGAGCTTTATCCTTCTTAAGTCTAGAACTCAAAGATGCCACTTTTTCTAGAATCTCCTCACTGCTAATCTGTGGTTTCCGGAAAAAATCATCTTTCCATTGTCCTTGTTTACCCTTGTTACCAGAGTACTTGGTAAACGATGTTGCAGCCGTATCTCCATCACAAGGTGGGTAATGAGTAAATAACTCCTGCAGAATAACATCTGCTCCCGGCGGAAATGACACACATTTGAGCTTCTCTTTATTTGATTTCTCATTAGCTTCATTCTTGTTTCCATTCTTATGCCTACTTTTGAATATCGAAAGACGCCTTTGTTCCCCACGCCTATTAAAAGCATCCCCCAGAATCAGAAACAATAAAAATGAATACTTTCTCAAACCCAAAAACACTAACTCACCCAGAACTTTTCGATTGAATACCCATTTTCCTGCACATCTGATGAATCACTCCACGTTCGTTATTTGATAGATTATGCTCAAACGTGTAAACTACAGAACACAATGCAACCAAAATTCAATAAAATTCCCAAAGATTAGAGCTTTATGTAATCAATCTCAGACTCATAAAATCATTTCTGGAAAGAATCGGTCAGAGAAGGAAACAATTAGAATCCAAAGGAGAAGACTTGGTTTCCCGGAGCTAAATTCACCTTCGTTCCCAGAGGCTCGAAAGTCTTCGATGACCTTAGTCGCCCAAATCCTAGTAGCTTCGACGGAAGTTGGTTTCCCTGCATTATTATCAGACCTGAATCTCTTGTTCCCCATCGCTTATTAGGCTTTGCTCTGTCTCTCTATCTCTCTTCTACCCGAGAAAACACTAGAAAGCTGAGAAACTGTACGGCTTCTTGTGAGATTCAAGAAGCAAAGCCTCGAAATTTGTTCGATGAGTTTCGTTTTTGCCCTTGCAGAGTTTGCTGGCATTATAAACCGCCTTCTCTTTTTTCTTTTTTTTTTTGATGAAAATAAAATAAATTAATGCTTCGGCATACTAGGCCCATTCCTTTGGGCTCTAAAAATGTTCCAACTTCTATGTATGTCTGTAGTTGATAAGCAAAATCTTATGAGTAAGGAATGTTATATTGTACTTATATGTAATGTATATACTATAAACTAGTGGCAAAATCTTACAAGTACTAAAAAGTGACGTAACTACTATAATTGTGCAGGTTAAGTAACAAAATGTATAAGAAAATGTATAGATGGTAAATGGTAGTTTGGAATGCTAACCAACTCCAGGAGAATGAATGAGATCTTGTCAAACTTATCGAGGTGAGACGATGGACTGTTGTGGACCGATCCGGATCTGGAGCATCGCCTAGGAGATCATCCAAAAAGTACAAAGACTATAATTTTGATTCATTAAACGGGAGGAGATTTCTAAAGTTTTCTCGTCTCTTTGTCAAACTTAAAACATTCATTCCTAACTTAGATGAAAATGATTTAACATTGAATTGACGAAACTATTTTAATTTTTATGGATATATGTGTTTAATTGGATTTTCTGATCATGATTATGTTTTATTTGGAGATATTATAAATACATGTTTTTTAAAAAATTATTTGGAAATACTTTTTATTATTATTTATTTAATCATTTTTAATAGAGCAAATATATTATTAAATATCTTTAATCATTTTTAGTCATATTTAGGAATGTTAAAATATGTCAACATTTCATGGGTCAATCTAACCAAACACGATTTTAAAACATGGCCTAAATAAATTCAATTTAAAAAGATCATATATCTTAGATATAATATGGGATATTGTTGTGAAATGTTTAGAAAAAGAAAGAGAGAAATGCATTTTGTTTGGATGAGAGTTAAAGAGCATCCATGTTTTGTGTTTGTAAGAGTGAAAATATAAATCTAAATTGTTCGTGATTTAAAGAAAGAACTTACACGAAAAGGTCCAAGTCCCTTCAATTTATTTGTGCATTAACTTTAATTTTGTAATAGAAGAAATTATGAAAACTCCATATTATATTCTATATTGAAAAACAAGGATTACAAACATAGATTTTATTGAGAGATAACAACGATAGATTTTATTTTGCTTTTACAATTTTTTGTTTTCATGGACATTTTGGTCCACCTTCTTTGGTCGTCCAATTATTGTAGCAAGGACATTCTTCTTTGTGTCCATATGTTCCCGATGGTACACACAAACATTTGTTACAACATTTGTTGCAAAAAAACAAACATGGTTTCCTGTGAGATGTCGCCGAACATCGATATTCACATGCCTTTGGACATTCTTCAGAAAAATATAAATCAACAATTAAATTATTTAAGTTGTGATTTGATCAATCATTTACTATATAAATAAAAATAATATCTTTTAAACAATTTACCTTCTGGTTTAAGTGAGCCTTCTCCTCCATTCTGAAATTGGTTGGATAACAAAAACAAATTTAGAATGCAAATCAATGGAGACGATAATAATATACATTTGTGTTATCAATAAAATATTTTAAAATTATGTAGTTTGAAAAATAACATTGATATTCTTGTTGTAATATATTTATTATTTATTATTCAGTATTTGATATTTTATAATTTAAATATACCTTATGGATTGCAGGTGCTTGAGCTTGACTCTCTAATTCATCACCCTGTACATACACACATAAAAAAAAAAACTTTATTTCTCTGAATTCATAAATCATAATATGAAGAAAATAATAATAATTTTTACATTAGAAAATTGAGTAGCAAACAACAAACTGGATATAACAAAGACAACTATGAGCTTCATCATTTTGATCTCTTATTTCACTTTTGATTTTCTTATGATATATTTCAGGATCAATGTTAAACCTATTTATAACCAATAACATTGGCATAGTATAGAAGGTATTTTAAAATATCAAGAAATTATCAAATACAAGGAAGCATTTAATTATTCAAAGATGTGTTTTCTTGACCAAAATAATTTAGGAATAAAATTATGAATGAATTTTGGAAAACAATTTATTAACTACATGCATTATACAATTTTAATATAAAGGATTAAGGAGTAAATATATTAACATAAACAATTAATTTTGGTCTGTATTTTAAATATTTTAATCACTAAGAAATAAGAGAAAAATAGCTGTTATTTAATCTATTAAATAATTCCTAGGACAAATAAAAGCTATTGTTTTTTTTCACAAACAAATAAAAGCTATTGATACTTAGTATAGGTTAATAGCAGTAAACTCCATTGTGCTCACAAAACATCTTCACATCAATTCTCTTTAGCAAATGAAAAAAATGCTCAATTAAGTTCGGTTCAAAAAAAATTCACAAACATTTTAAGTGCAACAAACAATCTAAATTCAATATAAGAATGTTCAAGAATACTAGAATAGTCTAACACCAAACCCAATCTAAGAAAATTCAACACTAAACATCAACATTTAGACATCAATTCGTCCTAATCTAACACTAAGATTCAATAGAAACTACTCACATTAACAGTCACAGATACTGTAATTAGCTAAAAAATATTATTAGAAGGAATGAAGAGGATTGGGCCACGTAGGATCACACGCGCCCGCGAGTGTAAAAACGTACGAAATTATGAATCTTTTAATAACAAATTCGAAATTTGATGCCATTTCAAAATCGAAGCTCACACACACACACACACATCTCTCGCAAAAGCTATTTGGGGATTTTCAAATTTGAAAACAAAAGACTCACAGAGACTCAGACCCACCACCACCACCAACATTCTCTTTCTCTCTCACTTTCTCGGGAAACTATTTTTCCCTCCTCATTGAGAGTGTTTGGTTGTTGTAGGTTCCTCCATCGCTGTTCCTTTTTTACCACCAATATAATTCAAATCACGACATTACAGAAACGCTTCATAATTGAGTGACTGAGCCATAAATTCGAGACGCTCGGATTTTACCGACGGATCGGCTTGTTGAGTAGAGAGCCATGGGTTGTCTCTTCGGTTGCTTCCGTGCTAAAGACGACGAATCTACTACTGATTCCGTTTCTCAAGCCAAACATAACGTAATTCTAATCGTTTCCTTCTGTTTTTCCAGATCTTTGATTTGCAATTCAGTGTTCAATTCAGCTGTTTCAGTGTTAACATCTTTGGTTTGATGATTTTCAGAGAGGTCATGAGTCGAAGAATCGTTTGTCAGCTTTGTTTCTATCTGAAGGTGATAAATCTCTTCTTTGATGTTATATCACTTAATAGTTTTAAACGGTGGTCTTACTTGTTTATTGTTTTTTTGACGCAGCTTCGTCGCCTTGCCATGATGACAGAGAGGGATCTAGTTTGAATTCTATGCATATTGATAAAGATCTCAAGGATGACGTATGTTCATATCGAAATTATACTTAACAACTCACGCTTAAGATTTTGGCTCCATTGAAATTAATTAGCATTTTCGATTTGACTGGAATTCTAGAGTTAAGCATCTGTCATTCATTTATACTTGGGAGACAATAATTATGTTTGCTTGAGACATGTTCTTCTTTTGCTTGATATGTGATACTTGAGCTGAAGCTCTTCTCCCGTAATGAGAAGAAGTTTTTTTTTATGTCTTATGTTATTGAAGAGGTGGTCTAGACTCTACTAGTGCTTTTTTTTTCTCCATTAGGAATGCATCATTTGCATTGTATATACCACAGCCTTTGGCTTTGTCCTTATATTTGATTTTCCTTTTCTCTGTTTTGGTGTGCTCAGTTATTTGAGGTGTTGGTTTTAGAACTTAATTCTTTGTAAAGAAAATATATACATTATACACACAGATGTTTTTTTGGGATGAATGTAGCTTATGTATCCATGCATTATTGTGCAAGTGTGTGGAAGGAAATATGCTTAACTTGCATTAGTGTCTGCGTCTTTTATCTTTACTTGGGAAATTATCTGAAATTTGTGTGCGTTACTCTTCTCAAGTTGAAAATCCTGCTAGAGCTTGGCAGATATATTTGTTTGCATATAACAACAGAATTAGATTACCACTTTCTTCAATGAGAACCTAATCTCACTTTGCTTTACTTATGGAATTACAGGCACAGTTTCTTAAAGTTTCCTGCGAAATACCAGCGACACCAATTGAAGTTAGGAACACATCCAAAAAACTGGAAACTCCTAAAGGTGGTGAACATTTACGATCTTCCCCTTCCTGTAACTCTGAAGTAGTGTTTCACTTGAATGAGAAAAAGAATGAGCCCTGTGAAGAAATGGGAAGATCATTAGATACTTCAGAGCAAACTCCTAGCAGGTGAAACTGCTAATGTTACTTTGCTAGATAATATCTCTTTTAGCTGAGCTTTTGAAAAGTAAAAGAATCTTGGTTCTCCTTTCAAATATCTAGAACTGGCATGATTGCTTGCATATCCTAACATAAATTCTTACATCAGGCAAATAGTTTTAGAGGTTTCATGGAGCTGGAATTTACTCTTTTTCTAACTTTCTATCAGTTGCTTGACCGATGCCCGGAACAATGCAAGGATCTCTTCTGCATCTAGTGATGATAGTGAAGAAAGCATTGGTACTGTGTTCAGGGATGAGGTGGATAGAACCGGCGTTAGAGAAAAGACAAAGTCAGTGCGGTCTGAAATTGACTTTGGTCAATCTTACTCTTCTAGTTCTTCCAAAAACAGAACTGCAAGCAAACCTGAAATGGTTGGAAAAACTTCTATCTCAGCTACCTCGCCTTATACAACCTCAATGAAGCTATCCGATGAGATTCAAACCCCTGGAACCATTTTTCCTGCAAATATGGAATCAGCAGGAAGAGAGAGACGTAGAATCAGGTCTCAGTTTGTGCATTCAGCTTCCAATCTAATTGTGAATGCCTCCCTATGTAAGCTCCACGAAGATTCAAATGCGAACCTAGAACAAGCTAAAGTTCAGGCTTACAAAGAGAAGACAGAAAATGAATCTCCCACATCAACAATATGTGGGGAAAAGTTGGAAGAGAGTTCAGATGGAAAAAAACAGATAGGTGAAATTAGTAGTTCTCCTTTATCCATAAATCCTGGAGACAGACCTATCATTGGAATGGTTGCTGCTCATTGGAATGAGAAAGAGCATTCTCAAATCTCACCCAAATGGTGGGATGGTAATGGGATACCAAACTCTACAAACAAGTACAAAGAGGTACTCTCCTGTTTCTTTCCGAATCTCTAGGTTTCTTCACATTTCATGTCATTCATTATGAATATATATATTTTTTTTTGGCACTCATTATGAATATATGAGTTTCTTTTTATAATGCAGGACCAGAAAGTGAGTTGGCATGCAACACCTTTCGAAGAGAGATTAGAGAAGGCACTTTCAGAAGAAGGTGGTCAAGGTTTCATTCCTCCAAGGTATATGTCTCTCTTTCCTTACACAGTAATACGTGATTGCTTATGTTTTTGTCAGATCACATTCAAACTATTTTGGGATTTGAAGATAGTAACCAATGACGCATAAACATGTTATGTTGCAGGAGACTTGGAACAGTAGAAGAGTCTGAAAGGGACACAGCTATATCACATCTGCGACATTCAGTCATTTCCTTTTGAAAGCCGTGTAGTGTCTACTGAGGTAATATTCTCTTATGATCTCTTCTTAGGTTGATTATGTTCAGACGGAAGTACTTGAAAAAATATTTAACTGAAACTGCGGTCTAGCTATACCTCAACTCAAGAACAACAAAATGAAAGTTTATAAGATACTGATGGTTTATTTCTATAGATTGTTGCATACACCTACACGGCTACACGATAATATATGTGAAATAAGCATAATTTCTCATGCCTTGTTATTTGTTATATCCTTTATTTTATACTAAAACTCTAGAAATCCTCTGATTCTGAGATTTGGATCCACCATTACTGTCAGATCCTGAAATGGAGCAACGGTGAGGTCCCATCGAGTCCTCTAGCCAAGTAATGCCTCGCCATCTCGGTCGTGGTTGTGTTTCTGTACTTGGGAGGGTTTTGTTTAGATAGAAGCTCTTTCATAGGTCCATATACTTGCTCATTTGGTATGGTGTGCATGAAGAAAGATGCGCTTGAAATGCGAGGTTCTTCGCCTCTATTTGCCAAAACCCTGTGCTCCACACTTACAAACTTATCGTTTGTTATAAGCTGCAAGCAATCATTAAAAAAAACGTTTTGAGATTTGTCAAGATATGCAAGATTCAATTGGTGTATCAAGTTTCTTAAAAAATATTTGCCTGTAAAAGATCTCCAAGGTTAACGATTAGAGCTTCGGGATTAGGAGGAACATCGATCCAGTAACCATCATGGAGAACTTGAAGTCCTCCAATGTGGTCTTGAAGAAGAATAGTGATAAAAGAGATATCTGTATGTGAACTGATACCAAAGGTTCGGTCAGGCTCTGGACAAGGCGGGTAGTAATGGGAGAGCAACGACAAACTCTTTGCGCAATTTAGCTCTTTAAGGTGGTTAGGTTTTAAACCAAGAGCTTCTGATAAAAGCTCAAAGATTAGCTCCCCTAACTTCATCATTCGCTTGGAGTACTCCAACATGATTTCTCTGAAATATTCACCACCAGAGTTCGTTATTAGTTGGAAAGTTTCTTATAACCGAACCAGACCGAAATTTCTCACCTCGAAATCGAACAAACCTCCAAACTCGAAATTTTGTAAATGAATTTAGCTTAAAAAGCAAATCACACCAACCAAGATTTTCAACATAACATAATAACATGAGGGTATCATTATGGATTTAGCTAAAAAAGCAAATCATTATGGTGATGAATGGTATTCATTTTCACGTTGTAAATATGAATTCCGCTGTATTATACCATTCATACTATTCCCACAAATAGGTAAAATTAAAATTACACAGGACTTAATACTTTGCCCACAAAAAGTTTGCACTAAAATGTAAAAAAGTTTATTTTTTCTTTGAATATAATTTAACAAAAAGAAGAAAACAACCATACCGACAAATCACGGGTAAGTCCCCTGCTTGTGGAACATCAGGAGCCATAACCATAGTTAAAGTATCTCTCCAATTCGCAGCTTGAGAGCTATAGAGATCGAAATTAGTGTTATACTTAACCTTTTTAGTGATGTCACGACTATAGAACGTTTTCTTAACTTCTGAGTCCTGCTCATGAAACCCACGAATCCCATCTTTCATACTCTCCATCACCTCGAGTGGAATCCCATGGTTAATCACCTGAAAGAACCCGAACTTCTCAACCGCAGCTCTCACTTTCGCGATCACGCTCTTTCGCGTGACCGTGGACTCGAACACGCCACCTCCAACATCGATTGTTGGAATTTCTAACGTTGAGGAAGGTTTAGGGTTTGTAACGGCCACATCTTGGTGATGGAAAATGCGAGGAACTTTTGTGATTCCGGCGTCGACAAGACCCTTCACGCCGATCTTCATCTGGTCGAATGCTTTTACCTCACCAGCACGATCATAGTTGCCCGCCATTGTGTCTCTCTTTCTTTGACAAGAAGGTAGAAAATGTTGAAAGAAAGAGCTACACAGACGTGTGTGCTCCGTAATGTATTTTGTTGAATCAGAGGTACGTGAGCTCTCCGTGTATATAACAAAACAAAAGTATTTGGTGTGTGTGTTAAATGTGAATCATACAATTTCAAAGTTGAAATAATACTATATTATTTCTCAACTTTTGGTTGATGTAATGATGTTTATATCTCATAAAGCCATGTAATACTGTCCTTGAATCCATCTTGGTCGGTCACTCGGTCCTAAAACATTCTGGGACCTTGTACGAAGCAAACAAAAACTAGATTGGACCCTTTTTAATAATTCTAGCATACTTCTGTGTTTTTTTTTAGTATAGTACAATTCGCTCTAGAGCAAAACAAAATATATTCGTGTAACACATTATTTTTTGTCCTTTTATATATCAATTTTTGAGAACCGCATACAGTATTTTGTAAACTACTGTTTTTTTTTTGAGCTGTGAGAGATATTTTGTTGCATTTTCTTAAAATTATGGCACCTTGATTATAGGGGCTTGAATTGCTAACACTTCACCAGTGCTCACGCTAAAGCCAAATAAAATGCTTCATCCTTTTGTGTTCACCGGTCTTGAAAAATGAAAATCTATTTGTTAATGCATGGATTCGTATCGTAAAGAAAAGAAATTGATATCATATTTTTCATAAGGTCGTTATGGTATCAACAATCAAGAGTCTTGATATATCAACTCTCAATTTTGTTTTGCTATAAGCTCAAATATTTCAACTCTAATTTTCTGACCATTTTCTTATCTTGTGGCCGTCCTCCACCGTCCAACTTCAGATCGATGAGGATGAACATGACGCTCATCACCTTTATTCTCTATTTGATCTTGCCATTGGCAACTCCGAATGCACCACTAAAAAAATGGAAATGATTCAATATATGCAAATCGCTTTTGTTAGTAATAGATCTCGCTATCGTTCTTTGGTCTTGCAATAAAGGTTCTTATGGCGATAACTCGTGTTCGACATTGTTAACTGTAATGATTTTTGCACCGGCTAAGGGATTACTTACTAGGGTTCCTTGAAAAATAAACATAGCATCATGAGTAATATAAGATTATTCAATAAGCCCGACTACCAAATGTATAACATATCCCAACTCATTGCCTAAATTAATAGCATCATGAGTACATTTGTTTGAGTGTGCGAGAAGCTTTCTTTCATAAGGTACGGAACAATCAAGTGAAACTGTAGAAGACCTGAGTTATGTTGGTAAACTCCAAAGTTTATTTTATCAGATCTTGAAATCAAGCAACACAGAATTTCCATAAAGTCCTCTTGCCATGTAATGACTCGTGTACTCAGTGACGGTAGTGTCTCTATACTTGGGAAGGTTTTGCTCAGACAAAAGTTCTTTTATCGGTCCATAAACTCGTAAACTCGGTAAAGGATGCACAAAGAAAGATGCTACTGAGATCCGCGGCTTTTCACCTTTATTAGCCAGAACTCTATGCTCTACGCTCACAAACTGATCATTGGTCATAAGCTACAAAACAAATCACACAAACAAATATAAATTTGTATCAAACGAACAGTTTGTATCATGTCACAATAACAACTTGCCTGTAAAAGATCTCCGAGGTTAACGAGAAGAGCTCCCGGAACAGGAGGAACATCAACCCAATAACCATTCTGACGAACTTGAAGCCCACCAATGTGATCTTGAAGAAGAATAGTGAGAAAAGATCTGTCTGAATGCGGACTTGTGCCAAAAGTTAAACCAGGCTCAGGACAAGGCGGGTAGTAATGAGAAAGCATCAATAAACCTTTTGTGCAATCCATTTCTTTCAAGTGGTTAGGATTCAGCCCTAAAGCTTCTGATAAAAGCTCAAAGATTAGTTCCCCTAGTTTCATCACTCGTTTCGCATATTCCAACATGATTTCCCTAAAACATTCACACAACTAGATAAGTCTTCTTTCTTTCTTTCTTTCTTCTATAGACTAAGAAATAAAGGAAATTTGTATTTCGTACCCACAAATATCTGGTAAGTCCTCTGTTTCTGGAACATCAGGAGCCATAAAGCAACTCAAGGTATCTCTCCAGTTCGCTGAAGGAGAGCTATAAAGATCAAAATTACTGTTATACTTAACTGTTTTGGTGACGTCACGAGTATAAAACTTTTTCCTAACGTCTGAGTCTTGCTCATGAAACCCACGAATCCCATCTTTCATCTTCTCCATAACATCATTACTAATCCCATGGTTAATCACCTGGAAAAACCCGAATCTCTCAACCGCGTCTCTGATCATCGCGATGACGCTCTCTCGCGTGACTGTGTACTCGTCGAACACGCCTCCTTTAAGATCGATTGTTGGTATAACCATCGTTGTAGAGGAAAGAAGTAGATTTGAGTCGGTTAAATTAAGATGTGGATGATGGAAGATACGTGGGATCTGAGTAACTCCGGCGTCTAGGAGACCTTTTACGCCGATCTTCAACTCGTCAAAAGCTTTTACCTCACTAGCACGATCGTATGTTGCTTCCATCTTCTTCTTCCTTTGTGTCAAGAAACAGAACAAAGAGAAAACGTTTTCTAAGACAATAGGTATCTGCCTACTACTGTTGAAATTTGGTACCTCTGTGTATATTATAATAGAAAATGAGGTAATCGAATAAAAGTCAATGGAATTAAATTTTTCTGATTAGCCAATAGATGAGAAAAGGCAAAAAGATTCTTCGCTCAAGTCTATATGGCTCTGTTCACTGTCGGAAAATGAGTGAATTTGAAACGGCAGCTGTTTCTTTTCATCCAAGTAGCTGCCGGGAAAAGAAAAGAAAAAAGCTCAGGTAACTTGTGGGTCTTGCTTGAGACTCACGGAGTTTTCACCTATCTTTCAATAGTTGACTTTTTCACTAAATAACAAAACTGTTTTAAAATAGTAACTAAGTGGAGATGCGGGGTATCGATCCCCGTACCTCTCGCATGCTAAGCGAGCGCTCTACCATTTGAGCTACATCCCCACGATGACTATTTATTAAAATATTACAATATTTAATACTTTCAACGTGTAACTGATGCAAAATACGAGCGGTGTGTGTTGAAAAGGGACTAATGATTGAGAGAATTGGAGATAATGACTAACGATATTAATAGAGAAATCAGAAACTAAAGTCGGATACTATCTAATCAGTAAAGTAGAGATGTGTGTGATTGACTAAATTTTAGAATAGTTATGTTGGAAAGAGAATAAAGAAAAGTTAGGAGGATCTAGGGTAAAATTTTCAGTTTGTATTAAGTAAAATAAGTTTTTACTCTTACTATCTCAATTGGAGGGATTTTTTTTTCTTTCTTTCAGCTGATTAGTGTAGTATACATCAAGCTAAAACAAAAGTAATTTGTTTTTCAATCCACTATTGTTACGTCAATAGACATTAATAGTTACACTCTACATGTCATGAATTTTTGTCATTTCATGTATAGCTTCCATTTATATATTAAAAAAAAAAAACATATTAGAAGAAGTAAATACCTAATAGATAATCTTTACTTTGTTTATTATTTATGATTGGTGTATTCAGCTTATAAAATAATTAATATGCATCATATTTGTTTTTACAAAAAGTACATTGAATATCATATGATTTTTAGTTTTTTTTTTTTTTTTCATTTACCCTCGATCTTACAACAAATAATAAGTCCAGTCATACGCACCTACCAAAAGAACCAATTGAGGCATGTGGTTCAGTGGTTAGCTAAACGGATGGGCTCATTCTCTCACGTTTTATTTTGGCTCCACCTACCCACTTCAAACCACTAACCATCTTTGTTTCATTCTCTACGTCTTTCCTTCATTTGATTTTCCTTTTCTCATAAAAAAAACAAAGCATCATCAATCAATTTTATTTTTATTATGGGATCCCTTTTTATTATATTCAACGAAACCTAGTTCTTTTTCTTAAACGTCAAAAACAATGAGTTCTTTTACTAATTGACTGTTTGAGTTTAGAATCTAGTTTTGAACCCAAAAAATGATACTTATATAACTTCATGGAAAACTTTGATTCTAAATATTGTATGTAGAAGTATCCTCAATATACAAAGTAGATTTGCATTGTTCGACTTCAATGAAATGACATATACTTCTAATTGAGTGAGATAGAAATATCTAAATGTTTTATTTTCATCGGTTGACCAGATATTACGACGTTCTTACAAGAGTTTTGAACCCAAAGATGGGTTAGGGTGGGTGACATGGATAGATATTGACCTGTGGGCTCTGGCCAATCAACTCCGACAAGATAGAAATATCTAAGTTATTATTATTTGGTAACAAAATTGTATATTATCCACACAAGAGTAGCAAATAATTTGTGTTCTACAAAATGGTGACAATATTCATTTTCAAAGTAACAACTAACAAGTGTTCAGTTCACATTTTTAAAAATCAACATTCAAAAAAATAAAATTCAACAGATTGAGATTTTGATTTCATACAACATTAAAATTCTTAATATAGAAAATAAAAATTATATGCAAAGAGGATAAGTAATATTAATGTTGGAAAATCAGTTTTCAATACCAGTAATATTTTATGTAATTAGTTTTCCGAAATAGTTATATCTGATAAATTTTGTCATAATTTTTTTGATTGTATGGATTTGATAATAACACACGTTTCCACCAATCAACAACGGAAACGCAACGCCACGTTCCGCCACGAGTCGCGATTCTCTCTCACTCTCTCTCCCATCTTTCTCTATAAAACTTGTGTCGTGGACACTCTTAAAACTTCACTCAACAAAGCTTAACCATAAACTGTGAGTAAAAAAGAGAAGAAAGAAAAATGGTGCTAAAGGTGTACGGACCTCACTTTGCTTCACCAAAGAGAGCTTTGGTCACACTGATCGAGAAGGGCGTTGCCTTCGAGACCATCCCCGTCGATCTCATGAAAGGAGAACACAAGCAGCCTGCTTATCTCGCTCTACAGGTTCCTTCCTTCTTCTTCTTCTTCCTTCATCTTCTCTGATTTCTTCCTTTTTTCTCCGATTCTGATGGTTTCTTGATTCTTCTTCCTATGCAGCCTTTTGGTACTGTTCCTGCTGTTGTTGACGGTGACTACAAAATCTTCGGTAAGATCTTTAAGAAAATTTCAGTATCTGTTTTGATTGTTTCTATAATAAGGTCAATTTCGTCACAGAACAACCAAGTTCTGTTTTAGGTCAAGTTCTATAGTTATGATTTGTGTTGGCTCATGTTTGTTTTGGTTGTATGTATCTATAGTGATGCTAAGAGATGGTTTTTGATCTTTTGACAGAGTCCCGTGCGGTGATGAGGTACGTAGCTGAGAAGTACAGGTCACAAGGACCTGATCTTTTGGGGAAAACCGTTGAAGACAGAGGTCAAGTTGAACAATGGCTTGATGTGGAAGCGACCACTTACCACCCACCGCTATTGAACTTAACGCTTCACATAATGTTCGCATCAGTCATGGGATTCCCATCTGATGAGAAGCTGATCAAGGAGAGTGAAGAGAAGCTTGCGGGTGTTCTTGATGTCTACGAGGCACATCTCTCAAAGAGCAAGTACTTGGCCGGTGACTTCGTGAGCTTGGCTGATTTGGCTCACCTCCCGTTCACTGATTACTTGGTTGGTCCGATTGGGAAAGCTTACATGATCAAAGATAGGAAACACGTGAGCGCGTGGTGGGATGATATTAGCAGCCGTCCTGCGTGGAAGGAGACTGTTGCCAAGTATTCATTCCCAGCTTAAGATGTGTTCATCTTCTTGGTGATGTGGTTTGTGTTTTATGAGAGGTTTAATAAAAGTGGAACTAAATGTACCTCTTAATGTAATGTTGCCACCTCTGTGTTCTCTTTCCTTTTGTAGTTTAATAAGTATCTTTATGGCTTTGTGAGGCTTTCAATTTTAAGGAAATGATCTTTTCCCCTAGTTCTACTACTTGAATGATTTAACTAGCTTAAGAAAATTAATTATGAATGAAAGGTCGGATTAGCGCGCGAGACGGGAGACCTAGTCGATGGAATCTATCTTATTGATTGCATATCGACTCTCAATAATGGATAGGTACTGAAGTATGAAATAATTGATGATACCTTCAAACTAGTTTGCGGTTTAGGTTGGAACATGGTCTGATAACAAAAGAACTTCCACAACTATAAAATCTAGGTTGGCTTCTTTTACTCGGCCTTTTGATTCATAACCAAAGATTCTTGGTTTTGTGACCAAGACCATTCGAATATTGGAAGAAGTGACTGATCTAGCAAGAAACACTCTACCAGTAAAACAAAGTAGAGAGAGGTACCCTAAGAATAAAATCTTGATTTTCATGAAGCTTTTTGAGAGAAGCCTCTCAGCTTATTTATGGATAATAAAGTGCATCATCAGACGATACACTGATTTTTTTTTAACATCTCTACCAAATTTGACAAAAGTGAAAGAAAAAAGGTTTATTGGTCTTTCGGGGCCAATGATGGATAGTATAAATTAAAGTATAGACACTATAATGAAAGTTGGTTTCGATAATTAGATCACTAATTTTTGTTTAAGGCATCTAATAATTGCGTTGATAAAGTAATGTTATCTGTCAGAACATAAATTACAAAAATAAGAGGGCTCATTCGATCACGTTTTATAAATACTTTCTTGTACCCACCAACCTAATTTTAATCGGCTAACTTAGGTTTTCCATTGCCTGATCATTTTTTTTTTATAACCAAAACAAAACAAAGTGTAATCAAGTCTCGTAACTATTTTATTAAAATGTGTTGATTCAAAAAAGTGAGAATCATTTTGGCATCTTATTACAACAAAGTGGGGAATATCTTTAATCAAATATACTTACAACAAGTGGTCTCTCTCTTTATTAGGCTTATTAAAAATGAATAAATAACATTGTTAAAAAACACACACATGTAATTCATAATTTGATGGGACGTTGGAAATTTCGTGCTGAGAAAAGTCAAATATGACGTGAAACGTTGCCGCCACTAGCTAGCCGCCACCTATACCGACACGTATAAATAATAATATACTAATAAGTGCGACTGCGTTTAGCCTACTACCGCAAACGCAGCTAACCAGATCCCTTTTTCTCTCTCTTTTCTTTCCCTCTATAAAATCGCGTCCTGCTATAGTGAGTTTAGAAAGAAACTGATAGTAGAAAAAAAAAGAGAGAAGAAAAATGGTGTTGACAATCTATGCTCCTTTATTCGCTTCTTCAAAGAGAGCTGTTGTGACATTGGTGGAGAAGGGAGTATCATTCGAAACTGTCAATGTCGATCTCATGAAAGGAGAACAGAGACAGCCTGAGTATCTCGCGATTCAGGTTCCGATTTTCCCTCTTTTTTACTAAATGTTTCTTTTTTTCCGGTGACTATTTCCGATCATGATCCCTTTTTCCGATCGATGCAGCCTTTCGGTAAAATCCCAGTCCTCGTCGACGGAGACTACAAAATCTTCGGTACACTTCTTCTCTTTTAAGCTACTACTACACGAGTCATGATCTGATAATGGATCTGATCATTTGCGATCATGATCAATGAATCACATGATCTTTGAGATTTTTTTGATTGTTTGGAAAAGATTGTTTAGGTAAATGAGTGTTGAAGAGATTTCGATTTGTGTTGCAGAGTCGCGTGCGATCATGAGGTATATAGCAGAGAAGTATAGATCACAAGGACCTGATCTTTTGGGGAAGACTATTGAAGAGAGAGGACAAGTAGAGCAATGGTTAGACGTTGAGGCTACAAGTTACCATCCACCACTATTGGCTTTAACGCTCAACATTGTCTTTGCACCACTTATGGGTTTCCCTGCTGATGAGAAAGTTATTAAGGAGAGTGAAGAGAAGCTTGCAGAAGTGCTTGATGTCTATGAAGCTCAGCTTTCTAAGAACGAATACTTGGCTGGTGATTTTGTGAGTCTAGCTGATTTGGCTCACCTTCCTTTCACCGAGTATCTTGTTGGTCCTATTGGGAAGGCTCATTTGATCAAAGATAGGAAGCATGTTAGCGCTTGGTGGGATAAGATTAGTAGCCGTGCTGCGTGGAAGGAGGTTTCCGCTAAGTACTCACTACCTGTTTAAACAAGGAGATGTTGACTTGGGGGGTTTGTGTGAGCTTTGTGTTCTTTGAGGGAGTTCGTTTTCGGGTCGATTGTCTTGTTGTTTCAATAAGAAACGGAACTCTGTCTCATTTGTTGTCTCTGGTTTCTTGTATTCTGTAACTTTTCAAGCTTTTCAATAAGAGTTTAAAATCAGAGTGACTCAACCCATGTATATTCCTCTATTCAGTGTAGGTCTTTGATAAAACTGGTACTAACATCACAACCATCGTGGTTTGTTGAAGGATTGCATTTATATGAAAACTGGTTTATATGAATCCAAAAACATAAGTCAAAGTTTAACACATATCTCTCTGTTCTTCATGTTGTAATAAAAGGGAAAAAGAATCATTCCCTAGTCAGACAAATTCAAGAGCGGCAGATACATAACAACTCTTGAATGTACAAGAAAACTAAAAAGACAAATTCTTTTTGTTGTTAGAAGAATCAACTCTCCAAACATTACCAGACCATCAAAGAGTATATTAAAATGTACGAAGATCTACCAATCTTTATTCAAGGCTGGTGATGAAATGATTCGGAAGGCGGATCATTGCGTGGAACGTTAGGTTCAGGAGACACTACCGGGATATCCAAGCTGTTTCTTCTGTCCCGTTCAGTCTCTGCAGATATTTCTCTTACATCAGAAACTCTTGCCTCTGTTGCCTGAATATCATTCCATTCGTTTTCTCCCACCGGAGGCTGAGCGTTTACTACCTGCTCTTCACTCATATGGACTACATTCTCTCCCGGTATAGAGGCTGTTCTTGAAATGCTCAGACATGCTTTATCCACATTCTTTTCTGTTTCCTTTGTCATTGGAAGAGAAGCTTCGCCGTTAGTAGACTCAGTCTTCTCCTCACACACTTGCTTTGTCTCTAGTTGCTGCCTGTTTATTCAAAAATAAAGAGATTTATGACCCTTCAAAAGTCATGAGTTTCCCTGGGAGATAGATTCAGATAGGCTCACCTTTGAAGCTGAGTTTGTAACATATTCACATATGCTAAAAGCTCTTGCTTCTCTGTCCAAGCAGTTGCTTCTCTCTGAGAAGCCTCTTTTGATTTTGCTTCACCGCTTGCTTCTGCAACCCTCACTTTCTCTTCGGCCCTCACAACAGCTCCTTCAAGTATGACAACACGCTCTCTGGCTTTCCCAAGCTCAGACCGCCACATATGTGCCTCTTGGAGAGCAGCGTCTCTTTCCTTAACCAATTGATCTTTTTCCTTACTCAAAGTAAAGGTCTTCTCTTCCAATTCCTTGAGCTACATAGGAGATAAAGATCAAATAAACAACAAAACATACACAAGGATGCAAAAGTATCTATATATGACATGGCCTCATTACCTTTAATTTTGTGGCTTCTTGCTGTCTCTGTGAGTCTGTAGTCAAGCGCTCAAATTCCACACAAACGATTTTCCTTTGTTCATCCATTGTATGAGCAGCAGATGCTGCAGCTACAGCTGCTTCAGCAGTCTCAGATAGCTTATCTGCTATTTCCTTTATCATTGAGTCACGAGAACGAAGTTCCCTGGCTAAATTATGTAATTCTTCATCTTTGACACGCAGAGTTTCCTGTAAGATGTAAGTGGCTCAATAAGGTTAACCTGGACATTAGAATGAAGATGGACGAATAAGATTTATGCTAATTCTGTTAATTTTCATCCTTGACAAGCAGAGTTTCCTGTAAGGTGTCCCTATATGCTTTCATCGTTCATCTTGACATTTCAGAATCTCAACAGCCAAAGGATGTCAATATGCTATTCACAAAAGTTTCCCAAATTCGAAGAGAAAGAGAGATGCAAAGATACCACACCTTCATTATTGTCAAATCATCTAGTGGTCCATCAATCGGTTTATTTGGCGTTATTTTCAATGCATTCCTCAAAGAGATCTGCATTGCTGCTTGAATTTCTCTGGAACATTCCAATGCTGTTGAATTGGCAGCGGCAACAACGGTTGCAACGGTACCAAGTGTTGCAGAACCACTTCCACTTAGAGATTCGACAGCCTCCTTATGGGCCTTTAGAACTAGCTGTGTCGCACTGGAACGAACAAAGAAAGATAAGGTTTATCAGATTGGCTTTTGAGGGGCATTTAGAAGGTATTACATTTTCAGTAAGAAACGTAAAAAGAGAGAGAAAGATGATTCTTTCAACATGGTCGACGACGAAACCATTAAATCAACACAACTATGAATTATTTAAGATAGATGAAATAAGCGGGGTGGCTTCTCTAGAGAATGGTAAGTAAATAAAAAGGACAGAAAGAGAAGCAAACAAAAAGATGAAGATCCAGATGACTTACTGTAAGGTTGTGACCCAAGCTTTAGCTGCACCAGGAGTCTCTGCACACAAAAAGTAATCTTTCTTCTGTGGGGTACCAATATCTTATATCAAGTTGAAGAAAATTCAACTCTAGATTCCAATCAACTATCTCCTTATAGACAAAAGAAACAATTATAAATATGCCAACATTTTACTAAAACCAAGGATACAAATACAGCAACCATTATATTTTGGAAGCCCCCTGAAACACAAAAGAAACAAAGTCAATGATACAAACAGACACCAAATAATGATGATTATACAGAGCAACAAAAAAAAGAATGTAGCATCCATACTGGAAGTTGACAGGAGAGATGGAGATTGTGCTATTTTCGTCAAACAAAATTGTTCCCTTGATAGTTGGCTCATTTCGCCTCGTCCTGAGTCATGGAAATACATCAGAAATGAATAAAACCATGATGAAGTGGTCTACACACAAATGCAGCTACATAAGCAAATTGATATAACTCACTTATACTCCATTTTCCCTGTTGTTGGATCAAGTATCACCCATCGTTCGTTCCATTTTCTCAGCTATTCATACATAAACACAAACAAAAGATATTATCATTGTGAACCTTTGAATAAGCCAAGACATTTCAGGCCAAAAGACTTGTTTAAGCTATAGAAATCTAATAGTGAGCTATCAGAGAGTCTTCTTAGTTTGAGCTAACTAAGAAATCCCAATCAATAAAGCAAAAACTGGTTTTGATCATTTTCACTTAAAAAAATTGGACTTACAGTTTCAGATCGCTTGAAAAGAGGTCCTTGTAGCAAGTTCCGACCAGAGCCAGATGCCAATTGTCGCTTGATCTTATCCAAGCTGTTCTCAGTAGCATCAACAATTCTCTGCGCATTTTCAGAAATTGACAAAATGGGTCAATTTAAGAGTGTGAATGAGAAAAGCAGCCAAAAGAAAGAGACTAAATTGTAGCACACAGAGATCAAGAGAGAAAAAGACCGGAGAAGCGCCGTTGGAAGCCATGTTAATTGGGATCGACGAGATCGGAAAGCTCTTGATCGATTAGAAGTGAATTGTTGCTGATCGATGGATCGAGAGAAGAAGGGTTTTAAGAGGTTTTCTTTGGTATAGCTATGAGTATAAGCTGAAGAAGACGAGGTTACAGAAGAAGAAGAAGAAGAAGAAGGAATTGGAGAAAAATGCTGTTAGGTTTGGTTTCGCGGAATTGCAGTTGAATCTGTCTTCACTCTTTCAACGCGATCAAATCAACTTAACCGGTCGGTACGATACTGGATCAGCTTACTCGTCAAATGAACCGGTTCTTGAGTTTCTCACTTTTTGTTTGTTCACTTCATTTTTATGGTTTTTGATCTGACGGTGGAGGTGTCATCACATGATTCTTTTGTTTTGTTTTTGGTTATGAGGATGATTAAGTAGATCTGTAGAAGGTAGGCTTTGTTAAGGGAGAAGCTTTACATAAACGATGGGCTAAGGAACATCAATGGGCCGGGCTGTAACAAGCCAATCGTTTAGGAGAGAGCAGAGTTCTTACTTTGCCCAACTAATCTCAAATGTGTGCAAGATTGTGAAATATTGCGTACTAGCTTCGACGCTTGGTAGTGGTGACTTAGACACTTAGTTCACAGGGACTTCAAACATAGATGCGTTAGACACAGCTTTACACTTTCTCTTAATCTTCAAGATTTTCAATGTACTACAACTTCCCTAATGGTCGTAATGAAACATGATATAAGTACATAACATAATATTCAATAATATATGAGATTTGAGTAATCATATGTGATATGATGATACTCTTTCCTTAATAGCTAGGCGCTGATAACTACATAGGAGGAGGAAACACAACAACTTGTTGGGGATACAGAAATGGATTGAAAAGCATCAAAGCAAAAGAGTAGTAGACATGTAAGCCAAGACAATATTCAATTTTGGGGTTAACTGAAGTGGGAAAGCTGCAAAACGTGAAGTGGTCCTCTTGCTTTATTCTACGTATGTAGATTCCTTTTGTATGAATTTTCTCATTTGTTTTTCACTTCTATGGCATTCTCATCAACCCAACCATGCATATATTTCCTAAATGAAACGTCTAAGAAGCTATCAAAATCCATATTTTTTTGGCTCCTTTATATTCAATCTCCAAAATAAGAAGAAACTTCTACTATATAATATACTACAGAATTTGGACACCTTTTGACATTTATAAGTTTGACCATTTATCTAAAATTTGGTATGTTCTTATGATTAGTGTTTGAAAATAAGAAAATATATATCCATGTGATGTGGTCATTCATGTATACCTTCCATAGTGAAATCATGATGTTTGTTGACAGTAACATATTGTTAGTGGTCTATGAGCTAGTGCAACCTGCCATGACTCACTTTCCCTTGCAAAATCTGACATTCTTCCACAAAACATAAAAGTCCATTAAAATTCTACTTTTGGATGAATCTGACCTTAAGGAATTTTCAGTTTCAGTTTCTTCTTTTTTTTTTCATAGAAAACCAAAAGTGCTGTAGAGTCGCAGAGATAGTGACATCCACTTGAATATTCTTCTGTTTTTTCTTACATTCATTAATTAAATTCAATACTCAAATTATATATATATAGTCCTTTTTAGATATAAAACATCATTATTAACATCTAATTAAGATTGACAAAAATGAAGTTCGTTATATCAAATCGATTGCCCATTCCTCCACTTGCTTTTCTTCATTTAAATTCAGAGATACTAGTAAAATAAACCATCAACCTCCATGCAAAACCATATTATATAACAAAGTTGCGAGCTTAACTTTTTTTTTTTTTCTTTTTATCACATTTCTTTACACTCTAAAAGCAAATTCTAAAACTTTTCTTTTCTTTTCTCTTCTTCTATCTATAGCTAAGAAACTAGTGGATCAAGTATTCAAGTTCCATATATACCGTCATCCAATTCTTTACAAAGAGCTAGATACACACAAACTTTAACAGTTATACTTATGAAATGAACTCATGAATTGATTATCATCAATTCTAAACTTTGTATTTATTGTTTCAACTTCAAACCACATGAAGTCATGGAGATTCATCATCAACTCTTAGTCTCTCTCCTCTTCCTCCTCCTTCCCCTATGCTCCTCCCAAGAAAACACCAGAAGCTTGGCCATTGATGTCAATGGTCCAGTCGAAACTTCTCCTATCTCCGAGGTTCGTATGCTCTTCTTTCTCTCTCGCTTATCCTAATTAAAATCTAATAATCTCAAACTCTTCATAATCTCATTGATATAGCTGATAAATCTTTACAATGAAGCTCCAGGCATTTCCTTTGTTTCTGATCTTATAACCTATTGAGTTTATTTATCATCGCATGATTATAATGTATGTAAGTCATGTACATATTATTATTCCATGATGCTTAAAGGTTATAGTTTTTTTTTCCTACTCTCTGTATAAAATGCCTGCGTGTTAATAACTTTAATCAAAAACTCTGAATATATATTGGTATGAAGCTCTTATTTTTATTTTTCTTGAACAGAAACTAAATCCAAAGCTTGTGTACGAAATCAAAGTGCATGGCTTTATGCTTTGGGCAGCGATGGGTGTTTTGATGCCAATTGGTATAATCTCCATCAGATTAATGTCTATCAAAGACCAACCTATAATCACTCTTCGACGACTCTTCTTTCTTCATGTCACTTCTCAGGCATGTTTCATTTTTCTTGGCTCTCTTATTTAAATTATATATATCAAATATATATTACAATTCAACAAACTAAATCATAAGTATGTTGAAAGTATTGTATAAGTTGAAAATGAAATTTAATGGTCGGTGCGAGAAGATAGGTGGATGGAGAGTAAAGCAAAGATGCTTCTCTCTTCATCTAAACAATAAAGATTGCATCCAATTAACAACTTTTTCGTGATTTTTAATTAGTACTCCATTAGTAATTAGTAGGGCCTTTTAGGTTATTCTAGATTGTTAATCACATTGATAATCATGGAAACTTGAAGGCCAAGCTAAAGCATCTATCTTCTTCCTCTTTATTTTTAGCTTTAACGACTTTCTGACTTTCTCTTTCTCTCATTCTGATACTTAACTAAGAAACCTCACCTACTAGCTAGTCAATTTTGTTACAAAACAATATTTGATAATTAAACAGCAGCAAGTACTTTTAACTATTGTTATCTATCAACAAGCGGCTCATAGTTTACTTGGAATATTAAGTGAGCAATTAACAATGTGATTAATTTATGAAGCAGATGGTTGCAGTGATACTTGTGACAATAGGGGCAGTAATGTCAGTAATAAACTTCAACAATTCCTTCAGTAATCATCACCAACAGCTTGGAATTGGACTTTACGTCATTGTATGGTTCCAAGCTCTTCTTGGCTTCCTCCGACCTCCAAGGTACTTCTGTTTCTTTTCTCTTCAATAAAATAAGCTGTTACACCGATAATTCTTTGTGACAAAATTAAGCTAGCTTAAGATTAATAACACTCATTATTTTGTTCTTGAATATTTCTAAGAAAAATCTTGAATGCAAATTAGTTAGACTTAATCAAATGTTATGATGACGAGAACTACGAAATGCGTCTAGTACTTTATATTCAATCTTTAATTGATTTACTCGCATTGCAGAGAAGAAAAAGCTAGAAGGAAGTGGTTTGTAGGACATTGGATATTAGGAACATCAATTGCTATTCTTGGGATAATAAACATATACACAGGTTTACACGCTTACGCCAAAAAGACATCAAAAAGTGCTAATCTTTGGACCATACTCTTCACTGCACAACTCTCTTGTATTGCCTTGGTCTATCTTTTTCAAGATAAATGGTCTTATATCCAAAGCCAAGCTACCTTTAACAGAAATCAATCCGTTGATCATAACAGCAACATCTCAACCGCAGAGACTGGCCATGGATACGAGGTCGAAGAGAGTAAACCGGAGTTAGAGAAATGCTAAAAGCGCCAAGCTAAGAAGCTATTAGTAATTTGGTCTTACTTTGAGAGATTGTTTTCTAGGAGACAAAAAGAGTTTCAAAGGTATTTGAATTGATTTGTAGTGGTAATGATTTGACTAACTTTCGAGTTTCTTTCTTCTTTTGTTATTTTCAAGTGTAACATGCTCATAGTCATAGGCAGTGATTAAGTCGTAACCTAAATTTTAGCTACATGTGTATCAAGAATGAGAAGAAATGTCCCAAATTTTCCGAGGAATTGACGAAGGAACACTACCTATTTTCATGCTGTCTCTGACGTATGAGTGTCTTGAGGATTAGGTTTGGCCGTTTGAGCATTCAGCATTCTAATCAAGTTAAAGTAATAGATAAAAAAACAAAAAACAAATCAAACCATATGTTACACATTAACAATAATGATATTTTAAACCAACCGCGTAGAAATTAATTTAGGATAAGATAATATACAAAGATATAAACTTCCATATATTAGTATTGAAAAAACTTCCACACATAATAAGATCTCTAGATCTCTAGACCAAAACTGACTCCAACGTAAAATGGAAACTTATCTCTTTCCTCATTAATAAAGATTCCAACATTCATTTTACCTATTAAGACAGAAAGAAAATATCTCTAATTTAAGAAACAAATCTACATGTATTTTCTTAAACCAGAGCCAATAGACATATATATCACACAAACACATCATATATATGCCGATATATAAAAACCAAAGGCACACAAGAAAATAAAATTAAATCACACAATTCTTCTTCTTCACCAAACCACAAACGTTGACAACTTGTGTGAGTTTTTGCAATGATGAGAGGTGCTGCTCCCACCGGAGTAGTATCGGTCATGGTTTTAATGATACTTGTGTTGTTAAAACAAATAGAGAGTGCTAGTGCGAATGGTTCATCATTAGGGCTACCACCTAGAAAGTTTTGTAATATTTATCAAGGAAGTTGGGTCTATGACAAATCTTACCCTCTCTATGATTCCAAGAATTGCCCTTTCATCGAGAGACAGTTTAACTGCAAGTCCAATGGTCGCCCTGACAGCGAGTACCTCAAGTATCGATGGCAACCTTCCGGTTGCAATCTCCCCAGGTGATTCCATCTTTTCTTTATGGTATTTATAACGTTTTTCGATATGTAGATCTAGTGCGTTTTAACTTTTAAGGCATGTAACTAGTCATAGGTGAATTGCTATGAGTACCACTATACTTCAGGACGACTTGGGCATCAACTAGCATTGTATCGGAAAATTTCATTTTCAAAAACGTCTTTAGTATTTCTTGAGGGGGATTAATAGGTTTTTAATTAGGATTTATTATTGGATTCAAATCCCCTTTTATGTCGCATATAAGTTCATATGTAACTATGTAAGAATGTTATAGAATTTAGTAACCGAAGCAGCTGGTACATAAATCCATAACTATCATTTATTGGAATAAAACTGTTACAAAGACAATAAGTCACAAAATGTTACAAATTAACGGAAGTACCCAACCATTTTGTGGTAAATTATTAAACGTGAATATTTTCTCCTATGAATGATATAGAAGTGTTAAATTGATTAATGATGAATGGTGCAGATTCAACGGCTTAGATTTTCTGGGAAGGATAATGAAAGGGAAGAAACTGATGTTCGTAGGAGATTCACTGAGTCTAAACCAATGGCAATCTCTCACGTGTTTGCTCCACAACGCCGCACCAAAAGCCAATTCCACATCCACACGTTCCCCTTCTGGCCTCTCCGTCTTCTCATTCCCCGTAACGTTTTCTAACTTTATCAAACTCGTTCCGGTATTGATCCGGTTTAATAATTCTGGTTCGGTTCGTATTTAAATGCATGCAATGCAGGCTTACAATTCTTCGATTATGTTTTCAAGAAACGCGTTTCTTGTGGATATAGTCGGAGCCCCACCGAAGCGAGTGATGAAGCTTGACTCAATCTCGAGTGGTTCGTTGTGGAAAACCGCAGACGTTTTGGTCTTCAACTCTTGGCATTGGTGGCTTCACACAGACCGAAAACAACCGTAAAATCATCTTTATGTCGTCAAACATATTTTGCTATGGACTATGGACTTATTAGTATCTAACTAATGTAATCATTTGGGGTTGCAGATGGGACGCAATTATGTCCGGGAATGTAACGGTTAAAGACATGGACCGGTTAGTGGCATATGAGAAAGCAATGATGACTTGGGCTAAGTGGATTGATCAAAATATTGATCCTTCCAAAACCAAAGTCTTCTTCCAAGGTATTTCTCCGGACCATGGCCGGTAAGTTCTACCTCTATATAACTTCTTTTTTATTCGATACATACATTAAATCAACGATAAAAACTTAACACGATTGATATATGTTGGATTAGTCTATAAGTTTTCGTTAGAACCAAATAATTTCATGTTGATATTGTTAACAATAATGGTACATAATGTTACAGGGCAAGGGAATGGTCGAAACAAGGTGGCAAAGGCAGTTGCATAGGAGAAACAAAGCCGATTATGGGATCGAGTTACCTGGCTGGGCCGCACGCAGCCGAGATGGTGGTGGCGAAAGTGATAAAGACGATGAAGAATCAGGCGCGGTTAATGGATGTGACATTGATGTCTCAGCTAAGGAAAGATGGACATCCTTCAGTATACGGTTTTGGCGGTCACAGAATGGCGGATTGTAGCCATTGGTGTCTCTCTGGAGTCCCGGATAGCTGGAACCAGCTCTTGTATTCTGAGCTGTTTCATTCTTAAAATTTTGATGGTTTTGACACAAAACTAAATTCATTATATGATTTATACATTTATTTATGACCTAACCATGTTTGTGTTGTTTTACACATTTATTTTATGTCATAAACATGTTTATTTAGAATTTCAAATTCATTTGTCAACCAAAATGTTTAAATGAGAACAAGATTCTTTGACTGGTCGAACAATTTATAAGAGAAGAATTTGCAAGAATATAACCTTATGATCTCGTTATAATTGAATGGACTAAATATGTGTCCTGAATCTCTAAGTGAGAGATTAGAGGAAGACCAAAACTAGAAGTAAACCTTATTCCACGAGAGGGGATAACTAGCGTAGCTTATATAATAACTTTGTACAATGATTTGGGGTTAAGTTATTTTTGGATTATGCTAAATCAAAATCTAATATAGTGGTGCAAGCCCCTTGACTTGGGTCAATGATTCAAAAGCTTATACAAAAAAAAAAACGAAAAAACTAATAGTAAAACATTACTTTAGAAAAAAGTTACTAATCAATATTTTTTTAAAAATTTCAGATTACTTTATAAGTTACTCTATACTCATAGACTCATAGTGAGATATAGTTCTATTTTTACATGGATGAATTGGATCGAATCCATTTATCTACATTAATGTATTTAACTAATGCAGAACTTAAGCCTTTTATCGGAAAAAACAAAAACAAAACTAATGCAGATTACAGAACTATAGATTTAAAAATAAAAATAATTCGATTTTTTCCTTATTATTATGCTGGTTTGCCCAAAAATAAAGGTCCAAGTAAAACTGAAATTGATCTGGTCATAAAAATTGGGGCTTTAGTAAAAAAAAAAAAAAAAAAAAAAACATCTGTCTCTTTCACTTCACGTTTGCGACTGTGTCGTCGTCCACCTCCGGATCTCATCGGCGTTTCATCATAATTATCTGTCCATCTATTCACCGTACGACTCCGTTTTAGGAATCTGTGGATGTCAATTTGAGAGAAAAGACTGTCTTCATTACAACACATTTGGGACAACAAGGATCACTCATGGCAGTGGTGGATGTTCATCGTTTCGCTGAGTCAATCACTTGCCATGCTTGGAGTCCTGATCTCTCCAGTATGTTTCTAACACCTCTCTGATTTTGTGATTCTCTTCTTTCTCTCTTCCGTCGTTTTTTCCGTTTTAGAATTATAAATGAGGAGGATCTATCTATAGTTAGTTTGGCTGGGAAGATAGATAGATGATACAACTAAATTGACTTGTGTTATTCTTATACATCTTGGTAATCAAATTTCTTCGAGTCAATGTTTTATATGTCTGTTTGTCGGTGTCTCTTGTTAGGAACACTTGGTATCTAGTATTGTACATTAGTAGATGCGCTTTTCTAAACAGATGAACCAAATCTATTGTTACAAATGATTTAACGTCTGTACTAAAGCCTGTAACCATTTATGTGCTTTGACATTTGTTTCGTTTTTCTTGGTAGTGGTTGCTCTCTGTCCTAACAACACTGAAGTTCATATCTATAAATCATTGTCTCAAGACCACTGGGAGAGGTTACATGTCCTCCAAAAGGTGAAACCTTTCTCTCTCCCTCTCTTTCTGTAACTTTTGAACTTGCATTCCTTTTGCTTTCTCTTCTTGGGAATTCCTTACTTTCGTATATTTATGTATTCTCATTTCACTGATCACTTGTCGCTGATAAGTGTTGTATAGACAGCTTGAATCTCCCTTACAACAACTTCATGATTATTGTTCGTCTTGTTGCAGCATGACCAAATTGTTTCTGGAATAGATTGGAGCTCAAAGTCCAACAAAATCGTCACTGTTTCTCATGACAGGAACTCGTAAGTTGCTACCTTTGATATACTTTGAGAAACTCCAAACCTGTTAATCTTAGTCCTTCACTTTTTTTCGTTCGTTGAACTGAGTTTAGAATGCTTCTTGAAGGTACGTCTGGAGCCTGGAAGGAGCTGAATGGGTACCAACTCTCGTTATTCTTAGACTAAATCGTGCTGCACTTTGTGTCCAATGGAGCCCCAAAGGTAAATGTTTAATTTTTCTGGTTCTTAAGCTTAATTTCCGTAATATGTAGTGTAATTTTCCTATAATTTCTACAGCTTCTAATCTATGTTCTCATCTTTTTGCTCAATACCCATAGAGAACAAGTTTGCTGTTGGAAGTGGTGCTAAAACTGTTTGTATTTGCTATTATGAGCAAGAGAATAACTGGTATTTTCTTCTTCTGCTCCTAATTCTCATTATTAGTCCTTGATTTTTTCTTTGGCAAGTTTCCTGACTTCTTTGCTACGAATGGTGTTGTTGGTCTATGTAATGATATTATTTTGTCTTATGTACTGGCATGATATTAGCACCAATCATATTTTTTATTATCTTGGCATGCATAACTGTGTATTGTTTAGAGATTTTAGAAAGATACTTTCATGTAAACTTTTAGTATCTGACATTGCTTGGCTTTACTGTTTTCAGGTGGGTCAGTAAGCTAATCCGGAAAAGGCACGAATCTTCAGTCACATCTGTTGCTTGGCATCCTAATAATGTACGTGCAATCAACAGAACCTCTTGTAGTTCATGTAGTTAAAATAATAAGCAGGCTCTCTGTAAAAGCATTCTCTACCAAAAATATTCTATAAGTTGGCCACCAGATTGAGTATAGAGTACATGATCCCTAAAAATAGAATATCAATCTCCACAAACTAGTTAATCTTCTAAATCATTTTTTCTCGTATGCTTTTTTATGTTGCTGTGCTCTCTGATTGTCTGTTATGCATTAGGTTCTTCTGGCAACGACATCAACAGATGGAAAATGTCGGGTATTTTCAACATTTATCAAAGGAGTTGACACAAAGTATGCTCATTACTTGAACGTCTACTTTTAAAACATTTTTTCAAACATGAGGCCGTTTCTTATTTGTCTTTCAATGGGCTGATACAGGGATTCAAAAGCAGGCTCACCAGCGGAAACGAAATTTGGGGAGGTTTGACTCGTTTGGCTGGCTTTCCTTCTTTTAGTAAATAGTATACCACTTCTGCCATATATATGTTCCCTCTACTCACTCTCTTATCTAATGTTAGGGAGCTTTTTTTCTGTTGAAACAGCAAATTCTTCAGCTTGATCTCTCATATTCTTGGGCATTTGGTGTTAAATGGTCTCCAAGTGGAAACACCTTAGCTTATGTAGGTCAGAATATCCTTAAAACTTAAGATGTTTGTCCATTGAGCTCTACTGGAATTATAAAAATGGAACTTCACCTTGGTTGCATAATTTTTACTACACTCCGTCTCACTTCCCTTGTTCATGCAATCTTGTTTATAGGTCATAGCTCCATGATTTACTTTGTTGATGATGTTGGTCCTTCTCCTTTAGCCCAAAGCGTTGCATTTCGAGATTTGCCTCTTCGTGATGTGGGTCAGCATCCACTCTTTTTTTTCTTTTGAGAAAGTGTTCTCATGTGTTATATCCTGAATTGATATATTATCGGGAACTTGCTATCTTCAGGTCCTGTTTATTTCTGAGAAAATGGTGATAGGCGTGGGATATGACAGCAACCCGATGGTATTTGCCTCAGATGATACTGGAATATGGTGTGTAACTCTTAGTTTTCTCTTTCTTAGCTATTTCCAGACAATCAAATACTTCAATTCATTAATTCTCCTTAGCTCTCAGGCCGGATAGTTATTTCTGAAATCATCCACACACCGATGATTGCCTTGTTTACAAGTTTTTGTTTATGGTCTGCAGGAGCTTTATCAGATACATCGGAGAGAAGAAAGCAGCATCTTCAAATTCCAGTTACAGTTCGCAGGTACATACCATGTTTTCTTTCTTGAATAAAATATGAGTGAACTTAGCTTATTCCTGAAGTGTTCCTCTAAGATAGTAGTAATCTTTCGGGTTAGTGTAGTTGCTCCTTTTTTCTCCTTGGGTTTACTACTTTGAACTTTCCACTTGCATTATTTGTACTGTTTTGTCTAATCCTTTTTTTCATTATGTTATCTTTTCAGTTTTCTGAAGCATTTGGAAAATTCTACGGCAGTCAATCAAAGTCCACAACAGCCAACGATGCTTCTGAATCACGTGGAGGTGTTCATGATAACTGCATAAAGTAATTATTTCTTAAGCTAACTTTTCTTTTACCAAATCATTTGCCAGAAACCTGCCTCATTAACTCTTTTACTTCGATTGTCTATTAAGAACCTGACATGGAAGGTTACCTGAAAATTGCAGTTCCATTGTGTCTCTGAGCAAAGCAGGGAGTCCTAAAGTAATGCGATTCAGCACTTCAGGTCAGTCACTAATACAAAATGGAATTAGCCGATTCAGTTCTCAAAAAACAAACCAGCAGTTTCATTTACTCGCATAACGGTTTGTTATTTATAGGATTGGATGGCAAAGTTGCCATATGGGATCTGGAGAACATGGAACAAGAACTTGGCAATCAGTTTTAATAAACACACAAATAAAACAATTCTGGCTCACAAGCAAGGTTTTACTTAAGTTTAAACTACTTTTTCAATTTCGTAATTGTTTCACTTTGTAAACTGCCACAATAAAAGGCCTTATTTTCTTGGTTTGTGTAAGGGCAGGTATTAATAAGTTTCTTGGCTTCATGATTTGATTCATTTAGTTAGCATCTTGTAATACCTTTTATATATAGTAATATCAGCTTTGTGTCGAAAGGAGTCCATATTGAACCAAACACAACAATTTCGCAAAATTTTCAAGTTCTTGAGAAGAAGCAAAAAGCTTTGGTCCTCCGAACTATGCCATATTTACCACAAAACGAGATATCGACAAACATTAATCTTCTATCAGATGACAGAAGTGTGATTCAGAAGACCAAATATTCTTTGAATGTTTCTCACTTATTGCAAAACAACTACTGTCCTCGTCCTAAGCAACTTCCAGAGTACCTAGTTTTTAAAGCATGAACTAGAGTTGTAACTCAGAAGCAGATATGCAGAGAAACACGACTTGGAACGATTGATTATATGTCTCCAAGATCCTTCCTTTTCGTCCCATAAGCAATATAGTTGACACTAATATCATCTGACAATAACCATCTTCCTGTTATTGGGTTGTACACAAATCCAGCTATCTCTTTCACCTGCAAATCCATAGTTTCCTAGTTATCACCTCCAGCAAAATCTATCATATGAACAAACATTCTTTTCGCCATATTACCACTTGCACACATCGAGGCATGCGTACTTTTGTATTGTTTCAGTCGGCTTAAGATTACTTATTGAAATTGACATAAGTGTTATTGAATGGGGAGGGATTAGCTTACATCGACTGAAGCACGTTGTAATATCATACTCATTTCTTCAGGAGTTACAAAACTTGACCACTGGTGTGTGCCTTTAGGAAGCTGCAAGGTGATTTATTATACAAACAACAAAATGAGTAACCAAGAACACATGAAGTAAAAATGATGTTTAAGTGTTAACAGAAGATAAATAAAGTGTGAAACTAAAGATTACCCAACGTAGAATGTACTCTGCTCCAACAATGGTTGATGCATATGCTCGCATAGTGCGATTGATTGTAGAAAGTACTGTAGCCCCGTTGGGGATAGTCAATGCTGACAACGACTTACAGAACTCTGCAGGGTTTGCTACATGCTCGATGACCTTCATTATTAAAAATCAGAAAATTTGCCATATATATTAGAAGAGAGACATGGAATAGTATAAATATCAGGAAGTTTGACAAAGACGAAGGGACTTGCTGAAGTATAGATGGACCAGAAAAAGGTACCTCTAAAGAAAGAACAGCATCAAACTTCCTGCCTTCATCCGCTAGCTTTTCTGCACAAGAAAATTTTAGTTCATATTTATGCAAAGGAGAGGTAACAGACAATCAGCTTCTGTAGAAGAAGATTCCATGTCACTTTCATTGATCATCATCTACGATTAAAAAATAATACCTGCTGTAGTACATAAGTATTCAATCGTTGAAGTCACTGGATCCATATCCTGCAGAGACATTTTATTGACATAAAAGAAAGAATAGAAGTCAGATAGAGAAGGGGTTTCATGAACTTTAGTCCTATGCCATAATGTGAAAACATGTTCATAACTGCTCAAGCATTCTGAAAGTTGCCAACCTTGACAGGACTGAAGTGTACAGTTCAAATAAATAGGTATTCAAGAAAACTACTTCACCATATGGAGCACACAATTGCATGTAACATAACCATACAGCCACTGTATAAGTTATCTGAAAAATTTAATGATATGCAATTAAAGTAAGAGACCTTACAGCGTGAAGACGAGCAATTTTGACATTCTTATCAACAGCATCAACTCCTGTGACAGTTGCTCCCATCCGTGCTAGAGGCTTCAAAGAAAGAAAAAACAAGCTACCGCTCACCAAATATTCTTTATAACTAACAACAATGTCAACCCCAAGTGTAACCCTCAAACGCTCAACCAACAAGCCCAAAAGGAGAGATTACCAAACTCAAAACTATTACCAGTATTATCTACTTGTTAGCCCCTAGAGGCGCCTAGACTGGTCTCATAAAAGGTAGAATAAAAAGAATCATATGCCAACTAAGGTATGCAGGAACTCATGAAAAAATACCTCAGAAAGTAGTCCGCCACCGCAACCTATATCGATAAATTTCAGTCCTTCAAAAGGCTTAGCAGAACTCGGATCCTTACTGGAAAAGAAATATATTAATCCAACAGAGAAGGATAGAAGGAAACCAAAAGTATTCACAAGAAATGCACCTGAAGTGCCTGCATAAGGTCGAGCGGATGAAAGCCAACCGAGTTGGATTCATTTGATGCAACGGTTTAAAGGGTCCTTCAGAATGCCACCTTTATATAAGAACACAGAGCAGAGAAATCATGTGAAAACCCTCAACACTCAAGACTCTATATTTTAAGCATCCATGAATACATTCCAAGATTCAATTGCATGAATAAAAACCAACTTCTCCAAACAACTATAAAAAGGATCAACCTCAATCCAAAAGATAACAAGCCAAGTATAATTTCAAAGCATCCAACTTTTGATCGTTTCCTAGACATGAAACTCCCTCTCCTTCAAATTAAAAGCCTGGTCTACCATGCATTATAGCTAAGTAACTATCACCAGAATTTTAAAGCGAAGGAGACGAACCAGGTATCAGCAATGGCAGAGAATTTGGCAAGTTCATCTTCATTCAAAGATGTTGTTGACGATGTGCTTCGGCTTTTATTAGAAGCTTTGCCTTCAAGCGTTTGTATTTTCGGATGCGAAGAAGAAAAAGATGCAGCCGAAGCATCAGTGTCTGAAGTCGAGAATAGCCGCTGGTGAAGTAAACGCGACGGAGGTATTATTGGTGAAGAAGATAATCGACGAGCAGAGAGAAGAAGTCTTTGCAGCTGATTCACCCGTACCGACGCCAACATTTTCGAAAGAGAAAGCGATCACGAGTTTCGGAAACTGCGGTCGGAAGTTACTGACGTCGGATTCGTCGTCGGCGAAATTGAAGAAGACAAGTGAGTGAGGGCAAAAGTGGAATGACGAATTCTCGAAGGATGTAATTTTAACGGGCTACATATTAAACTATATGGGCCTATAAACTATAGTAAGGCATATTAAAAATTTAGATTGATGATAATCAGTAAAACAATTAGAGAAAAAGAAATTTAGATTTTAGGGTTAAAGTTATACGCTAATTTTCACGATTGAGAATTTAGAGTTGAGGGTTTCTATTTTAGGTTTTAGTGTATTTCTTTTTATTAATTTCTAAAATCTATTTTCCTACTTTCGGTATAAAATTTTGGGGCTATTACGAGAATGAGTATTTTCTAACCCAAAAACTAAAAATTGGACATTTTTACAATGGACTTATGGGGAAAGGTACTTTGGTGAGTTGGGTTGACGAAATTACCCCTGCCCTACAATTTCACTCAATCAAAAGCCATCTTCTTGAGTCATCTTCTCCGACAACTCACGGCATCTAAATGTTGGTTCTGATAAACTCAAAAAATCAATTAAAAGTTTTTTAATGGAATAATATTAAACCCTAAGGAGATAATTTATAGGGAACCCAAAGATTTCAATTAAAAAAATAATCAAATCAATTGAGGAAATTAGCTCTTAAAATTTTCGTTTGAATCAATTGAGCAGATTAGCTCTCAATCAGAATTCGTTTGAATCCCAAAATTCGTTCGATTCGAGAAACCCAGAATTCGTTTGATAATCTCGTCATTATCAATCTCTCAAATTTAAGAAATAAGCTTAGATTTACCTAATTCATTTGAATCAAGCTCGAAACCCAGAATTCGTTTCAAATTCGCGATCTTATCTCACCACATTCTCTTGCTTCTCAGCCTCACCAACCCTTCTCTTTACAGTTTGATCGGACTTTTATAGAGAAAATGATGAAAATTATTAATGAGATTAGGTTGTCAACGTCTCTGCAACAATGAAATCGGAAAAGAAAAAAGATTTTGCAATAAAATTTTAGAAAACTGTGAAAGGTGTGAAGGGTGAAAACGTCAAACGACGAAAATATAAATACCTAAATCTATAAGCCATATGAGATGTACCTATTTTCACAAAAACATAGACTTAATTGTACCAATCCCATAATTGATCCATAAAATTTTAGTATATTTTATAATTTTTCCATAAAATGAGTTCATTAATAGGATCGCACAAAGTTCAAAAGAGTAGTTGGATTTGGATATGTTGGTATCAGTTTGTTTCACTTTCAGCTTGTAGTATTTTTCTAACAAAGGTCCCACGATCAAATGAGAAATCTCATTCTTGTATATAATCATTATAATTTAAAAGATCCAGGTAGGCTTTCATTATAGTGTGTATATAAATATATCACATCGGCACATACAAAAACTAATATATTCTGGATACACAAAATATTAGAGAGCAAAGACATTGGTAATAAATCTTATTTGAAAATTTGATATGGCGTGTCCACAAAATCTTTCTTCTTACTAGAGATTAGCGATCCACAACAATTAGTTCAAAGATTAGCGATCCCCTAATTCATTTTGATTGTGTTTGGAAGCGTGGAGAGAAAAATTGTATTCGAAGCATTAAATTATTTTCTTGCCAATAGATTATGAGTTACCACTTATTACCAATTGATTTTGAGTTGAAATTCCTTATAAAATTTGATTTAAGCTTTAGATGAGATGTGTGTTTGTGTCTACGGTGCACTCGAAATCAGAATATATTCATTTCTACCATCGTTCATGATAGCTCGGGCATTCGAACTCTTAATGCCCTAAAAATTTATTTTCTTCATCTATTTATTATGTTGGATTTAGTGTGTTCGATGTGTTTTGAATGAGCGATACACATGTGTACCATCATTTACGGAAACTTGAACGTTTGGAGTGATTGATTAGGTAAGAATCCTAGAACAAAATGACTACTACAAGTAACTTTTTTGCAAAAACCTTATTTTATGTATTTCATCTTAATACTAATAACAACTTGACTTTTGTTCTACCTTTTCAATTTCTTATTCACTACAATTTTATTACACCACACTAATCACAAGATTCACAACTAATGGTGTATGAACCGTTGTTTGTGCTTCAAACTTTGCAGCGAATATTCAAACTTTTTATCTATAGAAAAAGAAGAGTGTGGGGGCATTAAAAGGAGCTGTCTCATAGTTGGTAATGTCAATTAAGAAGCTGGCAATACAATACATGTAGGACAATTCAATCATCGACCCATTTGAATAGATAATGCAACCCAATTATTTCACCTTATTACAAAGAAAAAAATACACCCCAAAATATCTCATCAATAAGCATATTATACTCATGATGACTTTTGTTAATTATAAAAACTAATGATGCTAATAACCAAAATCAAGAGTTGATAAAGGAAGTCACGTTTGGAGATTCTGTCTATAGTGTTTCGCTGGAGGCGTTGAAACAGCCCTCTTTAACAGCTCACTTCGTTTCACATTCCTAAATTCCTCTCAATCTTCTTCTTACTTAACTTATTATATAAGTCTCTGTTTCTCTCTGACAAAAATATTCCACCACAAAAAAAAATGGCTCAATTCTTAGAGAAGGCAACTTCGGCTCTCAGCGAAGCCAAAGAATCCGTTACAAGCACCGCTGAATCCGTCACGGCTTCTCTCACTGATGCTGAGAAAACCGTTAACCAAACCGCCAGGAGCACTCTAACTGACGCCGAGACAACCGTTGCAGCATCTGTTGAAACGGTCAAGACCGAGGCTGCAGCCGCACCAGACAAAGCGTCTGGTGTGTCTACACAGGTCGGTATTGGTCACAAACTTTTACATGTTTTTTATCGTCCCAGCAAAACTAACAAGACACGTTTTTAATTTGAATAGGCTAAGGATGCAGTGGACAAAGCTTTTTCTAGAGGTATAGAAGGAGCCAAATCTTTGCTTCAAACTTTCGAAGCGAAGAGCAGCGATATTTCCTCAAAGCTTGTTGGAGGTGTTACCAATCTTGTGAGTGGAGCATCGAGCAGCACCGTGGCAAACCGAGACCTTCCAGTATCTACAGACAACCAGGTCAAAGATTTATGCAAAACCCTCTTTTCTTAAAATCCTTCAAAAGAAAAAGTTTATTGTCTCTTATACCAAAAGATTGTAATTCTCATGATCATGTTTTAACAATTGAATATATGTGTTTTGCAGCCTCTGCTAGCGTCTGGTGAAAAGACGCCGTGGTGGAAGAATTGTTGTGGAGTTCTTGATCTTTTCAAGAAAGATACTTAAGTTAAAAAGATAAAAAAAAATGACAAATTAACGAATTTCACGAGATGAAGAAACAGAGCACTAGAAGAAGAAAGAACCCTCATCCTTTTGATTATTTATTTCCTTCCTTTTTGATTTTGATTTGAGATTGTGTCTATCTGTTTTTGTTTGTTTTTTGTTTTGTTGATATCTTGATTGTTTCCCAAAAACTTGTGTAAGAACAAAAAAAAAGACCAAATAAAAAGGGTTATTTCTTTGTGATTAGTGTTGGATTCTCACCATCCTCATTGGTCATCCCATGAGAGTGTTTTTAAATATTAAAATAATAAAAGAAAAGAAATGGGGGTGTCTTTAAATATGTGAATAGGGGAGATTAGTTTAGTGAGTCTCTATGGAGAATTGAAGACACTTTAGATCCCAAAACGAGGGTGTTTTCAAATTTAAGATATGTTTTTTTAAAACACGGTATGACCTATAAGGATGATTAAGGAGCTATAAAAGTTTAACGAAACAAAATTCGTAAACAAAACAAAAAAACTGAAGTTCAAGATTCATAAAAGCCTACCACAAATTCTTATCTTCCTGACTCTTTCAACGCCTCTTCCACCATATTCATCCTTTTCTCCAAATTGAGGGAGAATTTGTCAATCTACTCATTACTCTTTCGCCAATTATATTATGAAAGTCTAAAACTATTTTAAAACTATTTTATAAAGGAACATACTGTTATTAATTATTTTTTTGTATATAAATAAGATCTTAACATTGTCAAAACATATACATAGCTATTAGTATATGATTCGTATATTGTTGTTAAATATAAATCAAATGAATATAGTTCAATACAATAAATGGCGGTTTGGTTCTGCATTGGTTTGAATTCGAACTTGGTGTTCGTTTAGGATGAATACTTTACACTTCATGGATACAAGGTTACTAATAGTAACTTACTGTATAAATATCAACGGTGAGGTACTTTCGGAACTGAAAAAACTATCGTCTTGAATTAGCCTAGAAAAAGTTGCCTATTATATATTACATGACTATGTTAAGGTTATAACAAGTGGATATAAAACACAAAAGCAAAGGAAGTAGAGAAATGAGATCAAAGTTCTTGAGGAGGAGGTTGAAGCTTCAGGCTTGGGAGTTGGATGAGATGGTATTCTCCCGAAAAGCCCTAATCCATCTTCACTTGTTACGTTCAATATCGATTCACTCGTGCTGCAATTGTCACACTCGATCAAAACCTTGTCATCTCATAAATTCAAATACACGTGTATTTATCAACTTTTATAACATATCAATTAGTTTTGGAGAGATTTTTTACCTTGTAGATGGAAAGTGGCATGAACCTAAACCTGTCAACAGAGAGAAATCTTTCATTTAGATGGATTCTTTCTCGACATACATATATGTGACGAAAAATATTGACATGGAAACATTATCAACCCTTGTAGTTTAGATATGTAGCCCGATCATGTGGAAACCGTTAGCATTGCACACAGAAATTACTATATATCCCTGCTACTATTTGGTCAACAAAAAAAAAAAAAGCTCTTTTATATAAGCGAGTGTATAAAGTTTTCTTATAATGAATTCTAAATTTATTTTCAGATCTTAAGTCTTAATATGAGTTTGTAGTGTTCAACTTCGTGTATTTAAACTATTAATTTATTGATAATAGTTTTGTCAATAAGATATTCCTACTTATTGGATCTCCGTCCTATAGCGTCCACCATCTTAACTAATACATTGATCTATAATTTGTTTTCCCAATTGACCAATTAACTAAAGTACCATCACTATTAGTTTATTATTATCGGTTTGTTACACTTGACAATATGATAAAATCACTAAACTCCAACTAGTAACATTAAAAATTATTTAGCGCAACATCAATATTTAACATTTAGCTAGTACACTAGCTAATCCTACAAAATGTAAGAGTTCAAAATCACAAGTTCGAACACAAACGGTAGAGAGATTGACTAATAACCTGATTTGTTTCCGATCCGGAAGAATTATACATTTAAGGTCTGGTTAGAAAAGACATATATTATTTTGCAATAAATTTTAACTAGAAATATAAGATAGAATGACTAACTTGGGTCAGCACTGATAGTGATAGCAGTTCCATCAAAATTGCAACTACTAGGGATTGGATTCTTCTGGTAATAACTATTGAAGGCAAAAGAGGCATGTGCTCTCAACGAGTTGGGGTTATAACAATTTCCTCCTTCTTGTATCTCAGAGCAGTCTGCTCCACCAATCCCACATGCATAGTCCAAAGCCGCTTGTAACGCCATTTTTGCAACGTTCTCTCTAGCAACGCACCAGCTCTGATCACCTGGGTAGGCTACACCGTGTGGTGACGATGGAATCGTTAGTGGCGTTGTGGCCACCGCGGAAGCGTCAGAGTCGGAGTTAGGGACCACGGTTGTTGGTGTGGTGGTTGGGTTTGTGGCTAATGGTGTGGTTATGTCTTTTTCTTCTTCTATTGGTTCAGTAATTGCTTTTGTACCTGTCAAACCATAGTTAATGTTTTTATTTATTGATTAAGGTATTAAAAACAGTAATAATGATGTCTAAGTCTAAGATTTGGTTGGTAAAGTTAGAACATTAATTGTCATGTCTCTAACATTTGTTTCACCAATTTGTAATTTATGTAAGTGGATAAAAAAGATAAACCGAGTTAGGAAAACAAAAAGTAAAAAAACGAAGACCAAACCTCAGAAACCATAAACAAAAAGACAATAGAGAATCTTTGAACTGAACAAGAAAAAGTAACTACTAGAATATTTGCAAGCTTGAACACCACATCAATTCACATGTGTAAGAACCTTTTTTTTTTGAAATTGGAGAAGAATTACCTTTTCAGAGTATTGATAATAACGAAAATAAAAACATTAGGAAGGAAAATAAATAGAAATGGAACGTTAGGAAGGAAAAACATTTTAGAATATAAAAACAAATTCTGCTGAAGAAAAAACAAAACTAAGACATGGATCAGAGTTTTAAAAACAACAAAAAGTCCTATAAGACATAGATTAACTTTCCGAATCTTTTAAATAGCAAATTCATTAAACATTATAACTTTGAATTAAATAGATAAACATATATATATATATATATATATATGTCTTAGACATAGATGAACATTTTTACATAATTAATTACAAATAAAAAACAAGAAAAAAATATTGTGTTATCAATTTTTGGTTGGTTTTCCATTAAAAGAAATTCAAACTATGGGTTATATATATACTTGAAAATTTTTGGAACAAAAGTTTTCATCTTCTTTGAATAATGGGTTAGAAAAGTAACCTGAGAAGAAGAAGGAGAGAAGAAGAAGACTGGTTACTAATCTGAAGCCTTTATCCATTCCAAAAAAAAAAAAACCCAAACTCTTGTCTTTTGTCAACAAATCTTTCTTATCAACTATATATAGAGCGAGATGGGGGGGAGAGAGAGAGAGATAGAGATAGATAAAGGGAAGCTTTGTGTTTGGAACTTGAGTTTATGGAGTTGAAAAAGGAGGCAAGATTGCTGGAGAAACCAAGAGAGAAAGAGAGAGAGAGAGAGAGTAGTAATGATTTGTTTGGAATTTAGGTTTTATGGGCAATGTATAGTGTAATGCGGGCTGCTTCCAGTGAGTGATGTTAGTAATGATGGTTTTTCTCTCACACTTTTGATTCTTCTATTCCCTGGTTCCTCTTTTTTCTTTACTTTCTTTCAATCACAATTAAGGACTTTTCCATTAGTTTTCTTTCTTTCTTGAAGCTCTACATAAGCATAAATAATTTGCCGCTAACATAAGCATAAACAATTTGAGTAGTGGGCCTCACTTAGCTAGCTACGAATTATATAAATTTAACTAAAGATTTAAACATAAACAACAACAAAGAAGTAAAGAACTATATATTTAATTAAAAGGTAGAATTTGCAAAATGGTAATATGTTTCATGGTAACCGAACCCGCACAGTCCAGTACCGTTTCAATAGTAATAAAATTTTATGTATATATATACACATATATTTATATATTTTTGTTATTATTATAACTGCACTTTATGTACAATTGAACCGCAGAGTTCATAGTCAAAAAGATGTTAAATTATGATACATAAAAAGTTAAAACAACAATACCGAATGAAATGATGAAAAAAATAGATTTCATACTCATTACATAGCCACAAGTTCAGTAACTACAACATTTTTAGCTAGGATTCCATACGTACGAAATATTGATAAGGTCGAACACATGATCGATCAAACTATGCCATCCGAGAAGATTGCACGTCTATAACTTCAACCACCTGATCAAAATTGTCATTTTTTTGTTTTACATGGATGTGAATTTTATTGAAGGTAACTCCTCCACTCAATATGTTACGCCAGCCACCCCTACAAAAACAAATGTCTAACATGAATGAGATCTACACTCTTAAGTCTTAACCATGTTTGACTTGAGCTCTTCGCTCTTCGCTCTTGCTTGCTAAAGCGATTTGCATTGTTGCCGTTAGAAAGAAAAAGAAAAACAATCTTCATTATTGAAATAACAAAGCGAATTGAAGCAAGAAAGTTTGATGTAATACCGAATTTGAAATAAAGAAAGGTAAATAATAAACGAGTAATAGAATAATACTCTTTAGTTTCTCTTTTACTTTTGAGGAAATATAGCAAATTGATTGATTTGACTTTAAGTTGATATAGGACCCAAATATGTTACAAACTCATAAGACTTACTTTTGACTAATCTCACACCAACTTTTTGTGTTTATTATTCACATTTATGTTGTTGCAACCTCTATCTATAGCAATATTTAAAAATATTTTAGACCTTCATTATTAAAGTTTGTATATTTATTTGCAGTGGATGCGGAATTACCTTGTTGAAAAGTTGCGGTAATAATTGCATTATTATAAGGTAAAAATGTGCATTTAGAAAAGGATAAAGTAACCAAAGATACAACTTTCGGTGTCGCAAAGTAATGATAAGAAAAGAATAAAATTGGTTCACTGTTTCTTCTCTTTATTTGAGTATTAATAAGGTACGGAATGAGGAACACATGATTATGAGAGCAAGTGGGGGCACATATTTGTTAGCAACAACATAGGAAATGAAAAATAGATTCATGTCTATAAATCTTCAATTATTTTCAATTTTATCTTAGTAAATAATAAGTCAAGAGTACTGATTTAAGATCCCTATTATCCAATACTAACAAAATGTGTTAAATCGTAAGCCCTAAAAACTCTATGATATTTGTTATAGACAGAGTCAAAACAAAAGTTCTTAACCTCTTATGCTACATCTTTGGATTCTACCAAATCTTCTTGCACTCTTTAAAAACGTATTACAAAAAAAAAAAAAAAAAAAAAAAAACTCAAATGAGAATGCAGGAGTGGCTAGAGATTTTACTGATTCACACTCTTATTGATTCATCATCTTTATCACCACAAAGACTCAGAGTAATGAATAGAATCATATCATCACAAGGATCAGATTTGATCAAACAAAAACTCTCTCAACACACTTCCTTCTTCGGCATCAAGCTATGGATCCTCATCACAGCTTCTGCCTCCATAGCCTTCCTCTTAGTTCTGATAATTTCTGTCCTCCTCTGTTTCATATTTCACAGGAGAAGATGTAGCCAAGAACCATTCAGACTAAGATCAAAGCTTTGTCTACCTTTATCACACATTCCCTTAACTAACAAACAACAGATTCCTTATAACCGTTGCGGCGACGATATAGAGAGCCAGAGAATCTCTCAGGTTGGTTGGTCCTCTGCTCGTCTTTCCTACTACACACGCAGCTTCTCCTCTACCGGCAGCTTTGGAAGCTTCAATGTGTTTACGTTCATGGAGATCAAGAACGTGACAGATAGTTTTGCAGATGATAATGTGATTACTAAAGGAGATTCTTCAACGGTGTATCGCGGAATCTTGATGGGTACAGTCACTGTTGCTGTCAAACGATTCCTTCCAAGGTTTTTACATTTTTGCTTGATGTCCTCGTATATCTTAGAATCTTAATATTTTGATCTGAGATAAAGAGTAATAGCAGGTATGAAGATAAAGATTTCATTACAAAAGCTGAGATGATTGCAAATGTTAGACACAAGAATGTTGTGAGACTCCTTGGATACTGCATAGAAGGAGATGAGAGGTATATAGATATATAACCTATGATGTGTGACTTACGTTAAAATTAATTTAGACTCATACTTAAGTCTGTATAAATTTTAGGGTTCTTGTATATGAATACGCTGAGAAAGGCGATTTGCACGAATGGCTTCATGGATCTGCAGGAAGAAATCGGCCTCTGACTTGGAGAAAGAGGATGAAGATCATTCAAGGAGTAGCAAAAGGGTTTGATGATCAAACCACATTTTGGTTTTCTTGTCTTCTTTTATGCATGAATCATTCTGATGGTTAATTATTAAGTTTATGTTCTGATCAGCCTTGCGTATATTCACGAGGACATCGAACCAAAGATCACTCATCAAGACATAAGACCAAGCAAGATTCTTCTTGATTATCAATGGAACCCTAAGATACTTGATGTTGGATTCATTGGTCACAGTGATATTCCAACTTTGATTCCTTCACCTGGTAATATGGATGAGAAAATCGACGTTTATTCCTTTGGGAATATGATAATGGAGCTTGTCTCTGGGAGAGTCTCTGTAGACCAAAGTTCACCACATGTGAGAGTGTATACACAATACATAATTTACCAATAAAAACCATTTTTAGCTAACTAGAAACACTGTTGTTCTTGGCAGGTTTATCTAGTGGACTGGATCAAAGAGATGGTGGCAAATCATATGATAGTAGATGTTCTTGATCCTAGTCTTCCCGAATTTCCTACAATAAAGGAACTCAAACGGATTGTGTTGATTTCCCTGCGTTGTGTTGATCCCGAGCTAAAAGAGAGACCTAAAATGGGAGATGTGATTCACATGCTCCAACCACATGACTTGCTGCTGAATAACAATGTAATAAAACTTTTTGACATTCAGTTTCTTGTTCCCCAAGCTAAATAGTTATCCTTACTTTGTTCTTTCTCTGTTTCCAGGCAATACAGAAGGCTCAGAAGATTACCCGGTCACATGAGGTTTCTGCAATAAGTATCAGACAATGAGTCCTAAGCAAGCAATAAAATGATTGTTAATATAGGATCTTCTGCTTTGTATTAACTAAATTAAGGGTTCCTTTTAATTTAGGTCACAGCAGGCTCAGCTGTATTGATTGTGTTTTGCATCCTTTCCAACTTTGTTATATGACTTCCCTATATATCACATGTGTTGCTATTGATGCAGGATAGTAATCAGGAAGATAAATTTCTTGAACCAAATCTGTATAGGAACACTGATAAAATAGAAACAACGATTTTCACAATCTTGGTTTCCAAGGAACTTGAATAACAATAAAAACTAGGGATAGTATAATGAAGTTACAAATTTATTACTTTGACCCTTCTTTTACTTAAATTTCCACTGTTGTTTTTCTTTTTGGAAAATTATCTTTTACAAGTTTTTTTGCGTTTCATTAATTCTATGTTACGAACACAACTTTTTGACCAATTTATAAAATCGGTGAGTTACAATAACCGGTAGACGAGTAAACCGGGATTTTATAAGTGCTCTGAAGATCACCAAACAATCTCTCCTCACGAAGATCTTCAGCTTCAAGGACTTTTAAATCATCGAATCTCTCTGTAAGTTACGATCTCCGACTGACTCTTACTGGGTAAATTTCGAAAACTTGAAACTGGGTGTTTCCGACCGTCGAATCGGATTCGACTAGATATGAACTGGGTTCAACGAAAAATCTACCTTTACAACGTCACCTTCGGGCTTTACATGCTCGATTGGTGGGAACGATACCTATTCAGTATCCTTTTCTCTTTGATCTATTTGAACTTTTTTTGTTGTTGCGAATCTTATCTTATTCGGTTAAAAGGTTGAATTTTTATTTGTTCAGCTTCTTTAGCTGCGTTATCTTTTGTTAGAAAAGTTTAATTTTTTGAGATTCTATTCTGGATTTGACAATGTCTATGAAGTTTCAAATTTACAAGTTTTGTCCAGCAAAAACAAAAACCAGAGCTCTTGCCATTTTCCTTAACTCTGTTTTTTTCTTTCAGATTCTTTAGTGTTAATCTTGATGTGGTTTATTCTGTACAATGGATCTCGTTACTTTTCCGAGCTTTGCAAGAGGTAACTTTAATGGTCTTAATGTATAGCTTTAGTTTGATTTAGGTTTGGGTTTTGTCACCATCTCAAATCCTTGTTTTGCTTATATGTTTTACTAGTTTCTATCTCTAGTTAGTGTGTGTATATGTATCTATGTTCTATTGATTAAAGATATCAAGAGGGTTTGTGGATTTTACATCACATTTGATATTCTATATCATCCGATTGTTAATGAACTACATTGAATGTTATGTTCCTTTGATCTCTGTGCTTATAACGGATTTAGAGGGTTGCTAGAGTTTGCTCTATCTTATGCATTCAATTCTCTTAACACAGAGCAGAGCGACTTCAAACAGATTCTTTGGGGATTTGAACTTAGGTTGTGTGTTAAGTATGCTCAGAAGAAACATTTGAAATCACTTTCTTGATAAGCCTCTTGCGTTGTTATGCACTGCTTAATTATGTTAAATCCTTCTTATTCCACAGGCATCTTTCATGAAACCAGGTCATAATCATCACGCCATGGAATCGTGAAACCCACATGGTTATCTGAGACTTGCGCCAACAAACTCCTATGTTCTGCTTTGCTTGCACCTCCTTCTTTGCCACGATTCCTGATCATGTAAACTGTTCATAGATCATTTATTCCTATGGTTATTTTGGAATGGACATCCTTTGTTCGATTCTATTTCCTCCACTTCAAATTTTTGACACAGGGCCAAACCATATTACTTGCATCTTTTGATGTTTAGAGTCCATAACCTCAAAGTTTCCAGGTGTTTTCTCGGTACTGTTAGTAAGAGACCATGTCCATCAGTGTTTCTAATGGGTTTCTAATCTAAAATCCTAAAGAATAAAAGTCCAAAAATAAAGGAAAACCCAATAAAATTGTTAGGATCGTTCCTATTTTAGGATTTTTAGGATTTTCTGAAGTGTTTAGAAACAGTGACGTGGCTAGAAATGATAGGATGAAAATTTAGACAAAAAAAACAAAAAAGAAAAAAGCGTGTTTCTCTTTCCTCTTGTCCTTTCTCTTTTCTTTTGGTTCTCCGACGAAAATTAGGTGATTCCAATCGATCCCTTTCGATTACAAACTTCGGCGTATCGACCATGAAATCGGGAGACAAGAGCCACATGTACTCAATTTTCAACCGCTATGTACTCAATTTTCAACCGCCGGGATGATGATCGACGACGAGGTTGTTCACTAAATTGATTCTTCGAACCAAATCGAAAGGAGTGGCAAAAAGCTTCAGAAAAGAGTAGGGTGGAGGCTGCTTGGATTAAAGAGAAGTATCCAGATAGAATTCCGGTGAGTGTCTCTCTTGTCATTGATCGATCATACAATAACTTGCTTAACTTTCACAACAATTATAGCCTTTTCTCTACGCATTGTTTGGAATTGTGGTGTTCTCTACGCATTGTTTTAAACTTCTGTTGTTTAAGAAATTATAGAATATCTGCATAAAGTATGTTAAGGTTTATACGTTTATTCACATGAACATGACCATGCTTCTGCTATCGAAGAAGAATTGCAATTCTCATGGAAAAGCCTCTGTTTTTTATAGTGCTTAGTAAGTATAGAGACTAGTAACTAGAATATTATTAGATTGGTTTATGCATTTCTTTTATGGCTTTTGATGAACAATTGGTCCATATGCCATTATTTTCGGTTATATGGTCCTTATGTGACACATTACTGTTAAGTGTTTCTTTCTCATCTAAACGTTGAAGAGTAGTTTGATTGTTGTATTGACCGTTAAGCATTTGTACTCTTACTGAAATCTTGAGAGCTGTCATTTTCAGGTGTATGTAGAATTGCAGACTACATTCTTTAAGTTCTTGAGCTTGGAACAATACTTTTCTCACTCTACTTGTTTCTGCAATTAAATGGTAATAACAATTTCTAATGTCAGTTAAAAATCTTTCAAGTTGATTTTTGTTTAGCTTTTTCTATTGAGGTTCAAACTTGTAAGCACGCGATTGAAACCAACTGTAGAATGACAGATCTTGTTTGTTATTCTGTCTTTATGTTACTTTGTGTCATCTTCTATATACTTTTACATACCTTACAGGGCCGCTTAGTGATCTTGAAATGGCTTTAAAGAACAAACTTATCACTGACATGTTGTCAAATGCTTGAATGGTGCCTTTTATGTCTTGAAAGTTAGTCTTTTTGTGTCGGTTAATGCTTCTTCACTTGTTTTTGTTCTGTTCGGTTATGAATCTTATTATCTTAAGTTGTTTGTGTTCTGTTCTAAATTGGTTTCATTGTGCTCTGTTCTAATTGGTTTGTGTTCGTGTTCAAACTTCAATAGATTGGTTTGTGTTCTGTTCTAAATGAATTTCAACTTCGTTTTAAGGATGATGTCCCTGTCGAGATGCAAGAGTTCAAGGAAGCATAAATAGCAAGCACATGCAAGTGTTGTTCTGTTCTGTGTATAAGTGTATAGGCTATGGTCGTGTGAAGATGCACTTGAGTTTGTGTGTCGAATTTTGTGAGTGTATCAAGTTTTGAGAGCGTAGAGTCTGTGTCAAGTTTTGAGAGTCAAATGTATCCCAAACACTTTCACATTTTTTTCAAAATTTTTTTTTAGTTTTATTAGAAACTCACTTAAGGATTTTTTTAATGGACCAAAAATTTTTCAAAAACTCTACAAAATCTCTAAACTACAAAAATATCAAAATTAATTAATAAAAAATACATAGAAACCTTACTTAGAAACTAACCAATGTGGTTGCTCTGAGAGTACTACAAAAATAAAATAAAATGTGTAATATACAAATTGCAAGAGAATACATAACATAACAGAGAAATTCATATGTACAGTAATTGAAAATCGTCGAGTAAACCAATTTTGGTTTGGATACCAATTCAGTTTTTGGTTAGATTCGGGTAATTAAATTAAACCACTCAATGAAGGACACGTAAGTTCTTCACGAACCACATCTGTTCCCTTAAAAAAAAATCTCCAAGTCCCTTGCACTATTCTCCTCTCTTTCTCTCCATCCTCCATATTTGCAGAGCTCGAGATTCTCCTTCCCTATACAACTCTCATCTGTAATCGATACAGGTTTGTCTTCTACCTCTTCTCTTTGGTTAGATTCTTTTATAATCTCCGTCGCTGCATAACTCTGACTGGGTTTTCTTCGGCAAATTCTGATTTCGTCGCTTTGTGTTAGTTTTAGTTCCTTGATTTCTAATTCACTGAATTAAGAACTCGAAGTATGTTTACTGTTCCTTTGATCTGAGGGTTAGGTTCTTGTACTTGTAAGAAACTTGCTTGTTCTGTCTCATCGTTCATGGGATTTGATATATCATCTAATTAATTTTTCTTCTTTGATGAATTTTCAGATGGCAGCTTCATCAGCTTGTCTTGTGGGAAATGGTTTGTCAGTGAACACAACAACCAAACAGAGGTTAAGTAAACATTTTTCCGGCAGACAGACAAGCTTTTCTTCAGTGATTAGGACATCTAAGGTTAATGTAGTGAAGGCTTCTTTGGATGGGAAGAAGAAGCAAGAAGGAAGAAGAGATTTTCTCAAAATCTTGTTAGGAAATGCTGGGGTCGGTTTGGTTGCAAGTGGGAAAGCAAATGCTGATGAACAAGGTGTTTCTTCGTCGAGGATGTCGTATTCTAGGTTTCTAGAGTACTTGGATAAGGATAGGGTGAATAAAGTTGATTTGTATGAGAATGGGACTATAGCTATTGTGGAAGCTGTTTCTCCTGAATTGGGTAACCGGGTTGAGAGAGTACGTGTTCAGCTACCGGGTTTAAGTCAAGAGCTTCTACAGAAGCTTAGGGCTAAGAATATTGATTTTGCAGCACATAATGCTCAGGAAGATCAAGGTTCTGTGTTATTCAACTTGATTGGTAATCTTGCTTTCCCGGCGCTTTTGATTGGTGGTTTGTTCCTTCTTTCGAGACGGTCTGGTGGTGGAATGGGTGGACCTGGTGGTCCTGGTAACCCACTTCAGTTTGGTCAGTCCAAAGCAAAGTTCCAAATGGAACCTAACACTGGTGTAACATTTGATGATGTTGCTGGAGTTGATGAAGCAAAGCAAGATTTCATGGAAGTGGTGGAGTTTTTGAAGAAACCTGAGAGATTCACTGCGGTTGGTGCCAAGATCCCGAAAGGTGTTCTTCTTATTGGTCCTCCTGGTACCGGGAAAACCCTTTTGGCAAAAGCCATTGCTGGTGAAGCTGGTGTGCCTTTCTTCTCCATCTCTGGTTCTGAGTTTGTTGAGATGTTTGTCGGTGTTGGTGCCTCGAGAGTCCGTGATCTTTTCAAGAAAGCCAAGGAGAACGCTCCTTGCATTGTCTTTGTAGATGAAATAGATGCTGTTGGTAGGCAAAGAGGAACCGGAATTGGTGGAGGTAATGATGAAAGAGAACAGACCCTCAATCAGCTCCTAACTGAGATGGATGGTTTTGAAGGTAACACTGGTGTTATCGTAGTTGCTGCAACCAATAGAGCAGACATTCTTGACTCTGCTTTGTTGAGGCCAGGACGGTTTGACCGGCAGGTACTATCTGATTATTACACATTGATATGTTTTGTAATCCTGTACTACTCCTAGAGCTTGTGCTTACTTATAATTTCTGGTGCAGGTAAGTGTTGACGTTCCTGACGTTAAGGGGAGAACAGATATTCTCAAGGTTCATGCCGGCAATAAGAAGTTCGACAATGATGTTTCACTTGAAATAATAGCAATGAGAACACCTGGATTTAGCGGAGCAGATCTCGCTAACCTCTTGAATGAGGCTGCTATATTGGCCGGAAGGCGAGCACGGACATCGATATCATCTAAAGAGATTGATGACTCCATTGATAGAATCGTTGCTGGCATGGAAGGAACAGTGATGACCGATGGCAAGAGCAAAAGCTTGGTAGCTTACCATGAAGTTGGTCATGCAGTGTGTGGGTAAGTGAGAAACATATTAAAAGCCTGTCTGTATATTATTACTATCAAAAACTTACTTTAAAGTTATAAACTTTGGTTTTTTACAGAACATTGACTCCAGGACATGATGCTGTGCAAAAGGTAACGTTGATACCAAGAGGCCAAGCAAGAGGTCTGACTTGGTTCATTCCATCAGATGACCCGACACTCATCTCCAAGCAGCAACTCTTTGCAAGAATTGTTGGTGGACTCGGTGGTAGGGCCGCTGAAGAAATCATCTTTGGTGATTCCGAGGTGACTACTGGCGCAGTTGGTGACTTACAACAGATCACCGGTTTGGCTAGACAGGTACGCGACACGTTCAGCTTCACATTAGTTATGCTGGAGCCTGATGATAAGTTTGATCTTTTACTAGTTGATGAAACTGAGTGTTTGAGACTGTTGAATATTTTTACTTTGCAGATGGTAACAACATTTGGAATGTCTGATATTGGACCATGGTCTTTGATGGATTCTTCGGCACAAAGCGATGTCATCATGAGAATGATGGCAAGAAACTCCATGTCTGAGAAGCTTGCAGAAGACATTGATTCTGCGGTGAAGAAACTATCAGACAGTGCATATGAGATAGCTCTAAGCCACATAAAGAACAATCGTGAAGCCATGGATAAGCTCGTTGAAGTGCTTCTCGAGAAAGAAACTATTGGCGGTGACGAATTCAGGGCAATTCTTTCCGAGTTTACTGAGATCCCCCCGGAAAACCGAGTTCCTTCTTCAACAACGACAACTCCAGCATCAGCACCAACACCAGCTGCTGTCTAAGTAATCAATCTGTATACTTGTGATACTTATAATTTTTCTGTAAATTTATCTTCAAACTTACACTCTAGAAATGTGATACTATCTCAAAATTTAGTAACAAGTAAATGTTTAAAAAATTGAATTTGTAGGCTTGTTTATGATATTGTCCAGATTTGCAACACTCAAACCGAAATTCAAAAGTATTTTCAAGTAGCACAAGCAGAACACCAAAAACTGTTATGGAATCATGTTCTTTATACTTACAAACTTATGTACATTTGCTTACAATTAACCTCAAACCATTAGTCCCTAATGCTTCAGAGTCTTTAATCCAACACCATCATCATCTCTCTGTTCAATGAACATCCAAGAATAGTAGCATTCCAGAGCTAAGCAGAAAACCTGAAACCAAAATATTCTAAAAGATCAATGTTTGATTCCAAATCAGTAAATAGAAACCGTAAAGAAGCAACATTTATCAAACCTTAAAGGAAACGTTACGCATTAAATGGCTTCACGCCACTTGCAATTCCATCACCAGCTCTCTCGTTCTGCTCTTTCTTCACCCACACCATTGTAGAAGAAGAAGCTCCTCTCGGCATTGGCCGATTACGATATCTCCATTTGGTTTGTGTCTTGAGAGTTTTGGCTTCTCCTCTATTGATAGAGAAGTTCTCAAACTGTGTTTCTATGGCCATTGATTTGGTAATCTCTTTAGATTTGGTCGCTTTCATCCAATAAACTGGAACCACATCTTTCACCGGAGTATTATTCTCCGTCACGACGGACTCAGGCGGCACGATTGATGATACACAACCGCAATCGATGACATCCTCAACCACAGCTCCATCTTGATTTTTATTCGTCTTGCTATTATATCGTTTCCTCCAAGCTCCCTTATTCTTCTTCTTCTTCTTCTTCGGTAATCCATCCGCCGCATCTTCACCTCCACCGCTCTCGATCGCCACCGTGACTTCCGGTTTCTCCTTCTCAACGAATCGTGCTTCTCCGCCGTCTATAGATTCCTTTTTTCTCCCAAAATGCTTCCGATTACTTCGATTCATACGCTTCTCCTCCTCCGCTTTCTTCAGATCTTCTTCCTCTATCTTTTTCTCTTCCTCAGCCTGTAGTTTCCGTCGTCTCTCTTCTTCTTCCTTTCGCTTCTTCTCTTTCTCATTGAGCCAACGCTCCTGGAGCTGAAGGATGCTGATGTAGTTAGCCGGAATCAGAGGAACAGTCTTTCTTTTGCCGTATGTGTTCTTCTCCTCCATTGAAATCATTTCCTTCACACGCTTCACAAACAAACCTCGTCGAAGCTGAAATAGTGAAAAGCGTACTGTAGTAATAAAATGCTGAAAGGAAAAGTAAAAAAAGAGAGGTCCTACGCAATAGCATTAACTTTTTATACCGCACTTCCTTAGAGGCCCATTGGCTGGCCCGTAACTTCCTTTACTTTTTTGAGATTTTCTGATAATTTTGTTGTAAAGTTCACAAAACATAATTAAGTTGGAAGCACTTAAGTTCACAAAACATTCTAATGAAATCATCTTGTTATAATTGACTCAAGTTACAAATAATATGATAAAACAGTCAAAATTAAAAAATTAACTACCATAAACATGTAAGATTCTAAAATAAATATAAATGTTTTATTACTAGATTCAGGTGTTGGAAGACTAACTAAAAGGGAAATAAATCAGACACATAGAGCCAAGCAACATTTATTACTTTTTATAGTATTTATCATTAGAGTAAAGCTTATTTTATTAAAATCAAACCTTATCTCTCACACACACACAGACCAAGGCCATTTTCTAAGCAACTTGTGCGACTCTCCTTCGTCCTCATCTGCCAAAAACTTCGTACGAGTCGCTACTTCTCTCTCTATATATAAACTCCTTACCACTCTCTTTTTCTGATTTTTTGACGTTAAGAGATAGAAACAGAGAGAGATAGAGAGATAGAGTTATGGCTTTGGCGATGATGATCCGAAACGCAGCTTCGAAGCGAGGAATGACTCCGATCTCCGGTCATTTCGGTGGTTTGAGATCTATGTCTTCATGGTGGAAGAGCGTTGAGCCTGCTCCTAAAGATCCGATCCTCGGAGTTACCGAAGCTTTTCTCGCTGATCCTAGTCCTGAAAAAGTTAATGTTGGTGTGGTGAGTCTCTCTTTCTCTCACTCTCTGTTTTCCCCTGCTTACTACAAGATCTTACGAATCTATGAAATTACATCAAAATTGAGGTCTTAATCCTATGGATGAACATGGATTGTTGATTTGGTGTTTGCATGGTGGCTTTTATTTTGGTTTTGATGAAGCTAATCTGTGTTTACTTTACTTATGTGTTGAATTGGCTAAATCATTTTAAGGGAGCATATCGTGATGATAATGGGAAGCCTGTTGTCTTGGAATGTGTCAGAGAAGCTGAGAAAAGGCTTGCTGGGAGCACTTTCATGTAAGAGTTTCTCTTTCTCTCCCCAAATGATCTAACTTTAATGCTTCTCTGTTCATTGACATGAATTGATTGTCAAGTTTTGAAATCTTCTTGTACAGTTGGTGAAGTTCTTGAATTGTAACTGACGAAAAGTATGTGTGATTTGTTGACATAACTTGTTAAATATTGTAGGTCTTATTAGCCCTTTTGAATATGGTTGTGTTTGACTATGTGGTGCTTAATTTGTATCCTTCATATTAAAAAAGATCAACATCAGCAATTATCTCATTGTCCCATATTTCACCAGACTGATCTGAGCTGTCTTTATTGTATTAATCATCTAAAGGGAGTACCTTCCTATGGGAGGAAGTGCCAAAATGGTGGACCTAACATTGAAGCTTGCCTATGGGGACAATAGTGAATTTATCAAAGATAAAAGAATTGCTGCAGTTCAGACTCTGTCTGGCACTGGAGCCTGCCGGCTCTTTGCAGACTTCCAGAAACGTTTTTCTCCTGGTTCACAGATCTACATTCCTGTTCCAACCTGGTCCAAGTGAGTTTCCTACAGTTGATTTGATCATTTCTCATGTTAACCTCAACGGTCTACTTTGTAAGTGTGGCCAAGCTTCTTTTGCTTCCCAAAAATAACATGGTTTATGTTTTCTCTTATGAATAGCCACCACAACATCTGGAAAGATGCACAAGTCCCTCAAAAGACATATCATTACTATCATCCAGAAACCAAGGGCTTGGATTTCTCAGCATTGATGGATGATGTGAAGGTTAGCAAAGAACATCTTCTTCAACTAGCATCTTTTTTACTTCTTCTTGTTAACATCCTAATTCTGTTAAGCCTTTTTCCATAGAATGCTCCGGAAGGGTCATTCTTCCTTCTTCATGCTTGTGCTCATAATCCTACTGGAGTAGACCCTACAGAGGAACAATGGAGAGAGATATCACAGCTATTCAAGGTGATAACTCATCAGTTTCTTATAGTTATCTGTCTATCATTGACTTTATTTCTCCTTGATCAGCCCTCTGCAGACTAACATCGAGTTCTCATTTCAGGCTAAAAAGCATTTCGCATTCTTCGATATGGCTTACCAAGGTTTTGCTAGTGGAGATCCAGCGAGAGATGCCAAGTCCATCAGGATCTTTCTTGAAGATGGTCATCATATTGGAATTTCTCAGTCCTATGCAAAAAACATGGGACTCTACGGCCAGAGGGTGGGATGTCTCAGGTATTCATTTTTCTCAACAAAGAACATCGTTTTCTTCCTACACGAAGGAAAATATGGAAATTAGAAAGTACAGATATCAGCATTTTAAAAATTTGGATTGTAGGCGTCAACAAATTGTATGAAATAGCCATCATACAGGTTCATTTAGTGATGAAGTAAAAACTGAATATGAACATGACAACTTTGTCTTCTACTGCAGTGTGCTTTGTGAAGATCCGAAGCAAGCCGTGGCTGTGAAAAGTCAATTGCAGCAGCTAGCTAGACCAATGTACAGCAACCCACCTTTGCATGGTGCTCAGCTGGTCTCAACCATTCTTGAAGACCCAGAGTTAAAGAGTCTGTGGCTAAAAGAAGTTAAGGTAACATTTATGAAAAAATGCTAATTCTTTCATTCAATTACCTTATATCCCATGTTCACTCTTTTATGTTTAGTAATCAACTATGGAATTAAAATCTGATAAGCCATATGTAAAATCTGTAACAGGTCATGGCTGATAGGATCATCGGCATGAGAACTACTTTGCGAGAAAGCCTTGAGAAGTTAGGATCGCCTTTGTCATGGGAGCACGTTACCAAACAGGTAACTACAACAACAAAATAGGCTTCTTTTGTGAAATTCTTGTTATTTCTCTCCTTTGACTCACACAGTCATATCTTTATGGTGATAACAGATTGGAATGTTCTGCTACAGTGGGTTAACACCAGAACAGGTTGACCGCTTAACAAGCGAATATCACATCTATATGACCCGTAACGGCCGTATCAGGTACTTCACTTTCTCCTGATTAGAAATCTTTCAGCTCACATTCAATGCAATCCATTTCCTAACATCAACATGCTTAATTTCAATGCAAGCCATTTCCTAATCATTGAGGCTCTTGATGTTTGGTTGCAGTATGGCTGGTGTTACAACAGGAAACGTGGGATACCTTGCGAATGCTATACATGAAGTCACCAAGTCATCTTAAATCATTTACTTACATGTTTCAGCCAAACATACAAATTTTGTTTGAAGAGTCAATAAGACAGGAGGCTAGATTTGTACTTCTGCAATTGGTTTTGTGGGAACTGAAAGTTTACCCATAAACAGTAATTTATTAGCGCATTTTTTCGTTAGCTGGGCAATAAAAGCAAAGCCTAAACGATGGATTTTTGGATATACAAAATTCGGATTGTTTTCTTTCTTCTCAATTGCTCTTTTTGTGCTTGTTTCCTTTCAACGTTACAATGCCAATGCTGGCAAAATTTTATCCTCAAGCTCATTGATTTCAAATGTTTTTAGTTTTTACTTTTACCGTAGGCAACTTTAGATTATCATGATTTCATTTCATCATTTCGGTTATTTGACTTGCAGTTTGGAATCGATTTTGTTTCATTTCAAGGACAAAAACATATACAAATACTGATACAGGAGAAAAGTATCTCTCTACAAGTCAGTGAACAAAAAGAATATAATAGGACACAATCATCGCCTCCTGATTTCTCAAAAAGCTGAATTGGCCACGTCTAAGGAGGAGACATCATCTCTTCTCAGAAGCTGATACTTAGTTAATCAGAGAGAAGTAAATCTCCCTCTCCTTCATTCCATAAGGCGGCATTTTGCTCTGGAAAAGCATCTCGAGATCGCTTTTCTAGGGTCCAGCTTGAAATGGAAAGCCACCATTCATCTGTCGCCTCACATGCTCTGGTATTAGCCTGTTGATAAGCTCCGGTGAAGCCCCAGACAACTGTTTCAATAGTCAAAGAGAGAGCTAACAGATTGAGTAACTGTATGCACATTCAGTTATGTTTGGTTGAAGGAAAAGTGATTTTGGAATGGTTTAACATACCTCTTGTTTGAAGTTGAACAACGGTGGTAGAGGTCGGCCATTTGGAAGACGAGCATTTGGCTCACGGAGTTCATTGAAAAACGGATGCGCACATGCCTCGAGCTTCAGACGGCAAACAAACAAGTCAGTTGAAAAACAACATTTCACTCCTTCATTGAACAGTGTATGGTCCAAAGAAGCCAGAGAGAACCACTGTAACAATTAAGAGTACTTGGTTTAGAAATACCAACCGCAGTGCAACGTAGACTTGGTGAGTATTGAAGAAGCCGAGATGCAAGGTCAATGGCTTCCGGAGGCATCCGCTTGTGGAAAACCTGGAGGTCATAGAGCAGTTGTGCACCGTGTTAGCTTCTTTTCCATGAATGTTGTTTAGGTAGAGAAGTAAGCAATTGTATGATTAGAAAGAAGTTCGAAAGTGACATGCATATATATATATTACCTTATGCCAAGGGTGGGCTTTGATTTGTGGGAATCTGAAGTCTGTGTAGTTTGGGTTCATGCACCGGATTTCTTCGCGAGTTGGAGTACCAAGAACCTAAACCAACACAGCACATCATGAGCACAGACAGGAAATGACGCCAAAACAAAATATAATAAAAGAAGAGTTCACCTTTATGATCTCCACTAGCTGGTCCACAGAATTTTCTCCCGGGAATAACGGCTGTGAAGATAAATAATACCACATTGTTTACAGAAGATTTTGGAGAGATGCTTTAGTTCTCAAGATACTCAACAGGTTAGAAATTTACACTAACCTGCCCAAGAAGTAGCTCTGCCAGAACACAACCAGCAGACCATATATCAATGGATGATGTATACTCTGTGGCACCAAAGATGAGTTCTGGAGCTCGGTAATACCGAGAGCAGATATATGATATGTTTGCTTCACCTTTCACCTAATATAAAAAGCCAAATGTTGCAAATATCAGGCTAACAGAGAAATATCTGAAACTGCATCCATACTTATGTAAATTACTTGCATAATATTCACTTAATTGGAGTTTTTAACTACTGCATGCAAAGACACAAGCACAGTGGAAAAGACAAACAACAAATGGGGTAAATAAAAGTCTAAACCTCTTACCAGTACTTTTGCACTTCCAAAATCACAGAGCTTACACTGATGGGTGAGGGGATCAACCTACAGAACATACAGAGAATAAGATTACAATCTAGTCAAGGTTACCAAAGACAAAACCCACAATAGATCAACGTACCAAAAGATTTTGTGGTTTCACATCTCTGTGGCAGACACCAGGAGCAGTATGGATATAAGCCAAGCCTCTGAAGATCTGCACAACATATTTTATAAACAGTTTTAGGATAAACACAACAGAGTAAAGAGTATTTATTGGGGAAAGAGTAGATAACAATGCATACTTGGTATGTGTAAAGTTTGACATAGAAGATAGGCATCCGCTGGTTTGAACTAGTATAGTGCTTCAAAACCCGGTACAATGTCTCTGGTACATACTCCATAACGAGATTGAGGAAGAGCTCATCTCTAGTCGTTGTAGAGAAGAAACAATGCTTCAAGGAAACCACATTTGGATGGTCCATTAGTCGCATTAATTGCAACTCTCGGTTTTTATAACGGCGATCTTGCAAAACCTTCTTAATGGCTACTGATTCTCCAGTTTCCAAGCATTTTGCCTAGAATGGTAAGTTAACAATCTGATCAGAAAGGAAAGACAAAAAGCCATTTGCCTGTAGACAGTGACAAGCACAATGATACCTGGAATACAATTCCGAATGATCCTGTTCCAACAACACGTTCGGCCATGTAACTAATGGTCTGTAAAGGCCAGAGGGATGAAAACATTAGAGAGTAGAACTTAGAGTTGGAAAAAAGGAGCCACAAAGTCAAAAGATGTAAAAACCTATTTATTTATTTGTTGAATTTCTATAGATTAATCCAAACCTTAGGTAACCTTATACATGGTAGTGTGCTCGAGCAATAACTATGATTTAAATCATTACAAAGATTTAATAAACAACAGAATCCAACCTGTTTAGGTTCACCATTTTTGCCTCCAATTGTAGTAGAAATTATGTGACCGGTAACAGCATCATTTCCTTCTATAACAGCAGCAGACATTTCCTAAAATCAAACGTGAACATATTATTACAGGAGTTAAAACTATTCTTGTCTACAAAGAATGAAGGAAAGTAGTAACAATTAGTGTTTCCTCCGATGTATATTGATTGAATAGACAAATAATTCAAAATATTCGAATCGTTTTTCAATCAGTTCTATCAAGTGTATGAAATCTTCCAGAATATAAACTTTCCTTTAAAATAGCATTCAAATCTAAGAACAGTCAATGCCCAATTTACAGAGAATTCAATCATGTAAGATAACTAAATGTAAATCTAAATGATGTCGCAAGTTCCTGTTGACCAGAGGCTAACAAAATTCAGAAAACAAATGCATACTACTATACTAGTTGTTACAGGTAAAGGAAAGCTAAAAAATGATAACTGTAACTTCAAGAGTAGAGAAAGATTAAGATGTCAACCATTTTGTGGACATAAGAAACTTGTACAAAATCAAAAGATACAATCAGACACAACATGGAACAGACACTGTCAGGTGGAGAAACAAAGCAAAAGAACATAAAACAAAAGAAAAGAGTTCAGAATCAATACAGAATGGGCCAAGAATCATATAATCTAAACGAATACTCCAAAAACTGTCAGGAAAAAGAAGAAAAAAAACTCGAAGATACACAAGTACTTTGTGAAGTCAAAAGTGTTAAATTTAACACCCAAACTATGAGGTTACTTCTTTAGGGTTCAAAGGGTTATTACTAGAAAATTTCTGTTATTTACCCTAATTTCTTCTTTAGGGTTCGAAGGTTTACTGCTACTAATCAAAAACAGCTCAAGAGATCAATCTTCACTACAAAAAAGGTTGAAAATTTCAGCTGAAGAAAAGTAAAACTAGCTACTATGAAGTCAAAATGCACAATCTTCAATGAGCTCAAATCAAGAACGCTGACTAAAAAGGAACACAGATCGATTGACTAACACATCGAAACAAGCAAAATCCGAGCTAGATCTAGAAAACCCACAAAACGAAAATTGAAATACATTGTTCACGAAAGAATCAATCAGAGAGAGAGAGAGAGAGAGAGAGAGAGAGAGAGAGAGAGAGAGAGAGAGAGAGATACACACAAACGTTTCAAGTTATAAGAGAAGAAAAAACTAACCTTGTCGTTGTCTATATCGGGACGACGTTTCAAAGAATCTCCGCCGTGAAGATGCGGCGGCTGAGGAGCTAAAGACGGAGGCTGAGGAGGCCCCAATGGTATCGAAGTCATGTGCTTTTACAGCTCTAACTTCTCTCTCTCACTGAAAGAGTAAAGACTATTTTGTTCTCTCTCTATTACCTGGTGTTCTGTCTAAACTTGAGAAAATTTTTAAAGATAAAGAGGAAACCCACGCGTAAGTTTAGCGCGTGATTCTTACGCTCCAATGAAACACTAATCTGTTTATTAAGTAGTCATTATTTAATAAGCACAGTGATTGGTGAAGTGAAAAGTCTGATAACTCCGTAATAATACCATAATGCAATTTATTGTGGAGATTACTACATTCACACAATCAGATAATTTGGGTAAACTAACAACAACTACTCTCTTTCAGATTAATAGTTGTTTTGGAGTTTTACCACAATTTTAAAAACTCTTTAATCTATCTACTAATATAAATTGTTTACAGTATTCATTCTAGTTTTTTTAACAGTTTTTATTCGCTATCGGTAAACTCTTTGAATGGAAAAATATTGGCTTACGTTACGTATGTGTTTTCTGAATCTTGAATCTTCTAAGTTTTTGTCATTTTAGAAAAAAAATTGGTGTTCTCTGGAGCCAGATGGCTACATATTTGACTTTTAATATTTGGTCCAATTTAAAGGATGGATAAAAGTCTTAGAATAAGGGGAGTGGACTTAGCACATGGACGAATGACGATCATAATCAATTTCTTGGAACATTTTGTTTAATAATAACTCGCTATTTGGATTCCAACGACCAACACTATGGACAAATAACATCAAAACAATGTTAAAATATATACATACAAAAACTATGATTGAGATATATTTTTCTCTTGTATACATCATGACATGATATATTTACGTCGAAATTTTCTTTTAACATGATATGGTGATAAAATTATTCATTAAGATGATTAGTTTGTGCAGAAAAAATACAAACGATGGAACTATTAAAGTAGAATGAAACTGATAGTAGGATGATGCAAGAATCGGATCCGATCATACTAATATCAAATAGATATTTGATTTTACTTTAGCATAACGATAATAAGATTAGGCACATGTTGTTCTTTAGGTAATGCCTAGATGTTCTAAGCAAATTGGTCATAAATTCAAATACGTACGGAAACAGTACCCAAGTGATATATCTACTTATCTAGCAACCCCCTCCTCCTCCACCACCATCACCACTGCAACCGCCAAAAACGCCACCTTTACAGCAGCAACAGCAACTTGAATCCTTCTTCTTTTCCTTCTTTTTGGAGCAAGCAAATACGGCCATGGTTACAAGTAACAACGACAGAAGAAACATGAAAATCAAGAACAAAACACCCCCAAAAGCAGCAGCTTCTTTCATGTCAAACTAACTGATAAAGAAACCTCTCACTCTCTCTCTATATTGTTTTTTAAATTTCTCTTCACTCATATATTTGCATGTGATCTTCCATGCCACTATATATATAAAGAGAATAAGAGATGAAATGTGAACATTTTCACACCAATATTGTTTCAATAATTCCTCTAGTGACTAATTTAGTCAAGGTATTCAATTCAATTCAATTCTGCAGCTTTCAAGTTTCCTTTCTAGTGAGCTCTATATTTTGAAACCATAATTACAAAAGAACGAAAAAAAAAAGTCTATTAGTAGAGAATAAAGAAGCAGTGTCACATGGAATTATTGCCATGAAATCTCCGTTAACATGAGCTGTACATCACTTCAACAAGAAACCTCTCCTTAAGTGCCAGACAATATTTAAGACATTTATCTCCATTGCTTTCTCTTTATCATGGAATCTTTTTGATTCAGATTTACACAAATAGTTAAAGACAAAATACCCAAACTTTATTGGCTCATCCCTTCTTTATTGTTGAAAATTTACATGTAATTTGGTGTGAAAAATTTTACAGTTTCTTCATTACCACCAGTGAGAATTTTGTTTTGGTCTTGCTATGACTCTGGTATAGGGTTTAGTGTTTCCTGAAAGAACAAAACAGGATCAACAAGTATTAACACATTTTGCCAAGCATTGACTTTGAAAATTAAGACACATTTGTGAAAGTATTGGACGTTTCTTTTTTTTTTTTTTACCTTGGAGAAGCACACAAACCCTTGCTGTGTATTGGACGTTTTGACCATAGTTTCCCACTTTGGATTAGCTTGAGTCTTGGTAAAGTGATTATCATCATCAGTGCCAAGAGACTGTAACCATGCGAATGAGTTGTTTTTTGGTGGTATTGTTGGTAATGTACGCTTTAACCAAGAATCTGAAGGAGCTTTTGGTAATGGTGGTGGAGGAACAATGAGATAACTTGAACGATGATGAAGCCTTGAACTTTCAATATTTGTTGTGATTACTTGCAACTGAACTTCAAGATCAATCTTCTTCTCCTTTGTAATCTCTACCACATCGGATTCTGGCAGTGCAACAATAGCTTGATGATCAGGACATTCTTCAACTTTCTGACTTGAGAATTTAGTGAAATCCTCATCTCTGTTACCATTCTCTTGCTCAATGCTTTTAGGCTGCGAGATATCAGCTTCTTCATCTTTTACAGGAACAATGTCTAGTGAAGGAGACTCTTTCAATATAGGCTGCTTCTTGGACTCTTCTTGTACCTTCTTATCTACTAGATGCACAATGTCTACATACAGAGTTTTCTCTGCCACAGGAGTCTCGGATGAAGGTTCCCATGTATTCTCATCACTAGCCAAGAGCTCACCAAAGTTTTTACTGATTTTACTGCGTGAAGCGGTGCCAACGTTCTCGAGTTTCTCTTTTCCTTGTGGTATAGAAGATACTGATAATGACTCACCTTGAGAAGACCCTTTTGCAACTGATTCAATTAGCTTCAACTTCCTCTTATCTTCATTTTGCTATAGAGAGAAAAATATAAAAGAAATTTGATGAGAGAAAAGGTCTCAGTGTAATGATGAACGAGGTGGCGAGAAGGAGAGGGAATCAATTACCTTGTTATGAGTTTCATTAGAAGGTGCAGAATCTTGGTACTTAGACCGCATACGACGAACAGAAACAGCTCTTTGTTGCTGCATTCTCACAGATGGAACCGGATTCAATAGTCCCAAAGAGCTTCTCAAGCAGAGTTGAGGGAGTAATCCACAAACACCAGACGCCATCATGCTGCTTATATTTCCATCTTCCTCTTCTTGATCAGGCGAATGACGAAACCGATACGGATTTTGCTCCACTTTGTTCTGTTTCTTCTTCATCAACTGCTTCACCGGTTCTTCTGGTTTAGGTGGTTTCCTAGCAAGATGTGGAGGTGATTCTGAAGTCAAAGCTTTAGCTGCAGGCAAGAATCTCCCCATCATTAGATCCTGAGTTTGTCGATCAGTCGATAAAGTTCCAAATGGCTCTACTAGTATCCCTGAACCATCCAAACCACTCGCACCACTAACAGCACTACAGTTAAAGAAGAATGACTCAGTTCTTGAAAGTGTATCAGTTGCATCAAGATAAGTACCATCACTATCATCATCATCATCATCATACCGAGAACTATTACTCTTTGCATCCTCCACAAGATATTTATCCGAAGACGATACAGTTTTGGTCTGGTGATCAGCTCCAGTACTTTCAGGTTTCCTCCCTAACTCTACTACTCGCTCTCTACCAGGAGGAAGCTTTGGCACAAAATGTGGCTCTACAAAACTTTGCAAAACCGGTTTCCTTTCGTCTTTTGGCTTTCCAGGCTTATGTTCCCATTGAAAAGGAACAGTTCCTGGATTTCTCACAGGACCTGACTTGATATCAGACTTGTAAACTGGTGGAGAAGGAGGAATCATGTTGGTTACTGAATCAAAAGATCTTGTTTTGCTCTCAGATTCTGAAGTTTGTGTAGGCCGTCTAATGGATATAAGCGGACGGTTGAAATCCAGTTGCTTCTCTTCCATCATTAAGCTCCCCATTAACATTCTGCATAATCAAAATCATCATTAAGAAGACTTGCAATAACTTCAAACATCATGTAATTTTCATAATAAACCTCTTCAACTAGCTTTGTTCTTCCATGTCAAAACTCTTAAGTCAAGATTATCACTATTCACTAATGTGTCAGAGAGCCATCAGATTCAAAATCCAAAAACTTGAAAGAGAGAGATAAAGTCTTTCTTTAGCCGCCTTGATGGAATTTTCACAAGCTTCTTAGAAAACTTATCTAAAACCCCACAATAGTTAAGAACACAGAAGAAATACAGATTCAAATGTATACGCGTGAGAACATTTATGTACGCAAAGAAAAATATTGAATTTTTTTTTTTTTCTTTTCCAATCAAAATCTAAATCTGTATACACAGATACGTATTCGTACTTATTGTGTATAAGAATTAGAAGCAGAAGAACATAGAATTGGAAAAAACCAGCTCAAGATTGTGTTTCTTTTAAAAGAAACAGAGTAAAAATAGAGGAAGATGAAGAAGACGAACTATACACACAGATATATAGATACACATATACAGAGAGAGGAAGTGAAATACCAGTGAGAAAACGCGGGATTGCAGATAGAGAAAGAAGAAGAGATTAGAGAAGAGAAAAAAATAGTAATGAAGAGAGGAAGGTGAAAACGAATATATGTGAGGTTGTCATATTCTTCCTACTTCGTTCTCTTTAGGCTGCGTCATTTTGATTTGTCCCTTTCTTTGATTTTTTTTATATATAAAATTGATTAGTGAAATAATTGTTTTTATAATGCATGTTGATTAATTTAGTAATGCTTAAAATGGAAATTTATTTTTTCTTCTTTTTTTGTTTGTTCACACTAGTTGCCTTTCCTTATGTCTCTATCAACATAATTTTTTTTCTTTTACGTCCATTTCATGTGCTTCATGTAATCATTAATAGGGAGAATGTAGTAGGCATGCAAATATTTATATGTCGAAATAATTTAAGACATTAAATAGTATACCAATTAGTTGGAAAATTTATAGATTTTCTATGATTAATTAAGAACAGTTGCTAAAAACAATGAATGATATGGATAAGTTACCACATGGTGGTGCATTTGAACTTTTCTATGATACAAGATGGGAGTGGGACGATAAGTATATACTAATCTCTAAAGGTAAGGTTTTGGCAGTGAGATCTATACATTTCTTCAGACTTTATATTTTTTTCTTAATTCGATATTATTAAAATAAGATGTATATTTATATTTATATATATATATAACATATTTTCATCAAAGATTTTGTATATTTGTTTTCCTTCAAATTGGATGTCAATCAATGAATCATCTTTTAATTTAATAGTTTTGGTTGACAAACAAACATTGGTATTATTGATAAATCCAACTTCCGATAAATCAAATATGTGAACAAATTAATCCAACTAACAAGAGTAAGATAAAAAACAAATAACAAAAAATAATTATTAAAGAATAAAAGGAGAGAGTACAGTATATACTATATAGTAGTGGGGAACAAAATAAAAGAATAAATCTGCTGCTAGGTTGTCAGAAAATATATACTTATAAACAAATAAAATAGACAGTAGTGACCAAAACAAGAAAGAAAGGAACCTTTTTCTAACATTTGGAGTGTAGATAATGATACGTTACTTATTTTTCCAACTAATCATACGTTACTTTACACTTCTTCGTTTTAGCAAATGATACGAGTCAAAGGTTTGATAAAAATAATTAAAAACTCATTTGTCTCTGTAACGTTTTTTTGTAAATTAGTCAAGATCTACTGACGCTATAAAACAAAATATCCTTTATTTTTCTCTATTTTGATTTTACGAAATTGCAAAGACTTGGGGGTAGTTAATACAGAGTCATCAGATCTCAATTCTTTGGTCAGTAAGTGAATCATGTGAGGGGGTGGTCATCGGTTACTTAACATTAATTAGTTTGGTATTTATTGACGTACGTAATTCGTGATGGTAAGTAAGTTGCACTATTGAGAAAAAAACATTTACTAGTATCGAATATGACCGACCGACGTATCTGGTCTGGTGGTCCACTTTATTACATCAAAATATCTTTCGTAGTCCGAGCCTTTAATTAACATTTATCTGGAATGTTTTTCTTTTCAAATGTATCACTGATTATTTTCTTTGTAAATTGGGTTTTGTGAATCTTATAAGATGTTCAAAATCAAACTAATCATATATACAATTTGAATTCAAGTTATAAATTATAGACCAAAATATTACTATCCTTTTTTAAATCCAAATATGGTTGTGTGTGTACTGTTGAAAATCAAGCTAGCATAGCACTGGAATCCTATAAAACTTAAGTGGACTAAGCATCCACGGATAAGCAATAACTACACATAGAAATAAATGAGATGACGACAATAATATACGTCACATTCTTTGGCCTGTCTCTCTTATATAATCCTTCTTCTCATTTTGTTTTTCTATTCTCCTAATGTTTTTTCAGTGGAATGCCAACGTTATTATGTAGTAATATAGTAGGAGAACTGAGCAAGCAGAACCGTAAAACGATTCTATTGTTGACCGGTTTCTCTTATCTTTTAATTGATTAAATAATGAATTATCTTAACGTGTATGTTGCTTCATATATAGTAGCTTATAGTAAAGGATACCATATCATGGTACCCCAAAATCAAATAAAATGTTCTACTACATGGAGAATTTTAAATGTTTGAAATAATAATTAATCTAAATTATACTGTAGTTGCTTATATAGAATCACAATTAGTTTTTTACGGACTAAAATTAAATAAAGATTGATGAAAAAAACTATATCACATGTGTTTGAGAATCACCTTACAAATGGGCCATAGGCTTAGAACTGAAGCTCTTTGGCCCAAACTAAAACTATATTTACTTCATAGTTTTATTTTCATTACCAATAAGTTGTATGAAAATATATTTTCCAGAATTTCTGATATTTATTTTGTTAAGAGTTTCTGTAAACTTTAGTTAGTTTGAAGAAAATAGGTACAAGTTCAAAATTTTCTAACAAAAAACAGAGCTTTTCAAAAATTTACAAAGCTTTCGATATATATTTTTTTTTTTTAGGTTTCGATATTTTGTTTTGTTGTTGTTGTTGTAAGTTGTAGATAATTTTGGATAATAATAAACATGTTATCGGAGACTTGAATGTTAATTACGATAGTATGAGAAACACTACTTCTTTTTTTTTTGGCCAAAACATGAGAAACATTACTTAAAAAAGTATTTCCATTCAACATCTTTTCAAAAAAATATGAGAAACATTACTTAAAAAAGTATTGGGAACCACCGAAAAATTTAACATTTCCTCGTCAGAAACTGTCGGTTGTGCCAAATAGCTAGTGAAAATAAGAATATACAATTCGACTACTGGACAATGAATCATAAGGTCGAGTTTTACGCAGGCAGATAAGATATGCTTCTTGGTAGTAACTAGCTAGGAAATCGACTATGGTTTTCTTTCAGCGGTAATAACATGACCAAACTATCTGGTCGTATGGTTTATAGGTTTATGTTTGGTCGACATGGTGTGTGCTTTACGTGCTAAAGTGCTGACATGACTTTGTACCTATGCAACAAGCCAACAAATATCTTAGTGGCTCAACAGTCCAAGTCTTAAAAGGAGTTCACGAAAATGGTTTTCTAAAATGCGATTCCGCTGGTCAAAAGCTTGCTACGGTCTGATATTTTCAGAATGCTGAATATGTCACCGACTCGCTTTATTACATTTTCGACATGCTTATCACGATTGTATTGGGCCTATTGGCTGACGAAAAATTATTTGTAACAGTGCAACAAACCACTGTTATTTGATACTTTTTTAAAAAAGATACTTAGGTAGGATCTATGATTCTCAGCTACATTTGTGACAGATTAATTAATTATCGTATAAATTACTATGTATCCACCAAATTAGTGAAGATGAAAGAAGATATTTGTAAAAGACGCGTGACGAGGTCTCATCTATATATCACGTGCATCATTTTGTTTTATGTCCTTTGCCGACAGTGTCTGTGTGGTCCGTCTTAGTCGTACACTCGTACAGAGACCTGTACCTTTCATTTTTTCACTTTGTTTATTTTTAGGAATCTCTAACTCCTACTACTACTACTCTTATACTATTATTATTATCCACACATATCTATTTCATAACTGGTAATAACATAAATATTTTAGATCTTTTTTTTCGATTTCACTAAGAAAAGAGTACAAACATTATGTATAAATAAAAATTAAATATATTTAAAAGAAACTAGTAACGTATGAATAAATAAAGTAGGGTCCAATAGGAGGAGCCATTGACTTGGAAGCATATGAGACAGTTGAGAGGCCCAACAGCCCATCGCCAGCTGGATTTCCCCTAAAAGTCACGTGACCTCTCTCCCCATCTTTCTTCACTATCTCCTTCCTTCCCACGTGACCTTCCTCTCTCTCTGTCCCTCGTCCTTCTTCTTCTTCTTCTTCTTCTTCTTCTTCCTCCTCCTTCCTCGATAGAGCCTTCTCCGATTATGCTCTGTGTCCTCATTGTTATCTCCGGTACAATCATTTCTCTTCCCCGATCCTTTTCTATTCCACGAATTTCACATCTTTCGCATTTGATCGTCTTTATATTTTATCTTGTTGATTCAATCATACGGATCTGCCGGAGTAAATGCCGTTGCTCTCGGTCATTGAATTTGATATCTGTAATGTGGGTTTTTATTGGTTTTGGTGATTATGAGGTTTCATTAGTGCTCTCTTGTTAAAGTTTGCATTTTGGAGATTTGAGTTTGGCTCTTTGATGTGAGAATGTACATTGAACTTTTTGTGTTGTTGAATGATGAATTGTACCTTTTGTGCGGATTTTTTGAGGTTACTCTCTTGATATTAAATTCTGTGGGCCAATAACGAATTGATGACATAAAGTTGTTTTTACTACAGAGAACAGAACAGAGTCTTCTTATTTTGCTCATTTTAACCAATGTCAAACAAAAACCTCGTTTTAATCCATGTTACACTTTCAGCTAACTTCTCTGTCTAACAAAGGTTAACATGTCTTTCTCTCATTTAGTGCAGAAACAAGAGCAGATGGGTCTAATTCTACACCAATCAAAGCTTTGTTCTCGATTTAGAAAGCCTCTTTTGGGGTAAAGAGATGGTGAGAAAATAAGTTATACAAATTATCTGGAAGATGGAAGAGAGACGAGATGATGAATCAAGCCCTACACACCAGGGATCAGAACTTGCGGAAAGGGTGAAGTTGCTTTCTTTTGAATCTCAAGGTGAAGCTTTGAGTAAGGACTCCCCTAGAAGTGTTGAACAGGATTGCTCTCCAGGTCAAAGAGCATCACAGCATCTTTGGGATACTGGAATACTCTCTGAACCTATTCCTAATGGTTTCTACTCAGTTGTTCCGGTGAGCTTTTCAGATTTTTTTTATTTCTTTGTCATTTGGTTAGTAGGAAGATGCAGTTTCTGAAATTTGAAATCTTGCTCCAGGATAAGAGAGTAAAGGAGCTATATAATAGACTACCTACTCCGAGTGAGCTTCATGCTTTGGGAGAGGAAGGTGTCAGAATTGAAGTTATTCTTGTTGATTTTCAAAAAGATAAGAAGCTCGCAATGCTTAAACAGTTGATCACTACACTTGTCAGCGGCAGCGGCACAAATCCTGCTTTGGTGATTAAGAAAATAGCAGGAACGGTAGGATTTCTGTAATGACTCTTCCCTCTTTGTCACAGTTCCGCATTGCATATTCTCCTAGCTCGACATTTATTTCTTTAACCGCGTCCATTGTTATGTTCTATTGCACTCTCTGCCAGTGACTTACTCTATTACCTCAATTTCGGTTCTTAAAAAAAAGAAACGGGAGTTGATGTCCTCATGCAATCTTTTCAGCACTGACTTGTCCTATACTCACAAAATTCATTCTCCTCAAACAGGTCTCTGACTTTTACAAACGTCCAACACTAGAAAGCCCTTCAAAACTTGCTCTAGAGGAAAATGCGTTCTTGTTTGAAAACCATGGTGCTCAGTTGCTTGGCCAGATTAAGCGTGGTTGCTGTCGAGCTCGGGCAATTTTGTTCAAAGTTCTAGCTGATACTGTAGGACTTGAAAGTCGGCTGGTGGTGGTAAGCCTCAGTTTCTCATATTTCAATTTTTTTCTTTACCTACATTTATGATCTAGATGATTGGATCTTATGCTATTTGTCTCTTACAAATCAACTTGGTTTCCCTTTTGATTCACATGTGCAGGGTTTGCCTAGTGATGGGACTGTGAATTGCATGGACTCTAACAAACACATGTCTGTTATAGTTGTGCTGAATTCCGTTGAACTACTAGTCGATCTTATTCGGTTTCCTGGTCAGTTGGTACCGCGATCAGCCAAGGCAATTTTCATGTCACACATCTCGCCTGCTGGAGAGAGTGATTCTGCAGAAAACGACTCTTGTGACTCACCTTTGGAGCCAAATAGTCCTTTATATGAGAGAAGAGATCCTGAGAGGTCGGCTTCCGTTGTGTGATTTTTCTTTCTAAAGCATATTACAGTAAGATCATTCTAAAACAACTCTTGTGATAAGCGTCCCCTAGAGTGATATCGTTTCCTCTGCTACAGTACAGAAAAAGATGAAAATCTTCAATTTTATCGGAAGTTAGAAGGATATCCAAATGCATCTGGTTCATCACTGCGTAGTTTGATGCTCAGACCTTCTACAGCTATTGAAAGGAAATTGAGGTAAATATTACATATATATTTCTGACAAGTTGTATAATGGAATCAGTACAATGATTGGTATAATAGAAATGTGCTTTTCTTCCTTCAGCAACACCTCGCATAGTGAACCAAATGTTGCTACTGTATTCTGGAGGCGTAGCCGCAGAAAAGTAATTGCTGAACAGAGAACAGCTAGCTCAAGGTTTTTCCGTACCCTTTCTGGCTTGTATTATAGTTAATGAAAAAGAAAATAATACATTGGCACGACCTCTTGTTGTCTTTAGATACAGTAATGAGATGGAACATATAAAATTATGTTTCTCTTCTTTTTGCTGATTCTATATTTAAATCTCTTGATTAGCGATTCTGTTATCTGAAGTGTGCCTTTCAAGAGCTACCCTTTTTTTCTCTATACCTAACTGATGATAGTTGGCCATTTGTTACATTTGCAGCCCAGAACACCCATCTATGCGACGTGGACGATCAATGTTGAGCACTGGTAGGAATTCTTTTAGGGATTACACTGGTGAAGCATCATCTCCTTCAAGGTAACTCATTTTTACATTAGTGCATGCGAAAATTTTCAGTATGCCGCTCCTATCATATACATTCCAGTATTAGTTAAGTTGCTTATACAAGTCTGCATGTATATATTTGATTGGCTGTGCAAGCAATTTTTTAATATTCTCTAGCTTTCAAACAGTTCATCCACATCAGAAATTCGTAAAACTAGACGGCGAAGTTTTAGGATCACACCAGAAATTGGCGATGACATTGCAAGGTTGGTATTCTCATCCATGTGCATTGTTTCTACTTTCATCGTTTAGCAGTTTTTTTCTATCATTTTCACCTTGCATTTAAAGAGCTCTATATTGGAGTTTATTCTGTAAATCTAGTTGGTAAGGTATTTTTAAAATCTACAATCATCTGAGCAGCTGCTAGATCACATGAAAGTATGGCATGAGTCATCTCGAATGCAAAACTGCTATCTCCAAACTTCTAGATGCTTAGGTTAGGTGTCTGTAAGATGGTTATATGATAAACATGGAACTATATATTTACTTTGATAGTCATAGAAGCTGTAAGCCATTTGATGGTACTCCTTTTAATTTTGTAATAATGATACTGAGATTCGTGAGAACTAATTAAGAACAGTGATTTTGTGATTTGCTTGTGTATTGACTCTGATGTTACAAATTATTGAAGCGCTGTACGAGAAATGTATGAGAAATCAAAGCAAAACCGTCTCTTGCAGGGTCGAGAGGATGAAAACAGCTCAGTTATCGATAACAACGTAAGTTTTGGCTCTGTTAGTAAGAGTGATTGTTTTGTTGTGTTAGTTCCTTTCTCATTGTATAACCAGTCTAAAAGTTCTGAGTTTCTTCTGAAGTTCACTGCTCTATTAGCTCTTACCTCTAAATTTCTTGTGATTTTTGTTTGTGCTTTCTCAGGTGTCTGGTCTCCATCTTGATGATGAGTTAAATTCTAAGAAGACAATGTCATTGCCCTCATCTCCCCATGCTTACAGGTGTCAAACATTTGGACGAAGAGGGCCTTCAGAATTTGCCGTGAAGGATACATGGAATAAAGTGGTTGAGTCTTCCACATTGCAGAATCAGCCTTTATTACCCTATCAAGAATGGGACATTGACTTCTCAGAGCTGACTGTTGGAACTCGGGTGGGGATTGGTAAGCTGCTCTAAATTTACTACTCGGTGCAAATCTTCTTTTAATCACGGACGCATGATCCTTCTGAGACCTTACTATAGATAAATGAGCTATGAGGCTTATTTAGTATGCCATATCGAACGTCTTTTGCAAATTCAAGAACGTCTCTGTTATGTTGATATTCTGTTTTTCCATGTTGACTAAACTCAAAACTTTTATGTAAAGATACATTGGCTTATATTTTGTATCTAGGTTTTTTTGGTGAAGTTTTTCGTGGAGTATGGAATGGGACAGATGTTGCAATCAAATTGTTTCTGGAGCAAGATCTTACTGCCGAAAACATGGAAGATTTCTGCAATGAGATATCAATTCTCAGGTATCTTGTTACCAAATTCTTGGTCATTCTTAGATCATACCTGTGTACCTCTACTAATGGTTTTGCATGTTTCCTCGGGCATCTGCGGTTCTCTCTTCAGCCGTGTTCGCCACCCAAATGGTAATTTTCTTTTTTTTCTCTCGCCTTTTCTCTTGTCATTTTTATCAAGTAATTTGCGGAGACATGTCTGATATTGTTATCTTTATTTACTTTTGTCAGATAATTCGTGACTTGTAATCTATGTATTTGCAGTTGTACTATTTTTGGGTGCATGCACAAAACCTCCACGCTTATCCATGATCACGGAGTACATGGAGCTGGGATCGTTGTATTATTTGATCCACATGAGTGGTCAGAAGAAGAAACTTAGCTGGCACAGAAGGCTCAGGATGCTTAGAGACATCTGCAGGTATTTAAGCTACCCTGCATAGCTCCCTTGATTATATGTTTTAAGCTACATATGCTTATCTCATGCTGTTTTGTATTTCTTATGGGATGCATAAGGGGTTTGATGTGCATACACCGGATGAAGATAGTCCACCGCGACCTAAAGAGTGCCAACTGTCTAGTGGACAAACATTGGACAGTCAAGATCTGTGATTTTGGGCTGTCAAGAATAATGACTGATGAAAACATGAAGGACACTTCATCTGCTGGGACACCAGAGTGGATGGCTCCAGAGCTCATTCGCAACAGGCCTTTTACAGAGAAATGTGATATCTTTAGTCTTGGGGTCATAATGTGGGAACTTTCAACTTTACGTAAACCATGGGAAGGAGTTCCACCTGAGAAGGTATAATATGCTGTGCCATGATTTCTCTAGAGATGTGATATCTTTAGTCTTGTGATTACACTTAATGAAATTTGCTTCTTAGGTTGTCTTTGCTGTTGCACATGAAGGGTCACGTTTGGAGATTCCTGATGGTCCACTCAGCAAACTAATTGCAGGTTTAGTGTTGTTGAATACCATGTTTCTTGAACTTTTTTGTTTATTCTCTTATATTTCTCAACTGCTTCAGTCTGAGTTAAAGTTAACCACAATTTCTGTGCAGATTGTTGGGCAGAGCCTGAAGAACGCCCAAATTGTGAAGAGATACTTAGAGGCTTACTCGATTGTGAGTACACACTGTGCTAACAACACTTCTCTTTCGGGGGGATATGAGCCGGAAGATGTTTTAGCTCAGAAAACATCCCAGCTTCTTTTAAATCTCGGCTCTTAAATTATCAACCTGAGTGGCATAATTTTTTAAGATCATGAGAACTTAGAGGCTATAATGAGACAAGTTCATAGTTCAGTTTTGATAGCTGTGGAACAGGCAGAGACACCAAATGTAGGATACAAACAAGCATGTCTATTAAGCTGCCACTGGTGTGATTCATGTTCTCACAGGCAATACTTCTTTTGTTGGCTATTGAAGAGCATTTTGGTCTATCTTAAGAAAATATATAATACACACTATTCTTTGTTGGGAGAATAAATAGCTCTTCGATTTCTCTTGTCTTCATGACTTCATCCATTATTCTCTTGTGTCTAGCCACTTTCTTTCTTCTTTTCTTTCGTGTCAAGCATTCGATAATCCGACTTTATTTATAGACTCATATCATATCCCAATTAAATTTTATGAAGAAGAGTTTTTTTTTTTCTTTTTCTGTCATATAACTTTATAAACTTATAAACGTATATGTGGATTATAAACTAAAAACAAAATATTTTTATTACAAATTATCTGCATCATGTTAAGAAATTTGAATCAAAATTTATTTTGTTGTTATGCATTAGAAAAATCTGAGATGATCGGGTCAAACTATCTAAGACTATACTATAATGTAAACGAGATTGGTCGGCAATCAGCTCTAGTCTGTAGTAGTGTCGGAAGACGTGAACCCAAGTCAAAAGAATATTTATAACTATTTAGACCAATTAAGAGGAAAAATTAGCCTTTATTTTAAAATTATAATTTTGTGTCCAATGTTTTTTTTTTTAAATTATATCTATACGTGAAATTACTTATCTTAAAAAGGTGATTACAACTAATCTTCAATTTTCTAGTGCAACAGTATTTTTAAATTTTGGAAAAATCTTTGGCAGCGGAGAAACAGATCGTGACTTTTTATTTTTAATAATAAAACCATTTTATGCCTTTTCATATTCCGCTTCAAAACTTTTCTTTTGTTATTTTTTTTTCCAGGAAAGATTTAGATTTGTCCATATGGTTTCAGTCAAACGAATAATAAAAAATAGATTAGAATAGAGGACCCATTTAATTTGTAGAATAGATATAAAAATGAAATCAAATCTTAGAGGGCTCCACGTTAATTTGATTGATAGTTAAATTCCAATGCACTCATACTTAATCATTAGGGGGCTAATGGGGGTGTAAAAGCACAGTTTGGTTTTATATAATATACTCTATATTATACTTAAATCTCTTGGGTTAGATAAGGACTTACGGTCATACATATATAATTTCTTTTACTTGGATGATTGGATCCATTAATTCCCTATACTTTTATCAAAAAAATTATACCAAACCAAATTTCAAATCACTCAAGTGAAAATGTTTTGTACATTTTAAAACGAATGTAGTAATGTACAATGTGTCCCACATTTCCCATTGGAACCCTGAAGCGGTAAAGCCTATAAATATTCGTGATAAAAAGTAATTATATTCTCAACTAAAATTACTATATATTGTAATATTCATATGGGCATTTTTATTCGTCATGTAAATCTTTGTGCTTTGTTTATTCGCATTTTACATAGTTGTTTCTGATTACATCATGATAAGCACTTTATATAATAAGGCCTTACAGTTGTTACATAAATACAACGAAATGATAACTTTTTTAATATTGGATAAATATAAAGTCTCTCATAAGATACCGTTGACCATAATTAAAGTCCTTAATGATAGAGACAAAATTTATAAATTCAAACTTGGCTTCTCTCCGGTGAAGTCCTCCTCTCTGTTTCTATCCAACTTCTTCTCTCTTTCTCTATAAACTTCCTCATCCGCCGCAACTGTAACCGTAACCGCCATCATCCGCCGCAATTTCCTACAACATTTCCATGTGCTCTTTCTTGTTGTAGAAGATTGTTCTTCACATGCATCCTTTCTGTTGTGTCTCCGATCACTCCCCTTCCACGCCGTCGTTCTCCATGTACGCCGCCACACCCGAAACTCCTTTCGGTTCCGCGAGATCACAACCGGTTATTACCCGATCTGTCTCACAACGATATAACCATCCAGGTCAAAGTAATCACCATCATCTCCTCCACAGTCTCTCATTTAACCACCAGAACGTACTAGCCTTACCGGCAGCAGCAAGGGAGCCGCCTGTGGATGTCAAGATTAACGATATCGCTGGGAATTCGATTGCCGGGATATTGTACAAATGGGTGAACTATGGGAAAGGATGGAGACCAAGATGGTTTGTTTTGCAAGATGGAGTGCTTTCATATTATAAAATCAAGGGACCTGATAAGATCGTTGTTATCCATGAGACTGAGAAAGGATCAAGAGTGATCGGAGAGGAGTCCACACGTATGATCTCTAGGAATAAGCGTCACGCCGCCACTAACAACACCAACCACCAGCTCCGCCGCAAGCCATTCGGCGAAGTTCATCTCAAGGTTTGATCAACTTTCTCTATTGGTTTTGTCAGTGAAAAAAAATTATTTACTTTTTTGGAACAGATTTTGTGCTTAGTTTCCTCCAAAGTGCCATTTGTTTTTTATGTTTCCGCTTACCACTCTTTCTTACGGTTTTGCACTATTAATATTTTGTAACTACTTATCGCGCCGATATTTTTTACTGGTAAAAACTCTTACCGCTTTTAAGACACTATATATTATATGATTGGACATTAAATTTAGTTTTGATGATTGAATGATATAAATAGTACAGTACTCAATATTCCATTTGATCATCATCTACTCGATCGGTGGTATATATAATAGGTTTCATCGATTCGGGAGAGTAGATCAGATGATAAGAGATTTTCAATATTCACCGGCACCAAGAGGCTTCACCTACGTGCAGAGACAAGAGAGGACAGAGAAGCTTGGATAGAGGCTTTACAAGCTGTCAAAGATATGTTTCCAAGAATGTCAAACTGCGAGTTGATGGCACCGACCAACAACTTAGACATCTCGATAGAGAAGCTTAGGCTGCGATTGGTTGAGGAAGGAGTGAGTGAGTCAGCCATTCAAGACTGCGAACAAATCACGAGGTCTGAGTTCTCGGCAATTCAGAGCCAGCTTTTGCTTCTTAAACAAAAGCAATGGCTTCTCATTGATACACTCAGACAATTAGAGGTACTTAAAACCTTCCGAACATCCCCTATGTATGTCTAAACTCTTCTAATAAATTGATGTATCTATGTCATTGTCTAGACAGAGAAAGTAGATTTGGAAAACACGGTTGTAGATGAGACTCAACGACAAGCTGGCAACGGAGACTCAGGTAACTTGATACACAAGAAACCTTTTCTGTACTACAACATTTTTATATCTTGAGCTGATGATTTCTTTTATCTCAGAAGAAACAATTAGTGAATCTGATGATGATAATGAACAATTTGATGAGGCTGAGGAGGAAATGGATACATGTGACTCTCTTTCTTCAAGTTCATTCAAAAGTATTGGATCCGTTTTTCGCACATCATCATTCTCTTCAGATGATGATGGACTTACTAATGGTTTTGAGTCAGAGAATGATGATGTTGATCCTTCTATCAAGACTATTGGATTTAACTATCCACATGTCAAAAGACGAAAGAAGTTACCTGATCCGGTTGAAAAAGAGAAAAGTGTTAGCCTTTGGTCAATGATCAAAGACAACATTGGCAAGGATCTCACAAAAGTTTGTCTTCCTGTCTACTTCAATGAGCCTTTATCTTCTCTACAAAAATGCTTTGAAGATTTGGAGTATTCATATCTTCTTGATCAAGCTTCTGAATGGGGAAAGAGGGTAATAAGAATATGCAAATAACCGATATTAATTATTTAGAATTATTTTATGATACCCTCTTGATTTTGCTAGCAAATGAAAATTTTCAGGGCAATAACCTCATGAGGATTCTGAATGTAGCTGCATTTGCCGTATCTGGTTATGCATCAACTGAAGGAAGAATTTGCAAACCTTTTAATCCAATGTTAGGTGAAACATATGAGGCTGACTATCCCGATAAAGGCCTTCGATTTTTCTCGGAAAAGGTTTCTTATTTTTAATATGAACACTTACAAGATTTACTCATTAGTTTTGGTGAAGATATCATTCTCTTGTAAATTATATTTTCAGGTGAGTCATCATCCTATGATTGTGGCATGTCATTGTGATGGCACCGGATGGAAATTTTGGGGAGATAGCAACTTAAAAAGCAAATTTTGGGGTCGATCAATTCAACTTGATCCTATTGGTTTGTTGACTTTGCAATTTGATGATGGTGAAATTGTGCAATGGAGTAAGGTAATGAATCTTAGTATAAAAAATAAAAAACATTTGTAAATGATATGTTGCTTATCCTTCTATGCTCACAAATATAGGTGACTACATCAATATACAATCTCATACTTGGTAAATTGTATTGTGATCACTACGGGACAATGAAGATTGAAGGCAACGGTGAATATTCATGTAAACTTAAATTCAAGGAACAGTCGATGATCGATAGAAATCCGCATCAAGTTCAAGGTATAGTAGAAGACAAGAATGGAAAAACAGTGGCTAGGTTGTTTGGAAAATGGGATGAGAGTATACACTATGTGATGGTTGATCAAGGAAAGGTGAATGAATCCCATCTTCTGTGGAAACGAAACAAACAGCCCGAAAACCCGACAAAGTATAATCTAACACGGTTTGGGATCACATTAAACGAGCTCACGCCTGGTTTAAAGGAGAAGTTGCCACCAACAGATTCAAGACTTAGACCGGACCAGAGGTATTTAGAGAAGGGAGAGTATGAAATGGGAAACGCAGAGAAGTTGAGGTTGGAACAAAGACAAAGACAGGCGAGAGAGATGCAAGAGAGAGGTTGGAAACCAAAGTGGTTTAGAAAAGAGAAAGGAAGTGAGACTTATAGATACATTGGAGGTTATTGGGAAGCTCGAGATTCTGGTAGTTGGGATGATTGTCCTGACATCTTTGGTCAAGTTCACCAATCCATCAAGTAACCAAAAATAATAATAATCAAAAACTCCATTCACTAAATATTTTCATTTTTGTTTGCTTGTTGTTGTTGTTCTTTCTCGTATGTTTTTTTTGTTTATGGGCTTACATGCCATTTTTTCGTCTGCCAAAGATTTTGTGATGAAAAAAAAAAATGAATTTCTCCTCGTAATTTTATTGAGGTCCCTAAAAACGAAAGAAAAATATTATTGTTAGGTTGAAATATATAGTCTAAAGAAATGAAAATGCCAGGAGTTAAAAAAAAGGTGTGCTTGGAAAATTGTTCATAGAGTGTATAATTAGTGGCCAAATTATGTATGATTGATTCAAGTGTCTTGGATCGCTTATTTTTATCGAATTTCATTATAAGATAATATGCTATTTCATGTTTTTTCTCGAACACAGTCAATAAAACGCACCAAAATACATGTTATTGATAAGAAATATGTACTATATTTATCTAAAATGCCAATGCATTTTTTTTTGTCAATTTTTTCTTTATTTACCTAATAAACCTTTCATATGGTTAACGAGATAGATATAGATGGACCAATGAACAATATAGTTAAATCCAAGAAAATTGCTTCATATTGCATGACTCATGAGTATATACACATTTATAGCTGGAATTAGTATTATCTAGTTCATGAGTGTATACATATTTTATAGCTTAATGTTTTATATTATCTACCTAATAAACTTTCATTCATATGGTAAACTAGATATAGAACTAATTACTAATGATGGCAGTTAATGAAACAGTTAACTATATAAGTTTGTAGAAAAATTAAATTAAGTTTTAACGTATAGATATTCATGTGAACAAATAATGATTATTAATACAAAAAGTTAACTACCACATATTTCTTAATGAAACAGGTAACTAGACCAGTTAGTAGAAAAATTTAAATTAAATACTCATGAGAACAAATAAATGATTAGTAATACAAAAAGATTTAATTTTACATTTTCTTTTCCCAGTGTCTACCACAAAATTCTAACACTTTTTTTCTGATTGCCTAAGCATATATCGACTACAAGTATAGGAAATTAAGCCTTAACGTTGTAGTATTAACTTTCTACGATAGAGAAGTGGAAACTTGAGCCATGTAAAATGAAGCAATTTCTTGGATTCAACTTTATTGTTCAAACAAAACCAAATCGATCTGGTGGTCCATTTAAAGTTTTTGCATGCATATATGTTCGTGATTTGACCATTAATTAACATTCACATGATTAATCTCTTTATAAATAATCCTTCAGCCTTGTACTCTTTCTTGTTCCTAAGCAAAAGCAGAGTTATAAGCCCAAAGACAATAATAAAAAATGGAAGCTAGAGTAATTTCTTGCACTACTTTTGGAGACAACAAGGTCGTGAAGATTGCTGTTCTGAATCATCAAGCAATTACCAAATACAAAGCCGGAGAAAACGAAACGACGGTTGTTGTTTCCGATGATACATGCCCGGAGAAAGATGTCAAAGAGATTAAGAAATTCTGTGAGAAGCTCGGTTACGTTTACGAAGGCAGACTTAGCGAAGAGTACACTCAAACCAACACTGGACCCGGTTTGGTCTAAAAATTCCAAAGTTACATATTAACTTTCTATGTTTTACTCTTTCTTCATTTGCTTTATATGATGATCATTCTCTACAGATGATGATTGGATTACTAATGGCTTTGAGTCAGATGATGACGTTGATCCTTCTATCAAGACTATTGGATTTAACTATCCTCATGTCAATAGACGAAATAAATTACCTGATCCGGTTGAAAAAGAGAAAAGTGTTAGCCTTTGGTCAATGATCAAAGACAACATTGGCAAGGATCTTACTAAAGTTTGTCTTCCTGTTTACTTCAATGAGCCACTATCCTCTCTACAAAAATGCTTTGAAGATTTGGAGTATTCATATCTTCTTGATCAAGCTTCTGAATGGGGAAAAAGGGTAATAAAAATCTGCAAACGACTAATAATATTTAGATTCTTTTATGACAGTCTTGTAATTTTGCCTAGAAAATGATATTTTTCAGGGCAATAACCTTATGAGGATTTTGAATGTAGCTGCATTTGCTGTATCTGGTTATGCATCAACTAAAGGAAGAATTTGCAAACCCTTTAATCCAATGTTAGGGGAAACATACGAGGCTGATTATCCCGATAAAGGCCTTCGATTTTTCTCGGAAAAGGTTTCTTTATGTTTATATGAAAAACTTATAAGATTCACTAATTAATGTGAAGTTAATATACATAACATTTTCTTGTGAACTTTGTTGTTAGGTAAGTCATCATCCTATGATTGTGGCATGTCATTGTGATGGCACCGGATGGAAATTTTGGGGAGATAGCAATTTAAAAAGCAAATTTTGGGGTCGATCAATTCAGCTCGATCCTATCGGTTTGTTGACTTTACAATTTGATGATGGTGAAATTGTGCAATGGAGTAAGGTATGAATCTTAGTTTAACCAAAAAAAAAACCATTCATGGATGATATGTTACTTATCCTTCTATGCTCAAAAATATAGGTGACTACATCAATATACAATCTCATACTTGGTAAATTGTATTGTGATCATTATGGGACTATGCTGATTGAAGGTAACGGTGAATACTCATGTAAACTTAAATTCAAGAAACAGTCGATGATGGATAGAAATCCGCATCAAGTTCAAGGTATAGTAGAAGACAAGAATGGAAAAACAGTGGCTAAGTTGTTTGGAAAATGGGATGAGAGTATGTACTATGTGATGGTCAATCAAGGAAAGGAGAGTGAATCTCATCTTTTGTGGAAACGAAACAAACCTCTCGAAAACCCTACAAAGTACAATCTTACACGGTTTGGGATCACATTAAACGAGCTCACGCCTGATTTAAAGGAAATGTTGCCACCAACAGATTCCAGACTTAGACCGGACCAAAGGTATTTGGAAAAAGGAGAGTTTGAAATGGGAAACAGAGAGAAGTTGAGGTTAGAACAAAGGCAAAGACAGGCGAGAGAGAAACAAGAGAGAGGCTGGAAACCAACGTGGTTTAGTAAAGAGAAAGGAAGTGAGACTTATAGATACATTGGAGGTTATTGGGAGGCTCGAGATTCTGGTCGCTGGGATGATTGTCCTGACATCTTTGGTCAAGTTCACTGATGCAGGGCATCTTTCCTTTTTGGTTTTAGACTTTTAGTTTACATTCTGATTTTTGAGTTATTTAACATTATTGCCAGTATGGTATTTTTATTTTATTTTTAGGTTGTGATAATAAGTCTCTAGCTAGATACGACTTGATCAACAAGCATTTTAGTTTCCGATTCCTTAAAGGATTAGGTTTGGTATCTTGTTATATATAGTCGATAGCTTTGTAAAGGCACGGCATTATTTAATTAAATCAAAGAGCATTTCAACTCTTAAATACTTGTTGTGGCTAGAACTTGAGAGTTCTTAACGGAATAAGATAACATAGATTCTTGGACATTCTTAGACTAAACAAAAATATATGTGTTATCTACACCATCTGGTATCATAGCCATAACCTTGATTTTTAAGCTATACATATGTATATACTAATGAGAACAAATAAATGATTGTTGATACAAAAAAATTATATTATATTTTCTTCTGCTTGCGATCTACCATAAAACTCTTAACACTTTTTTTTTTTTTTCTTCTGGTTGCCTAAGGTAAAACATATATCTACTACAACTATAGGAAATTGTGCCTTAACACTATACTGTTGTTGTGGCATTCACTTTCTAAGATAGAGAACTGGAAAACTTGAGTCATGTAAAATGAAGCAATTTCAGGGATTCAACTTTATTGTTCAAATAATAACCAAATCTGGTGGTCCATTTACAGTTTTTTACATGCATACATGTTTCGTGATTTGACCATTAATTATCATTCACATGATTGTTCTCTATATAAACCATCCATCACCCTTATACTCTTTATTATTCCTATCCAAAAAGCAGAGTAATAAACCCAAAGACAATAATAAAGAAATGGAAGCTAGAGTAATTTCTTGCACTACTTTTGGAGACGACAAGGTCGTCAAGATTGCAGTTCTGAATCATCAAGCAGTTGCCAAATATGAAACGGGAGAAAACGAAACGACCGTTGTTGTTTCCGATGATACTTGCTCGGAGAAAGATGTCAAAGAGATTAAGAAGTGTTGTGAGAAGCTCGGTTATGTTTACGAAGGCAAACTCAACGAAGAATACACTCAAACCAACACTGGACCCGGTTTGGTCTAAAAATTTCAAAGTCATTAACTTTCTATGTTTCACTCTTTCTGCATTTGCTTTATATGTTCTAGCTATCTATCTCTTGGTGATTTGCTGGTATGAATGAGTTTATGAGTTATTAGTTTTTATTACATTAACACTTCTGTGTTTAATTACATTTCTTACAACACTGACCTTGACCTTATTAATCACTGGCCTGTGTGTCTGGAGAGATTGATTCGGGTTTTTGAGTAGTAATGGAGATGGCTTCTTCTATAGCTTGAAAGAACGTAGCAATTTTGTAAGTAAAGAACCCAACCAACATTGGTATCAACTCCAAATGCATGAATCCATACTCAGGAACAAGTATTCTGCAATATATGAAGAAGTCACAAGTAAATATGATTGATGTAACCAAGTTGATTTTGGATGAAAGATATATAATGCAAAACGGAGAGAGAGGTGCTTACGCGTTCCATCTATTGAATATCATAACCAACACAACGGGGACTAGTAACCGTGGCTGGTTAGCTGCACCTCTATAAAATCAATTCAGTAAGACCAAAGAACAAAAGAGATAAGTGAGTGAGTGAGTGGTCTCAACATAGATAACTGATAAGAATTTGAAGAGAAACATATAGTACTTGGCAACTCCTCTGGCTCCATCTGCCATGGCATCTACAGAGTTACCAAGCATCCTCATATATGCAAGTGAACCCAACAAGCCAGCACCAAAACTGTAACAAAATATTCAACACAAATTAAGATTGATTTAAAAAGTCCTTAACGAGATTTTGATGTTCATTGCATGAGAAGACAAACCTAAGTGCTATCTCTGGGGTGTATGAGATATAAGCTGAGACTAAACCAACACCACCAATACCGAGTGTGAGAACCTGAATCTTATTTTTCAGCTGCAGAAAACAATCCAAAAGTCAAGAGACTAGGAACTGAATGCTTCAAAAGTAACGGAGTTGCCCATGAAGGTAAAGAGTAGTGCTTATACAAGCTGCCTTTTCATGAGATAGCAATACATGATATTTGTCATACCATGAAAGGATTAGCTAACCAAAGAAGGTACCTTAAAATATTGTTCCCTGTCTTTAGCAGCTTGTACTTCTGGGTCACCACGTGGCCGTCTCAGCTCCCTAAACATCACATCCTGCAGCACACATTAGAAATGAAGGAAGGAATTAAGAACCAAGAAGATCCATTTTTGCCAATTCTGATCAATGTTTACAATGAAAATGACATTTCAATTGGTATAGAATTAATAAATCAAAGCACAAGTGATCCATCAATTGCAAAGATAAACTTACACTGCCACCAGTTGCAGCCTTCGTTGCTCTATCCCATTTCTCTTGCTCACGACGTGTAGGTGCCAGCTTCCATTTAGGAGACACAATAGCCTTACTCTAATGATATTGACAAAAAAGAGTAAACTTCAGAGACATAAAGAAATAGCAATGTGGCTTTGTCAAATTGGCTTCTCACCATTTGCTTTTTAGCTTCTGACTTGGAGGTGTCAAGACGATTTTTCACAACGGATTTAGAAGACGATGCAAGCTCTTTACTTAAATCAACATCCATACTAATTTTCCACAGATAACAACAACAAACAAATCAACCATTAATCAAAATGCAAGAAATAAAAAACTAATTTTTATCAGTTTAAAGGAGAATGAACCTGTCAAGACTCATAACTCTGCTAAAGCTCAGAAACCCAGAAGACTTTTCCTGTAAGCAATCACAAAACCTTAAAGAGATTTAGTGAAACCTTAAAGTTGAGCTAATTTGGGGGGATAAAGATTGAACCTTTGAAGGAGATGGGTCGAGAGAAGAATCATTAGGATCATCAAACAATTTCTTCATTTGATCCATAAAATCTCTGTTCCAGATTAAGTCTGTGGAAGTAATGGGATCTTCTTTTTCACCTCCCCAGTACTTTCGGAGCTTGGTGGTAGTCGGAGGACCACCGTACTCTCCGGGAGCAACTCCGGTGGACCATTTCTCAGGTTTCTTATTGGGTAGAATGATTTTGGTTGGTAGACGAGAATTGGGAGATTGATCTTGAGGAATTGGTGGTGTGGTTGATGTTGCTGAGATGTAACTAAGAATCGCCATGGATGAGTTTTTTGTGGAGCTTATGACGCACCTGATGTCTGATGATGATGAATGATATTGATGATGATGATGCAAAATAAAATAAAAATCTCAGCTTGTGGCAATTTTGGACTTCGTGATATTTTCATTAAATATTCCCACCAAAAAAACAAACATTTCATTAAAAATTTGAGAAAATGTTACAAAAAAGGAAATTCGGAAAAAAAAAGATGCGAAAATGGAATCTTAACTTACAATAATTAAAAAATAAATAAATAAATAAAAATAAATTAATTAATTAATTAAAAGAAGATAATATCTTTTGTATATAAATCCTAATCGTTGTATGTGTGTTAAAGAATACTCCTTCCGTCCCACAAAAATAAATTTTTTAGGAAAAAAATTTGTCCCACAAAAATAATTTTTTATATTTCCAATGTAATTTTTAGAACTGTTTACCTATTTTACCCTTATTAAATAATTAAATAAATGGTAATAATTATTTTTAAATAGTATTAAGAGATTAAAATTGTCATTATATATTATTTTTTAAAGAATGTGAAATTTCTAAAAAATCCATCTTCATGGGACGGAGGGAGTATAAATTAGACCCTAAATATGACTCTAACAATTGGTGAAATAAACAATTGGTAAAAATTAAATATGATATTTTTCTTAAATTTGTATTAATTTTCGAAATAGTTCATTTCTAATATTTTATTACATCGAGAAAGTTTGTGTGTTTTTAAAATTTAATAAGTAATATAATTTTATAAAGATATTAATTACAAAAAAAAACTTCTTATGAGATAATTTTTTAAAAATAATTACAAAATTATTATAATCTCTCAATAAATTAATACCTTTAAGAATTAATAAATTTCTGGATATATTTAACAAAAAGGGAAAAAATGACCTTAACAATTATCACTAGGAATTATCAAAATATAATATATTTTTGATTTAGAAAAACATATAAAATCGTCAAATTCTTAAAGAGAAAAGGGTTACCTTAAACGAGACCTCGGGTCTATATAAACAACGTAGTGCTCTCTCAACTTCTCACCAACACAAACTCAAAACTTTATAATATCTCTTACATAGTTGTTTTCTTCTTTCTTTGCTGCTTAATTCTCTCGTTTCAAACAACAATCGATCATGGCTTTGATCAAAAGCAACGCCTTCTTTACTTCTTTGCTTATTCTTGTAGCACTTTTTGGAATTTCCGTTGGAGGAACCGTTCACAAAGTTGGTGACTCCGACGGATGGACGATTATGAGCGTCAACTACGAGACATGGGCATCTACAATAACTTTTCAAGTTGGAGACTCTTTGGTCTTCAAATACAACAAAGACTTCCACGACGTCACCGAAGTCACTCACAATGATTACGAGATGTGTGAACCGTCCAAACCGCTAGCAAGATACGAGACCGGGTCTGATATCGTCATTCTAACCAAACCGGGACTCCAACACTTCATATGCGGATTTCCTGGTCACTGTGACATGGGACAAAAGCTTCAAATCCATGTATTACCAGCCTCATTGGGACCTGTCGCTGCTCCGGTTCCTGGACCCGTCCGACCACCAAGCTCTTTTTCGTCTCCTTCACAGTCTCCGTTGGCTGAGTCACCGGTTAATCATGCTCCAGTACAGTATCAGATGGGACCATCACCAGCTCCACATAGTGCAGCTTCAAACTCTAATGTTTGGATTGGACTCTGCTTCCTTCCTTTACTTTCTTTGCTCATCTTAGTTTGATATATTTACACACGTTTTGTCTTTTTTCTTTTAGTTTAACTTCTTACGTACGTTTGAGACTTTGGTTTGTAGTTTTTTCTAGAGAATAATACACCCATTATTCAACCTAACAACCCATCCTCTTCTAATCAAAAACCTACTCCTAGTCCTAAGCCTTTAGAGGATCCTCTTGAGGTTCTTCCAGTAGATGATGCAACGATTGCAACACTTCCTTACAATGCGGCCTCAAGTCCTTGTGTCTGGAGTGGCTTAAGCTTGGTCTGGAGTGACATAACCAAACTGGCGACTACTGTGCGGTGGATATTTTCATGATACTCGAACTGAACATTAGTTATTAACTTTTTAAAGTTTCTACTACCATGTTATTTAACATAAATGGAGACACATGCTTTTGATGAGATAAAATTAGAACGACGATTGGAACAAAAGGAATCAGTTATAAATTAAAAATATAACTTGGGTCATGTGGGTCGTTAAATAGACCCCAAGGCCACCAACAAAACTTTCTTTATAACGATGATAAATCCGGTGGTCCACAATGATAATACAGCATCGGGATCGATCTATCTTCTTATTGTTATCAATACAAGAATGCATCTTCTTGCGTATAAGTTACGAATCTAGTATATAATCTGAATGTTTCTCGTACATATTCAATAATTTTCTTTTTCTAGGATTGTGACAAGAACTAAACCAGCTTCCATAAAAATTGTACCAGAGAGTCAAGTGTGGAAGATAACTTTTTAGTCTTTGGCTCGTTTGCTCTGGGATTTACGCTTGTTAACGTCTAGACATCTTTTCCTCAACCGAATCGTCTTTGGTGTCACCTGACCACATTAAACCAATAACAGTACAACATTAAACCAAGAACAGTAAATGCATAGGAAGCCGGAAACAAAATGTTCGTCATGGATAATATGATTAGCTAGATTTGGAATTGGTGATGAACAATGTACCTCTATAAGCTCATCTGAGGCAACGTATCCTATAGCTTCCTCAAGTGTCATCTGAATAGACAAGAATTCAAAAGTTAAACCACAAAGGGCAAGAAAATTTTCTGATCAAGAAAACAGTTTTCTTATGTCATGTTAAAAGAGGAAAGGGTACATACAAGACGAGGTGGAGATAGCTTCACATTTTCGTCTTTCCCAGCAGAGCGAATGTTTGTAAGTTCTTTGGCCTTAACTGGGTTAAGCTGCAGTGCAAGGGCAAGTGAGCTCATGGCATTTCGACAATTTAGTATGAAGAGGAGAAGTCGAACAAACTTACATCAAGATCTGTTTCTCGTGAATGCTCACCGATAATCATACCATCATATGACTGTTAAAGACAGACAAACAAAAGAAAGTGCAGCATTAGCATGGATCAAACGCAGAAAGACCACATCACCTGTTCCAATCAAGAACAGCTAAACCGAGAAAGATATTTCTATGTCATATTTAGATGGTTCTCACATCCAGCCCCGGAGACACAAAGAGAATTCCACGAGCTTCCAAACTCATCAGAGAATGAGCTGTGATAGTACCACGTGCCATGGAAACCTGTTTCATCAAGATAAATAAATAAAAATAAAAATTTGAGACTACATACAAATTTTTATGAAGGAAAAAAGTCAAGGGAAAGCAATCTCTTATTGAAATAAGAGTAACAAGCCATAGACATACCAATACTCCTTTCCTAACATTTCCAAGCGGACCTCGGTACTTTTCATAAGCTGCAAGAACGCGATACACAAACAGCAATCAATTGAAGAAGAATGTAATAAAACGTAAAACCTAAGATGCTTCTAACTACCAGACAGATATGTTTGGATCTATGATGAATCCTCTTGCAAGAAAACTAATGATATCTGAAGCTGAATTTGTGTTTAGCAGATATATGCAAGAAATATTATTTACATAGATGATTCCTTTAGAAGAGAAGTCAACTGAATTGATGCTTATGAAAGAAGAAAACATTGAGAAAATAGATGGATAAATAGCGGACTGGAGTTGCAGTAAATGCAAGTAGAAAAGTTTCATACTTAGGAAAGCACGATGCATGAATCCAGTTCCTCGTGTGTCGCTGCTAAACACACATCTGTACCCAACCAGACCTCTGCAGAACACAAGTATACGTAGGTTATATTTCTTCATGGGGAATGATTCAATGAGCAGCAAGCAAGATTTTCTAAAAGTAATTAAAAATAGTAAGCTAACCTTGAAGGACAAGTTAGTGACAGTCTCGTCCTACCCTCATTTCCAGGGACAGGGCCCATGTCAATAACTTCCGCCCGCCTGTGGGAGAGAGCTTCCATCACTAATCCTACGTGTTCATCATTAATCTCAATAGTCACCTCTTCAATTGGTTCAAGCTTTTGTCCCTTTTCAGTTTTATACCTGAACATAAAGGACAAACGCTCAGAAGTCAGACGAAGAAGTACAACAAAGTTTGTAGAAATAAAGACACTATAAAGGAGTTTTTCTAGGCTAAAAAGTAATCCATAGTCGAACAAACAATAACCAAGTAATGTTTAGTGTAATAGTAACAGCATAGAAATCAGGTAACTTGGTAAAAAATAAAAGAATTCTTCTATTGCTTTATGACACAAACTGGTAAGACCCTTTTCTTCAAAAGCCCACTAAGAACCTCTACAACTACCAACATCTAATAACCTCAACAACTAACTCTGATTATACGACGAATATAGTATGTAGTGTAAACAAAGAGATGTGACTAACATGACTTTAGGTGGTGAGACTGAGAGCTCAAAACCTTCCCGCCTCATATTCTCAATCAAGATACCTGTTAGACACGACAGAAATTAATTTACCTGGCATAGAGAAATAAATACAGTTACGTGTTTTCTGGCGTGTGTCATACTTTATATCCGTCTTTACAGGTGAACAAACACTAAACACAAACTGGAAAAGAACAAACCAAGTTGAAGTTCTCCTCTCCCTTGGACTTCATATGACTCTGACAAGCCTGGAATAACGTTTATGGCAAGATTTGTTTCAGCTTCTGCCATTAACCGGTCCCCGATTCTTCCTCCAGTTAACTGCATGCAGATTAGCAAAGGCCTATCAACATGTGCCAGAACGAGTGGTCTACCACCTAACACAACATATTTCTTCAAATATCGCTAAGGGGGACACATTAACTTTAATGCCAGCAACATATAGGTGAATTAAGATGAAAAAGAAATGCAGTGACCCGAAGGTAAATCTGAGGATGTAAAAGTTTAATGCAGAGTAATGACTAGAGCTATATCTTGTCACTATAATTAAACATACGTGGGTGCCATCCTGACCAGCCAACGGAGAGTCATTGACACCAAACGTCATAGAAATTGTTGGTGGATCTAACTCAACAGTAGGGAGTGCAGTTGTGACCTGAAAGACAATAAAAATGAAGCATTTATTCAAGCGTCTTAATATTCAAATAGGGATCAATGGAAGAAGTTATGTTAAAAGCAGAATTCAATTATATATCTAAGAATAAAACAGGGAAGTAGTCCATTCGGATATTACCTCTGCACTAGCCACCGTGTGACCTATTGATGGAGCTGTCAAACCAGCCATACAGATAATATCACCAGCCCCAGCAGCGTCAATTGAAACTATGGTTGTACCTTTCTTTTTCATTAGCTTCACAACCTATATGAAAGATGTTTATGTCTGCTTAGATGAGAACATCACACTTCGTAAACACGGCTGACCAAGTACAAAGCAATATGCACACAAACCTTTGCTTCTTCTATTTTCTCAGAGCCAGAATCAGTTTTGCGTAGTCCATTGACTCTGTCACCAACACGGACAACTCCAGAAGTTACTCTTCCAGTTAATATTCGTCCGAGATAGAAGTCCTTCTCCATCATTGAAACCTGGAAATCAGAAGAGAGAACGATAGTTAAATATCATTGCTAGGGCTTTAGCAGTTCAGACATTTTATACCCTTAAAATAATAGTTACGTATAAATGAATCTATTCAAATCTTGGCACATTCACTACATAACATGAATACGTTCAAACTAGGAAAGCCGAAGGTCATAAACTGAATATAATCTCATGAAGTGTCCAACCAATGTCTTCCTTTCCCGAGGAAATTAGTTTGACAAAATCACTTGTTCTTTCTTGAAATTTACTGACGGATATAGTTGCTTCTAAACTCACAACAACAAGTCTACTTACTTAACAAACATTCTAAGTTCAACCGATTTTTCTCTGAAGTCTACTGTGGAATGCCAAACAGAAATCAATGGGAACTGTGTTAGTTAACCTCGTCCAAAGTTAAAGAGCACAATGCAAAGATCAGCTACTTGATATTGGACAATCAGAAAAGTGAAAGAAATTGGCCAAGCAAATTTCATTCGCTGGAGTTTTATATTACCAGCATCAGAAATGGCTCATCAAGGTTTGCTTTTGGAGGCTGAACATGTCTTACTACGGCATCAAGCAAATCTGCCATATTCTTCGCATCTACAGGAGGGTCTTTGGTATAGGTAGAAGATGCCCACCCTTCTTTTGCAGAGGCATAAAGCACCGGAAAATCTAGTTGTTCCTCTAAGTAATGGAGAAAGAAGAAATGTTGATTTAGTAATGATTTGAAAATTAATTAGAATACATATATTAAACTTTGATATATTAATCACCTGTAGCACCACAATTTGCAAAAAGATCAAACACCAAACTCTCCACTTCATCACACCTCTCTTCCGTGACTGTAAATAAACGAAGCAAGAAAAAAAAGGATGAGAAACTAAACAAATTAAACAAGACCAACAAGTTTTACTAAGAAAGGGAGTGAATGCAATGCATACCTGAAGGTCGATCTACCTTGTTTAAGAGAAGGATTGGGCGTAGTCCATACTTCAAGGCTTTGGCAAGAACAAACTTAGTCTGTGCAAGAGGGCCTTCTCCAGCATCAACAACTAATATAGCTCCTTCAACCATACCAACGACTCGTTCAACCTATAATTCAAATACACAAAATAGTCACAAAGATAGCACCTATGTTCTACAGTAAGGAGTATCCTAATGTCAACAGACCATGAGTAGGTATTGAGAACTTCTAATTAATTTATCTTTTGTCCACTAATATGCATTTCTACTAAAAACGAGCATGAGAATCAAATAATACGCTAAAAGTAAGATCAGTATCATACCTCACCACCAAAATCTGCGTGACCAGGTGTGTCTACCATGTTAAGTTCGTTGTCCTTCCAAAATATTGATGTCACCTGTCGGAAAATTTGACATAAACTTTAAATGTCGTGTAACGTGGTGATAAATAACAAAATCTCAGGGAATCGGTAAAAGAACACATCAAGTTACAGACATAACAGAACAAACTGAGAAAAAAAAAAGAACAGAACATAAATATGCTTTGATAGAGTCTCAGAATCATTTTCAAACAGAACCATTTTCAAAATTGTGAAGTAACAATTAACTCTAATTCCAATCCAAACATACGAAAGGCGATACCTTTGAAGAAATAGTGATCCCTCGTTCACGCTCAAGATTAATAGAATCCATAGCACGCTCGTGAGGGATATCAGCACCACACTGACGAAGAAGCCTGTCCATAAGTGTTGTCTTCCCGTGATCGACATGAGCTATCACAGCCACGTTTCTTAGTCGATTAGGGTCAAGCGAGCTATTAGGAGCTCCGGCTGCAGCTGTGGAAGCGGTGGCTGCTGAAAAGGAGCGTAAGGAGGAGAGCGAGTATCCGAATTTGGAAGGTGATGAATGAGAAGAGAAGGATCTTCGAGTGGTGTTTGACCAAAGAGATCGAAGCAAAGGCCCCGCCATCTTTGTTCACGCGAAATGGTCTCTGATAGGGTTTTAGATCTAATCTCTGGTGACGATGACCAAAGGGTTTTTGGTCTAAAACTGTTTGGAATTTATTTGATCGTTATTTACAAAATAGGACATTATCACTTGTAGAATCTTATATTTTCCCTATACTTTTCAATTGCTTATATTACTCCCACAGTCCTATTTGATTATACAACCATGGCTTTTATAGTTTTATGTAGAAATTAAAACCTCTCATTATGTGATATTCGGTTTTTCCATTAATAATAGAAGTGATTCCGATAAGTTGATACATATAGCGAAGATGAACTGAGAATTTGACTCAGCTTATATGGATGAAGTGGTTTACATATTGTTATGTAATATTTGTAGGACGAAAAGGAGAATTCATGATAGATTTTTGCAAACTTTATAAATCTATTTATGATCTATCCACAAATGTTCTTAGAACTCTTTATTATTTTTTATTTGAGATTTGATAATATTTAATGTTGATCATATATATTGTATTATGGTAAAGTTTTGTTGGTATTTTGGTTTATGTGGATGATACCATATGATATTTTGGTTCTTTTTTGTAATTGACAATTCGGCTATTTAATTACTTCCAACTCAAGGATCTTGGTCATCTTCGGTACTTATCTATTTTGGAAATTGTTAGATAAAAAAAAAACCATTATGTTTGTCAACGCAAGTTACATCTTCGAGATGTTGTCTGATAATGTTTCTTTTGGTGGTAAACAAGGTCAATTCTCATATGCACCAAGGGACATATAGTTCATAAGATTGTTTGTTTCTTAAAGGAAGCATTGGACAAAGCTTGTTTTTACTTTGCTGCTCTAGACCTATATATTTGAGGTTTCACTGCTTATGACTAGGCAAGTTATCCACAATTTCGTATGTACTATGTATCTTGGATTTTATGTTCAATGAAAATTCATCCATTTCATTGTCTATCAAAGCTAAATACAAAGTTATGGCTCTTGGAATTTGTGAACATGTTTGGATTGCCTATATTATGTAAATATATATTTTGGTTTTATATTATGTAAATATATAAAGCATGCTTCTTATGCTCTCTCTGTGTACTCTACAGTGACAACACTTTAGCTCTTCATATTGCTCGGAATCTTATTTTCACGAAAAAAACTAAACACAGAGACATATATTTTCATATTGTTTGGCGTATCCGATATAGTTTTATGAAGGGTGTTTGATTTTGATTGTACCGGTTTGCTCTACCGCATTCCTGTCTGTTGGTTTAGGTTTGTTGGGTTACACTTACATATAGTACAATCCTTTTGTAACAAAACTGTAGATGGAAGTTGTAATCCTTTTGTTGAACTCTTCTAATAATCCAAGCACAATCCATAATCAAAAGGCCAAAGTAGTCATTCTCGCAGTAGATGACTTTTAAAAGTACGAACATTCTGTAGCTTTTAACGTCTTGTATAAAAATGATGATCATCGTTGGGAAAAATATTAATGATCATCATGTGACAACAAAGTACAAACTCCTTTAACCTAAATATATTATCATGTATTTCATCAAACCAAATATATGTACATATATATATACTATATGTAAAAGTGCCAAAAAGTGATAAATGTCATTCTCTATATAGCCCGCCTATCTATATGACTAAAACAATTATTTCAAGATGAATTATAGAAAAATCTTCTGTCAAACCCAATTAGACCAAGTAAAGCAGACTAAACTATCGAGATCCTTTGGTATCACTGTCACAAAGCATTGAATACTCAATAGCAACTTTTTCATAAAAATCCCAAATTTGTAATAAATTTGACTTTTCTATTAAATAGTCGCAACTTTTTAGCAAGCTAAGCTATATTACAAAAGAAAATTGGTATCTGCACAGATGATAATGAACACCTTTTTCTTCATTACTCATGTAATACGACCTATGCTTTTAACGTTCTTCAATTACTCTTTACTTAACCGAAGAAATAGAAACCGCAAGTAAAAACCAGAAAATTCAAACTCACTCGTAGAACAAAAATATGAGATTACAATATCCCAGCCTAACGCCAGTACTAAACCAAAACACACATAAAACCCATCTTTTCAAATATCACAATCTTGATGATCAATGCAAAGATGATAAGAAACAAACAAGCAAAATTGAATAATAATAACAAACACTAAATGAGTAATAATAGTCTTGAATCATAAATATATGGATAGATGGTAATACTAATTAATATAGCGCTTACTCTAGCTCCATTCATCACATTAATTTCCTCCTTCTTGTTCAATGCATGTCATCATGAATTTGAACCTCCATGGTTGTCTGAAAGAAATACATGTGGTAATTTAATTATGAAAGATTTAATTATTGTCTGGTTTCTTGATTAATAACCTATTATACTTAAAATATATAAATACATTAAAAAGAAGAAGCAAACCTTAGTTTAGAGGTGTGAGTTTGGAGGAGAAGAAGAAGAGTTTGGTTGAGTAGCTTCTTCTCCGTGGAGTAGTCTTGTAGTGTTGGGGAAACTAAGGCCTTGCATCATCATCATCCCATGAGAACCATACTGTGATGATGAAGCAAACATCGAAGAAGCTTGATTCTGATGATGATGATGATCCGACGTCGTTTGATGATGATCCCAAGAACGAAACGAATGAGGGAATAAACTGGACTGAAGGGTACCCCTTTGTTGTTGTTGTTGTTGGCCACCAAGAAACACTTGTTGTTGCTGACTATTAAGCAATGTCATCATCGACGGTTGATGATGATGATGGTGAGGATGATGATTCACCATGAAACCACCATTACTCCTTTCTTCTTGTTCTTGTTGTTGATGTTCTGATGAGGATGATGACGTCATAGTTAAGTCGTGATGATTCCATCCAGAGATTCTCCCGAACGTGTCGAAATGAGTCGTGGTGAAATTGTTGGTCTCGGGAACTACGACTGTGTTGTTGTTCCCTTGAAATGGGTGAAGAGAGAGACCAAGATCTTGGCTAAGGTTTGGTGGTGGTGTTGTTGTTCTTGAGACCATGTTGTTGTCATCCTGATGAGGGTAGTTTTGGAAATTGATGTTTGTACCACCACCACCGTTTGTTGTTGTCGTCGCCGGGAAAAACGTTTTCATTGCGTCTTCAGGATCAAGATTGGCCGCCACGAACTGCGTTTGGTCATTGTTCTCTCTTTGGAAAACCAAAGTGGGAGATTCCGGTTTAGTATTCACCGGTTCTTGACGAGTAGTAGTAGTAGTAGTCTCCCCGAGTTCAAGCTTATCAATAGCGGTTTTGGCTTTCTTGATGAGCCAATCAACGGCTTTGCTAGGCCGGTCATAACCTAACCGGTCTTGCACATCGTAGAATTGAATCGCCGTGTGAGCTGAGAGTCTCACGCGCCGGTCACGTGGACCCTTTGATGTGAACACTTTGCTATGACGGTCTTTGCGTCCAGTGGCTCGGATTATGTGACCGCCTTGAACCTCAACTATCTCTCCTCCTCCTTCTCCGACGCTATATCCTTTAAGTCCCATTATTTTTTTACCTTTCAAAATGACATTCCAAGAGTTGTTTTAACTTGGAAGAAAAACTTGCGTGCCGTTTTTGTTGCCCACTTGCTTTGTTTACCTCTTCAAAATGCTTGCCGTTTTGTTGTTATTGTGGTGTTTGGTGTGTAGTGAGTTAATAACATCTGATGCAGGCTGGACACAGCTACCTGAAAGCTGCTACAAGAAGCAACTCTTCTATGCAGATCCCCAAAAGATCTGCCATGGCAGTCACAAGATTCAATGACCCAACATACCCAAATCAAAAAAGGGAAAAAATGAAGAAATATTTAGAAGAAAAGAGATTGGAATCTTTAGTCTAGGGTTTTCCCAAAGAGATGAGAATTTGGACAACAAAATTGATATTAAAAATAAAAGAGCGAGAGAGAGAGAGAGAGAGAGAGAGAGATGCTACTTTAATATATTGATATGTTTAGTTGGTCTAAAATCGAAGGACAAGAAGAAGAAGAGGAAAAAAAAGAGAGAGAGTATACTATTAGATTGTTGGTGGAAAGGATAGCAGAAGTTAAGGGTTCAGAATAGGAAAGTAAACTAAATAAATACCCTTTTGCTTTCAACCTTTTGTTCCTTATTATAAGATTCCTATTTCACATATCAACATGTGTCCTTGTTAAGTTCTTAGCCACATATTTGTTTATTTCAAATTTTTTTGTTACAGAAAAATTCCTCAATCATTATTCTTCAATCATGCGTGCCATATCGAATTCTTGAAACATACATAACTATATATATCATATAATAAGGAATATAGGAAAATTGAAAAACATCAATAAATGAACATATATCATATCTTAGTTACACCAATTTGTAATATTTTGTTTGGTTAATGTCAAATCCTCCTTCACTAATTAATTAAAACTTGAAAAGCATATGTTTCACACAACATACACACACATTGGTCGGCTTAGGATTACATGCTAATCAAAGTCGACAATGGAATAATTTGACTCTAGTATGATTTTTTTTTTTGGTAAGCTGAGGGGTGGCAATTGCCTACCCCAATTTATTAAGAACAAACTACAAAAAATTACAATAAAACAGCTCGAGGGAACTCTGTTCCATTAACATCTGCGAGCAAAAGTAAACGGACTCCCTCTGGGCATGCATCAAAACAATGAAGCCCTAGCGGCAAGGTAAAGGCATAGTTTGCTAACCCGTCAGCGAGACGGTTAGCTTCCCTATACACGTGTGACACACGGACTAACCAGTCCCTCGTAAAGAAGCCTTGGCACAACCGTACCAGGAAGGACAGCGGATGAGCGTTGCTTACCCCTGTGCTTAAAAAACCCACCACCAACTTGCAATCCAAGTCTAACTCCACTCGTCGAAACCCCTTGTCCCACGCAATGAGCAGCCCATAGTAGGCGCCCCATAACTCGGCTAATGGCGCTGCACAAGATCCAATGTTTAGTGCAAAACCACCTAGCCACTCCCCCTGCCCATTCCGGATGGCCCCTCCTGCCGCAGCCAGCCCGTGATTCCCACGGGACGCTCCATCCGTGGTAATTTTCACCCACCCATCGCTTGGAACCTGCCACCTGATCATTCTTTCCACCCGCACACCATTAGGCCGGTTACCAACAGCACCAACATGTACTCTCCTCACCTCCTCCGCCATGTCTTTGATGAACTTCAGCCTGTCCCGACAAATCTTTCGTTCCCCAAACACATCACAACACCTCCACTTCCAAGCCCACCAAATTCCCATACCAAAAAGAGTAGGCCAAATCCCCTTTACTGGATCCATATTTGTAAATAACCACTCCAATAAAGACTGGCTAAAAAACTCATGATGTCGTCTCAGTGGCAGCAACCGACGCCAAATCGGTTCCATAGCGGGGCAGTCACGCAACACATGGAGTATTGTTTCCTCGGCTCCATTACACACCGAACATATAGCATTCTCACTCAAATGGCGCCGGACTCTCTCCACATTAGTCATGATCACATTCTGGCTCACCAACCAAATAAACACCCGTACTCTCTCAGGCGTGATCAGCTTCCAGATTCTGTTAAAGAAGCTCCCCATATTCGGCCTGTCTCCAACGTCACCTTGTAGGAGGGAATACGCAGAGCGGACTGTGAAGGCCCCATCCTGTGTACCCTTCCATGATATCTCGTCTCCATTACCCAGAAAAACCTGAACCACAACCGAGAGCAACCGCCTCTTAACTGTCTCTGGCAGATACAAACCCAGAATTTCCAGGTTCCAACCTGATCCCGGCAACCAATAATCGGCTGCCACCTTTATTCTCTCCCCCTCCGGTATCATATCAGTCCCAAGCTCCACCAACGGCTCCTGCAACAGCCAGCGATCCAACCAGAACCTTATTGTGCACCCATCTCCAGGCACCCATCCAACGCCCTTAACCACCACTTCCCGGAGCCCTACTGCCACACTTCTCCACGTGGAGGACCATCTTGGTTGTGGTTTCAGCCAGCTAGTATCTTGTACTCCACCCACTTTGTACTTTTTGCGAACAACCCGTGCCCATAAGCTCTCTTTATCTTGAAGCAGACGCCACCCCACCTTGGCTACCAAGGCCTTATTCATATCACGAGCAGACCGTAATCCGATCCCTCCCTCAGCTTTCGGCTTACATATCTTACGCCAAGATAGCAAGTGTTGTTTTTTCTTCTCCATAGTACTCCCCCAAAGAAAAGTTCTGGAGTATCTATCCAAAGTATCAAGCGTAGAGACCGGTAAAAGAATCGCACTCATTACATGAACCGGGATAGAAGACAGAACCGCTTTTGTCAGAGTGATTCTCCCTGCCAAGCTCAAAGATCGGCCCTTCCAACCCGCCAACCGAGCTGAAACTCTTTCCAACACTTCTCCAAACGTCTCCTTATTCATTCGTTTCTGTAAGATTGGCATACCCAAATACTTCCCCAGCTCTTTAGTGCAACCAATCCCACTCTCTTCACTTATCAATTGCTCCATTTCTCTACTCACATTGTGAGAAAAAAATATTTTCGACTTCTCTAGGCTGACTTTCTGTCCCGAGGCCTCACAGAACCGTTCCAACACCCGACGAATGATCCTAATTTGCGCTACCGAAGCTTCTGCAAAGAGAATCAAGTCATCTGCGAAGCAGACATGTGACAACTTCGACCCCCCACATGACACTGCTATCGGTTTCCATTCTCTCTTTCCAACTGACGCCTCTATCAAATGACACAGTCTCTCCAAACAGAGTACAAACAAATACGGCGACAACGGATCCCCTTGTCTCAATCCCCTAGCCGGTACAAAAGAGTCTGTTCTCTCACCATTCCACAGTACACTCATTGAAGGGTCTGTAACTCCTGCCATTATTCTGCTTGTCCAACCCTCAGACAGTCCAGCAGCTTCTAACGTTTCCTGAAGAAAATCCCATCTAACACGGTCATAGGCCTTTTCAAGGTCCAGCTTGAGTAACATCCAGCCTTTCCGCCCCTTCTTCCTCCTCATAGAGTGGACTGCCTCTTGTACTAACACAATGTTATCAATGCTCAAACGCCCAGGGATGAAACTCGCTTGGGCCGGCCCAATTAGCTTAGAGATGACATTCTTCAACCGGGTCACCATCATTTTCGTAATTATTTTGAATAAAACATTACATAAGCTCACCGGTCTAAACTGCTGAATGCGTTCCGGCTTGGCCACTTTAGCTATTAACACAAGCAGAGCATCATTCGTGGAAGCTGGTAAAACCCCTGTCTCGAAGAATTCCAACACAAATCTCGTCACTGAGGGTCCCACTGTCTCCCAACACTGTTGGTAGAAGACTGGTTGATAGCCGTCGGGTCCTGGTGCCTTAAACCGTCCCATACTCTTCACCGCACTAACCACTTCAGCCTTCGTAAAAGCTTGGAGCAACGCTGCCTTCTCCGCCTCTGATATGGATGCAAAGCCACCAGTTGGCAACATATTTCGGACTTCACTAACATCTTCCAACGAGTACAGCCGCTTATAATATGTTAAAGCCATAGCTTCCAGCTCCACCTTATCCGTCACCCACCTATCATCATCTCCTTTTAATGACTCAATCCTATTCCTCCTTCTGCGGATAATTGTTGAGGTGTGAAAGAAAGTTGTATTTCGATCACCCAACTCAATGTATTTCTCCCGTGACTTCTGAAACCACAAAGTCTCCTCTTGTTCCAGCACCAAATCCATTTCCTTCAATAGGACCTCCTCTTTAGCTAGCAAATCATCAGACAACACCACTCCCAACAGGTCCTGAACCTCTTTTATATCTGCCACCAACTTTTCTTTGCGCACGTGAATGTCCCCAAACACTTCTCTATTCCATTTTCTCAACTTCCGCTGCAACTCTTTCAACGCATCGGGCGTGGGACAAAGTCACACTCCAAGACAAACTCAGCAGCTCTTTAAAGCCCTCATGGTTCAACCATGCCGCCTCAAACCTGAATGGGCGCCGACGAGGATCGACCTGCTGAAGCGGTTCCAGCTGGACATACAAAGGAGCATGATCTGACGCCATGAAAGGTAAATGGGACACTACAGCCTCCTGCCACTTCAACCTAGCATGGGCACAAACAAAAACTCTGTCCAGTCGTTTAGCCACTACAGTACTCTCTTGTCTCCCTCTCCGCCAAGTAAACTTATTGCCCTTAAACCCTAAATCAATCAAGGACAACTCATTTATCCAGTCTCCAAAAGCCAAAGAGTCTGGCGACAACCTCCCGTTTCCACCCATTCTCTCATCCACCCACAAAATGGTGTTGAAATCCCCTCCAATAAGTAGTGGTCCTTCCAACCCATTCACGACATCTTTTAACTCTCCCCAAAGACCACTTCTACGACTCACTGACGGCGCCGCATACACCACAATCAGATGCATATGATCCCCATTACTCACCACCTTCGCATGAATAAACTGATTGGTTGCCACCACAATATCCACTTCCCCCACACCCGACTTCCACAACAACCACAACTCTAGTATGATTGATGTAGAGTCCCAATTATTTTATGTTTTATTTTGTTAAAGTCACTTTTATTTTTATGGATACTATATATACAGGGAGAGAGAAGAGATTGTATGTGTTTCATTCATGTGGATAACTATGATTAAGGCCTAATGTTGAATGAGATTCGCATTTCGAGGAGCAAAATGTGTTAGGAACTTATGATTAAGGTCATCGTCTGAGAAATCTACCTTTCCTTTTAATTACAATTCTACCACCTATAAAGAAGAAGAAAAAAACTTTATTCATTTTATGATTAATTTTTATATTTAAGCCGTTGATAATGATACACAACAGCTTTTTCTCGTTCCACTAAAAAGAGAGGGCAATGAAATAGACTTACGTTTCAGACTCTGTTTTCCCTTCTTACCACAACCATACGTTATACATTTGAATATTAGTTTGGAGTTTTGGAATAATGTCTAGATATTTTTGTGCATATTCGTTGGTTTTAAAATTGAAGCTATATATATGAAGATATGTATATAGTAATCGTTTTGTTCCCAAATTAATAGAAAAATAAAAATAAATCCCATATTTGCATAAGAATCAATTATGAAAATGCCATTTTTTGGGATGACATTTGTGGATTTTGCCCCTTTTTGAATAGTTTGTAGATTTTGCCATTTTTCAGGTTACGGAAATATGATTTAACATGCGTTTTATTCATTATGTTTGGGTTTAGTTGGTTGTGGTTGTTCTTAGGGTTTAGTATTTTGTGTAAACTATGTATTTTTACCAAAAAAAATCTGAAATCCATACATTTTTAAGTCTTAGAAAATGGCATATCCGTAAGATTTTAATAAAAATGGCAATTTCAAAAGATCTCTATGAAAAATGACAAAATCAACAATAATCCCTTTGCATAATTAATGTTGTCACTTGTATTTAATGTTGTATATGCCAACTTTGTATGTTAAAATCCATGTGTGTAATTTAGTTTTTTTTATCAACTAAATAATCTTGATAAAAATTTGTGTGAAACTTTTTCCAATTGGTGTTCCACATCCGAACTTTTTCTTTTTGGTAAAAGATTAAATTTTTGTTATTTTAAAAGTTTGACAGAATTACAAGGCTTACAAAAAAACAATCTATAAAAATTAAATATAACATTACAACTCAAAATACGACATTACATCCAAACTTTTTTTTACTTAACAATCAATATATTCGAAGCTAGTTTATTTACTCTAAAATTTTCATCAAATTAGAATCATACCTATAAATTATTCATTTAACATATGTCCGTGTAGATGCAAACAATAAAAAATTATTTGGCTTGATACAAATTTGGTTGTCTTTGTTTGTGTTTATCAAAGATCACAATTGAAATATAATTAGAACAAAAACAGAAATGAAAGAAAAAGTGTGAAAATGTCGTCAACTTGAATACTCCCAAAAGTTAAAGAAAAACAATGCATGATATTTAGATTAATGTCTTTAGAAAAAGCATACGCGCATGCAATCTGCCTTCATATCAAAAGATTCCACATTATACTTCCCAAAGTCGTGAAACTTAAGTAAACCCTACACCTTCTATATCTTATCCAACATATCCACTTTTTCAATAAACCATTTCCAATTTTAATTCATGCTTACTAAAAATACTTCTGTAGTTGACTATTGATCTTGGCCTATGAATAAGTTTGGCGAATTAAGTGGCTCGAACCTTCCTTGTAAGTATTCTTCTCACATGCATTACTATTTAACAAAAAATAAATTAAACCTATTTGATCTTAAAGAGAGACCCTTGCGACATGTTTTCGTTTACTGTTTTATCTAGAGTTTTCATCTGTTCAAACTCTAAATAAAAGAAAAAAAACAGAAAAAAATTATTGAAGGCATTAACTGAAAATTGATAATTTGAGTCCTTTTTCCAACTGGAAAGTAGGCTGTATCTAGATAGGAAGAACTAGGAAGCGTCGAGCATAATGTAATACAAATGTATAATAATTAAAGTGTTGGGCATCAGGGAACCTAACTTAATAATTTCTACTTAGGCTCCTTAGCTTTTTCATTTCTCACATCAACCATTTTCGTAGACTTAGCTTACTAGTTGATAATTCACAATCATCTTTCTTAAAATTATTTTTGTGAGTAATTAAGTTGTATAGAAAATACAGTATGCTATATGTATTTCTAAAATCTATCTAGCTCAACCTTTTTCTACATGATAACGTTTTTAACTTTGTGTATTCAAAAGTATATGAACCAAAGATTCTCTGATAGATATATCATAGAAATGATTTTTATATTTTCCCAAATAATTGTTAACTAACTTCAATAGTTTAACTACCAATATACTAATGAAAATTATTTATATTATAGTAAACAAAAACTATTTCACACCCACACCCACATATATATATATATATATATATAACTATTACAAACATAAAATATCATTTGAAACATATTAACTAGTGTAGATTACCATATAGAAATGTATATAACACAAAAATGAAAAGTATTAGGGGTGGACATAAAAACAAAACAGTCGAAAAATTATGTTTAGGAAAAAATAATAAGTTATTAATCTAAAAATTATTTGGTTAATTTCTTATCTTATTTTATATTTGTTTTGTTTTGGGTCAGAAAACTGAAGTATTATTTATATTTCATATTTTTATTTTTATTTTAGTTATATAAATTTTTAGGGCTTATTTTTTCCCCACCACAATTGAATAAGAATAATATTATACTCCTTAGAATGTAGTATAGAGTTTTAAATTTTAACTAGCAACAAGTTGATATTTTTTACTATAAACACTACCAATATAATTGTTAACCAACTTGGTTACTTAAACAATTTGAACAATCAATTCATAGTTAGAAAAAAAAAATCCGGTTAAAGGAATTTAAATTACTGTCATTTAAAAAAATTGATACCTCTGCAAACAACATTTGTTCTTTAGCCAGAGAGTTAAACTGTCAGTATCAAGACAGAGAGATAGTAATCAATGCGATTTATTACTTGCTAAAAGGTTCACGGTACAAAAGAAATACATTGTGATATTGCAAGTTCCATGATTAATATAAAAAAAAACGGTAAATTGTATGCAAAAAAAAAGGTGTAGGGTTAAGGCATATACTGTGTTGCAGACCTTGAAGACGAGAGGACGGTGGCAGAAATGGACCCCTCCTCCATCTTTACTTCTTCTTCTTTTCTTTTTTTTCCATGTTTTTTTTTATTGGTTTCTTTTATCAACTTTTTCACTTTAGTCTATAGTTAGTACGACGAAATATTAAAGTTAAAACACTCAGGCCAACGCTACTATCTATACCAAGCTCTAGCTTTCGTACAAGAACATTGAATGATTGAATCAAATTTTTATCTATACCAAGCTTTAGCTTTCGTACAAGAACATTGAAGGATTGAATCAAAATTCATATATGATTACGTTTCATTTAATAAAAAATATATCCACTAATGTTTGTTCATTTATACGCATGTAATGCTTCCTATTTCTCTATTGTATGATTGAGTAGTGACCACAAGTACATATATACGCATGTAGTGCTTCCTATTTCTCTTGACGATTTCATATTGGCTAACTTTTCTCAATCTTGTGCCGGTACCCTTCTATTATTCGACATCTCATTCCGGTAATTTACTCTTCTAAGGTAGATATATGCTTCTCCACTGATGTGTTCTGAGAACTCAAAATTTGTCGTGACGACTTGAGTTGATTGTGCCTCACATTATAACATTGAATTATATGCATGTAAGACACTCAAAATCTAGTATAGGAGAAAACTATTTGAAAGATTTATGACGTTAATTAATCAAAATTTCTTGTCAGAAATTCTACTAATTTATTTGGTAGTTTATATATATATAAAAGACTCCCAAAACTTTGGTTTTAAAAGTTTATGAAATGTGGGAACAACAAGATTTTGGTCTATTGCAACATATCTATGCGGGAACATCAAGTATACAAAATGCAAAAAATTAATTACTATATTTTGATAGTATGTTGTCATATAATTTTAAAAATCTAAATACTAAATTCCGAAAAGATTTTTTTCTGTCTCCGTCAATGAATAGTGCAAATAGAATGAAAAACACTGTTTGAACAAAAAAGAATGAGAAATCCTAATATATGGGAAAATTTTAAAAAAATACTAATAAACAGTCGAATTGGTGAAAGTATAGAAGTAAACAACAAGGCATCAAGAAGATACGGATAGAGAGAGGAAGAAGTGAAAGGAACCAATGAGAGATCTCGTGATCCAAGATGATGATGGTTTTAATGCTATTTTCTGTCTCTATAAGCTTTTGCGTTTATTTTGGCATTAAATATATTACGTACCCAACAGCCTAACATTTTTGTTTTATTCACATTATATAAGACAAAAAAATTTCTATCTAAATTTGAGCAATACAGCTTATCAAATGCTGTAAGCTATTTTTTTCTTTACCCTCCCATCCCCAAAAGAATTAGTAGGAATATTCATAAATGTTTACAAAAAATAAAAAAAAAATTGATTCACCAAGAATTATTCAACGATCGAAAAGAAGAATAAATGTAAAAGAAAATGATCATATAAAGAAGGGGGAAAAAATCTAAAAATAAGAGAGCTTAAAAAGGAGTTGTTGAGTCGACAAGTCCCGATCGTGAGTTAAATAGATAGGCTGAAAATAAATATGTAAGGCATTTATGGCGCGTGGATATTACGTTTCAATCAGCTACAATCACACTTCTTTTTTTGTCATAACATTTCAAATCCTTGAGCTTTTTTTTTTGTTTTTCTTACGATCTTACCAAACTACAAATCTAGACGATTTCACGGATACCACAGTTTTGTCTTTGTTAGTTTTTGCAATATCTGGATAAAATTTAGATTGAAGTTCACTAGTTCAGACTAAGCTCAAAACTATAGAAACTCGTATTATTTGTCTTGCAATTTAAAATATCTATTAAAATCGATGTATAGTTCTTTAACAACTTTTCTTTATCGATGTATAGTTCTTTAACAACTTTCATTTTTTTTTTTTTTCAATGTATAGTTGTATCGACGAGCTAAATATGTATTCTATCACCAGATTATTACAAATTTACTAACAAATACTACAGCATAGTTAGTAAGGGGCTAAGGGCTGGACAGCACCGTGAAAACTAATCCACCAATGAAGAATGATGCAATTTTAATACATAGGGCAACGAATGAAGAATGACGTAATTGCTCATAGGTGTCAATTAATTAGCTAATGGAAATTTGGATGTAATATAAAAATATACATATATATATATATATATATATTAATATATGTATAACCCTTTCATATACATTTATTAGTGAAATAAAATGGGTAAAAAATTGTTTTCAGCTAAACTAACTAGCTAAAGCCTTTTAACAAAAAAATAAACTAACTAGTTCTATCATATGCTACACATCACAACTAAATATTCCATGCGTAGAATGTAAAGCACGTCGAACTCTCTTTCCCACTTCTTTTTTTGTATTGAACCCTCTAGCTCAGCCAGGCGCTCTGCGTAACCCGATGCTTCAATTGAGGTAAACCAACTACAAAATGGGAACGTAACTCAACATCATGTTTAATAGATACATCAACAAAAACATAATTATTAATATGCAGTAAATGTTTTACAATATATTTATTATACAGTTTCAGTTTTCAGTGGATAAACAAAAAAAGTAAACTCATAAAGTATAGCTCTCAACTTGACAAAAAAAGAGATATATCTTCACAGCTAATATAGAAGGGGATCATTTTATGGAAATTTGCATTTATAACATACAAAAATATTATAATTAGGTAACTAACCAAAATAAATAGTCCAATGATATTGTGTGTATTTCCTATATTTTAGACATAACTGACCCTAAGATAAAACCAATCAACTCGCCGGTACCGATTACAACGTCGTCACCACCACAAAGTCACTACCACCATCACCGCCATCATCATCACCACCATCGTAATCACCACGTCGTCACTACTAAAACCACCAGACCGTTACTATTTATCACGGATATCACCGACACCACGGCACCACCATCATCATGCCCTTAGTCCCTCACCATCACCATCGCAACCACCACGGCACCACCATCATCCCCATGAAATCACCATCATCCCTATGTCATCACCATCACAAAGCTAAGTCACCACCACCATCACAACGTCAGCACCACCACCATCACCACCACAAAGTCACCGTCACCACCACAACGTCATCACCGCCAGTCCGCCACCATCGTAACCACTACGTCGTCACTACCTAAAACCACCACACGTCCACACCGTTACTCTTTATCATGGATATCGCCGACACCACGGCACCACCATCATCCCCATGTCATCACCATCACAAAGTCACCACCACCATCACAACATCATCACTGCCACCATCGTAACCACCACGTCATTACTACTAAAATGTCGTCAAATTTTTGACAACAGAGGTTAAAATCGTCATTGACAAAGTCCATATGTTATTCTCTTAATTTCGCAAGTTATAGTGCTATATCCTTAAATATTTTATCATAAATGGTTATTGCCTTAATTCACCCATCATTTTAATCTAATAAGATGATAAGAAAAGAAAAGAAAAAACACCTAGAACACACTAATTGCTGGATTAACTACCTTTCTGCTACCAAAGTATTAGAAAGCCCTAAGTAGAGAGGGTCCACTAGAAAAGCCCAAAATCTGGAAGAAATAAAACTTGGGTTACTACCCGGGCTTAGAAAGTTAGAAACTTAGAATGAAAGAATCTCTTGCATGTTTTCGACAAAGGAGCTTGGTAGTTGCGGCCTTGCGGGCATAGGTTTCCTGATTTTGAGGACCACATAATATCTTCAATATGGGGATAAAAACGAGTTACCAATTTTTGCGAGTAGTTTTGTTTTCACCAGCTTAATCGAAACTTAAACATATCTCATATATGCATCTCTCCAAGATATTATGTATAATTAAAGAAGGAAGAATGTAACCAATACTAACCGTATCCATGGATTCCCCGTATCTATCTAATGATCTAAATATTTTTGAATTATCACCAGTTCTAAATATGAAAACCATAACCGACCGAACATGACTCGAAACCAAATCAGACATTTAAAATATCCAAACGAAACCTAAACTTCAAAATCCAAAATCTCGAAATTCGAATGAATATGATTGGAATTCAATCCGAGTATTCGAATGCCTAGGAGGAGGCTAGGACTAGGGTTTTTTTTAGGCTAGGACTATTTATCTTATAAAAAGAAAAGAAGAGGAGAGTTGTGACTTGTGAGTAACCTATTTCAACTAGTTTACACAATATAGTTTTTTTAATGTTTTCAATTGTTTTTATCTTTTAATATAATATAATCTTTAAGCTTTTTTCGTAAGCATAAAAATTTAAGAGCGAAAAGTTGACTTACAATGTGTATATATATTTTACAAAACAAAGTTGTGTCGCTTTGGGTCGCTTCCACTTTTTGTTGGGTTAAATCGTAAAATATAGAATTATTTCTTTTTCTTTCATATTCGATAGTAAATTGCAACATCAACATGTTTATTTTTAAAACAAATGATACCATATTTATATTCGGAGGTGTGACTTACTTTTTCTTTTATAGTACGGACACTTTCATTTCTTTCCAATCCAAAAAAACTTAAATAGTATAAAAATTTAGAAAATCATTAAACAACGTAGTACTATAGTGGTTAATTATGTCATATCTTATAATTAATAAATCGCCAATCGACATCAAATCCTAAAGTGCCCCCTTAAGAAGTGGAGTAGAGTCAATGATAATAAAAAATTATTATTATAGTGTTTAATATGGTAATCCATCGACCATTTATAGACAAAGGCCCCTACATATTTTTGGATAAATGCCGAAAGCTTATATATTTTATGACATGTTGACAAAAAAAAAAATACACTCATCAATTTACTTTATTCACTAGTATAAGATTTTTTTATTTGATTGCGCCACATTTTGACCTTTAATTTTATATCATTATTTAGTTTTTTACTTTTCTCAATATTCCGAAGATAAAATTCAGATTTTCAATAAAACTTCCTTGATAGTAAAGTTTTTGTTTGATGAAAGCCATTGGATTTACATCTATATTTTTATAATAATCCAATAGATTTATAATTTATGTGCAACTAAAACACAAATTACCTTTGAACAACCATTTTTTCTTTTTCTTTTTCATTTGCGAACAATTTAGTAATCTAGATCTGGCATCGATCAGTATGTTCCACTCGAAACAGAACGGTAGTTCGATAAAATTGTGCTACTCAGTGAGGGATATCAGGATTAAGATAAAAGTTAGGAGAGATGACGGAAACATATATACCTCATTCGATGATGTTCTTAGAAATGTTCTTAACATTTATGAGATGTCATGATTGGTTCTCTAAAACAGCTTACATAACATTTATGAATAGTTGCGGTTACATACATTTGACACTAAACAGTATTTTCATCCTGCTTTTTATGAAAGCACCTTTTTTATTTTCTTTTAAACAGCATTTTAAATCAAAAGTTTATTCTTTCTAATATTTGCGGTCACACTAGCTAATTTACTCCTTTAACGTTTACTTAAGAAAATTAACATAAACAACAACAAAATACCATTAGATAGATTTAGCGGATATGATATATACATACTTAACGAACATGTTGGTAAGTTTCAAGAGTAATTCTATCATTTTTTTAAAAAGGGTTTAGTAATTATATAATTTGAGAATGAGTAACCCAAAACCCACGAAGCCTGTCACATCTACTCCTGATGATAGAGAATAAAATCTAAAGTAGGTTCCTAAAAAGCTTTGTAGATTATATAACTTGAATTTTCTGTGATTCTACGTTGGATTTTATCTAAAAAAACAAAAACAGTTTTGATTGGTAAAACTCTTACCGTTACACTAAGAAGTGTACTATTCATTTTTTTTTTCTTTCTTTCTTTGATAAGCTGTTCGTTTTGTTACCAATAACAAAACTAGTAAAATATAGTGGTACTAAAATCTATATCACTATTTTGCACCGTTGTTTTTTATAACTCTCTAAACTTTATTTCCTATTAGCTCTAATTAGTAACTATGTACTGTTTTGGTACATGATAAACTGCTATGATACAAAGTTTACTATTTTAGACTTTTTTGTTATCATCAATCATAAAAACATATTTTCATTATTGTTTTTACTATTAACTTTTACTGTTTTTACCGCTTCTAAGTATTTTGATATAGTTGATCACTTTCTCATTTTATGAAAAACTTTTTACTGCTTTATATCACCATTCAAATATAATTCACATATTACGTTTACTGCATTTTTTTATACAATCGCTAGAAACTCTTTATTTTTGGTCACCAATCAAACCACATTACATATATTATATTACTAGCTCTATGATAAGTGATGGATCAACGTAAATTATTTTATGAAACGTCACTAGCTCTATCAATAAAACAACATAGCTTTTTCTTTTAATTTCCCTCTTCTCTACTTGCTTTCATAGCTTTTTGTTTCATACTTCAAGATGGAAGTGGACGCGGCAACCACTTCATCATACACAGATTTTTGTAATAGATATAGTTCAATGCATTACATACTGTATATCGTTTAAGGTTATTAGTTCATCCTTTGGGTGATTTGGTCTGACTAGAAATCCGAACTAAAACCTAGCTTTTCCAGCCGTAACTGATTTATGTCATCCGGCCTCAAGCTGATCGAAAATAAGCTAGTATGATAAAGAAAAGTTGGTCCAGCAAGTTTTGAAATGCTCCGACATCGATCTGGGTGGACAAATGGTTTAATTTATTTTGCAAAGAGCCAAAGACCAAGCAATACAACCAGCCGGAAACAATACAGACGGTCAAGCCTTCACTTTATAGATGAGTAGGCGACAATGTACCTAGTGCATGGAAGTCGAACCAAAAGAATATCGAATTTACGCGTTTCCCTAGATCCAACTACTACCATATCGCATCCGCTCCAACCGAATTTATGTGTTTATTACTACATAATCCATAAAAGGTTTTTGTATTGTAATATTCACCATGGCTTAAACTGAGTTTTTATACATTTTACAAGAAAAACTTAACAAATAAAAAAACATTGTTCTCAAAATCGTAAAATTTCAGGGGCTGGTGTTAGTTGAGGTGTTATTTGGTCATAAACCAAAATTTTGTCAAACACGTTTCGACTCATTCCCAGCTCCCTAACACCTAATATAGTTCCAATCTTGAAAATGATAGGTGAACGTGCAATTTATCACGTAAACCGTTCTCAAATATTTACTTAAAACATGAGCACACAAAAAACGTTAAGAATATGTCAATGCTTTTGCTTGGCATGACCATTTTGTTGGGATGTGTTAACACAAGAGGTTTCATGAATTATTATTTGTTTGGAATGAAGAAATATGATACATAAAGTATATATGTGTGCATAGCTTCAAATCGTTTTTACTTCAAAGATGGTTTGATTCTTCACCTTTGGAAGACACCCTGTATTAACCATCGGCCAGGACTATGTTAACAAGTCGCAAACTACATATCTTCTCGCTTTAATTAAATTGAAAACTTATTACATCTTTCTCTTATGTAGATAATTAAGTAAAATAATTAGAGAGAGAGGTTTTACTTTTATAAATGAGAAAAGGACCTTTCGTAGCAACGGCCTTTCAAGAGTTCGTAGGGAAAAGGGAAATGGCATCTTGGGGATCGACTTGTAGGCAATACATGACAAGCCAAACTAGATATCTGACTAGATTTCAACTTAGTGCACACATGAGTATGCAACTCAAACTTAAAAAACAAACTTTAATTTGATCACAAATCTTGATAACCACTGCCGCTAATATAGTTTACTTAAGTTTTTAAAAATACACATTTAGATTAGTTAGACAGGTCAACATTCATTAAGCATTGGCTTAACTATATAAACCTATACTTGGAAGCATGTAAGATATCACATTTAATTCTGAACCTCCAAAGACTAGCTTGAAGAGGGATTAGTAGGCAATATTAATAACAATTAACTGAATATGGCAAGTTTCAAGTTATGGGTTTGCCTTATATTGCTTCTACTCGAGTTCTCGGTGCATCAATGCCGACCACTGGTTGCGGAAGAGAGCCCTTCAGATTCAGGTAACATAAGAAAGATTATGAGGGAACTTCTCAAAAGATCAGAAGAGCTGAAGGTAAGATCGAAAGACGGCCAAACGGTTCTAGGCACCCTTGATTCAAAGCGGCTCAGCCCTGGTGGGCCGGACCCTAGACATCACTAAAATGATGAGTAGTTTTATAACCTTTTGGTGAGGTATTCAAACTTGTAATATCAGCTGAGGGCATTGCATAAGCGTTATTGGTGTAACTCTAAGGCTACCATCTTGTTAACATTGAGGTGAAATTAAATCTTGAAGTATGTTCATCTAAGGTGAAGCGTACTAGATAATGTGCTTGTTTGTATTAAGTTTTCTTTTGTGCTTCCCAAAATTATGAGGAATTGTCATTTATCTTCTTTTTTAATATTAATTGTACCGGATGGGTACGGTTACATTACCACCATAAGTCCACTCCAGTCTCCAGGGTTATAACTTATATCAATAATTTCAGAAACTAATTTCGTTAAACTTATCCACAATTCAAATAAGAAAATAAATAACATTTAAAACAATTAGGAATAAATAGAACTTTTCTTACAGTACTAGTTATAAGCTGATCATGATCAAATTAATTAAGAGTTTGTACCGCATCACACTAAATTAAGATTGATTTCCACTAAATGTATTTTATACTATTTCAATTGGTGTTATTTTTTGTTTGACAGTAAATTATGAGCTTTATGTGAGTAACTTTTAAATTGAATTTTTCCAAAAACATTTCATCAAATGCTACACTTCTAATGTATTTTCTGCCGTTCTAGTTGAAAAATTTCTAATATATTTTAAACGCGAGACTTTGATCATTTGTTTTTGATTAAAAAAGGCTTTGATCATCAGTAACGAGATAAAGTAAAACTAAAGGAAGACGATGTTAAATAATTAATAGTAGAAGTACGTACTCATAGAATATATAAGGGAATACAAAAATCAACCTACTCGAATAATCCCACTAAAATCTTTGCATAGATGATGTATACCACGACAAAAATCGTAATCAGTCTAAAGTACACATGCACGCATGCATTAGACAACGAAATGTTTTTTTTTTTTTTTTCTAGTCAAATATATTTTTTCTTCAAAAATATTATCAAGACATACACCAAATATATATATATATATATATATATATTGTATGTTTTGTGGATATGTAGTATGTAATATTAGAATGATAGAATCGGATAAGATTTAACAAGCTAGGGTGACTAACACATGTAAACCTAATTAACACGTAACGTATATAAGTGTCATACTACCATTCGAATTCAAACATGGATATTATATATGCTCAATAATACAAGTCAGGACTGCAATATGCATATATACTCGATGAAAAATTATTAATTATGTAATGTTAAATGGTTTCGAATTCATAATTAGTGTTAACGGTTTAGTCAGTAGTTCAGGGCTTTTTTTATATTTCAGAACCACAAAAATAAAATTTTATCTCTAATGGTTTCTAAATATACATAGATGTGATGGATCAAGGTTCAATCCAGATTCTAGTTTGGATATTATTATCATTATGTTTTTAGGTTAATGCATGAGTACGGTAATAGTATCGAAAACAAAAATTAGTTTAATATGAATAATATATAGTATGGTTTAGCTTCACATTCGGATTTAGGATTTAATCGGATATGCATCATTAATTTCTCAAAGAAATATAATTTAGGTCTTAAACGAATTTTTGTGGTTCGGTCGAAAACCATATTTTGATATTTGATATAGGAAAAATGAATCATTGAAAACAATTTTAAGATATGCTTTGGTTTTCTGATCGATTGCTTTAGTTCGTTTTTTTATATTGTTTTCGTATTAGGTCATCTCTTTTAACTTGGCCGAATCGACAATATAACACAATTGGTTTAGAGAAAAGCACATAACCTTTGCTGCTTTGTAATGCCGACCAACTCGAATAGCATTTGCATTCTCGTGTTTGATTAATTAACAGATAAAGTGAGTAATGCTTTTTAGTTAAAGGTAAATGGTATTGTAAAAATTAACTTAACAAAAGAACGGGTAACGTTTTTTTTCTTATCAAGAAAACTGCAGTTTGAACTTTAACAGAGATTCTACAAGAGTAATATAATATGAGTAAATGGTACGAACTATTGAAGAATTATGCTTAGGTTGGAAAAAAGAAAAACCTTTTTTCATATATTGATAACATTGCAACCCTGCTTAATTCCAAAGTTATGCTTCCACCTTGAATCTTAACTTTGGAATCTCTAAGGCCTAACTAACCTGGATAAAACCTTTACTTTTACTCACGGGATAGATATATCATCTGCAATTTTCAGTACTTCTAAAAGTAAAAAAGAGTTTATACAACTATACAAGCCTTACTAGCAAATAAAAGTTTGAACTCTTTTCTTAAAACATCGTTTGCAATACCTCTAAAGGTTTAGAAGTATGTAGACACATTTTACAATTGCACTAAGCTTAATGTTTACTACAAAAACTTGAAACATTTTGCCAATTCTTAGGGTTAGCTAGAATCACCATTATACAAAACTTTATTTCAAGAAGACAAAACCATTTTACGATAGAATGCTTCTAAATTTTAAGAGGTAGAAAGTTAAAGAATCAGTTCTAAATTTTTTTAAAAAATATGTGAAACAGAGAGTTAATAGGGGCGTGTGGTGAACAAGTGAGGAGGTTATTATAATATAAGTTATAAACACCAGTTCCTTTTTTTTTAACTGGCTAGCCTTTTTATTTATTTTTAATACGAGTATTAATTTTAAGATTTTTCATTCTTAATCGGGTTTGACAAAGAATAAATTTCTCGAATTCAAAGATGAGAAGTATTAAGAGTGTGAGTGAACTCGGTACCGGAAGATACGACTATAAAAGGAAATTTAAGTGATTCTATATATAGAAAAAATAAGAAGATAAGATATAATGAATAGAGTGACTAATAAATTAAGGTACGTCGTCCGAATTAGACTATAGATATATAGACATCATACATAATATATGCAAGTATGCAACTCCACTGAGCTACATATCTTATGCATATAATTCGTTTGGTATCTTAACTAATTAGTGGCCACTATGCATAGTGTTATATCTACATTATCATTTCCATTTTTTTAACTATAAATAGATTCACTTAAGCTTCTTCTGTAATCATCTCTTCCACAGTCGAGCTTGGTCACTCCACCATCCCAACTACTAATCTTTTCTTAATTTCATTGTTTCCACATCACTCAATATGGCTTCTAAAGCGTTATTGTTATTTGTTATGCTCACCTTTCTATTGGTAATTGAAATGGAAGGGAGGATACTTCGGGTGAATTCAAAGACTAAAGATGGTGAGAGCAACGATCTTTTGAAACGGTTAGGTTACAATGTTTCTGAACTAAAGCGTATTGGCCGAGAGCTTTCCGTCCAAAACGAAGTAGATAGGTTTTCTCCAGGAGGGCCTGACCCTCAACATCACTCTTATCCTCTGTCTTCAAAACCTAGAATTTGACTAGAGTTTGTGTTGCTCCCTTGCCAAGTATTATTATTTCATGTTAAATATTGTAGACTTCTGAAGTCAATGTGATGTTTGAAAAATCGTATAAGCTGTAAGATTGAGGTTCTCCTGAAGTGTACTTGTAATTAAATTCAATGACTTGAGCCAATATTTTGTTTTCTTCATCAAGCGAATGACCACCTCCGATAAACGCATGCATGATATTATATTTTATAAGGATTTTGGTTAAAAAAAAATATATATTCTCAGCTCTTACAGCTATCATATTACTAAAACAATAGTTTTACACACGGAAGTAATACAAAATTATATGAAATAAAATTAGATCATACAATGATTTAAAAAGTGTTTAATTACCACCAATAAACCATTTTTTATCCTCAAAGCCTAACAATGACATTGCGTCCAACATCATCAAGTTATCCTACTTTGAACATACCTGACTACATTTAATTTCCACACTCGCCCTTCTGATATTTTTAGTTGGTATCTCTAACGCCAATAAAAGCCTAATTAAAATACATCATCCACTAGATTTACTTGACCTATAATTTCACGCAACATGTTTTCTTCATAGTTATTATGTTTTATGGTGCTGAAAGAGTTTACCCACGAACTGAGTATCTAAGAGTTGATTAACATACGAGATAAATATCTTTGAGGAGTCTACAATCTCATCGCACCATTTCGGCGAATGCAGAGGGAGTCAGTGCAGTAACACATTCATAAATGTTTTTTTGTCTTTTCATAGTTCCAACAATCAAATGAGTTACATGGTGTGTCTTGCGAAGAAAAAATGAATCTTGGTGAAATAACAATTAAGGAAAGACTTGTAGAGAACGTGTATAATTATGATGAACAATACAATTGGTTGGCAAATTTTACCAACTCCTACAAAAAGGAGTTTTCTTTTATGCTAAGAATGTAAATATTCATTAAAAATGAAAATGTTTAGGTTTTACATAATGTATCACCTATGAAATTGGTCTCACACAAAATAGTGAAAACACTAGGAAATTCAACGAATAGTGAAAACACTAGGTTTACAACGAATTGATCAATTCTCTCGTGGCACATAAGTATATCTAACGGCTTCACCCTGAATCACTGATTCACTGGACAACACATTTTCTAATATACGTATTAATCAGCAATCTTATGCACATCATTTCACTTAACAAATCTAATTTCATACTCACTTCGTGAGCTTTCCAAACGTAGCTTAGGGAAAGAAACGACCTCGTCATGTCATGGTTTTTCGAACTACAGAAAGTCATTCATAATTACATCTCATCACCTCAGCAATTCTTGGTTCGTTTCAAGAGTTTTAAATGAGATTTTAAAAAACAATTCAAACGAGAAAATATAAAAACAAGTAAAAGTCCCAATTCTTTTTTATTGTCTACAACTTCTAATTAGTTAATCAATGAATTTAACTTTTTCAAAAAATAAAGATCGAACCAATTCACTACACAACAAGAAAAAGGTTGCATCATCGAGTGTTTTATTTCTAAAGTAATACCAGCTCTAAATTAGATTACCTTTTAAGAATCGTTTTTTTTTTGTTTCTTTATTAGTCACATGAAGAAAATAACAATGATAAAGAAAAAGAAAAATGACCTAAGAGAAAGGCAGAAAGCATATATATAAATGGGACGGTGACCTTCGAAAACCTAAATACATGAACCGTGGCGAATTGTTTCGAACTAAAGCGTGATGGTTTCACTATAAAAGAAATCCACTTTTCATGGTTAGCTTTGATGCTCTTTATTTTCAGTTCTATATTCCATCACTTTATAACGTGTCATGAAATATATACTATGTTGTTCTAAAAGCTGTCTTTATTTCACAAATTACTTTATCATAGTCATAGTGTCGTATCCATAATGTATTTTTCTGAAAGATGGTCTTCGGCACCAATATAAAATATTTGGGCTTCTGACGAATAGTGATGTGAAGCAAGAAAAAAGTAAAAATAAAAAATTGATTTATTTAAACAAATGTTTACTAAAAAAATAACTACTTGTACAGTACAAATGATGACGGGTTTGTTGCATCTCGTATACCTTGAGTTTTTCTAGCATTGTACTGATGGCATAACATGTACCGTCTGTGGTGAATATCTTTAATGGGTGTGTAACGTAGAAATCATAAAGAGCATCTCTATTGGAAAGTTTTTCATATGGATATTTTCAAAAAAAAAACAAAAAAAAAATATAAATGAGTGGATATTTTCAAAAGTTAAGAAATCCCACTAAAATTTTAATAGTTTCTCGAATGAGAAATTTTGATAGGGGTTTCTCAAAGTATTCCGAAGAAATACATGATGAATAGTCTATCAGATCTAACTACATGCAACACATACGATTGGTATAAACGAATCCATGAACAATTCCACAACATGCAATTATTCTCGCAACACTTGGATCTCCTATTGACAATTCTTACATGTGACATACCAATTTTATCCTTACACTCGAGACCATCACGAACGGTTTTGCCTATAACATTTTGGAACTTCCGATTAATCTTACACTATTAATCTGCAAAAAAGTGCACCCTAGATCTAGAATAAGAACCTTAAATATTTGAAAATTTTATAAATATAGTCTTTCTTCTCTATGTTTCTGTTTTTAATTCAATAGGTTTTAGCTTTAAGTTATTGTAGAGTTTTGCCCCAAAACAAATAGTTTTTGTAGAGTTTGTCGACTAATGATATATCTATGAAGAATTTGAATTTACATAAGGAAATAGTTATCTAACTAAATATATATCCTACCTATATTTTTCAATAATGCGTCTATGATATATCGAGTTATATATATGAGCGTCGTTTCTTGTCATTAACAACGATATAAAGAAGTGAATCTACACAATGCGATATCAAATTGGTTGTCCCATGGAAGGCTCAAGGGTCGATAGGTATACATAGAATATACATGCATGTGCCAATTAATTGAACAATAACTATTTAATTACAATTGCTTCTTCTTCTTCTTCCTTTTTTCTTTTGTTTCATTACACATATTATTCTTTTCGAGTGTATCACATCTATGCATGATACAATGTACAAATAAAAAAGGTTTATGGTAATAGTGGTCAAAGTGATGACATTCATCGACCACATGGATTCTTTAGAAATTGGTTAGACGTCCACGGTGATCATATCTCTCATTAATTAGCTCTTTCATCCGCAAACACAATGCTCGATAGATTTTGTCTTTTGAAGCGCTATCTCGTCCAGCCACCATCTTTTGTTGTTGGAACCTCATATATTTGGACAAAAAACGAATACCCGAAACCGAACTAAGCATCATTTTGGAGGTCCTCCGATTTGAGCCCATCATAAGCCTTAAGAATGGTAACTTGGCCCATGCACTCAGTATGGTTTTTTTTTGTAACATCGCCCCTGCACATAAATTTTAAAATATTTATGTTCTAAACTCAATTTAAAAAAAAATATATATATTGATGTGGTACATCTTAATCTATACTAGTATTTTTAAAATACATCTTGTATTTGGATAAGACCAAAATATATCTGAAATTGTATCTGATATTTCATATTTAATAAAATATATATTTAGAAGATTTCGTTAAAACATAAATTTATGATTTTCTTATCATCTTTGTTTGAATATTCTTTGAATTGTTTTGAATCATTGATTAAAATAAACCAAATTCGAATGAGGAGAAAACTTAACTTAACAAACATTCAAATTTAAAAGTTTGTATACGAGTTAATTCAGTTTTTTTGAATTGTTTTATTTTTATCAAAAATAGTAAATTTAAAACTTTTAAATATTATAATTCATAGATTTAAAATCAATAAAAATTTATAATATTATGAAAATTTGGACATATTAAAAAAATAATACATAATATATTATATTGTAGGATAGAGTTATATGGAGGGATGAGTTTGAATCAACATTAATAAAATTTAAAATATCAAGATATGTTAAATTCTCATATTATTATTTTTTAAAGCCATCAATATTAGACATTTCGACTCAGAAATGAATTTTTTAAGCCATTTTGAAAATATCGTTTCATTTAAATGACTAGTTCCAACTAATTGCGGCATTAAGGAACGGGCTGGTCGCATCAATATGTGTTGCGCAGTGTCCTATCAAAAGTTCCCACTCGTGATGTTTGTCAACATAAATATCAAAAACTTTCTTCGGGTTACATAGATGTCAGAAAGTTTAGTTGTCGGCTCAAAGTCGTGACAATGAGCAAGAGGAGACCAAAAGTAGCTCCATGACTGTTCAGCTTCAATAATTTCTCCCATAAGAATGTGTTTGCATAGTGGGTTGGTCTGGTCACTTGAGTTTGTAGGGGCCAAAACTAAAGAATGTTTGAGATTTTGACATTTAATCAAAGAGTACTTATCCAGTTGTGAATTACGTTAAAGATTACTTTTAGATGTTGACATCTATTGTAATATCATTTTTTAATCTCTTTTATTCAAATATTCTTTATAATGCTGTCAAACAAAAAAAAAATCTTTATAATTTGTACATGTATGTATATAGATGCCCAACCTCCTGATCAGCTCACTTTGTACTGTATTATTGGATAGGTCATTCAAATAGTGGCCACAAACATAAACCAAAGCAAATAAACATTTGTAGCTTATTTATTTAAAAATCGTAATTGGTTCCTCTTCAACCCAATAAGACCAAATTCCATTAACTAGATTAATGTAACACATACATTAATTACTCAATATTCGTCTACTCAACTCATGTTATACCGAAAGAAAACACAATACACAATTACGTTGTTCCCTACTGATCAGCGTTGGTACAAAACACTCTATTAATGGACGAAAATTGTTACAGTATTCAACGTGGAAAAGAAGATTATATATATATATATATATATAAAAACGTGATCCTAAATCCAACTCTTTAGTCCGCAAGAATAAGTCCAAATAGAAAACTTAAACTGCAAACTACATGCCATAAAACTTTTTTTTTTTTGTGAAACTACATCCCATAAACTTAACCAATAGCTTCGGGATACCTCGACTCGCTAACCAACAAACAAAAATGTAATGTTATTGCATACGATGAATGATCAGATTCATGATCAAGACATAACAACAATTTCAAATAATGATTCCATTATTGCACCACCGATAAAATTCACACTACTCAATCTAAATATATTAAGAATATGCACGACGGTCTTATCACTCGTGCAACCTTATCTAATTGCAATTCAATGTAGCAAATCAACATGTTTAACCATTCTTTAAATCACCGAATAGCTCTAGACTCAATGTATCCGGCAGAGACACATCGCCGGTTTGGGGTCCCATAATGCAGAAAAAAACAAGATTTAAAGATAAAATTTTAAAAAGGACAAAAGAAAACGTGAAATGCGCACGTGGCCACTAGAGTTTGCCGACTGAATCTGTCTTTTGGTTCACATGAATATCACTATCATGGCTTTACGTGGACGAACCCAATAACGACAAACTCCACTTTGATCCATCAATTAAACTGTCTTTAAATTATAAAGTATTTATGTTAGTTGGAGTTCGAGAGAGAGAGCGATGTGAGTATATATGGCGCCGTCATTGCACGATACAACGTATCTTCTCAATTTATTTTGGTATTTATTCTTTCTTTTTAATTTAGTATCCAATATCCGAACTTCACCAAACACCCGGAAAATAAAAATTCGAAGAATTTGTTATTAAAATTTTATTAACAAACAAGAATTTTTTTTATGAAACATTTGCATTTATTTGTTAGATATTGCTATTTTCTATACTTATCTAGATGTATTACGTTCAAAATTTTATTAAGAAAATTAATGTATGATCCCATTTTATTGTATTTTATGATATTAGACATCAAACACCGGACTAATCATAAATCGAAACATAAAGAAACGGATCACAAATACTACAAAATGTTTGATATCCGCTTGACATCCATCTTTATCAAAATAGAGCATATTAATGCACCAAAACCTCTTTGTTTAGAGCCTATATGAATTCAGCATTTTTTTATTACAAAATTATGTACATATACATACATATATATATATATACGTATATGTTCAAATAAATTAGTTCTTTTTAAGTTAAAAGAAATAGCTAATTGAATCATTGGAAACTAATTTTAGGCGCCTTCTTAGGTTTAGGAAGGGATAGATAAGGTTTTTGAAGGGGCATTGTCACTTTCATGCATATGCTTTAGCTTTCTTAGTCACCAAAAAATTATTCTTATCATATTTAACTATACACATATTAATGTAGAAAATAATATAAAGAAACATCTTCAAGAAAATGAAGCATTTTGTCTCATCAGCAAAGATAACTCAAAATTGACTCCTACAAATATCAATTTTTCTTCGAGTAGAATTAGTTCTCACTTTGAATAGCTTAACATTTCGTCCAAGTTTGACAATGATACAACCTCATAATACATATAAATTCATTTTCTCTTGTGTGGCAAGGAGGACCCGACGACGACTAACTGTCACCATGTTATGTAGATAACTGAATTTTAAGAATTGTCCAGGAAAAACATAAAGAAAAACTGCACGTATGTATACAATTATTATTTTGGTTGATGGATATTATTATCTAAGAACCCTTTTATTCTCTACCTCTAATGGCACCTAAGATAATTGTCAAACCGAATCAAAGAGCATCAAATTTACTGACTTGTAATCTAGTCATGCTGCTATATATGTGGCCTTTCTCCATCTTAAACTATATATGTTGTGATTATGGACATAATCCTTCTCGGATTATTCTTTTTTTAAAACATATAATATTAAGATAAATAAATGAAGGCGTAGAACATTGATTATGGGATGTCAAAATATAAACAAGATAATGTTGAAAGGAAGATTTGAACGTATGACATGTAGAACATTACTTTTGTGTCACATTAACCATAAAATAATCCAAACATTACTTTTGTCGCCGACTCGCCGTTGGTTACTTTTTCTTTTTAGTTATCTAATGTATACAACCGAATAAAAGTGAGAATGGATAAACTTTGTTGAACCTATAGAGCATGTGCATATATGTCGGTCCGACATAGTATCCCATGTGGGCAATACTAATAGTTGTCGAGCTTATGACCAATTATTATATACTATAACGTTACTACCTATAACTAACGAACCAAAAAAAAAAACTAACTAACCAAAGAATGTGGTTGTTGAGTGGCAAAATTCGAATGGATATATAATTATTCTTATAGATATAATATATTCTTACAGATCTAAGTTTGGGATCAAATTTTATTATCTTTACTATTCGTTCGTTATTTAGTGGCTACAGTAAGAGTTTTAATCAACAAAAAAACTGATTTTAATAGGTTTTTAAGATAAATTCTCCTATATATAACATAACAATTAGACAAAAAAAGAAGACATGAATAAAGGATATACTAGTTAAATGTGGGATAACACTAAATGATTCAAATTCTTCCTGATATTTTCAAAAACAAACAACTGAAGTTTTCGTCTGTAGATCGATGAACGTTATTTTGATGCGAAGTTGACGTAAATAATTTTCATGAGAACTATTAAACTTATAATGTGGGCATGTTTTCATTTCTTCAAAAATTTCGTTATTATTATGCATGGTCCATTATTTTAAACAATTGGCTCATAATTTCATATATAATTTTGTGGACCAAATATCTGAACATGTGTAGTTAGACTAGATTATTTGTTTCTCGCCGTTGAGATTCGAATTTGTGACTTTCAAAAGCTCTAGAAAAAACTGGAGTGGATTGGGCATATGGTAAGAAAACAAATGAAAATTTTAAGTAAATGGCAGGTGCAGTGGCCAGTTGATAATGTAAAATTAATATTTTATTCTAATTTCATACTTCATTATATTAGGGCAAGTAATATTTTTCATTTACTTATTATTTTTTTGTGGCATTTAGCTAATCAAATAAATAATTAATCTGAAATTTTAAACAATCACATCCATTTAATAATTAAAATATATATACATATATAGATATTTTTATAGTATTTAAATTGCACTACATTTAATTCGCAGTTGAATCGCATATTACTATTGAGAGCCTATGTTTGTATTTTATATCCTATTTGTCCTCATTGCTGTATGACGCAAAGACTCTCTTTAGTAATCCTCTCAATACACCAACGAATTGATGACGCGCTGAACTATTTATCTGTTTGGTCACAATGATAACTTATCTATACACTTACCCATGATATCTCTTTGGCCAAATTCCATTGATATGTAACATCCACAAAGACACCTTATACTAGTCTTTGCGACATAAACAAGGACTAAATGGTTTTTGGATAAATTGTCGGTGACTTTTAGTTATAAGCAGAAGAATGGTTTGACATGTACATTAATTTCGTCAAATTATTTTGCAGTGTCTTGTCAAGTTACATTCCATTTTCACCCTAGCTAAATTTCATTTTATCACTTATATTCCTTTATAACGTGGTCCGACAGAACAACTGCTTCTTCGTCTCCCTTTTTTCACTTTCTAAAAAAGTAAAGTATGTAGTAAATTGAAATTGAGGAACATACCCTATAAAATTAAGAATCAATTATCAAATAAGTTTTAAATGATATTTATAGATTTTGCTATTTTACCTATAATTCTTTAGATTTGCCATTTTTAAAGATATAAAAAATACAATTTACACAATATGCTTGGTTTATTTGGTTTCATTTACTTAGGATTTAGTGTTTGTTATTAAAAATGTATTTTATAAAAAACAATTCACAAATGTATTGATTTTGAATGTCAAAAAATGGCAAATCCAAAAGTTTAAAGAAAGTGGCATTTGCAACAATAATCCCAAAAATTAAAGCTAAGAAATGTTATACTACGGCACACAGGGTTTCTAATTTTTTTCTTATAACACCTTCCCATGTAATAACCTTCTTTATGCACTTCTACACTTAAAGTAGTTTTTCTATATTTTTCTTATCTTTTTACTTGAGATAACTTAGGCTCTTTATTTTTATTTATTTTATGAATGACTATTCGTAGTAGTGTCCGTTAATCGTTAAGTTTGCCGTGTTAGACGGTCCCCTAAAACATAATACGACAGTTACAGTTTAGGATTTTGAAATGAGAGTTTAGATTTATTATTTAAGATAAGATATAGAAAAAATCACAATTTGTCATTAAAAATAAGAGTATAGAAGATAAACAATGTTTCTACAAAAAGAAACACATAAAAGTTTCTAAAAACTTAGTTAAATTAAGAGTAAATTTTAAGACTTAAAAACTTACTAATATTTTTGAAAATTTATTTTTATCATAATACTAGAAAATATTTACATTATTGGAAACAACTATTATTGTGCATGAAAAGGTTATTTAAAAGTTTTTTAATATAATAAGAGCTTTCCAAAGCCAAAAACTTTATTAAGTTTTTCTTATAAAAATATTGTTTGAAAACTTGCGAATTTTTAAAAGCACTGAAAATTTCCGAGAATCTTTTGAAAAAAACTGACAGTTTCAACAGAAAAAATATGATTGACATTATGGACCAAAACATTTTACCGCTAAGGAACAGTTTTACCAATTATAATTCTGAATTGGCAAAAACTTGTCTCAAAAACTAGAATCATATTTTCAAGAAAAATGTGGATGTGTTATTCAGGAAGAAAAAATAAAATAGCGTTACCTAGAAAATTACCTATTACAAACCTGAAAATCATCAGAATGAATATTGTGATAATATATTTTCTAAAATAATTTTTTCTCAAATGTTTACAAATTCTTAGCATGTTTACAGTACACATTATATCAAACTAGTTGTCGATCAGGTACAATTGTTTTCGTCCAAAAATATATGTTTACTGTTGTAAAAAATCACGTAATTGCTTATATAACTTGCACACATAGAAAGATGACTTTTCTGTATAACACTGCTTTAAATGGTACTAAAATAATGGTTATCATACAAGATACTGTTACTTTTGTTATATACAATTGATTCCTAGTACCTTACGATGATAAATTCGACAGTTGTGACCATACCGTTAGGAAAACTCCATAATAAATAACAAAAGCAAAGTAATAAACTAAAATAGAAATATAACCTAGCCTTTGACAAAAAAAAAAAAGAAATATAACCTAGCTTGTAGTAGTCTAGCATAAGAATCTAGATTAGTTGTAATTTTTATAGTATCCTAGTGAACCTTATGTCAAGCACTTCTTTAATTCCTAATCAACTATGCATGTAAAGTCAATTCTTACTGGTCATGAAATATAGATTTCCACCTGATGAGAATTCCGAGCGTTAGATCAATTGAATAACCCATATAACACAACTAGTGCCTTTGTGTTCGTGCATGATCAGTTTTACAATCAAAGAAATATGAATTGGATTTGGTTTTAGTTTGTTGTGGATCCCATCATGTTCTCCCCACTCATGACCCAAACTTCTCGATTCATAACCTATTCAATTTATGTTTGTGTTCCTCATTTTCTATAAATAGAAAACCTCAATGCATACAAAGCCATCATACTCTCTCAATATCATCTCATTTTGCATCTCTCTCTCAACTCCCACCCCTCCAAATTCACCTTTAATTTCTTCCTCTATTATGGCGACTTTGATCCTCAAGCAAACTCTAATCATACTCCTAATCATATTTTCATTACAAACCTTAAGTTCTCAAGCTCGAATCCTCCGTTCATATCGTGCCGTGTCCATGGGCAATATGGATAGTCAGGTTCTCCTACATGAACTCGGGTTTGATCTCTCTAAGTTCAAAGGTCATAACGAGAGGCGATTTTTAGTGAGTTCCGACAGGGTTTCACCCGGAGGTCCCGATCCACAACACCATTGAATGATCGATACCTAAATAAATACTTTACCGAAGATCCAAGCACAAATAATGTGACTGATTCATCATCCATCTATGCAAGTCATCATATGATTATCGCTCTTTCTATGTTTTTCTTTCCTCTCTTTGTTTTTCATAAAACCTTACGTACAACTTTGTTGTATCAAGGTTTTGGTATCCTTGTACCACACATTACCTTAATACACCAAGCTTTTTCTCTGTGTGTTTTCTTGTGTCTCTAATGAGTTTCCTTTTATGTAACAGCCATTGGCTAATAATTAATGTTCCCCGGTTTTAATCGTTTGAGTTTTACCTTTTCATTCGAAAGGTAGAGGAATATAATGATTGGACGTCTTAGCACTTCAAAATGCAAAAAAATAATCTTTGTGATTAGATAGATATTACTATGCGAGGTTTTAGAGGGTTAATTCGAAATTTAGAAAGATACACAAATTTGATAAACCTGATCTAGATGTTATTAAAATGTTTTGAATTATATCAATTCTGCAGTTTCAACTTAGATAATTTTACCCCAAAAAACGTAGATAATGAATGATTAGTAAGAGACAGTAATAAATTGTTTTCGACATTAGAAAATGCATTTTGTTCATCAAATATATATATATTTTTTTAAAGGGTTCAGTTGTAAAACAAACACTTGTGAATTTAAGTTGATCGGCTATCCTCAGAAGTTTTTTTTAATCAAATGTATATGAAGGTAATAATATGCATCTATCTACATATTTCAAAATAATATGTTTTCTTATAGAAGTAACTTATTTGCATATAACCTACACACCTACAAAGATGACTCCATTGCTAGATACATATGCCTTACGATAAATTCTGTTAAAATAATGTCTATAATACAAAATTGCCTTTTTTCTTTGCAAACTATATATATCCATGTTTTATTTTATTTATAAGTGTCCTAAAACTTTAATTTGATTTAAAATTAGGTATTGATAACTAAAACTTTAATTTTATTTAAAATTAGGTATTGATAAAACTTTTTGATATATTTGTTATGAAACAAAAAAACAATTAAGACATTATTATCAAAAGAGAGCTAGTACAATTGATTCATAGTATCTGTAATAATAAATTTGACATTTGTAAAAACCGCAAAAGAAATCCATGAGAAACAACATAAGCAAATTAATGAATTAGAATATAAATATCTATAAGACTATAACCTAGTAGTAGTGGCATAAGAATCTAGGTTAGTTGTAATTTTAATATTATCCTAGTGATCCTTATGACTAATTCTTAATTAAATATGGATATAAAGTTACTTACTACTGGTCCCTGAAATATAGATTTCCACCTGAGAATTTCGATCGTTAAGGGTCAACTAAATTTTGACCAAAAAAATAAGAAGGTCAATTAAAATAACCCATATCGTGAAAAATAGTGTCTTTGTGTATGCATGCATATATGATGAGTTTCTCTTTTCAACTCATGCATGAGTTTTATAATCCAAAATATGCGTAGGATTCGGCTTTCATTAATTTCTGTTGTGGATCCCATCATGTTCTCTCCACTGGCCCAAACTATATCCTTAACCTGTTCCCGTTTTATGTTTGTGTCTTTAATTATCTATAAATAGAAAATCTCAACACATACAAGTCATCATACTCTCTCAACTTCATCTCTCTCTCTCTCTCAATCTCTTAAGATCCCACAAGTCACTTTTCTTCTTCTTAATCACCTTTAATGGCGAATTTGATCCTTAAGCAATCTCTAATCATACTCCTAATCATATATTCAACACCAATCTTGAGTTCTCAAGCTCGAATCCTCCGTACATATCGCCCCACAACCATGGGCGATATGGATAGTCAGGTTCTCCTACGTGAACTCGGGATTGATCTCTCTAAGTTCAAAGGTCAAGACGAGAGACGGTTTTTAGTGGATTCCGAAAGGGTTTCTCCGGGGGGTCCTGATCCACAACACCATTGACTGATCTTTACCGATATATATATACTTTACCGAAGATCGAAGCACACATATAACTGTGACTGATCCATGCAAGTCAATTTAAATATCGTCATTTACATGCTTTTCTTTTCTTTTTCATAAATCTTCCCTACACTTTTGTTGTATCAAGATTTTGGTATTCTTGTACCTTCCTTATCTTTAAACATCAAGGTTTTACTCTCTATGTTTTCTTGTGTCTCCAATGAGTTACCTTTTTTGTAACAGCGATTGGCTATTTCCCCTGTCTTTATCGTTTAAGTTTTACCTTTTCATTTGTAGGGAAACCAACAAGATAGACCCTAGAGGGTTTTTAAAAGAATGATTGAAATCTGCACTTCAAAATACATATATGACTCAACGATTATTAAAAAAAAAAAATTGCATGCTTTTCAGCTGATATTATATATAAATTGGTTGGACTATATATGAAATTTTAAAAACAGTTTGATGCACTCTTTCAAAAATAAAGTTTTGCCGACATCAACTACATGTTGGAAATTTTGAGAGGTTAAAATTATAAACTATAAACTCGACAAATTAACATTATTCTCCACAAAAAGATTATTCTCTACAATTCTTCTCTACACGCGCAGATATAGATTCATTGATATTATAGTTTCTCTTGACTTCATTTGAATCATTGAATGTTGCACTTTATTATCAAGCAATAATATTCTATAGCCTTGACATTCTCATTTTGGTCTTGGAACGTTCTGCCACCAGTTGAAAAGATTAGTGTTTGGTGACATATGACGACAAGATTGGTAAGTATATAAACCTTTTGTTGAAAAATGAATTAAAAAATCTGCCAATTGACTTGTTTCACCAAATTGATTTTGGGCTTAGTACTCTTCTTTTCATGGCAACAGGATAAACACTATTTTTTGTGTTTGCAATGTTTTAAGACCTTTGACCCAAACCAACCAATTGGATCGATAAAATTGGGACCTAGTTACTATTCTGATATGGATATATTGCTAAAACATACAATATCGAATCTCGCGGTGAGTTGTCATGAATTACATGTTATCTGGTCGGATAATGATAAAAAAAAAATGTTTTTCCAAAATATATTAATTTAATTAGAGCTTTTAATGTTAAACATTTACTATATAGTTTTGCTTCACTTTGCAGAATTAAAAAAGAAAGAAAAAAAATTGGAAAACTTTTTAATATTATTTGTAGAATTAGGAAAATTTTTTTAACTGTGTCACATCCAGAAAATGGGCCTAACAACCCTTTGAAATAAATTAGAAGACAGGGGCTATATAATATGGGCCTCGTTCACTTTTCTTCCACGCCAACATTCATCCCACAACAACAAAACAATCGTCACTTTTATAATTCATTCCAAAAGAATTTTAATATATATTCACACAAACATATAACATCTAAATAAATAAATCGAATCTCTTTCTTTTTTAACTCATATAAAAATCGATCTTTATTTTACGTGAAGAAATTATTCTCTGATTTTATATGATAAAAATAGAAAAATTAGATTCAATATCTACATTACTTATTCTGGAATGGTCATAGTCTTAAGTCTTAAATGCATGTAAATAAATATATGAATAGCGATTGTCTACCAAAAAAAAAAGAAAAAAAAGTAAAACGATACGGCAGATGCACCTAACAACAACGCGTCTCTCTCTTTCTCTCTTCTACTTAAGAAAATTCAGAAAAGACAACTCACAAGTCAAAAGTCACCGAGTCACATCTCCTAACTGAAAAAAACTCGCCGCCGGAGCCACCATGTGCGACGGAGATTGCCGTCCTCTCGGTTTCCTCTTAGGTCTTCCTTTCGCCTTCCTTTCTCTCCTTCTCTCCATCATCGGTGTCATTATCTGGATCGTCGGGTCAGTTTATCTCATCTCTGATTTTTTTGATTTTGAATTTGGAATCATCAATTTAGCTTCTGGTTGAAATTTGTTTTGTTTGGCAGATTGTTGTTATCATGCATATGTCCATGTTGCTTGTGTGTGACTGTACTAGTGGAGATCGCAATTGGTTTGATTAAAGCCCCAATTCATGTTATGGAGTGGTTCATGTCCAAGATCCCTTGTTGAGATCTTCTCCTTCTTCTTCTAGATTTGTTCTTCCATGTACATAACTTGTATTGGATTTGCTTTTTATGTTCTGATTTGTGTGCAATTCTTCTTCTTTTACTGCTTCAAAAGAGTTTAAGAACATGTAGTGTAGCTATTATATTCATGGGAATTTGCAATTGTTTTCTTCTTTTTCGTCTTCTTCTTCTTGTTTCTTCTTTGACCTGTCACCATTTAGTTTCCATGTCCCATCATCACTTTGAACCATTCCTTTGTTCTCAAGAACCCACCAATGTCCTGGTACTAAGTACTTATCTTCAAGAGCATCTAAACCTTTGTTTACCAGTGCTATATCTCGGTTAATCTCTAGTTTGAATTCTCCTTGGTTGTGTTGTGTCCCTGCCACGCCGTGTAAGTAAGCCTCCAGGTTATGGAAATGTCCCAGGTTTAGAGATCGTTTTAGGTACTCTGATTTTAATGTGTTGATTTGAAGCTCCTCGCCTATATCTGTGAACCTGAATACGGGGTAACGGGGAATGAGGTCCGGGACGTTTGTTACTCTTAGGATGTGGAGGTGTTCGAGAGACTCTACGAGTCTTTTGAAGCTTCGGTCACCGATTTGGGGACTCCCGAAAGCAAATACTGTGACACATAGGCTGTGTTGTAGACTTGGTGTGATCTTAGGCCATTCGTTATGGAGAAAGTCTGCGGCGGATAGAATCGACATAACTGCGCCCAAGCTATGGCCTGTTAAGGTGATGGTAACGTCTTCGTTTTTGTACAATTCTAGTAACCTTTTGAGCTCTTCTTGAACCTGCAAACCAAACGTGATCGTGGATCAGTGGATGTCGATTCAGATGTGAAGTTTGTAAGGGAACAGGTTTTTTTGTATAGACCTGTTCTTGTGCACTGGTCTTGTCAAAACGTGATCGTGGATCAGTGGATGTATAAAGGGATAGCCAACCATTTGCTACGCGAGGCTCGTCATTCGGGTTAGCTCCAGGGAAAACCATAACAGCTGATTCAAGTGGGAAATCGAAATCGTTAGCCCACTCGTACAGCTGAATGGTCCCTCGCCATGCAACAACAATGCCCCTCCTCCCTAACAACTTCTTGCCTTCGTCTGTAGCCACCGCAATGTAACCCAACTAGTTAGACTCTTTGTTCCATGCTTCCCTTGACAATGATTTGATTATGAAACATTCTGGTAACCTTATAGACGAAGTTCCATATATGTACTTGGTCACCTCGTACCTGGATGACAACATTTTTTCACACGTTTCATATATGAGTAGGCATGAAAACTAAACAAAAATTTCTAGAACCGAAACGATATGGATGATACTAGTGGATACGTTTGTTACCTGAAAGGGTTGGCTTTGAGGTAACCGGTTCGAGCAAAGAGCTCTTCTTTGGTGTAGCAGCTATCTCCTACATATTTAGACCGGCGGTCACTATTAAAGGCAAGGTACCCTACCTCAGCCATATCACCATAGTGTAGGATATAACGGCGTAGATCCAAGTCAAGAGGATCAAGCAGGTCTTTCCACTTGCTACTACCGCTCAATTCTTTCCATCTCGTGGCGATGTCTCCTACCATTTTCGCTTCTCTTCTGTCCAATCCTCCTCCTCTTTGTGCCGTCGTAAAATTCGTTTGGAGTGTTCAAAGGTTTGGATAATGCGTGTAAGTATTGGTCCTTCACACAAGTTTTGCTTGTTAAAGACTTTGAAAGTGTAAATACGCACGTTATAATAGTTTGGAAAATAAATTAAAGTAATAACAAATGTATGGAGAATTTAAGCTGATCGATGCTGCAAGTAAACTAGTAACAATGTTAATTACATTTAAGATTAAATTAACGAAGGAAAAATATCAATCACAATCACACAGGATCATCACAAACTATTTATAAAATGGTAGAAACAAACAAATATGTAAAACAAGGACTAGGAAGTAAGAGATGAGTAGAGAAGTAAGTTCCAAGTATCAGGGAGTCCAGGGAGGCACCAATGGCTACAGTCTAGATCCTTTGAGATACCATTGTAGAGACTTGGATGTGCGTCTTTGCGATACTCCGAGAGAGTAGTGAGATCGAGAAGATGGACCGGTTTTCTAATTCGGCTCAACACTTTGTTAACCACAACCCAACCTAAGGGCAATCCTCCTGGATATCTTTGTCCCATGAACGGCTGAGTTTGACCATTGCACGACTTCAATGGTTCGTTCCACTCTCTTCCGCTGTTTCAAGAAAATCAATGTTTTGAAAACGTTATTTTAGGTAAAGTGGGAAAAAAGAGGGAGAGTAAAAGAAAACTTACTCATAGTGGACAGGAGAAACACCTTGAAAGAAGACTTGAGTACGTGAAGGGACAATGTTATTGTTAATCCAACGAGCCCATGTGTTAAGTCCTTTGTAATAAGCCACAAGCCTGTTCATGTCTTTGTACAATTGGTTTCCTTCCCTCATATAATCCCAGCTGGTAATTAAACAAACCATTATTAAACGTTTAATTAAGAAGCATATATAATTAATGAAACTTATCAAAAGAGAGAGTTTAATTTATAGAGATCGTACGGCTGAAGTCCGGAGGTGTGAGTCCACCAGTGCCACGAGTTGAAGATAAGAACATCCATGCCAAGCCAAGCATCGGCTTGTTTGATGGAGTCAAGCACAAGCACTCGTCCTGCCTTTTCTTGAACCACATCTACTAGAAACTGTGTTCTATACAAATTTATCGTCACTCCATAATCCTGCCCATTTTTATTTGTTTAAAGATATGTTACATTAACTAGTGACATTTGACAAATACGAAGGAAACCCCAAAATCAGTAACAAGAACATGGCATGATCAGTCAATTAGTACCTTTTCTTTTGGTTTTACAGTCATATAATATTTGAACGAGGCATTTCATAGAAAAGAAAAAAAAAAGTTGATATTTGTGACTTTGTGTGTATCTCATTCCTACGTGATTCAACATTAATATTGAGGAAATAAAATGTCAAAAATATATAAAAATAGAAATATTACTTCTCTTTTTATAATACATTAAATATTACATTTTAAACATGTATATAATATAGTATATTCATATATTCTATAATCATGCTTTCGGTAATTTTACAAACCAAAAGAAAGAGAAGCACATAAACCATTAACAAAGAAGCTAGCTAACTAGCAATCAAAGTCAGCTCCAATGGAGGCAGACTCTTGTCACTGTTTAGTCACTGTCTATATGTAATTATATATGAAGATCCCCAAAAACAAGTAATATTGAATAAATAATTAGTTAAATTTCTGAATGTCCACTTGTTAATAATACACTTTGTGATTAGAAAACGACAATGAAGAATAAGACATTGACCTAAGTAAGTGGTTATATTGTACATGTAGTCTTAATAATCTAGTATGTCGTTTATGTTTGGTCCTATTATTGAAAACTCTTTTAGAAACTTAATTAATTACTAACTACGACTTACGTCAAATAGTCCGTATACATAAATCTTACAATTGTCTTGGCCACAAATTCAATATCCTTACAAGTTGCTAAAGTCTTATAAGTTTTAGTGAAACTATATAGGATTATCTTAACCAGCCCAATTTTTAAAACAAAGATAATCATACTTCAGAAGATAAATTAGGTGGTGACGTTGTAGGAACCTCTTTTTTCAACATCAATGTGGAATAATTCGTAGTCATATCTTATTCTCATGATCTCATCTACATTAATATCATTTTTGTTTTTGTTTTACATTTATTATTATATGACAACTGTTTGATCTATCAAAACGCCAAACCTAAAGAAAATTAACATAACTACGTATCTGATCCTCATTTGACATATCATTATCATGCAGGCACTTAATTAGCAAGACTCGTTCTTTTTTTTTTTTCTGATGTAAAATTAAATACCCAAAACCAAACAATAGAACCTAAAAGCATTAAAAGGGGAGATACCATTAACACTAAAAATTAAAAAAAGGGGTTCAATTGCCAGAAGCGATGACTCGTCGCATTAAAAGTTAAAAAACATAAACACGGTTTTACCAGAGAAAAAAAAAAAAAAAAAACACATTTTTTCATAAGTTTAAAATGGCACTTACTGTCAAATTTGTCCAAAGTAAAATTAGGTTTCACAAAATTTTCAGAATTTCACAGACCTACATAGATGTTCGCTCACTGAGACAAAGTGGGTTGTTAGTGAGTAATTTTTAATGAAGTTACGCCATTTTAAAATTTATTAACTTAGAAAATGTGCTATTTTCGGTTATTTTTAACTAGATTGAAGATAAATCAGTTACTAGTAAGACAAAAGATTTGGCGATGAGTACTGTACAATCGTCAATGATTACTTTTGTACAGATTAATAATTTAAGTAGGCTTCTACTTTCTAGTACTGGTGTTCGGTGTTCACTTGATAAAGCTAGGATCTTTTATATAAAATCAAGAAAGAATGATAAACAAAAAAATATCAAAGAATCAAGAGTAGCTCTATGAAATGCTTACTTTTAAGTGAAGTTATTGATATATGAAAATAGAAACAAAAGAGATAATAAAATCAGATATTATAAAGAAAAATCAAAACCTGGAAAGTGAGGGAAGTGAGAGGTTGGCTTCGACGAAGAGAGTACTTAGCATTAGGGAGAGAAGCATGAAGCAAGCAGGCCAACGATTCGAACATGTTAAGACTCAGTGAGTCACCTACCATCATTATCTTCTTCCCTCTCATTCTCCTCATAAAATTCGCCCCATCGAATCTGTATAGTCATTTTTAATTGTTAATATACCTCTTTCGAAAAACATATCTTATAAACTTTATTATGTTTCTTTTGACCCAATTCAAAACCAATTTTCTGCATGATCAAGATACTAGTTAGACTTTTCATACTCGTTCATTTGATACCAAAAACATTTTGGATTGTTTGTTCGCGTTTGCGTTTATATATAGTTTCTATCTTTTGTTTTCAAATAAACTCATAATCTTTACTATCTTTAAACAAAACTCATTTGTTAATTGTGAACGCAAACACCAACAAGTTTGTGTTTACATATTGCTAAAGTATTTTATCAGAAAATACTATATATCTATATTTTATACACAAACGCAAAAATTAGTGTATAAGCCAATCTAAACCTTAGCTTTTCTTCTAACTAACTATTTAAAACTATAGTGGTTAATAGTAATACATGTGCAAAAGTACCTAGGGAGAGGACAGGAGAAAGGCTGCCAACGGAAGTGTTGATAGTTAGTGTCCGGACGACCCGCTTTCTGGCAGTTGAATTCGGAATCGATGAAGGGACAACTAAAAGCACTATAGAGAGGATATGAAGAATCATAGACCCATTTGCCTCTAGCCAAATTGCATCTCCCTCCACTCAACAAGCTTGTGTTGTTTTGTCCCAAGAAATGTTGTTGAGATTGTGCTAAAAGTCCAGGGAATGAAGAGAAGAGTATGAGAGACAGAGAGGCTAAGTTGAGTTGGAAACAGAGTCCCATTTTGTATTTAAGGTCGCCAAGAAAGAATGATCAACTTATTCTTCAAGCCTCAAGCTTTTTATAAGTCTTTGTTTCTACAGTGAGTTCTCTTGTTTACCTTTCTTGTTATATATTTTTGTATACAATATACATAATTATTTCGTGGACAATCATTAAACTTAATATATACTTTAAGAGTTGATAAAGGTGATTTGGAATCAAATTTACTAATTGAATAAAACTTGTTATAAGCAAGTTAGTTAGAAATATCGGTTCAGCCAAAACTTTTTTTTAACTATATTTATAAAACTATGTACTAAATATTTAAATGCATATGAATTATTATTTTTTCATAAATTTTCTGCATGCACAACCATTTTTGATATATTATTAACTTAAAATGGGGTTCTTGCAAAATTGCTTAACATATTGAATGTTCTCAAAGGATAAATTTTTATAATAACCAATTTATTTCATGAAAAAATAAATTTAAAAATTGTACTCAAATTAAAGTAAAAACTATTCCTCCTAACAGAGTAATCTAGCTAATGTAGAAAATCAGTGCGTCACTACAAAATTCAGTAATTGGTTATTGACAGCACGATTAGTACTATTAAAAATCAAGAGATCCATTTAGTTCAACCTCAATCATGTTGTGTTATCAATTTTCATGAATCTTTTTTAACGGTTTATATTTTATCTGCGTAGCTATTGGCTTAAAATGCATGTTGTAATAGAGAATGAAAAGACAAGGATGATGTATATATGTAGTAGCAATTGGCACATGTTATGATGAGTTTTAGGGTGGCTTGCTTTTTCCAACTAGACCACCACTCACTCCCAAAAACTTACTTCTCTTTTAATTTTCTTCATTTTTATTTCTTTATAAGTAAGCTTTTTTCTAATCTACACCTAACGAATGCTTTTATTACTCTGTTGACTCTTATTTAGGTAATGCAATGAATCGAACCATTTCAATTTTGACTACTTTTTACAAAGTATCAATGTATAAATAAAGGAACAAATATAACTATTTATGCAAGTACTAACTTAATACTCATTTGGCTCATCTTCTTATTCAAAATTGTTAATGATTATACCTTCATTAGCAAGTTGTGACTAAAACTAGAAATTTCCATTAGTTCATTCATCAAATAATTCAATAATTACTTCAACGGTTGAGTTATTGATTATATGACATAAAGTTTATTATATCCTTTCCAACTCATAATAAATAAACGAGAAAATGAATATAAAACACGCAAAATAGCACAATAGGTCGAAGCTGAAGATACTTTATAGGGGCTTATCGGATTCTGAACTCCTAGAAAATTATTTGCGAAAATGACTATAGTTTTCTATTTGAAAAGATGTATGGTTCAAATTGTCCCAAACATTATGGATTGAAAATAAATAAAATCAAAATCAAAATGAAAGAAAATAGAAATGATGTGGAGTGGTCCTATCTTTGGAACAATTTGGAAATGTAAAATAGACGAAACAAGAAAGCAATTATTACACAACCACCAAGTGAAAGACTTTTTTCTTCTCCCACAAAAATATTCACAAATGCAAACAATTTATAAAACATCTTCACTTGAAATTATAAAAATAAGTTAAACGAAAATTTGATAAAGATAAGGGCCTTATTTATTATGTAACCAGAGGAAGAAGCCTTTTGACTTCTTAGCTGCTTCTTATCTTATGTTTTGCTTAATACATTCTTTATGTACAAAGAGAGAGAGGAGAGCTATATTCTCTGTTTACCATTTAACATTTTACAGAAGCTCCCATTCAGATTCTTCTGATGATTGGTTTTCCTCTATCGGTTTCGGATTATCGCCACATTCTCTCCCATTTTCAACATCTTCTGCGTACCATTGCCGGGCAAGTCGCTTGTATTCTTTTTCTCTGTTTTGCTTCATTCTTGAAGATATAGCGTCTCTGATCTTCTGTAGAATCAGTTTATTATAAGGCGGTGTTACTTTACACGTGATGATATATGCAAACATGAAACAAAAAAGAGACAAAGACAGAGACAGATAGAGAGAGACAGAAGAAGCAACCTTGTAAGGTTTGTGTTTGTCATTCTCCATCTTGTCAGGAAACACACTATGGAATTCGTCTCTATCCACAAGTATACAGCTTTCTTCAACTGATCTCCCACTAAGATGTTGGAGAATCTCTGACTTCGGCTCTGAGACAGAACTCGAACTTGTTTCCACATTGGTTTCCTTTCTGCAATCTGAATAGAAGAAACCATAACCAAGTTTAAGTGAATTTGCTTCAAATCATGAGCTACTTTCTCTCTTTTGCATTCTATTCTCAATGCAAGTAGCAAACAACGCTAAGCAATCGCATAATCATGAAACTAAACCAAATGATACAGAACATATAGGTTGTGGTACTGGATATGATGTAACAGGATCTAGTTTAAGAATCAATAGTTTCAAAAGAGAGAAAAATCAGAATGCAGAAATGTTACCATCAGATTCTGCAGGTAAGCTAGTGGCCAGAGATGGTTGAATCTCCAAATCTTGACTTCTAACAGACTTATCTGCCGAAAGACCGTGTTCATTATCGACTATAACCTCTGAATCATTACTTTTAACAGAATTAACCACTGTCAGACTCTGTTGATTTTTGGCTTTATCGTCTTTCTGACATTTCTTTTTGGAGATGAGTTTTTCTACTTCACCTGGAGGAGAATCACTTGACTTTACAGTTCCGACATCATCTTTCATACTAGCATGATGAACCATTGATAAACTACTTGAGTTTACAGTTCCAACATCATCATTGACACGAGCACTATGAACCATTGATAAACTACTAGAGTTTACAGTTCCAAGATCATCTTTGACACGAGCACTATGAACCATTGATAAACTAGTCAAGTCTTTCTGGATATAAGGCCTGATGACTTGGGAAAGCTCCTCTTTTTTAAATATCTGTTTGCGGCCGATTCTTGTTCTTCTGTATGGACCTCCATAACTATACTGCCTTGGAGAAGTACAGATATCATAATCATCTGCATCAAGACCACGTAATTTCTTTGCAAATCCATCCTTCTTCCCCTCAGTTACCTCTTGCTCTTGTGTCACATCTTTAGTTTTCCGGTTCATACTATCTTTTTTTTTTTTGAAAGAATAAACAGGGGCGTATTCATGTAACATAGAAACGGGCAAAGGTTTTCCCGAATCTACAGATTCATCAGGCAGCAAGTCGTGAACCACATCTGAACAGAATTTCTTGACACTGTTACCAACCGTCTGAACTTGATTCTCAACATATTTTGCTGTGTCCTAAAAACACAAAAAAGCAAAGCAAGAGTTTAAATAAAGGATACAATCAACGAGGTAAGCAATTACAGGTTCTTACACAAACAAGCATTTACCTGCACGATAATTTCTTCAACCTCTAAGCACATTGCTTCAAACTTCTGATAAACATTCCCAACCCATTTTATACCTTTAAAATCCATTATCTCTCTGAATCGAATTAAGTTCTTGTGTGCGTCCTGTCAATGCCAACAAAAAGAAAACTCAGAGAGAGAAGAAGCATATGCGCATACACAACATCAATTCTTTAGTTAGAGAAACAAGATTGCAAAAGAATAGAAGAGCTATATTCATAACAAAAGACAATTGCTTAGCCGTTATCCTAAAGAGATTATCCAAGAAAACATGGCTAATGCAACTTCTAAGTAAGCCTTTTGTATAGTTGTATCCACCAATAATCAATATTCCCCAAATCCTAGGAGCCTTTTAGACGCTAAATTCTAACCGAAACAAGTTCCTTAAGATATATATAACATAAACATATCCTTTATAAGATCTTTTGACTGCAGATATAAGCTACCTCTCTGTATCACATGTTTCTAATAGAATTAAACAGAAAACATGTAGAGACCATAAATAGAAAGTTAAATATTTCAACACCAACTTAAACCCTGAGAAACCAATCAACGATCATCGGACACAAAACCAAAGTTCTACAGAGAGACTAAATTTTGAAAAATACCAAAAAGGTTCGCAAAATTCAAGTTTCTAGATGCTTAAACTAAAAGCTGATTGCTTCTTAAGATCAAATAGGGTCTTCAATTAGCTCAAAAACAACAAAAACCTGAAATTTAACAAACAGAAGCTGAAAATTGAAGGATTTAAGCTTGTGCTAAACTTGCGAAAAAAACAAACTTTATCACAAAAATCAACGAATTTTGACGGAGATAGAAGCAGACTTACAAAACTTCGAAACCCAAAACGTGGGAAAAGAGAAATTTCACGACTCGGGCGAAAAAAACGTGATGAGAAAACAAAAACCCTAAAACCCGGAAAACCTCTTTTGCAATCAATCAGAAAAAAAAGAAGGAATAAACTTTAGGATAAGAAGAGAGACGGATCATTAACCTCAAAGCAACGTACGAATTCTGATTTCTCACTCGATTGAGAGAGTTTTCGTGAAAGAGAGTAAGTTATTACGATGAAGCAACAAAGCAATGGCAAACAATAAAACACATAACTTTTAAAGAGAAGCTATTTTTTTTATGTTTTTACAGGAAAAAATCCGCCGGGTTCGGGTCTGTTTGACCCACCCGGTTCAGGGCCCAGGAGTGCGTTGACAATTATTTTACCAACTTTTATTTATTGGGAAAGTGTGAATATTTGCTTTTTTTGTTTGGACACGTGTCATGCAAGTGGATTTGATTCTTGATGACTCTATTCCACTATTGGATTCATATGCAATCACAAACGGTTCATGATTATTATAGAAATAAACACGTTCATGTCAAGTTTTGTGAGGTTTCTTCTATGTGGCCAATTTTTTTTTCTTCCAGGTTTATGATTTTTATGTAGGATTAACTATTCTACTATATTATTTGGGAAGTACATTTTAAATATAATTTTAATTTTTGTAAGTAATTATATAGGTATATCATTAGAAATAAAATTTTAAAAAGTAAATTAATTTATCTTTTTAAAGATTAAAAAGTCAAATATTAATTTAATTAATTAAATTTAATTAAAAAACGAAATATATTATTAATTTTTAAAAATAATAACCAATCAAAATCAATATATAAGATTTGATATCTAAATTTTAATTAATTTAATTTAATGAAAAAATAAATACATTATTAATTTTCAAAAAAGTAACTTATTAAAATCAACAAATTAGATTTGATATCTAAATTATCATATTAATTTTTTATTAATTATTATAATTCACTTCTCATCTTTATATGATTCTATTTTTGCGAAAAAATAATATCATCATTATAAAAAAAAAATTAGAGTTTTTTTGCATATGCCATAATTTGAATTTTTAAAAACGAATATAAACTGTTCAATACATGAAAAAATATTATAACGGGTGAAAAATAGATTTAAGAAAACTTTCTACTGAGTAACAGGTCATAATTTGAAATATTTATATTCAATTTCATACATATTATATTGAAAATTTATAATCTTATATACTATAATAATTAATAACATATTAGATTTTTTTATGTGTATGATGTGATTCAATTTTTAATACAAGCTGGAAAATCCTAGAATTGACGGGTTTAGATCGATATTAATACAAGATGGTATACTACAGGTGAAACTCTTAAATTAACAATCAAACTACAAGTGTATAATCTTAAACACTAAACAATATAGATAATATCAACAAAACATATACAACTCACAGTTTACTATACATTTAAAATCAAATAAAATAATATCATATATTTTTAAATCATCTTTACAATAAAAGTTTTTAGTTTAACTAAAATATAAGCGTACCTGCGGTATACTGCAGGTTAATATCTAGATTATAGGGCTTATTGGATCTAAAGACGGGTCATCAAAGATTTCCTAAACTGAAGCAAAATATACTAAATACTCAAATATCTATCTGTTACCAAATTATAAACAAATAAGTTCGTAAAACAATTTAATATTTTATATACAAAATCAATTAAATCTTAATCACATAAAAATTAGCACAAAAAAAAATATTCAACAATTAAAAAATTATCAAATCTCTGTGTTATATAAGTTTTGATACTATATTCGAATAAAGTGTAATATACCTTTTCAATTTGTATTCTTTAATTAATTTAAGCTAACTAATATATTTGCTAATCTTATACCTATCAAAACCGACTATCGTTTCTTATCTCTATAGTATTTTTGCAAGACTTTTTTGATGGATTTGGGTAAAAGTGCATTTGAGTCATATGGTACATTCCCTTATTAAAAAAATATGGTGTACTCCTATTTATTAGCTAAAATGTTTAGATTATAATTCAGAGTCATATCATTAATAAAATTAATATTAATAAAATAAATGGCTTTTTGGCAAGACATATTTGGAGTGACGGGTTTTTGAATCAACATTAACAAAAAAGTAAAATATAATTAATCCACCGTTTCAATACGGGTTAAATCTTTAATTTATTATTTTTTAAGACCCCTAATATTAAACATATCAAATCATCCTAATTTAGAAAAGATTATATAAAACCGAAAATATTATGTGGTATGTATAATGTTAGTATATAAAATTAAACTATAAAATATAAATGTATTAGAGAATGATACAATTTGCAAAACTTTTATATATAAAATAATTCTTAAATTTTAAAAATTACTCTTTAAAAAAAAATAACGGGACGGGTAAAGAAATTATAGAACAGGTTTTATTTTGGAATTGGATTATATGGTGGATCTATTTGAATCAATATTTATAAAATTTTAAAATATTATTAATATGCTGTTTTAATAGGGGTTACAACTTCAGTTTTTTAAAAATTGTCTCATGGATTCGTGGTATAACGTTATTTAATAATAATTATAAACTGTAAAATATAAATATTTTATACAAAATAAAATTTGCAAATTTTAATATATATTACTTTTAAAAAATAAATCGTCCTGCGATATACCGCGGATTAAAATCTAGTATAAGATATTTAAGATGATTAATCAAGAGCAGATTAGCAGAATGATCTGGATTTTGATTTATAAAGATATTTTCATATTTAATAATCGAATTTATATGTTTTCATACAAAATTTCGAGTTTGCTTATATTAAACTGGATCCAATAAAAAAATCTGTGTTTTTATTTGGGCCCATTGAAATGGCCCACTTCTAGTTCCGTACATGTTCGAATCAAAACTAGTCATTATAAATTTAAATGAACTATATAACACTTTTTTTGTTGAAAATTTATTTTTGTCTTAATCTTTTGTATATTTTTATAGCTAGAAGCCTACAATACTTTCCATATAATAATATTTCTTAAGTTTTATTATCTTATATAAGTTTTAGGATTTGAAGACATACATATAGACCTATTTATGTTTCGTTTAGGTGCTTCCTTTTTCAATGTCTAATATGAATATCTTGTTTCAACAAAAAAAAATATTTTTTTTGTTGTATTAGTTTATTATATGGAGACACTTATGAAAAACTTGTTGATATATCTTTTTTAAAGCAAAAAAATAAAAAATAAAAACGTGGATAACAAAAGAATTTTTTAAATATCTGATGTGAAAAAAGAGAAAATTGTTTCTTTTCAAACTGCGTTTGAAGAATTGAACAGTTTCTCGACATTCTATCAAAACCGCCTTAATTTTCGATGAACTTTTAATACGAGGCTTTGTTTTGTTTATTGCAGCAGTACTGTTGGGGCCGGTTTATTAATGGGCCGTCTCAATACTACAAATTGTCTTGTAGGGACTAATTTTTGAAATAATAAATTACAGGGTGAATACCATGAATAGATAATGAAATGAAGGTTCATTATGTAAATTAATATTTTACTTCTGATTTCGTTTCAACGCATCAACAAGATTTTTGTGAAACAAAAACCCATTTTTATCAAAAACCAAACCAAACCCATAGGGTTGTGTTGTTGCTGTTCTGTTCCTATCGACCACGGCGGCGACGAGGCGGAGAAGACCGACAAAGCGGAGAAGCCAGCTTCGAAACCCTCTAGCATTTATTTTTTAAAAGCGAAATTCATTTTAAGGGTTTTGGTCATGGCTTCAATCTCGACTTGGTTCCGATACATGGCTCACAAGCTCGAGTATTCCCTCACTCTCAGTCTCAAGGTTTGGTTTGTCTTCACCAGCTTTCTTTAGATTTCTCTTCATAGTCTCCGATCTTTACAATCTGGGAATTGGTTTTCGGGAACTATTTGATAAATGCTCTTAGAATTCCGGTTTAGGGGAATCTGCGTTTATTGTGTTCTCATTCTGCATTCGAATCAATCTGTTCATAATTGAAGATATACTAGCTATCTGATTTATGAAAAAGTTAAAAACTTTGATGTTGAGAATACAAAGAGACTTACTTTATATTTGGATTTTGCTGTTTAATGTTGATAGCTTTTGATTCTTGAATGCTTTTATAGAACAACTTCACTCACAAGACAATGTTGATGTTGTGTTATAACTTTCGATAAGATTTGAATGTTTTGCATATAGTGCTCAATGTCTCATGATGACTCTTGTGTTGATAGCTGATTTTAACAACTTTGTTTAGTGGTGGAAACTTATGATTTTTTTTTTATGTTAACCAATTTTGACAGAGTCATAGGAGTAATAAACTGAGTGACCGGGAACTTATTCAAATAATCTGCAAGAATCTGTTCTATGGGAAAATAACCTACTTACACTCGGATAAAGGACCAGAAATGTCACCAACCATGACAGCAAATGAAAACACACTTCTTATTCGTAAGATACCAATTGCTAATACCAGGTATGTTTTCAATTTCCAATCTTTGGTGTTCCAGTGTATGTTTCTGTTACATCAATTTCTGTTACATAGTGTGGTCCATCTCATAGCCGATACACACTGTCATAGTCTTTGTGCATTGAATTAATTGAAATAAACTATAGTGTCTGTGGCAAATGTTACTATATTTGTGTCATTTCTTTTAACCACTTGAATCCCCTGAGATCTTTGTGCCCCTTCATATGATTTATGAAATCCATTTGAATTCCATGGTTAAGGTTTGTATTCATTGGAGATGCTGTCGTCTTAAAGGATCCAAACGATTCAGATAAGTATCTGGTAAGAAGATTAGCAGCTGTAGAAGGATTCGAAATGGTATCGGGTGATGAAAAAGAGGAGCCTTTTGTTCTTGAGAAGAATCAGTGTTGGGTAACAGCTGAAAACCAGGAGCTCAAAGCTAAGGTACATACATAACTAAATGATCTTATGCAAAAACCCAACTATATAGTCTATAGTCTCTTTCTGTTCACTTTATCCTTACATGTGTGTTTTTAACAGGAAGCATATGATAGTAGAACATTTGGTCCAGTTTCAACAGCAGACATTGTTGGAAGAGCTATATACTGTCTGAGAACAGCCGTCGATCACGGACCTGTTCGAAACAGGTTAAACATAATCTTGTCTCTTAAATTTGCATTTCAGTAATCTTGTTTTGTTTTTGCTTACTCTAATAGTTCCCTTCGATTTCAGCCAAACTGCAATGGGACAAGATTCTCCAATCCTGGCCGTGGAATTGGACGTGGACGAGATGGCTAAGAACCATAAGGCATAGAGAGACGCACTTTCTTGTGTTTGTTTATTATTGTCAAAGCTAAAATTGCCTTCTTTGATTGAGATTTGAGAAAACAATAAATCATTACAACAATGAAACTAAAATCCTAAATTACACTTTCCAAAACAATCTTGAAACCAGTTTTGTTTGTACCTTGAAATATATATTTTTGCACCAAATCTTGATGTAGCATAAAAATTATTATAATTTTTAGGTAATTTTTCAAAAGAAAGTGAAAAAAAGTGGTGGTCCAGGAGAGATCGAACCAGCGGGCCATAGTGGATCTGAGAGACTTCGAACTATGATCCATCCACTGCTGTAAGAGGGAAGTAGTCGCTGCTCTGTGAAACCAGCCTCACGCATTACCCTCCGACTTTAGAATCCGCCTGAGTCAAGCCTTCGCCTGACCCACACAGATTACTCACAGCTTGGACTGGGCAGCTCAGATATATGTCAGCATCAGGTCCGACCCGAGGAATTGAACCACTGTTCCACCACCTTATTGTCCCCACTCGGGTCACAAGCTCTCGTTACTTAGCTCGACTTACAGTTGTTGTGTTCTTCTGATATATAAACAAACGCAAAACTGCTGAGTTTTCCGATGTGGGACAAAAAACTGTCATTTGTTTTGATTTATCAATTTACTTTTACGTGGGCTAAACCTTTCAGGCCCATTATAGACTGATGAAAAGCCCTATTTAACGCAAAGAGCTCTAAAAATATGAAGAGACAGTTTTTGAGATAGGAGAGGGGAAAGCAAATGCAAGAAGAAGAAGAAGTGTCTCTATGTGCTCTGTCTGAATCTGTTAACGGCGTTTTCAGGAACTTTGCAGCTGACTTCTGACTACGTTCCTGATAAATTCTTAGTCTTCCTCTCTCTCTCATAGTCAGAATTGTTTAGTATCTCTGTTTTCGGGCATCGTGTTAGAATAATTTGGATAAGCTTTCTATCTGTTTGGAATAGCTTGCCGTTTTGTTATTGTTGTCCACCACTTGTTCGATGAAATGACTGTGTGAAGGTTTTAATTGCTTTTCGACGGTGTTATTTGCCTCTCTATGGATAACGAAGTTGCATTTCTTGTCAAATTTCAATCCAAAACAAAAATTTGCATTTTTGCTTATGTTAAATTTTCAGAACCCAGTAAGATTATGTTGCGAAAAATCAGGACTGTTTTAGCTACCTAGATTATGTTAGGTATATACTATGAAAGGTTTAATCTTTGCATAAATTTGGTGTGTTAGGCATTACTTTCTGTGACATTTGATCAGATATCTAAGAAACATTGAGAATTTGGTTGAACACATTTGTGCCCTGAAGATGTTTACGAAGCTATTTCGGTGTAGGACTTACTTAATTTTCTTTAGTTCACGCGTAATTCCTTAGGCATTGGCTCTGTGAGTTAAGGTTTTGAATATGTTAGAAGTTGGATCCGAGGTAAAGACTGCTGTGTGCTTTAGTTCATCACATTATTCAGCATTAAGGGTCAGATTTTCAATTATGCATCGCGTCATTAGAAAGTGAAAAGATTTTATACTTTATGATTTTGTTAAGCTTCAATATACTTGTTTTGTATCAAAATGTTCAAATCTCTTTGTCGTCTGGTATCTGTTTCAGATTATACTCTGAAGTTCTTAGTTATATACTTATATATGTAGCGGTTTGGCTTACTCTGTATGGTATTGATTTGTTAAATACAGTTTATGGAGCTTCAGATAGCAGGAGCGTCTCTAAATCTGCTGTGTCAAAAAGAACCCTCGCCGTATTGCCTTGCTCGTCCTGTCGAATTAACAAACGTTGCATCGAGAATGGACATCTACAATCTGCTACTAACAAAACTTCCTTTGTGTGCTGAGCAAGTTCTTCAGGCCATAGGAGAAATAATCCTGATTTCTCAAGAAACAATAAGCATGGTTTCCGAGGCAGAAACAGGCGAAACGAAGATAAGGATGGTTTAGTAGATGGTGGTCTTGAAGACGACATGTTGTCTTCCAAAAACGGTCCTTTACTCTCTCTATCCAGTTTCCCAAAATTCCAGGCTACTTAATCACCTGGACCAAAAGAGAAAGAGATAGTGGAGCTTTTCAAGAAAGTCCAAGTTCAGCTCCGGGCTCGAGCTGCTGCTAAGAAAGAAGAAAAGAAGACTGAAGAAGCTTCTAAAGGACAGGGAGGAAAAGAGAGTGAGACAGTGGACTCCCTTCTTAAGTTACTGAGGAAGCACTCAGGAGAACAAAGCAAGAAACAAGTTAGCAATTTCAATTCTGAGAAGCAGCTCCAAAGAGATGATGATGCTTCAGAAAGACAAAATCACAGTTCCAGTCGTTTCGATTCGCGAAACAAAGATCATAATGCAACACCCTTTACCAGGCCAGCATCAAGCTTCAAACGTAATTCTCCTGTACCGAGACATAAATCTCAAGCCAGTTATTCTAGTGAGGCCATTTTTGATGAAGCTTCAAGTTACAGTGTGACTTGGACCCAGAAAAAGGATCAAGTAGAGTCGCGTGATGAACCTGAATACGAGCCTGAGCCTGAGTCTGCAGCTGAGTATGATGAACCTGAACCTGAGGCTGAGTATGAACCTGAATCTGAACCAGAACTTGCTATTCTCGAATCAGTGTCAGAGCTGAAACTAGAGTCGTTTTACCAAGAGGAAGATGAAGATGAGGAGGATCATAACTTCGTTATAGATGAGTTATCAGATGATGACGAGTCTCTCAATACCGACTACCGAGGAAGAGACTGCGAAAGACGAAGATTTGAGTGCACTGAAGTTGGTAGAACTTAGAGCCATAGCAAAATCAAGAGGACTCAAAGGAATTTCAAAGATGAAGAAAGTTGAGCTAGTGACTTTATTGGGTAGTAGTAATAAAGCATGATGATCAGATTTTTAACATGAGTCAGATTAAACATTGCTTGAGTTTTTGATACAGCTAATGAATCTCCAAATACTCGTTTCATTCATAATCTTCATGCATTGTTTTTATTTAACATTTGAGTTTTCTCTTCTGCTTTTTAATGCAAAATTGAAATGTTTTTCTTTCTTCTTTTGTGTGTTAATGATATTGAATTTGTCTTATTAAAGGCATAATCAACTTGATTAGCGGGTAATTTAAAATCATAATTGAACTAATTCATTTTAAGTTTCTTAAAGTATCAAAAGAAATTGGAAAAGGGTTTAACTTTTTTTAAGATAAAGACAGGAGAGGACTAGAGAAAAGAAGATAAAAGAAATGTGGAAGCGATTTGTTCCCTGCCCGTCTGCCCTGTTTAAGTAATTAGTGAACTTCTAGATTTCACAATCTCTAACAAAATAGTTTTACTCAATTAAAGTTTTGCTGCGTAAGCAGAATGATTAACAAAGAGAATGGTATTTGTTTTCTGATTTGATGAGCGTGATATACTGATACTATAGAATTTGTCAACTCGATCACGCGAGAAGTATGTAGATTGTCGATAGGTGTAATTATTAGAGTTAACGAAAAATTCGAGTAGCCAAACTTGAGATGCAAACAAAGCCTACAAATGCAAATTTATCAAAACCTATGTCTCGTCTCGTCCATAAACTAGTCATTCTCTTTTCAAGAATTGTATACTTGAATTTGAAACAATGTTATTATGAACTTGTTGTAAATGTTTTCATATGTCCATGGTAATTGAAAATTGAGGTGGCATTAAACTGAGTGCATGTTTCTCTAGAAACAAAACTTAAAGTGACACGAGGTCGGTGTAAATTTGTTTGTGTGTTGTGAAATTACTGTCCTCATTTAGTAATGTGACATTGACTGATGTCAGGTCCCATCTCTAGTTTTGTCCTTCTTCTTTTCTATTTTTTTAATTAGGAGCCTATCACTCTCTCACTACATTCAGAAGTATTTTTGTTTAATTATTCTCACTTTTTTTTTCGACTTTTGTTCATTATATTTTTTTTTTCGATTTTTGTTCATTATATTTTTTGTTCATTATATACCTCGAGGTGCGTCCGATAACCTAAAATATTAAATTGCATGTACCTCAAATTACATGTAAAATATACGATCAAACATATGCATATTGAAAGAAATTTGCAGATCTTTTATCAAAAAAAATTAAGAGATTCATAGAACACTTAACTATAAATTATAGGTTTTATACAAAAACACAAATAAAACTATTATTGTAGAGCAAATTGGTAAATTTGAATACTCAAAAAATTACGCCGGATCAAGTTTTCGAAAGAAGTTAACGGACAGAACGACATAATTGTCGCTAATGGCTGGATTTTCCTGTTCATAAAGAGATATCTCTAAAGATTTTTAACGCTCTCAAGTCTCAACACATGAAAATTGTGCATGTGCACGCAAAACATTGACGCTCTCAACGTATTGAGAAATGAGAATATACATAGGTGATGGTACTTAATTATTTGAATAATTGTTTTATAACTCCCAACTTCGTTAGGCAAATGTTGAGAGTACACTGGTAACTTAAAAATTCGTTGATATTTACAAAAGCAATGTTACGAAGTTCGAGCTACTGCTAGTACCTAGCTAATTGCAATATGTGTCGTATTCAATGATAAATAGTTGAGGAAAGTTAGTGTTTTATCATAGTTTAGAAATGATGTCGTACATAACTCTATTTAGAGTGTTTATGTAAACGAGGATTGATTTTGTAGTTTAGTATGATCTAGCCAGAATATTTTGTCCTTTTGTGATGAAATTTTGTGGAGCAACACGAAAATGTTAACCTAATGGCAGAGATGTCATTTATATTTTCTATGTACTTAAATGTATAAACTACCAAATTAATATAAACTAATTTTCTTTAACATAACTCGGATTTGAGAACAAAAATTCAATCTCGCAAAAATACCATTCTTTTTAAAAGTTACTGATCAATGGGTTGAGATGAATGTAATACTTGATCAATCGGGCTCTATTCTTCGCAGTGTTAAAACAAAAATAGGTGAATTTACTGAAAGTGAAGACCAGCCTATGGTCTATCTTTCGTCTCGGTTCAATATTTTTTTACCATTTTCAGATGACACGCTCTAAATACGTAGTTTGTTCTTTTGTCGGACAAAATAAAAATATTATAGATAAAGAAGATGTTTTGTATTTTGTACAATGGTCCGAAGAAAAGCCCTTTTCACATATGTCCAAGGGAGAAGAATTGAGGGCTACTTTTGTAAAATATCAATGAACTGTCAATCAGTTCTACAGTATAGATAGAAATATATAATTAAAATATTTTCCCATCTTTTTCAAACTTTTGGGTGCCTTTGTCCACACCTAAATGCCCAACTCCTTCTCTGCTTTTTTCTAGCGACAGAAAATTATTTTATCGTAGAAAAAATAGCGAGAGATGAAGAGTAAGAAGACATCCAAGCTTACAAGTCTTTATCAATAATGAAGCCAAATATATATATATTTTTTAAACGATACGTTCATTTACTTTTTCTAAAACCTACAATCATTTTCTCTCTAATCTACCAATTAAGTGATGAGAGTATGCTAGATAAATATACACACTAAAACGACAATACTATTCCCATATGCTTCTTCAGTTCTAGTTGCTTGAGTATTTAGAATCGAACTATTTACAAGATATTTAAAGGTTTCAGAATTTATAGCGGAAGAAAGGATAACAACTAAACTGAGAAAATTCAAATATGAGTCGTGGACGTAAACGAACTATGTATTTAAAAGAATTGAGAGCCAGAAACCACTAATTTAAATATCTCAATTAAATTGTTAGTAAACCCTACACATAAAAAAGAAAAATTCTTTTATAAGAACATCTAAAATTTTAAAACCTAAACGTAATTTTAATAATATACCTATTACTTCCACTGTAATAGGTATTATAGTTGTGTGTTTAATCGAAAGAAAAAGTTTAATAGTTGTAACGAACGTTTTCGTTTAGTATTATCCCGAAAAGGCTATTTAGTCCCTCCGACATTAATTTCGAAATATTACATTAAAAACACCAAACCCGGTATATGAAATGCAGACAAAACAAACAATGGATACAAAAGAGTAAAGGTATGAAAACTATAGTCCACCTATCTCAAGTAATATAAAAACAAAACAAGGGGAAAAAAGAAACGACAAAGTTTATATCATTTTCTCTAATTATATAATAATATTCTCAATAAATCAATTAATACGCAAAATATATATCTGCACAAAGTAACCTTATTATATCTCCCAACCGCACAAACAAAATTTCAGCTCCTCCATATCCATCAAGAAAGATCAAGAATCAAGAACTAATCAATATCGATCGATCCGTTAAAAAAAAATGGATATGATTCCCCAATTGATGGAAGGCTCTTCAGCTTACGGAGGTGTCACAAACCTCAACATCATCTCAAACAACTCCTCCTCCGTCACCGGAGCCACCGGAGGTGAAGCAACGCAACCACTGTCTTCCTCCTCCTCACCATCGGCGAACTCAAGCCGTTACGAGAACCAGAAGAGGAGAGACTGGAACACGTTCGGACAGTACTTAAGGAACCATCGGCCACCGCTTTCGCTTTCCCGATGCAGTGGAGCTCACGTGCTCGAGTTCCTCCGTTACTTGGACCAGTTCGGTAAGACAAAAGTCCACACGAACATTTGTCACTTCTATGGCCATCCTAATCCTCCGGCACCGTGTCCGTGTCCTCTCCGACAAGCTTGGGGAAGTCTTGACGCTCTTATCGGTCGTCTTCGAGCTGCCTTTGAGGAAAACGGAGGCAAGCCTGAGACGAATCCTTTTGGAGCTCGTGCCGTTAGGCTTTATCTAAGGGAAGTTAGAGATATGCAGAGTAAAGCTAGAGGTGTTAGCTACGAGAAGAAGAAGCGAAAGCGTCCTCTTCCTTCGTCGTCGACTTCTTCTTCCTCCGCCGTAGCTAGCCACCAGCAATTTCAAATGCTACCGGGTACTAGTTCTACTACTCAATTAAAGTTTGAGAAGTAAGTAATTATATAATTAAGAGAAATGGAGTATTTTATGTAATCTGAAATGTGATTTGGTCTCTTTCTTATATGTTGATTTTAATTTTAGGTTATGTGGTTCAGTTTTAGTTACTAGTGTATGCTGGGGGGAGGAAGGTAGGGTTTTCAATTTTATTTATATCTAATAAAAGAGAAATTCACATGTATTAATGTGTACATATTTATATATATGAGTATCTATGTATCATTACTATCATCATCATAGTTATATTGGTCTTCTTTTTTCTAAAACAGAGAGGTCTTAGGTTTACTTTAAATCGATTTATGGAGTATGATGATGATACTAGAAGCTAAAATAGTATTATTGATTTTCTTCTTTTGATGCAAAACAGTGGTCGTTTTCTAAAAGTGACAGTGAACTAACAGTGGTCTTATAGTAGTTGACAGTGATTGCACTAACTATTTTAAATTCATGAAAAATTTCAATGCTCCAAAGTCCAAATTCCCCAAAGATTTACTGCATTCGTTCCCACTCACCAATATTCACATGCATACGTGGCATGCTTCAGTAAATATGCTGTCGTATGTTTTTTCATCTCTAAAATCATTTCTTTTTCATGTTAAAGTAGGTTTCATAGGTTTACTTGTGAGTTGTGAGTGATATGTTCTCTTACAGCATAATTGTAGGGAAAAAAAAACAGTTCCGTAAATTCTCCACTTTATGTTTCTTAGTACTTACTTTTTTACTCAAGAAGAACAATGTGCGTGTCTCGGCTTTTGCATAAACCCTAGATTTTGTAGATCTGATGATTCATGATTGATGTTGTATTTTAATTATGGTAATTCCATGTTAAATAGATTGTGTGCCACTAAGTATGTCATTTCAATACAATTATAGCGACACTAAGTATGTCATTTAAATACAATTATAGCGACGAGATATTTAACTCATTTGTAGTAACTACGGTTTTCACTAACTTAACATATATGACATAACACCCTTGTGAAGGCCAACAAGAGGAAAGACTAATTTTATGTGATGTCTAATGATCTTATATTTTAAAATTAATTGGTGAAATGACCTACTTATATTTTTTCACAAGTACAAGATATACATAGTATTCAAAATTGGCATTAGTATACCATTGTTTACCACATTCTTATTAACAACAAAGAAAAAAAATACTACAACTCATCGTTTATAGTTATCAAATCAACGATGTAAAAAAAATATTAATTTATTTTATGGAGTTAAGTTGCCTAATACGGAAAGATTGCCACATGATTGCTAGCTGCAATTCTGAAACATGAAGATGGAATCTCTAGTAGTTGCCTATATGATGTCAACTTTTCTAAGAGCAATGCGGCATCATTTTGATTAGTAATGGTAATCCTACGAAAAAAATGAAAAAAACAAATGGTAATCCTACGAATAGCGGAATTATAAATAAGAAAACTGAAATTTACCTAGTATATCTTAACCAGTTTTTTAAATAAGTTTTGGTATGCTATTCTAATGAAGATGCATAGAATATGTTTTTCAAAAATCGAATGTCTATGATCTTCTTCTTCCATTATGCAAGTTGCACCATTCTTTTCATTTATTTGTGTTGTCAATTATATAATTAAATAAGGTTCGTACATCATATTTTGTGATATATATTTGCAAATTGTGAAAATTATAGATCTCATAAAATTTTGTAGTTTTGGCTGCTAAAGTGAGAGTTTAAACTGTATATATATAAGTATATAACTATATGTATAGAGAGAAAGAGAAAGAGAAAACATATCATTTTTCAGTATATATTTTGCTGGTTTTTTTTTGTTGTAATGGGGTATCTGATTTTATTTGGGGGTAATTTTCATAAGCTAATGAATTTATTTAATATTTAAATAAAATTATATTTGAAAACGACAAATACAACTTGAAAAAGTTTTGATTGGACAGATTTTTATCTCATTTGGTATATGTTTTAATCAATATAATAGTTTAGATAGCGTCAGAACAATAGGTCCGGCGGATGAAACAATCTTTGTCAAATTTGATAATCAAACAACATATGTTATCACATTTTTTTAGTACCTTAAACTTAGACCATATATGTGATACTTTTGCTATCTTGATATCCTCATTATGTGTACATAAATGAAATATAACTAATACTAAAATCTCTTTTAAAATAATACTCATCTTGGTACGTTGTGTAATGTTGCATCATTCATGAGTGTGTTAGAGGTAGAGCCAGAGTTCTGTCTCTCACTTGTCTTGTCTCTGTAAGTTGTTTACTCCCAGAGCACTCAAAGACCCCAGCCCTTCAACTTTTATTGAGTCTTGTCCATTTCTGAATTTCCTTCCACATATTGTAAAATTCATTTGACAGGATAAAACAATTCTGTAGTTCTACCTTTCAATTTTCCTAAAGTTTCAGGATGAATTGAAAATGACTCGAGTATTTATCTCTTATGTACGACATTATTTTTCTTATATCTTTCAATTTTACTGTACTTTTCTATGTGAAAATCCTAACATATGTATTATATTAAAAAAACTATTTGACTCCTTTAATTTTTCAAATATATATTATTAAAGTTCATGAATTTTCATATTTACGAACATACTTTTTTGAATTTTCATCTGAAAACTAATTGAAAAAGACAAAAACATGTGAAGAATTCTAACATTGTATTTTATGTGTGTTTTTTATGTCAACAACGTATTATGCAATTTAAACTTGGATAATCATGCAGATAACACTATACATTTTTGGGAAATATAGTCAACAAGTACTACCGTACCAAATTAAGTTTCATCTTTCAGTTTTCTTCATGTTAAAAAGAGTTCGAGACATTCTGTTCATTTATTTGGTTAAGATTTAGAACCAACAGTCAATAAACAGCTAATCATATTTGTTTTGGTCAGTCTTCCTTTTAGACCCGACCCGACCGACAATATTATCGAAATTTTGACAGTCTATACAAGGTTTCTATTTTGAGCTAAAACAATGTTCTTGCACTTTTTTTTATGCATGACTCGAAAATAATAGATTGAGTGCCATAATGCCACAATGGCTCTAATGTGATCGACAAGTATATATATAACCATCACTAACAAAGTATAACCATTAAGCATTACGAGAATTTCCTTCAAACAATAATATTCAATTATGAGAATATATATGTTGATTGGAATTTGGAAGTGGACATTAGGATTTTGGCCTTTCGACTTTTGATATGGAATCATGGCCTTTCCATATATGGTTAGAACAACAGAAAGACCTTTCAAGAATCAACATCCATTTATTATTCAGATTTACATAAGTTCCATCATAATTATTCACATTTTTGGATTGATACGAATATTTCATTTAAAAGAAGAAAGAAAAACAAATTGAGGAGACAATCGACATTGAAACGAGGGACCCCGAATTTTCCAAATGATTCTCTTGTTTCATCATTACCCACCCAAACCTATATTTAGTGAAACCCTTGTGAGACTCCACCACATGCATTACTCCAAAAATTAACATCTCTTGCTTCTTTAAGTCAAATACAAGATTTGATTATTTATTTTTATATGTTTTTGTCAACATCAAGATTTGAATATATTTTTTTCGGAAAAATATAAAATCTCCATTTTCTTTTATTTTTGAAAGTTATAATATATAACCTAACTAAATCGACATCAATGAACCATTTTTGGTTTTTGGATATTAGGAAAAATTATTACGTATCTCATACCTTTTTTTTTTAAATATCAAAAATATTTATAATCACAAATTCTAGAAAATACAAATCAAAATGTAAAACCAATAAGCTTTTTGATAAAGTAGACAATAAACTTCCTCTGATTATTGAGCATAGGCATTGTATAACAAGTTCGCTGGACTTACACAAAAACGAATAGTACAAGAATCCAATGTTACTTCTTTAATCTTTTGGTCGAATTCAACAAAACTGATACAAAAATACTATGAACCACTAAGAAAAAGAATAGATATTGTAGTATAGGATTAAAAACTCAAGGTGTAGTAGTTACAGGTTCTTGAAGTGCAAGAGGAATGGCTGGTCTCCAAGTTGTTCCCTCAGGACTATCCATCAAAGCGATCCCAACTTTTGCCAAATCTTTCCTAATTGCATCAGATCTTTCGTATTCTTTATTCTTCCTTGCGTCTGTTCTCTCTTGCACTCTCTGCAACACATCTTCCTCTTTTAGTCCAGCTCGCTTTAGTGCCTTCTCTTTTAGCTGCTCGAGAACCTCTGAGTAACTTGTGGGCATAAGCCCTAAGATAGTAAGAACATCTCTGATTGTTGTCTCTAGAGCCTTAAGTGACTCTTCTCTTCTTGCTTGTTTTTTCCCCTGAAAATGGAATGATCAACTATATCATTAACCGGTTATAAAGGTTTATAAACGTAAAAGCAGACGTTATATTTACCTTTCGGGTGTGAATGAGATCGTTGATAGTTTTCAGTGGTTCTGACATTGCAGCCAGAGTTACAGGTGTGAGAAGATCATCAGACATCGAGGCGACAAATTCAGTACGGAATGTGTTGATGCTTGTCAAAGTGTCTGAAGGAACAGAACCATTCTCAAATGTCGAATCTTTCTCGCCTAAAGCGCTTTCACAGTCGTGTAACGTCTGTCAATAAGCAAATGAGCATCGTCAAAGGATTGTAGTGAAGAAGAACATAATGTTCTCTTAAATGTTTTTTCAATAGCCTAATTAAAGCATCTTAAGCTAAAGAAACAAGTGAGGTACTCCAAAATGCAATCTTCAATCCGACTAAAAGCTATATAACGAGGGATTACCTGATAAATATAAAAAATGCGCTCCGAAGCACTCTCGAGGAGGAAATCGGAGTAATTGATAGGAGACCGATAATGAGTTCCCATTAGGAAAAGTCTCAGAGCAAGAGGATGATAAAGGTCTATAACCTGCCATGTTTGTAAACACGAAATTTAGGCATAAATATTGGATGTAAGAAGAAAATTGCAAAACTGAGAAATGTTTACCTGTCTGATAGTGAAGAAATTCCCCAAGGATTTTGACATCTTCTCGGAGTCAACAGTAACAAAACCATTATGGATCCAATAGCTAATGTTGCTGCTATCACATGCAGCACAACTCTGAGCAATTTCATTTTCATGGTGAGGGAACACAAGATCCATTCCGCCACCATGTATGTCAAAACTATAACCGAGATAAGCCGCGCTCATCGCACTGCACTCTATGTGCCAACCGGGCCTTCCTCTTCCCCACGGACTCTCCCAAAAGGGTTCCCCTTCTTTTGCAGCCTGCCCAAAAATTCAGAAGTCTTTTAAGACTTAAATGAGTAAACAAGTATTCAATGTAGGGCTAAAACGTAACTAAAAAGCGTACTTTCCACAGAGCAAAATCTGCGGGATGTTTCTTCCTCGTGTCAACTGCGACTCTCTCACCTGCACGGTTATCTTCTAATTTTCGCCCAGACAATTTTCCATATGTTGGAAATTTGTCGACTGAGAAGTAAATGTCTCCATCAACTTTGTAGGCATAGCCATTATCAAGAATCTGAATTGGAAAACATAGCATATGAGAATATATCTTAGATTTTTAGCAACATGAGGAGCAAAGTGAAGTAAATGTGGTCAAACCTGCTTGATCAGGTCGATGATTTGAGGTATATGATCTGAAACTCGTGGTTGGACAGACGGATCTAAACATTGAAGCTGTTCCATATCTCGATTAAATTCCTCACAGAAACGTCTGCTCAAACTGATTGGATCTTCCTCTAATTCTTTCGCTCTGGCAATAATCTACAAAATTTGAAATTTCATGAGTCAGTTGCATATGTAGCTAAAGAATCTAGCCATATACAACTTCAATAAGAAAAAGTGAAAGTTCCCCTAGAAAATATAGTCAGAGAGAGGCTGAAATAAAGAAAACATTTGTGAAATCTTGTAGCACAATACGGAGGAAATCTAGTAAAGGACATTACTAATTAGTTCTATTCTTCTAGCTAATTAGTCTGTGTTAAGGTTAATCAAAGTTGGTGACACAAACGTAGGCAGATGTAAAAGAGCAGACACATACATAAAGGATAAAACTAAGTGAACTTCTCCCTAACAAAGAGAAAATACTGACTATTCTCCATTTTGGCATTTCATAGTACAACATTTTCACTAGCCTCAACCACCAATATAATAACTTTAGCAGTCTAAACGTTCAAATCTTGCAACTTTGATGGCACTATGATCCATCCTTTTACATGCCTCTCACAAGTAAATGAGATGAAATAACAGTATTGGAGACACTAGAAATAAGATCAATCAGCTTCAACTTCTCTACTGCCCAATATGTAGCCGCCAAGAAAATAAATAACTTAAACGCGGTCCAGGAATGCCATAACAGACACTGGCTACTCATCCTATTAACCTAACGGTACCACAAAACTCAATCTTAAGAGGTTCTCACTAAAAAACTTTCCTGAACGAACTCGAGAAGCTGTCTCTAAACTTCTAAACAGAGCTTAAGTTGTATAAGACCCCTGAATCTCTGAGCTAACCACCAAGAAGCAGAGTTAGCTCACCTTGTCATCCACATCCGTGAAATTTCGAACGTAAGACACTTCATATCCTAGATGCTTAAGGTACCTGCCTAATTCCCAATCAAATTCAAAAGAACAAAATCATAAAAAAATCATAACTTTCCATAAACCCAAGAAGTTTTAAAGCTTATTTCTCCAAGTCGATACCTCAAGAGTACATCGAAAGTGACGTAGACTCGTGCGTGTCCAATGTGACTGAGATCGTAAGCAGTGACACCGCAAACGTACATTCCAACTTTACCTTCGACCTTAGGCTTAAACAGCTCCTTCTTCCGGCTCATCGTGTTGTGCAGCCACAGCTCCTTCCCACCGGAAATTGGTGCTCCACCGTCCGTTAATGATGACAGAGTCGTGAAACAGCGACGTAGTTGAGTTTCTTTTCCGGGTCTGAGGGGAAATTGGATTCTGAATTGAGACTTGGGAAGAGAAGAGAAGCGTATTGGAGTGAAGGGTCTACATGATTTGAAGAGATTAAGGACAGAAGAAGCCATTGGTGTGGAACGATAAGCTCCTTCCGAAGAAGATGATGAAATCTCGGATAGGAAAAAGCGGCGAGTGATTAGCTAAAACCTCTGAACTAATTACGGTTTGTGTAAACCGGTTTTATTTTCCGGTTCGGTTTAATCAAGACTTGTTAGAGGAGCACCATCTTGGTTGTTGACGAAATTTTTTAAAATGTCTAGGTTTTTCAAATAATATATGGGATTGTCTATTAGCCACTAATGGAATATTGAAGGAAAAAAGAATGTTTTAGTGATGATGATATTGGAATTAAAATTAAAATTTAAAGAACCATATTTCGATGTGATATTACGTATGCGTAATCGTTAACTATAATCGTTTAATCTACTCACGTTTTTGTCATTTTGATTTTCTTAAATTTTTAAGTACGACCGGAATGGTGTTATTGATGTTTTCGTAGGAACCATCCATAGGTTTTAATTAAAGGTCTACAAAATATAGTTTAAAAGTCCTTAATATTTTGTAAATAATATCTAGTTGTCTACTACAGGACCTTGGACCTTATATGTTGAAGTTTTGCAAAACATTGATCAACTAGAACAAAAAAAATTATCACAAAAAGTTTAGGGCAAAACCCTAGTGTAGATCAACCAGCTAAAACAAAGTTAAGGAGTGAGGTTGGCTCGGCGATAGTATGTTCTCTAATAAGTTCTTGGGTTTATAATTAGGACAAAAGGAACCATTGTTATATGTTCAAAACGTTTAACAATGGTTCCTTTTGTCCTGATTATAAACCAGGATGAAGTTATTAGTCTTTACACACTTAGGAGTTCATTTTAGATTGAAAACCACAATTCAAGTCGACCCATTTCTAATTTCTTTTTACTTCAGTTAACATTTATTTCTTTAGAAACCAAACTAACCGAAATGGCCCTCTTAAAAGTTTTATTTCTTTCATATTATATACATGTTTGAATCTGGGTGGTAACATGGTAAAGTGATGTTACATGTTCAAACTAACCATTGCTACATGTCTTGATGTTATCTTAAATGATGTTTATTATCAAAATGCATGTAAGATATTCATATTTACATGCAATCTCAAAAGTCTACAAACATAGACAGAGAGGAAGAAAAAGAAAAGGAATTTATTCATTTGGATTACAAAAAGACTTTCAAAGTCTTAACGACAAAAACAACACAAAATCAAAATCAAAATTAAAACTCGGGTATGTCGGAAAATTCCTCAATTCTACGATTACTAGTGAAAACATCAAACCAAAACTCCATGTCATCATTATACAACTTAGAATTACTATAGCTACATTTTTTACTATTTCTATCGATCAATCCTTCCCAATCCTCTATCTTCTTCTCATTCTTATTCGAATTATCTACCGATATGACGTCCGACCAAAAACTATCATCTATCAAGGCAGAAATATCCTCGTACGACATAATATCGTCCTTGTTATCATTTGAAATATCAAATGTTGTAATACTATTAGAAAATTGTTGTAAAGAGGCTGTGTCGACTATCACAGATCCTTTGTCTTCATTTGTGGTCTCGTTAATTCCGTTAACGTCTTTGGTGTCTCCGCCATTGTTTAGATTTTTGCTGAGTCTTTTCTTCAAATGAGTGTGCCAAACATTTTTTATTTCATTGTCGGTTCGTCCCGGCAATTTTGCAGCAATCGCAGACCATCTAAATTAATTAAGAAACAAACAAAAAACAAAACACTTTTTAAAAAAGCGCCCCACGTATAATAGTATTGTATGGATTTCATCAATTTCTTACTTTATATTGCTTTTTAGTTGCTCAAAAACAGAAGAAAACAACAAAAGAAAAGCTTATACATGCCATATGTTTTGCATTGATCAAAGTGCATATCCTTTTTTAATAGTAATATAGAAGATCTTGTTTCTGTTTTTTTTTTAAAGTATATTTGAAAACAAATTAATGAAGTCTTTGGTTTGGTTTGAGACAGAGGAAATCACGGACAGGAATCTCCTTACCACCCCCATGGTGTTAAAATATTTTGCAAATTGTTACATAAATAATCATTTATTAACTTAGACTGGGTAATACTCACTTCTCAGAGAGTCAGTGTAATGCAAAGTGGAAAAAGGAAAAAGGAAGTTGACATTACAAAAAAAAAAAGAAACGTCGACCCTAAAACTGTTTGATTTCTCAATCACTCTTTAGGGGAAAAAAGAAGACAAACCTGTTGCCTAAGCTTTCATGCAGATTGATAATAGTTTGTTCTTCTTGAGGAGTGAAATTGCCACGTTTAATGTCTGGTCTAAGATAATTGATCCAACGAAGTCTGCAACTTTTCCCACATCTAAGTAAACCTAAACAAATTGCACAAAAACACCAACCAAAATTGCTTCATTTTCAAGAATCATTAATAGATAATCAATATACAAAGTAAAATGTAAAAAGGAAACTCACCTGCGTGTTTTGGGAGAGCTCGCCAATTAGAATGACCATAAAGATGAATATAATTGATCAAGATTTGATCTTCTTCAGGAGTCCATGGTCCTCTCTTCACCCCCATTTTCTCACAACATGGTGCTCTTCCCATTCTTTTTTCCGTTGCCCCCTCAAGAAAAAAAACACTCAGAAAAAGAAAAACAAAATGGTCTTCAATTGAGTAAAATGATTAGAAGGACAAGTGTTGAATGGGTATGAAGTTTATGAGAGCTAAAGAAGCCAAATGCTTGAAGGAAGTATGCGATGTCGACGTTTAGTGTGTTATTATATATACACACATATTATTATTATATAATCACAATGCAACCGTGGGACAACTCCAAGTTGAAATTTTCTCATACTAATTTTGATCTACACAGTCCAAAGTTTTTAACCTTTTTCCTTTGAACTTTTTTTTTAGATTCATTAAAAAAAAAACTTTTTTCTAATGTATTTTAATCTGTTTTGATGAGGTCGACGAATACCACTGGAGCCTCGATGTCCTGTAACTCCTGTTGTGTAAAGATTGCCTATAATTCAGGTGCCATTCAGTAGTAAAATATTTAACGGTTAATCAGTTCGACTCAGGCCAAAAGGATTCTCTTTATATATCACCAGATAGGGTCCAAAACTTTCTATTTCGGGATATTTGCAATATTTTTGAGATGCAACACGCAACCAGGGAAACGAGTGTGTGATGAGAAGCAAAACGCAAACATCACTCTACTTATGCAATTATTGCCCTGAATTATCATGTTCTAGGGACGCTAGTTTCACTAAGCATATGAGTCACATGATTCATATGAAAGATCGACATATGGTCGACCTGTGTACCCACTTCAAAAGTTAATGACCCGATATCTAAATCTATTATTGAAAACCACTGTTATACAAGCTATTATTGAAAACCACTGGTATACAAGCCATGATCCGTTTACTTGATTGGTTATGACAAATCTTAATTACTATTAAATATATCTATCATATATGTTTCATATTCTTTTTGGAACAACTTTATTGGATAAGTTGGTTTTGATATGTAGTCTTTTTTTTTTTTTTTTTTTTTTGGACGACTGGTTTTGATATGTAGTCTAAATGTTTAATATGGTGTGTTTGTATTTCACAAGCTTGCTCCATTCTAGTTTACCCGGACTCCCGCTCGGAGCCTCGGATTACGGAGTTATATAAAAAAGATATTAAGCAAAAAATGCTCCAATATAAATAATAAGAAATTAGGAAATAAAATAATATAAAACATTATGAGAGGAAAGAAAGGTTCAAATTATATATGCATAAAAATGTCAAAGAAAGAGGCTCATAGTGCTCAATTCCGATCAAATCATGGGCCAAAAATAATCAAACTTTTAATCTCAATCAAGCTTGTTGGGTGACCTATAAGTCAATAAGAAACATTAAAAGTTTCATATTTTTCTATGCGCATATTAAACACTTACACTATTTTCTTTCTTAATGTATATAATACCGTTACGATTAATTAAAAAATAGGTATGTAGAGCCAAAACAATTGTGGTGTCAAGAGGGAAAATCATAGACATCGAAGTAGGTACGGTACGTACGTAAAGGGGTTCCTCTTTTCTAATATGATTCAGAGAATCAGAGGTCATATTGTTAACAAAAAATTTTTATGAAATGATTTATTAGCTAGAATATGATTTGATGACTCCACTTTTTGGTCATTGTTTTCCCGCTTTCTTTTAATGTTAAATATGACTTGATACTACATCTGAATTGTTTTGGTCATATGAATCTTTAATTTCGAAAGAGTATTTATAATTTTACTTTGTAAATACAAATTTAAATTTATTAAATTACCGGTGAGTTAGTAATTAAAATAAAATAGACAACCAGATTATTTTGAAACACGTCAATTATTCATAGTGTCATACCGTAAAAAAAAAACAGAAATGTCTTTCTTACGGTATATGTCATTACGTAAGATAATTACAACCATGAGATCGTAAAATGTATGAAATTGTCGTCAATTGATATTTAGTGATATGGTTCTTGGCTTCTTTCAATTGCACACCTTCACTCACCATTACAACATTTACTTTTGAGTTAAACTATTCGTTTGTCTCTGTCAAAAGCAACTTTTGTATACTGTTTCAAATTAAACGTATTTAGACCAAGATTACAACGTTTTAAAAAGAATAGACTAAAACAAAACGAAGATCGTCGATATCTAATTCCATCATTACCAAGATCTTGCCCTTTTTCACAATTTTTTTTTTCTCTTTCCGTTTTCTTTTTGGGGTTTCATTTTCTAATACAACGAGGGTTATCTTCTCTTACAACACTACTCCAATATAATTGTGGAGTTCCCATGTTTTTAATGCAAGTGTTTTGTTTGATAATTGATAAATTCAAATGGATCGTGACCTAACGAAATCTAGATATTTGTGGGTCCATTCAACTACTAACTTTGTCGCTTCTTTTTGTAATTTTCCAAGGGTCGGCTGATTTGCATTATTGATTATACATGCATGTCAAAAGTAAAGAAGCCTTAAACATTTCACTAGTTAATATTTAAAAAGGTGTTACTTATCTTCTTCAATCAGATCCAACTAGCTATCCCTAAAATAAAATGTCTCAACTAAATTTTGAAATCTGTATAAGAATAACAAAGTAAACATTTTCATCACTTAACAAATTGCTAAATAATCATGAAAGGTTGAAATGTTAATTTTAATACATTAATGACATTTTTATTTTCTGTAGTTTTTTTTATTTATTAACAACATGCATAATGATAATTTGAAATTAAGTTTGGTCTAAGTCTAACCAAACCTGAAACACAACTTAACCAACAAAATCTTTTACCTCCTCTCATGCTCTATCAGAATCTTACTAGTTATGTGTCCAGTAGGCAGTAGCATTGGCTAACCCTCGTATAAGGTAGTTCTGATAATTGCATTTATCAAATATTATATGTAACAACATGCAACAAAAGTGATATATTTGGGACATTTTCACTGATCAAAATATCCCAAAATGAAGACTAAGGAAGGGTCCAGGTCTAAGGAAAAATAGAGCCCGTACACAAGATTTGACCAAGAGAACTATTTTAACTTTAAATAAATATATATATATATATATATCCATAAAAAGCATTAATCAGATTCCATTTTGATTGATATATATGATAAAATATGTAAACTTACAATGGCAAAACAAAAGTACAAACGAGGACAAGAACCGTACCTTCAAACTTTTGTTTCACCTAACAATCTCACTCTAATCTAATCCATCTAAGTCTTCAAAGTACTAGATTGTGGATTCATGATCTGGATAAAGACTTCTTACGCCTACAAATTCGTGTTTATACTTGAAACAATAAAAAATTACAATAGCAAAATTACTCGAAACTCGGGAGCTACCAAGCAAATCTTGTCCCCGTGCCATCGAGAAATCTATCAGTATACCATCCTTTAGCTTGCACTTGAGATAAAAATGGATTGAAGACATCGTTCATTTTGTCATACGCGTCTTGCAATATAATGTCATCAGGGTCATTATATATCTTTGTCATTGACTTGACATATGCTGCAACTAACCACCCTCGCAATGCATCTTCACCGGTTGCATCGTGCTCTAAGACCATATCGGTCCATGACTTTCCATGACTCAATAGAAACTTCTCTTCTACAAACACTTGTTTTAGTCTTTGTACCTCAGAAGGCTTCACAGCTTTATGGAGAGCCCTTCCCACTTTTACATTTCCTGCGTCTTGGATTGGTCTCTCGGGGAACATTAGGTCTTCTTGGAATCTTAAATCAGGAGGGCTTGGGACTTTACCAGTCTGAGAAGATACAACAACACCTCTTATGTAATTAAAAGAAATCAACAAGATGGTTTACAGAAAAATTGAACAAAAGATGATGCTAATTACCTTGAGAAAATTAGCCACAATCAAAGCGGTTCGCTGTGGATTCAGTGTGTTGATTGGTACCCCTCGCATTTGTTCTACAACGCTATACACATGTACAACCGAAAGAATTGACCCAACCACCAACTGCAGATATCAGCCTTTTCATAATAGAGTTGCAATCCAAACAAATAGAAACTGCATTTTGAAATAGAGAGTAACGATGTAGCAGAATGACATTACCTTTCCCTCCATTGATGAACATATTGTGGACGCAAGTTGAATACCAGCACCTATCCCGGCAACATTGAAAAGAGTAGAGATAGCTTCTCCTTTTGCAAAAATGTCACTAAGATTTCCTTCTTTGGCAAAAGATGAATATATTGGTAATCTTGTTGCCCTTGCTGCAACTGTAGCCATTCCCTATTTAAAACAAACAATGCCAGAAAAGTATGAAAAACAGGAAACCAGTGAAGCTGATTGATGTATAAAAGGATGGTCTTTAGAAAGCTAATATATCTCATAGGTCTCCTATTGAAGCTGCTGAGGAAAGCAGGCACAGATGTTCTAAGAAAGATATCTATACCTTAGCAAAATTCCCCAGACCAGCCATTTCAAGAAACAGATGCGGGCATAATGGAGAAACGAGTTCCAGACCAGTACCAAGATCGTAAAGCACGTCAGCTGAAAATTATGAATCAATACTTTTTATAGTTAACGCTATAAAGACATCAGCAGAAACATGTAGCTACAGAATGGTGCATACCCAGAATCCTCCACCGTTTAGGCTCAGAGTCCATTCTTGCACCCAAATTGCTACATATTAGCTTTCCGACATGTTGCATCCCATCCTTCAATATCTACAGAACCAATAGAGTAAACAAAACTTTCACTTACGGACAGGGACTGAACAAGCAAACGAACAAACAAACTGAAGTGGTTTAACATACCCAGCTAACAACAGTTGCTTGTGCCGGTGTAGGCCGCAAGCCTGCAGCAAACAACAGTGACTGCAAAGGAATGATACAAAAAAAAGTTATGTGTCCATGTGAAAACCTCCATTACAACAGCTCAAGTAAACAAATGCAATTTTCCCAAAATCAATAATCAAAGCTGAATCATGAAGAAGACCTGAGTCGATAACACTGATAATGCTGCACTAGAGAAATGCTGAAGTGCTCGAAACTGTGTGTACCTAAGATATCCTTCGTTGACACTATAGAGAAGAAGTAAAGAAAGAAACTTGGTTAAAACACATGCTTTAAGGCTAAAGCCTAGAGACTCTCTAAAAACAAAAGTTCCAAACTTTGAGTTCACCTGTATGGATAACCAGAAGGAAAGAACTTGTTAAGGAAAGATTCAACCATCTTCTGAGGAACAGGTCTTGCATCATCAACAACTTTCATCTAAAACGTGATAATTCACATAATGATTCTACAAGTTGAGAGCAATGGCATAAGAGAGACAAGAACGAGGGAGAGGGAGATTTACAGAGAGGTGGCCGTCGGATTGGAACTGATAACGGTGAGAGACAGAATCAGAGGTTTCGAACCAGTAAACCGGAAAGTCTTCAGGGCTCTTCAACATTACTGGGTCTTCCTTCTTTATCAACTTCACCTTCTCCTGCTTCGTTCCCCAAGTTACAAAGTCATTCACTATAGTTTGGAGAATCATAAAATGAGATTAAAAATACAATAGAATAAAGATTGTGAAATCCTACAAGAAACTGCATCTCTGAGACACGATGGCACAGTCAGGTTCCGAACGTTAAGAGTCGCCGGAGTTGGAGTGAACCACCACAACAGTAATCGCCTAGAGCCGTCTAAAAACAAAATCAAAGAGATTATCTTAACAACGACGTCGTTTCTTCGTTCCTTTTCTACTTCTGAGGCCCAAATGATTTTTGTTACTATTCACTAATGGGCTTAATTAAGGCCCAATATTGATAGATACGCGGCGACTAGTTAAGGGGCAACAAATATGGCCCACTTAAAAAGAAACACGACTTTTCTTATCGCGTTGTTCTAACGCCACCGACCGAACACTTCTTTTTCTTCTGCAATAAACCAAAAAAAGTTAAAAATTCAAAAACTTAATTACTAAGCAAAAGTGTGCACGAAGAACAAAGCGACGCATCCGATTTTATTTGTTTGATAAGTTCGTGTCGTCTTCGTCTCTCTAACCCAATTCTGTGGTGTCTGAAGAAAGCAGAATCAAATCCATGTCTTTCAGAGGACTTAGCAGGGTAAAATTACAAAAAAAAACTTTTCTCTTCTTGCTTAAAATCGATGTACTCTTGTCTATGTCGCAAGCATCTTCAATGTTAAAAATTTGATTTTTATGAAGTCGATGTTAAAAAAAACTAAACCCATCTCCATTTTTACTCTTATTGAGGGTTTAAGATCACTAGATGAAGTCAATTCGATGAATTTTGGATTAAAAATCGAATCTTTTGGTATGGTTTTGATATGTGTTTTGGTTTTATATCTGTAGCCAAATGCAATATCTGGAATGGGTGTTGCAGATGAGAGCAAAACCACATTTCTAGAGCTTCAAAGGAAAAAAACTCATCGCTATGTGGTCTTCAAGATTGATGAATCCAAAAAAGAAGTTGTTGTTGAGAAAACTGGAAATCCTACAGAGAGCTACGATGATTTCTTAGCTTCACTTCCTGATAATGACTGCAGATACGCTGTTTATGACTTTGATTTCGTTACTTCTGAGAATTGTCAAAAGAGCAAAATCTTCTTCTTTGCTTGGTTAGTTTGATTTTTACCATTAGTAAGTCTATAAGGGTTTTGATGTGTTGAGACTAAAACATTTTGATTTGGGACTACTGATGTTGTAGGTCTCCTTCGACCTCTGGAATTCGAGCCAAGGTGCTTTACTCGACTTCTAAAGACCAGTTAAGTAGGGAGCTTCAAGGGATTCACTATGAGATTCAAGCTACTGATCCTACTGAGGTTGATCTTGAAGTGTTACGCGAACGAGCGAACTGAGAGCAAGCAAGATTGCTATGTCTATTCAAAACTTATGGTAATGTAATGAATAATTCGTATTCTCTGTGGATTGATTTGTGTAAACACAGTTTCATGTTCTATGTCAAACTGTATAACCTCTGGTGTTTCAGATTGCACAACCTAAAGCTTAGGTAAACTGAATATGGTTTAAGATCGTAAAAGGTTGATATATTAGTAATGTTAAGAGGGAGAAGAAACTTCTCTTTAGTAGATAACGAGAATGTTGATGAGCATGATGAGAGAGTTCTTAAACTAGTCTAGCAAATTCTGTATAAGCTCTTGTTGTAGCCATCTTGAATTCGAGTCTAATCCTTGCGAACAATATAGAAAGTGGTAGTGTGTAAAGTTTCCCTCATCATTTGTGGTTTCTTTTTCTCACTTTCTTCGGTGTAGTAAAATTTAAGTTGTATGTATAATAGTTCTATCATATACCTGCTTTCTAAAACAAAACAAAAAAAACCTCTTTCTTGTTTCCGCATATCCCCTTCCGATTCCATTGAGAGCAAAACCATTTTATGAGGTTGTATACTTAACCTACCATTCCTAATTCCTAATTGCTTAACTGTTACCAAACTGTGATGTCAAAAAGAAAAATGTTACCAAACTGGAGTCAAAATGACATAAATACCCTTGACCATTTGAGAAAAAATGTAAGGAATTAGGAGGTTGCAAGTGGGGTCCATTGCCGTTGTGGCCAAAAGCGAGATTGCATGACCCAACTGAAATCTCAATTAGGAAGGAGATTGCATTATTTTTATATGTTTATTTATCATATCTCATATTAAGGTCCATTTCCTTCAGTCTATTATCATCATGTATCCACTATTTGTTTGACATTGGGGAACATTTTAGAATAAGAAGTGGAACTGGAAAGTAAAATATATCTATTAGTTCCAACATATTTCATTAGTTTTAATTTTTCTTGCTCCAAACTCTAGTAGTTTATAAATACACGGCTTGAATTACGTTTAAAAGAAAATAACTAAACTTTCTAATAATTCTCCAAATATTAGAACATGTCTTAGTAAAGAATTAAAGCTTTGTTTGTGTCAGAAATTAAAGGTTGGAACCATTTTGTTCTCATTCATAAAAGGGAGAAGAAAAAAAAGAAAAGAAAAATTGTTTCCTCTGTCTTGAAGTATTTAGTAGAGAGCTGTCCAAAACAATACAAACACGTCCAAAAAACCCTCTCCTATGGGAACAAGAAAGACCCAAAAGACACAAACACACACCCAAACTCCATCAAACAGAAATAAAGCAAACCAAAAAAGCTTCTCTCTTTTTTCCTACATTTGATTTAAGCTCTAAATGTTGAAATGATCTTTGATTTGACATTGTGAAGCTGAAATATAGCTGGTGGTAACCTTCAAAGACGACAAAGAAGGAAAAAGATCATCATCTTCTAACTTTTGGTAATTAGATAATTTCATTCTCTAAACAAAGTCTGATTTTTGAATCAATACTAAAAAAGTGATAGAAGAGAAGCTATCAAAACACAAAAACAGAGGATTTTTCTTTTCCAATCTAAAAGAAAGGTGCTTAAGGGAATTAGTTTGAGATTAGGTTTTAACTGAGTTTATACAAACTTTCTTTATTTAATGAAATTAACTTAGATTGGCTTTTGTCTTAAAGATTAATTATGGTTGTGAAAATTAGTTTTGGTTGCAGAAAAAAATCAGTTGAAAATGTATGAGGAAAGTTCATGTTTTGATCCTAATTCGATGGTGGACAACAACGGCGGCTTCTGTGCGGCGGAAACAACTTTTACGGTAAGCCACCAGTTTCAACCACCGCTTGGAAGCACAACAAACAGCTTTGATGACGATCTTAAGCTCCCAACAATGGATGAGTTCTCTGTTTTCCCTTCTGTTATCTCTCTCCCAAACTCAGAAACTCAGAACCAAAACATCAGCAACAACAACCATTTGATCAACCAAATGATTCAAGAATCGAATTGGGGTGTTTCTGAAGACAACTCTAATTTCTTCATGAACACTTCACATCCAAACACAACAACAACTCCAATCCCTGATCTTCTCAGCCTCTTGCATTTGCCTAGATGCTCTATGTCATTACCAAGCTCTGATATAATGGCGGGTTCTTGCTTCACGTATGACCCGCTCTTTCACTTAAACCTTCCTCCACAACCTCCATTGATCCCTTCTAATGACTACTCAGGGTACTTGCTTGGTATTGATACCAATACTACTACTCAAAGAGATGAGTCTAATGTTGGAGATGAAAATAACAATGCTCAGTTTGATAGCGGAATCATCGAGTTTAGCAAAGAGATTAGGCGTAAAGGAAGAGGGAAGCGAAAGAACAAACCTTTTACTACAGAACGTGAGCGAAGATGTCACTTGAATGAGCGGTACGAGGCCTTGAAATTGCTCATTCCTAGCCCGAGTAAGGTTAGTTATTTACTTATGACAACAATCTTTCTTGGTTTAGCTTCATTCATTATCTCCAATGGCACTTTGCTTAATTCATATTATATGTTATTTAGGGAGATAGAGCATCAATTCTTCAAGATGGAATCGATTACATCAACGAGTTACGCAGAAGAGTAAGTGAGCTTAAGTATTTGGTAGAGAGGAAGAGATGTGGTGGGAGACACAAGAACAATGAAGTAGACGACAACAATAACAACAAAAACTTGGATGATCATGGTAATGAAGATGATGATGATGATGATGAAAACATGGAGAAGAAGCCGGAGAGCGATGTAATAGACCAATGTTCAAGCAACAACTCGCTGAGATGTTCATGGCTGCAGAGGAAATCAAAAGTAACAGAAGTTGATGTTAGGATTGTTGATGATGAAGTAACAATCAAAGTTGTTCAGAAGAAGAAGATCAATTGTTTGTTACTTGTCTCCAAAGTACTTGATCAGCTTCAGCTTGATCTTCACCATGTTGCCGGAGGACAGATTGGTGAGCATTACAGTTTCTTGTTCAACACCAAGGTTAGTGATCAATGAATATATATATATATATAACAAATCTTGGTTTATGGATTTTGATATATACTGGATTTAGTTTTGGTAATAATGATTGAATAAATTGCAGATATATGAAGGATCAACAATATATGCAAGTGCAATAGCAAACAGAGTGATTGAAGTTGTGGATAAACACTACATGGCTTCTCTTCCCAACAGTAACTATTAATTGTTAGGCTAACTTCATCTATTTTCTAACGTTTTTTAATCCATGTAATTTTTACTCATTTGCAAAACTAAATAAAAACTCATTTTGGATGATTTGGATGTTTAGTTTCTAACAAGATATGTATGATTTGGATCCCTCAAATGAGCCAAAGAGCCTACAAATTAGAAGACCTAAAGGAATGAACATATTACTCAACATCATAAGTTCATCATTTCTATGTTAGATTTGTTATCTTTTCGTTAAGCTCCGAGTTTTTTCTATATTCTCCAAATATCTGGAGGCAACTTTTAGACGATTATCTTTGGAATGTCCCTCTTTCTAACTGCAATCCGAACTAGGCATATCTCTTTTTCAATGTTCTTGTATATGTTCTCTTTAAAAAATTAAAAACCAGTGGCAGAGGCAATTGTAAGGGAATGGGGTCAACTGACCCAACAAAAATAAATAATTAAAAAAAAAAAGAAATTGTAAGATTGACCCCACTGAAAATTTTATATTGACCCCTATAAATTTGACTTATGTTTTACTTCAAAAAAAACCCTAAAACCCCACATTTTTTCTAGAAACCTTATAAAATTTGGGTTTACAGATTAAGATTAAACACATTCGCTTACTAAATACATTTTCATGTTTTTCTTTTATTAAAAATTTGACCCAATAAAAATTCGTCCTACCTCGGCCAGTGAAAGAAGCCATTAAACCAAGAAACACTTGGTATTTCTTTGTTAAAATTGATACAACCATCGTTATGGTTCCAAAGTTTGTATGACTAGGTAGGTTGGGAACAATAGCAACTACTTCTGTACTTGTGTACGAGAGAAGTAGGTGACAAGAAAATTTTCAGTTTCTATAAAGTTACGAGAGTATCCATAAATCATCACGTTACAAAAAAAAATAAAAAATAAAAAATAATTAAATATGAAATTATATTTTCACATTTTTGGATGAGGGACCTACCTCTTCATCTTCTTTCATACTGCTATAAACATATATGGCATGATCTAACCGCAACATAAAACTTATAATATTTTTCTAGCGTTTGTTGATATTATTAAGAGAGAGACAAATAGATATGTTTCTCAATTTATTTTCTTCAAAACAGTTAACGTCGAAATTTGGACATTCTGAATCATCGCTTCTACGAGTGTGATGCACATAGATAAATGAGGTTAAAACGAAGTGATATCATGAATGATTATTGGGGATGAAGTAGTAATTGTCAATTTATTAACAAATAATGAAAACTTTATATGTAGGAAACTATCTACCCAAATCCCTCATCTTCGATCTGTTTGTTGTTTGTGTAATCCAGTCGAAGAGTTATTCAATTGTAAAGATAATATAGGGTATAATTTCATAATTTTTTCAGCAAAAGCACAACTTTATTAAGCTAAAAAATAGACATAAAATATGTTTAACAACATCTATTTAAGACATTACTGTGAAATAGGTTAGAAACATAGTGCTAATTAAGTCAAGTCAACATTTTGTGTCCTAAAAAAATAAAATAATAAATTTGTGTCCTAAGTGAAAAAAAAATAGAAAATTTTAATTCCATCTGCAAATCTCCTTATATTCAATCAAAATACAGAGAGGGAGAGACTTGTTAAAGAAACTTTGTTTCTTCTCTTGAAATTGATAATCTTCTAGAGTATTGAACCATCTTCATGGAACGTTACACAAAAAAAAACGAGAGGTTCAAGGCAGAGGAAGGAAAAGGATCAAAGAAGTCGAGAACTTTCCTTACAGAACGCGAAAGACGAGCTCTCTTCAATGACCGTTTCTTCGACTTAAAGAACCTCATTCCAAATCCCACAAAGGTTAGATATATATTTTTATGTTTAATCTTTCATTCTTTTTCGTCTGTTTAATCTTTCATTCATTCTCTCCAATATCTCTTGATCAATACACATGCTCTATTACTAGGGAGGTGAAGCATCCATTGTTCAAGATGGGATCGTTTACATCAACGAGTTACAAAGACTAGTTAGCGAGCTTAAGTATTTGGTTGAGAAGAAAAAATGCGGTGCAAGGCACAACAACATTGAAGTAGACAATAAAAACACGATTTATGGGACTAGCAAGATAGAGCATCCATTCTCCAAAAACAAAAACACTTTTAACTGTTTGATTCGTACACTTAGATTTGTACACCACTTTTAGTGTACATATATATATAAAAATACACAACGTACACTTTACATTTGTACACTAAAAGTGTTGTACAATCCAAGTGTACGAATCAAATAGTGAAAAGTGACTACTTTGCAAATTATGAATAGTAAAGTGACTACTTTTCCAATTAAGTTTGAAAAAGTGACTAGTTTGCCAACACACCCAACTTTCTTTAGAGCTGAAAATGTCAAGACAATGTTATATAAGAAAGATGAATGCACTTTGATTACGGAGAAAGAAAAGAAGGAATGATTCAAAGAAAAGAAGCAGTGATGAATGATGAAATTCATCCCCAACCCCAAGCATCTACGATGAAGCATCATGCATAATATATAAGAGTGATCAAATTAATCATAGACCACTTTGAATAGACTTGTCTATTGTTAGAGATATTGTGACGTGTGTTTTAGACCGGTTAAGTCGGGTTTGTAGACCGATAATTTTTAGAGAAGTGCAGGCCCTGTTAAACTAATATCAATTTCTATGAAATATCTGTAGTGCAACCGTCAAATAAAATAAAAATGATACGATTCATTACCTAAATGAATCCAACCCAACCCCTTTTCTGAAACTATTGGCTATGTATGGACCGAATCAAGCGGCACTACATTTTTAATATATCAAAAACCAAATCGTTGGTTTGGTCCGGCAATACATTTTAACATTTTCTGAGTAATCAGAGTTTGTACTGTTTAGTTAGGATGGGGACAGTCGCAGTGTACCGTGTACGAGAGAGGTAGGTGACCAGAATTTTTTCAGTTTCTGTCGAATTTCAAGAATAACCCTAATTCTTTTTTTTACTAAATCAAATATAAAGTATATTATTATCCCATTCTTGGATGTGGGACCTACTTCCACTACTTCTCAAACAACCCGCTCTCTTTGCTATAAACAGAAATCGCATGACCCAACCGCTCAACAAGGAAACTTATACAATTAGTTTGATCCAAAATTGTTATTTATTTAGAAAAATTTAATAGAAAAGATTGAAATATAAACATATATGAATGAAATGAATTATTTATATTCAATACAGTCCATGTTATTTTTTTACCAGATTCTCTATTATACATCTCTTCAAGTATCTAAATATTTTTCTTATGGATGAATTTTTATTTTATCATTTTATGTTATCGATTATACACAAAGAAAGGAAGTGTTAAATTAGATTAATTAAGTGAGTTGTCGATATACATTACAGGAAGTGTTTGAGATAGAAACTATTCTATGATGGTTTAGTTGTTGAACACAGTTTACTTATAAAATTAGAAAACCCAGGGGTTTAAGTATTTATACTTCTATTTAACTATGATATACATACATAAGTTTTATCAATGCCATGTACAACGTATAGATGAATCAAACTAGATGATGTGATAAATAATTCCATGATTGTTGATGATAAGGTAGTTAATCATCCATAAATTAAAACTGAACACTTTTTATATACAAAACATATCCATTTAAACCGTGCATTAGTATTTTTGGTTCTTGTATTAAGTCGAAGAGTTTTTTCAATTCGAGTATATAATAAAATACGATTGCATAAACATAACACATATTAAACATGAGATTAATTATAGAAGTAAAACATACATCTAAGACAAGAAAATAGTTTCGCGTTAAAATACTTTTATCAATTACAATTTTGTATTTGGGATATTTTTATCCAAATTTTACTAAAATGAAAGGAAAAGGGTAGAAATGGGAAAGAGCAAACGGGGCTACTTGGTTTGTCGGTGTGAGTTAGTGGAGCCCATATCATATTGGTCAGAGAGAAGATCGTATTTGCTGATAATGACGGAAATACCCCTAAAGTCGTTGAAAAGACCTGAGAGATTCGGCAAGGGACCCATCTGTTGATTCTTCTAACCAACCTTTATGTTTGGCCACAATGATAAATCACATGCTCCAACCAAAACAGCCCCCAAAAAAAACCCAATTTATATTTTCTTAAAAGTGAGCTTATAACGTAAAAGAAATATATACAATGCTAATTTTCTTACAACTGGTTAAGTGTTAAAAGATATGTTTAGGATCATATTGGTATTTGGTAATCAGGTTTCAACATTTGAAATGATTAATCAAAAAATAAGTTGCATAGAAAATGATTTAAAAAATGACTATAAACAAGAAGTAATTTCACAAACCATGTAACAAATCAAAACCTTAATAAATCATGCATCAAAGTTGGATTAGAAACATAGCTTAATGGATTATATACAACATTTTCGTTTAAATTAGACACCTAGAATATACATGTTATCCAATAATTTAACTTTGCCATCTTTTTACCCTTATTGTATTGTGTGTCTCCATCTACAAATGTCCGTATATTTCAAACACAGAGAGGGAGAGAGAGACTCTTGTTTAAAAAACTTACTTCTTCTCCTGAAAATTGAGAAGACAGACGTAGAGAAGAATTAATTGTAACAAAGGTTCTAATTTTCCCAGCTCTGATTACTCATTATCTTACATCTCTTTCTATCTATTGTCAAATTCAAACCCTTAACCCAATGTTTAATCTTTTGGATCCTAACAAACATTTCTATGGTTTCGTTTCCAAAATTATAAAAGAGCTAACTTTTTTTGAAATTAGTTTCAAATTTTTGGTTTTTCTTCTTCTTAAAGATTGTTGAATGTTACTTTTGATTTGCAGGTGTTAAAGAATCATCTAGAGTACTCGTTGAACCATTTCCATGGAAGGTAACAAAATTTCATTATTTGGTCTAATTTCTCATGAAAGTTGCTACCTTTTTCGTTCTGGAAGATCTAAATTAGTGTTTGAGTTACAAACGCAGAAGAAAGAGAAAGCCTTTACGAGGAAATGGGTTGTTTCGATCCCAACACTCCAGCAGAAGTTACGGTGGAGAGTAGCTTCTCTCAAGCCGAACCACCACCACCACCACCGCAAGTTCTGGTTGCCGGAAGCACAAGCAACAGCAACTGCAGTGTTGAGGTAGAAGAGCTCTCTGAATTCCATCTCAGCCCACAAGATTGTCCTCAAGCTTCTTCAACACCTCTCCAGTTTCACATCAATCCTCCTCCTCCACCACCTCCTCCTTGTGATCAACTCCACAACAATTTGATTCACCAAATGGCTTCACATCAACAACAACACTCTAATTGGGATAATGGGTATCAGGATTTTGTGAATTTGGGACCTAACTCTGCAACAACTCCTGATTTGCTTAGTCTCTTACACTTGCCTAGATGCTCATTGCCTCCTAATCATCATCCTTCCTCTATGCTACCTACCTCTTTCTCAGACATTATGTCTTCTTCTTCTGCTGCTGCTGTTATGTACGACCCTCTCTTCCATTTGAATTTCCCTATGCAGCCTAGAGATCAGAACCAGCTAAGAAACGGCTCTTGTTTACTTGGAGTTGAAGATCAAATTCAGATGGATGCTAATGGAGGAATGAATGTTTTGTACTTTGAAGGAGCAAACAACAACAATGGTGGATTTGAGAATGAGATTCTTGAGTTTAACAATGGAGTTACTCGTAAAGGAAGAGGATCAAGAAAGTCGAGAACTTCCCCTACAGAACGTGAGAGACGAGTTCACTTCAATGATCGTTTCTTCGACTTAAAGAACCTCATTCCAAATCCCACAAAGGTATATACTTTACTTTGCTTTGATTTCAATTCATGTTGTTAATGTGTATGAGGAGACTATGAAATGAGAGACATTGTTGGTTTAATCTCTGTAGATTGATAGAGCATCGATAGTTGGAGAGGCGATAGATTACATCAAAGAGCTTTTAAGGACAATAGAGGAGTTTAAGATGCTTGTGGAGAAGAAGAGATGTGGGAGATTCAGGAGCAAGAAGAGAGCTAGAGTTGGTGAAGGAGGAGGAGGAGAAGATCAAGAAGAAGAAGAAGACACTGTGAATTACAAGCCACAGAGCGAAGTAGACCAGTCTTGCTTCAACAAGAACAACAACAACTCACTGAGATGTTCATGGCTTAAGAGGAAATCGAAAGTCACTGAGGTCGATGTACGTATAATCGATGATGAAGTAACCATCAAGCTTGTTCAGAAGAAGAAGATTAACTGTTTGTTGTTCACCACCAAAGTTCTTGATCAGCTTCAGCTAGATCTTCACCATGTTGCAGGTGGACAGATTGGTGAACATTACAGCTTCTTGTTCAACACTAAGGTAATGAAAATGTCTCACTAATATAGTTCTGTTATTAACTCCAAACCAATAAACTAATCTTTTTCAATTTGGTTTGAGGCAGATTTGTGAAGGATCTTGTGTGTATGCAAGTGGAATTGCAGACACATTGATGGAGGTCGTGGAGAAGCAGTACATGGAAGCTGTTCCTAGCAACGGCTACTAGATTCCAGACACACTTATGGAGTAGTTTATTGCTTTTTAATAACTTTTGTGATACCCCTCTAATGACTGATTAAGTTATTAATCACTTTGGTAATTTTCAAGTTTATTTAGCTAGAGTTAAAGTTAGAGCTAGAGCTGAGGCTCTTTGTCTGGATTTTGTCTAACTCTATATATTTCTTCTAGCTTTATCGGTTTCGTTTTTCGACCACATTTTAATCTCTTGCGTTTTTTTTTTTAACAAATGCTCTTGCTCATATTTACCTTACGTTTCATATTGCTCTTAATGGGCCAGTGGGCCGTGTCGTTTGAAAAGTTTGAGAATAATCATCAGTCCGGAATTTATAAACCATTGCTTCTTTATCGATTCTGGTTTTCTAACTAGAAATTAAGAAACTTGCTTACATTTTCAGTGGTTCTTTTTACAATGAGCCAATTTTAATCTGGTTCTTTTTACGATTTTTCATTTACCGTTGAATTACGTGTTTAAGCTTTTATTTAATAATGTGTACTATCAATTAGGCTTTGACAAAACAAAAAATGTACTATCAATTAGTGAATGTTAATTTGTTTTAGATCTAAAACAAAAAAACAAGGATGTGATTTTGTCTCAACGCTCTTGTCTTTGCTCGTTGTCTGTCACCCTTTTTGCTTATTCCCTATTTCGAACACGTTCATGTGTATTTTTTTGTTTTGAAGTCTATTTTCACATTTAAAATAAAGTATGTCTGTGAAAAGCTTATGACGTGTATCACAATTTTAACTTACTAATTCTGGACAAGCATATCACTTGATAATTATATATAGCTTTTCACATATTCACATTTGGCAAAAGGAAATTAAAAAAAAAACGGTAATTGTGGTTGGTGACGGTTTCTCTAATTGTTCAACTCCGTTATTGCCATTCCGTTTTTTCGTTTATCCTCAAAGAAGTTGTAAGCATTTAACTGAGGTTTGAGGGCTTGTCTAGGATAGGAGCTGCTCGTGGAGGCCATGATGAAGACTTGGATTCTTTGGAGTTGAGGGATCGGGTTCTTTAGAGCTAAACCAATCACGTTTTTAAAGCTTTTTTCTTTAGGTTTTCAGTATTTTTCTGTTAACAGTATATGTTTATTTATTTTTTGTCAAAATTTCAAATAATTGTATCAATACTTCAAACTCTACCAAAAAACAAAAAAAATCTCGACATGAAATTATTTTAATTCCAACGTCCATGGTGAATCTTAAGCTTTATTAGGTTAAGAATGTTTCAATTTACGACATCCAACAAAATATCGACATGTAGAATTTGATTTTATCGCCTATGGTTAATCTTTATAGCTTATTGGGTTAAGAATGTTTCACACACAAAAAAAGTAATAAGAAAGTCAAACAGCCAATTAATAATGAGATTAACAATAATGATGATAACGAAAGCATCATTAACGACGTATTAACACAATATAATATGAACGTCATAATGATATTTTATATAATTTATAATATAACATTTATACAATATAACAGGAACGTACCTTTATAGATCTAATCGAATTACCCTACACACACAAAACTTAATAGTTTATCTTATCAACTTCTTTTTGGTTAGATTTTGTTATTCGAATTAAGAATAACTTTATAGCTTGGATCGACTTGATTGATTTTTTAAGATTCACAGTCTTAGATTTACAGGAATCGTTACTTGGAGAAATTTATATCCTCTAATATCTTTCACGCAAAAAATGAAAATTATTAAAGCACAAAAAAAAAAAAAAAATTAAAGCAATTAAGGTGGACACACACACTTTTCAGCCATATAACGCAATAATAGATTTTTTTTTCATCAAGACAAAAAATAAGAGTTTTTTTTTTATATATATACACTTTAACATCACCATCTCTTCCAATAATTTCATTTGGATACAACAAACAAAAAATAAGAGAACCAAAGAAATTGCAGAATGAACAAAACAAATTTCAAGATTAATTATCACAAAATTAAAGTTTAATAGTGGCTTTTGCTGAAATCAATTACAAGATCAACATGAGCTCATAAGAAGTTGTTCTAAATACTCAGCACCTAAATCTTCAAAAACCACAAGTGTACCACTTTCTTGCTTCACAACACTCTGCTTACTACTACTTCTTGATGTTGAAGAAGTAGACGAAGAAGAAGAGCAAGAAGAAGAATTAGAAGAAGAAGAAGAAGAAGAAGAGGATCGCTTTTTCCCTCTAGGCCGGTTTCGAAGAGAATGTTTTCTCTTCAAGGCCATAACCGGAGATCCTCCATCATGAAGATTCACATTCTCCATTTTCTTTAGCGACTCTCTAACCACTTCCACCGGGAAATTAAGTGTTGCAAGAGATCCTTTTGTGGCGAAAGCCGCTTGATCATAAGCAAGAGCGGCTTCCTCGGCTTTGTCAAATGTCCCGAGCCAAACCCTAATTCCATTCCTCGTTGAATCTCTTATCTCCGCTGCAAATTTCCCCCACGGCCTTTTCCTCACTCCTCTGTATGATCTTTCTTCATCAATTCCAACCTTTTCTTCTTCTTCGGAGTTAGAAACGTCGCCGTTTTGAATTTCTTCCTTAATCATCATCTCCGGTGACTCAAATGAGAAAAAGTCATCGGAGTAATCATAATTAGGGCAAAAGAAGGCTTGAGGTTCAGATGATTGATCCAAGAAACAGCTCTCGTTCCATAAGAGTGATTCTTGTGATGAGCTCCAAGAACTTGGAGATGAATACATGGAAGATTGGGAATATTCCATAAGTTTTTTTTTTTTTTTTTTTTTACGATTTCTCTTTTTCTTTTCTTTTTGTTATCTCTTCTTGTTGTGGCAATAAGTTTATTTCAAAACCTAATCCTATATATATAAGAGACACGGAATTTATAAGATATATGAAAGTGGGAAGTATTTTATTGTTATATTGTTTATCATAGGTCCTATTAGACAAATATGGCTGCCTTAAAAAACTAATAAAATTTTAACACAACCGAATGGGGACCAACCACAAAACTGGTATTTTCTTTTTCAATGTATTTTGGGAAAAAAACAAGATTTTATACGGACCTATCCTCCAATTCAAAGAAAAATAAATGGGTGATTTTTATTTACACGTGGCGTAAAACTGTTTAGAGGGAGTGACGTTAGGCGGCGAGAAAATGACAAAATAGATGAGATCATTAGTACCGGTGATGTGGCAAACAAGTGCCACGTAAGCTTTGACAGACTCGATTTTAGGACCCGCTTATTGTCCTTCGAGGCAATATTGAGTAACGATAGTACTGAAAGTCTTAAAAGAGTTGACTGGAAAAAGAAACATTTCCCAATACGTGAATTAACGAATATACTATTAACAATAGATACTCATAATAATAAAAATAAAATAAAATAATGCATAGATTGAGTATATTTCGATCTCATTTGTGGCAAATGTTTTTAGAGTGTGTATATTAAGAAACACCATCCTCCCCGGGCATCAAATACCATCTTCCACGTCTTCCGATACAATAAAAAAATGACAATCGTTGTTATTTTGAATTTGTTCGTTTAAGTCTGGTCTTGTCAGATTTCTTGGATGACATACCACAAAGGCCCAACCAAAGGATTCAGTTTTCATAAGTACATTAACCATATATATTAAATCCGATGACTAAAGAGTAGCAGTCACATATCTAAGGTTAGCAAGAAATTGTGGAATAAGAGGATAAACTTTTGGTTAGATGTATGTAGGCAAGGATGTTATGTACTGATCCATTTTACAAATTATAGAAGATACAAGGTTAAGTCAAAACTATTAGGTCGCTTGCATGTCATGTGTTCTCAAAACTAGGGTAGAGTGTGGAGTCTTATAGGCGGGTATTGAACTGATCTTGCATACCAAAAAACCTGAAAAAAAATCCATGTGGTACTTAGATGTTAAGGCTAAATATTTTTTTGTTTATTTTTTTTTTCATCGCGTTGAGATTGTCTTCATGTTGGGATTGTCTTACATTAATAACGAAACACAGAAACTAAAAATAAAGAATAGTGTTTAAACTTAATAGTACTTCTTTTTTTCACAAATAGTATCGTTCCACAAATTGTTTTCTCGCAAATAGTGTTGTTTTACATTTTCAATGCTATTTTTTAAATTAAAACTAATTTTCTAGTTTACCTTTACCTCAACTATTTTTATTGAATTTAAGTTATTAATCACTTATTAAATAGAGACAAACACTTGTAGTTTTAATATTTTCTTAATTTGTGTGAAATTGGTCAAAATGACACTCTTTCTCAAAATGATAGATGAGTAACACATAACAACAATAATAAAAGTTTTGCAACATTGTTTTAAATAATTGATGTTTTAAACAGACAAGACTGGTGTATATGTGATATGTCTATCACACTATTTCACCAGATTGTTAATTTTACATCGGCTTCAGCAACTTATTAATTAGTTAAGTATAATGCCCAACAAATTAGGGTATACAACAGCAATTAGTTAATGCCCAACAAATTTGACAACAATTAATTAGGGTATACAATAGCAATTTATAAGTTCTATAAAGCTAGTTACTGATTTGTAGGTTTACAAAATCTTCCCTTGACATATACTTCGTTTTGTTTTTAGAATTACTAATTCGTATCTTTTTTTTTTCATAGGGAAAGCTTGAAAATAAATTTAGAATAGCAAGATAGAAAAATTGTAAAGTTCGCAGTAACCACATGATTCATTATTGCCAATTATCCAACGGTTGTACACGTAATACCACATTTTTTAATTTTTCGTCTTAACTGCAATAACTATTTTTACGGTTGAAATCATTCTTGTTTTTTTTCTTTCTCCAAAGTTGAAATCATTAATTTTGAGTTTTGTTTGATAAAGAATTTTAAGAGAAAAAGATAGATCGAACTGTGGCCCCAAGAGAGTGGTCTTTTCTTGATGTGCCGACAGCCACTAATATTGGCACAAAGACAAAATAGATATTTCTCAGATCCAAAACCTAAACAGAAAAATGAAAACCATTGGTCAAAATTGTTGGTCCATTTATATATGGTTGGAGAATAGGGTTCTGTAATAAAGATCGATTGAAGCGTCACAGTTTTAGCTTAACTAAATTGACTTTCTTTTTCTTTGTTCTTAAAAGACCGAGAACTGAAACTGGATGAGACTTCCTCGATCCAACATTTATGATTAGAAACTTTGTCCAGATTCTAGCACAAAGCCTGAAACCTGTGTTTACTATAGCTAAATAAAATATGGCTTTAAAATTGTTTTTTTCCTTTCTAAATTGTGTATCAGCAATCTTTGAAGGAGTAACCGATGGCCAAAAAGCCCTATGCTTTTTTTTTGGATTATGTTTATTTGTTTTGTTTTTTGGTGGAGATATGAAACATAGTTTGTGAAAAAATAAGTATAGTGGTTTATTATAAGTTATTGTTCATTCAGAAATTTGGTCAAGCTTATTTATATGAGAGGATGTTTGTGTCCATAAAGATTAACTGTTAGAAAGTAGATGAACATGTGAAACTGGAGATAACGATCAAAATCGCTTGACGCATTAGAGGAGATGCCTCTTAAAAACCATTCAATGTTATGTTCATATAACAAGAAGCTCAATAGAAAATATGACATGCACATAATATATAAAGCATATGCTACTAGTAAGTGTAATGTGTTTTATCCACGGCTGTGCAGAACTTGGGTTCTAACCTTGGTTCGTCCCTTCTTCGAACTTGAAATCCCTTTTCAAATTTAAATAGAGATAAAAACACATTACACTTACTAGCATATATAAGCACAATTAGTTAGGAAGATGTAATAAGCCTAAATACCTTCTGTTTACGAAGTGTGTTTGATGTATCATATATTAATATAGTGTTGTTATATGCGTAAAATAAGTTTGTTTTTTCCGCTTTTAGTTAGCGACTAAGGTTTTTTCTGATACATTGATGCGGAAGGTGCGAGGTAGCTCTTCGCATTACTTCTTATCATACTAAATTAACTAGTATTTAATAGTTAAAATTTATTTTTCCTAATTATTTTTGTAAATAGTTATCAATTAAAATTAAACAATAACTTAAGAAAATGTTGAAATTATAACTTACATATAGCTCAAACACATGTACAACAACAAGCAAGTTGGCCAAAATGTTTTATAGTAATTAGTAATTACTGCAACGAGTTAGTTTAAATATATGATATCAACGTAATGAAGCTTTTTTTTTTTTTTTTTTTAATTTTCTGGCGTTTTCAAGCATCTGATACCACTTGCTGCTTACAATTGTCTAGAAAAGTATTTCTTTCTCGGCCTCTCTCTTTTTAATTTTGTAAAAGAAAAGTATTACTTGAGGTTTTAATATGCGTCATACGACACGTCTCTTTATTGTTTGTTGTCCACATAAAACTCTTGGAAAAATAAATGAGAAAAAAAAATAAACCAAAAAAATCTCATGTAACATTTCGATATTATTCTTTAACAACAACAAAAAAACATTTCGATATTATTTTATAACTCATGAATTAATGGGTCGCACTTGCTTGTTACAAAGTCTTGTCAACTCTATTTGTAAGTACACTCAAACCAATAATATCATGAAATGTTTCATAATTTATTTTAGGGACGTCCTTAACATTTCTACATATAATATACTAGTAACATTTTGACGATTATCGTAGATACCTTTTTTTTTTTTACTGATTAGAGAAATAAAACAAGACATTTCATTTTCTTACAACATTAAATAGTACAATTGGATTACGTTTGTCACTGATATACAATGCACATAACTTTAAGGGACCGGAACTGAAATACTAATTAATACCCACAGAAAAAACAACTAGAAGATATAAAACGTATATTTCAAGGGATGAGTGGGTCGACCTGTAGTAGCTTGGCTGCGACATAAAACTCCATAGAAAATATAATAATGTGCTACATAAATGCTATTTAAAAAGTTAATCGTGACGAAAAAGTATCAATTAAACTATAAAATGCGTTGGCATGGCTAGTATTAGGATCAAATTCCTTAAGGGATACTCTTCTTTACATCACGATAATATTTATCAATGTTGAAACATTAATTTGTCAAAACTAACAAAAAAAAAAAAACCTTATTTTTTTCAGAGCACTTAAGTCGAGAGATTACACTAATATTATTTAAAACGTAAGATCGATTTTGATAATCTTTTTCTTTTAAATATCGTGAATTTCCATTAGTCCTCATGTAATAACAATGGAAATAGAGTAAAAGCTCAAATATAGATTTCTTTTGGATGCCAAAAAATGATCTATTTTTCTACTATGGGCATTTCCAGTTTCGGCTATTTCGGAAATTTTGATCATGCTCAAAATAAAATAAAAAACCATTTTTCTGTCAAGAAATAAAAGAAAGAAAACTCACTATATTCCGTATAATCAATAACAATGTTGAGGCATGCAATATTGTACTATTTCCATGTGCTATAAATGGAAAATATGGCTATTGATTATTCCCCATCACAAAAAAGTGGGAAATAGCTAAAACATTAGAGAAATAAAATTAAACTATTGATGATACAGTGATACTATATGCTTTTTTTTTTTGGTAAGGAGTGATACTATATGCTTTGAAGAGTGTTTAAAGCGGGCGGACAAGAGAGCTTGCCCGCAAAACAAAAATAAAATGTTTTTGTCCACTAAAGTAATTGATGTTTGACCTCAACGTCCAAGTGCATACCCCTTCCGAATATACATAATTTTCATATATTCACCACCCATATTTGTATCGATATACCAATGATATATAACGACAACAAAATTTATCAACATTATTTCAAGGGGTCACCTGTTTTTTTTTGGGTTATAAATGGTTCTATTGTAATTATCTTACACATGATGGAATTCTAAAGGAAACTTTAAACACAAATAGTTTCTTGGGAAACTTTCATAACATGTATATGAAGTGGAGAAGACAAATCTAATCAACATATTCCCCCAAATGAGAACTGAGACTACCTAGAATTGGAGTGAAAAGGAATCACTTCAAAGCATATCCCCTAAACTAGAGTAACAACATATTCTGTTTTCGAATGTCACAGAATATTTTCTAAAAATTACTACTTTAAAGCACATTTAGTCTTTAGAAAGGTTTTGTAAACAGCTTAAGAGTACTATGGAACTTTTAAAGCAAGGACTATCTTTCGGATCCTAATCAGCGAAATATGATTATTTTTGACATTTTCAAATATATACTATAAAGGTATACAAATTAAAATGGAATTTGATATTTTAGTCTCTAAATCAAATTATCTGATATTACGATATGAAAACTCTGGTTACCCTGTTATCATACGGGATCAAATCTAATTTTGTATTGGATCTCAAAATAGAAATACTTTACCTAGCCTAATTGTTAAAAGATCGTCTTTAAAAATTAATTCAAAATAACACGACTTTATCATGGTATTCTTAGACGGTAGATATTTTGATATTATTTGAGTCGATCTTTTAAAATCTTACAACATAAACTAACGTGAGCATTTGAGTTCGTGGTCCGTAGAGAGACCATAAATATGGATATATAATATTTGACTAAAAGTATTTTCACAGTTGGATATAACTAACTTAAATTTAAAATATGGCTATAAACACTTCTTCTTTTTTTTTTTTTTTTTTAATATTATGTAAAATTATTCGAAAAAACTGTTTTACGTCAAGTGCGGCTTGTGTTTAAGCAAAATTTGAAAGCATTAACAAATTTAAAAAAGTGAGAGATGTCTATGTTATCTTGAACCAAACCAAACTTAAATAGTGATATTCACTCCTTTCGGAATAAAACCATACTTAAAGAGTGACTGAACTGCAACCACAAAGTCTGTCTTTACAAGGCTATAAACACTTTAAATACATCATGAGTTCTCAGTTTCGTTTTTACTGCAAACAATTTATCTTTCTTTTTTTTTTTCTCTTCTCCTTCTAGAATCTCTCTAGTCGTCGTTTATTGTGTCTCACCACAGAAGCAAAACAAACTCTATATTAAAAGATTGAATAAAATTGTTTTAAATTGGAGCGAGGGTTATTGAATTGTGGACCATTAGAATGTAATTTAGTAAGATGACTTCTATGACAACTTGAAATTAAGATAATACCATATAATAAATAATAAGAGAGACGGTGCATGAATACTCTTTTTTTTTGTTCTAATGTCACTTTATAGTGTCCGACCCTAGCCCTGCTTATAGCGAAGGCCAAAGACCCGTAACTTCTTTATCAATTCTTCTTGGCCAATTTTTTTTTATATTAAAAGTACATCAAACATGCATGCGACTTGATGTCCCCACTAAATTAAGGATAACTATGAGAAAACTTAGTAGATTCATTTCTGATTAGTGCACTTAACAGTTAGTAATATTCAATTCCTGGTGGAATCAATAATAACTGATCAACTTGCTAATGGTAAGAAAAATGTCTTATTTTGAACGGTACAGTATTACTTTTCATAGATTGATAGGTTATATAGGTTATTGTTAATATCTTTTGGAAACAGCTAGCATGGTCCCATATATGTTTAATAATTTATATTTATTTTCGTCCTAAATATATAACCACTAGATGATTAATCCAGTTAGTCTGAAGATTATGCTTAAGAATGGTGTCTGTCTTAAAATCTAGAAATTAGAAATACGATTGTTAATATTAGTAAAACGTTTAGATGATTCAAAGTTCAAACGATGTGAGATACTTAGATATCTAATAGGTTTAGTGATATTTTACATGTAATATTGTTTAATTACAATATCTTGCAAAACAGAACAGAAAAACATTAGTCCTTGATTTGGCTCCGTATTTTCTAATTGAAGCCATGTATAATAGAGTTAGGATTGGAACACACAGAAATGCATTATAATACAAGTTGTATATATAATATATAATTTGAAATATTTGTCACACAACATTTAAATTTTCAACTAAAGATTTGGATTTTGATACTATACTGTTCGTATGCAAAAACTTGAGAGATTATTTTCTCATAATAGATATTATCTGATCAGCTTATTAGAATTTGTCTTTTCTAATTTTAGCTGATTTTTATAAACTTTAAACAGAGATGCATTTATTGTAAACATGGTTTTTTTTTATTAATACAATAATATATTTATACACAAAAAAAAATAAAAAAAATTGACCATTTCATTGGTACATGCATGCATCGATGGTACAAATAATTCCCAATTTTTTTCTTTCTTCTGGTTTAACAATTCCCACTTTCAAATAGAAGTAGACATACTAAATTATTAATAGATTAAACAATCGCGAAACATGCAATATTATAGTAGACTAAATATTGACGTTTAAATGATGAGTACGTTTCTAATCTTTCACGAATTTCAACTTAAGAGAAAGCAATCCCCACGAGGCCTTATTCGAATAGCTTTTATTTTATCATCACTTGACCTTAATATAATTAGTTATTGAATAATTCGAAACTCAAGTACTATATAATTAATGTACGACCATCTAGATGGTAAACTCTTCTAATTGTTAGACTGGCCGGTGAGGCGGTGACAGCCTTCATTAGTTAGGCCAGTAGAATTCAATTCAACTAGGCGGTTTGAATATATGACCTACATGTAATTCTTCTTCTCTTTTATAACTTAGGTTGAGAAATGAGAATACAATTAAAAATACTAATATCACGTTTCTAAATCATATGTCAAGTTATCCAAGTGTGGTAAAGCAAATGGATCAAAGTTGTAGGATCCAAAATCTGGTTTGTCTCAACTTTTTTGGTCAAAATTAAAAGTTTTGTAATTAAGCTTTCGTAGCTCAATCAATTGGAGGAGTGTTGTTACAATGCTGCCAGATTCAGCTTCAAATTTAACCAAACAAGAAGACACGTGAAAAATCTATAATCCTAAAATATGTACTGGTCAAATTAAGATTCAAAATTACGTGAACTCCTTAAAACATTGTTGACCGTTTATTGTTATAAAACTAGTTCAAAACAAATTCGAACTACAATATCTTATGATCTATCCAAGTACAATATCAATACATACTCTTAAATGTGTCAGTACAAGTTTGGGTTGGAACCCATAGATTGACCATGCTCTTGTGATCACTTCACGTGTGCTTGACGATTTAACCTTGTGTGTTCACTAATTTACGAAAATGTGGTATTCGTTTCATGGATGCACATATACAGTATATATTACAAGCTGTATTTTTTATAAAAAAAAACTCAATTAATAAAATATCACAAGACTCAGATATATAACAGAGAGTGTTGCATTTTTTACCACTCTAACTTAATAAGTTAATATGATACATGTTTAAAAAAAAAGAAGTTAATATGATACATTATATACTTCCATTGAATTTTTACATAATGGCAAAACAATAGTATTTTTTTTACTCAATGTAATACATTATTACTTTAATACAATAAGTTTTTTTAGAAAAATCAAATTTTCTTAGTTGGTCTTGGAAAGATCCAGAAACTTCTTTATAATTCAAGGCGTTTACCCGTTGAAACTAAAGTAAGAGAAAGTGATCATCAAAGTGCATGCATCTTCAATTAAAGCACGTGTGTATCAAGTTTGTTATGACTAAGTCATCACTCATCGGACACATGAGCAAATGGAGAATCTTTGTTTGTTTTTATCTTTAAAAATTCTCCAAATGCATATATTAAACTGTAAAGTATTCATAAATATATACCAATAAAATATATACAAATGTAAATGATACATGCATAAGAGAGGCGGCGGCGAGAGTGTTCCGTAAGCAACTGTATCCGAATCATACATAAGTTCGTTGTTTCTATTATTAACGCCGGCGGCCGTATCCCGTATATTCAATTTTAAAAATTAAAAAGATAAAAGTTCGTTAAACCAAGAAACGTGTGATAAATGGTCTGTTTATTTAGAACAAATTTTGTCTTGTGAATTTAGACTGGGAAGAGTACCACACCATTTAGTCATTTACAAAAAGTTGCTAGGATCACTCTTAGTCTTTAGTAAATAGCAAAAATACCTCACTTGCTTCATGGAGTAATATGTTTCATGAATCTCGATTCAAAATCTACCTCAATGATCAAAAAAGAAAGAAATATATCCTTATGTTGGGGTTTTTGGATAAGTAGTGATGAATTTTTTTAAAACAATTTGCAACTAGGTCATATGATTAGGCACTTCAGTTAAAGGCTTAAAGCTAAAGCACGGAGGAGCTAGGGTCAACAAAGTTATACCTCGAAAATATAGGCTTCTCTGATTTGGCCAAATATGCCTCAATTAGTTGACTTGACTTGACTCTCTTATTTGGTTCAGAATTGGTTTACTAGTTTGGACCGGTAGGAATGTGAATTACGACAAAACTTGAGATAGCTCCGTTAAGCTTACAAAATATCACACACTTTTTTGGACTTAGACCCATTTAGTGCATCAAGCATTGGTGTTGGACTTGGACCCAAGACCAAAATGAAAGACAGTAAATCATTTCTACATGCAAAATACCCGCCAAATAATTTTTACACTTTTTTTGGTAGCCCAAATAATTTCTGAATCGAAATCCAAACTAATCATCAAAATCTATAGATAATGGAATAATAACCTTGCAATTTAAAGCGTTTACACCCAAACAAAGAAGATCCAATAATGAAGTCCAATTATTATAAATGGTAGGGTATGTTTGAAAATATCATGTAGACTTGTATAAAAATCAACCAGCCATCCATCAATCAAAAACAACACCTAAAACATCAATCTTTGTGAAGAAGTGGAGTGAAATCTAAAAGAATTCTAATTTAATGATCGAAGTAGCTAAACAAATTATTTCGAGAATAACTTCATAATTCAGTGGCAAAACAAGAGTTTAGTATACGACGATCATTTGAAAAGAAAAAACATTAAATCTCACTATTCTTTTCATTGTTCTTTGGGGCTGAGACTTCACAAAGCTCACTAAGATGAATGGCTTGGCTTGGGCAAAGGTAAAGCCTTATTCAGAAGCTTATTCGTTGATACACCTCCTCGAGCCTTCAATCGCAAATCCTCAAGAAGTCTTTTCGCTTCTTTCATTTCGTCTTTCGCGCTATCTCCATGATTATCCCAAGCATTGATTACTCGCTGTTGAAATTCCACTGCGAGGCTATAACTGCAAGCAGGCAAAATGGTCAGGGCATTAAACACTTTCTATGAAAAATGCAGTCACATCAAAGAGTGAGATTGTGTTAACGGAAATTTACTTACTTTCCCATTCCAGCGTAAGCTTTAGAAAGATTCTGGCAAGCATCGATGGAATCCACATGGTTTGGACCAAGTGAAACATCCATAATGTCTTTAGCAACTGCAAACATTTGAGCAGCGGATTGAGGTCTTCCGAGTTCTAAATAAGCAGCACCGAGATTGTTATATACATATCCAACTCCAAAATGTTTAGCACCAAAGCTTTCTTTTAACCTCTCGGCTGCACTTTCCAAGTAAGGAACCGCTTGTGAGACTCGGCCTGAGAATAGAAGCAACCAACCTATCCTAGCAGAAACACTTCCTTCTGAGTGCTGTTCTTGAGGAAGCTTCTCTAGTATACCTAAAGTTTTCTGCAATAAAGAGATGGCGGTTTCAAATTCGTTCATTGACTCGTACTGCATTGCTACCTCAGAGTATGCTTCAGCGACTTCAACTGGCAAAGCTGTTTCTTTTTTCTCGAGGATTTCACAAGCAAACTCCAAACATCTCTTTGATTCAGCAAACTTCTGTTGGTTTACCAAAGCTTTCGACATTGATATAAACACCATAGCTCTCATCTCACTGTCCTTGTCAGTTTGTTGAACAACGCTCTTCAATATATCAATCGCTTCCTCGTATTTACCCAAAGCAACCTTCATGTTAGCAGCATCAATCTCCGCACGAATCAGCTCCAACTTCATCCCCCAATTCTTTAACACTCTCTGAGACAATCGGTTCTGCTCCAACGCCTTGTCATGTTGCTCCAAACCACTATAAATCACACCGAGTAGCCTCCGATCCTGCGCAACCTCAGCTGAATTATTCCCCAACTCCTTCTTATGAATCTCCAACGCCTTCAACGCATAAGGCAAAGCCTCATTAAAATTCAAAACCGCAACATAAGCATCAGCAAGACTCCGATTCGCAACACCCATCTCTTTACTATCTTCATCAAAAGTCATCTCCTTTATCTCCAAACTCTTCTTCAAATTCTCAATAGCTTCCTCTCTCCTTCCCATAGCATTCTTAACATTAGCAAGCTCAAGCTGCACAGCGTGTAAAACAGGCCTAACGTCTTCCACAACACAATCACCATCCGCCTCTAACTTCACAAGAATCCTATTAGCTCTATTCAAGTAACCTAAACTATCACTAAAACGTTTCAAACCGTAATTAGCAGAACCCATTAATTGCGACGCCATAGCAACGAGAAGATTAGGTTTATTACCATCTCCATCGAATGATTTAAGAGCTTTATCAGCGTAAGACAGAACCTTTTCAGGATCTTCACCTTCACGATCGAGATGGAGCCCTAATTTCAAAGCAGATAAACCTAATTCGTTCCCTTCGAATGATAACTCCATCTCCTTGAACAAACGTACCATTTCATCAGTGGTGTTCGCTGACTCGAACGCTTCTTCGAGATCGATTTTTTCTTTATCAGATGACGAAATCTCCGGAGGTTCCTCGACATGGGTATTCAAATTCCGATATGGATTGACCCAGAACTGACGCTTGATCAGATCATTGGTTCTTCTGCAGCTAGTGGAGATTTCGCGTGCTGGCGAGATCAGAGAAGAGGACGAAGACGATGAAGAAGCAGCATTAAGGTGGATTGAAAGTGGGATTGGTCTGATTTTGTGGAAATGAAGCCGACGGATTAGAGAAATCGATAAACTTTTCATTGCCGGAGCTCGCGTCGAGAAAATCCTCTCGCTAACAAAAATGAAAAACCCTAAAAGAAAACAAAACCCCAAAAGAAGAAATTCGTTTTTTTTTTTTTTTTTCCAACGTTTCATTAAAAATTAAAAAACAAGACCATAATGTCAAAACAGAGCAAAAACTCAAAAGAACAGAGCAAAACATTTCTACTTTTTGTCTTTCTTTTCTCTAATCTTCTCCTCGAGTAACTCTCCGTCGAGTTCATAAATTCTGTTCACAGCCTGCATATTCTCTAGCGTCTCCCGCAGCTTGCTGCTACCAGTCCCATCGTATCTCAAATGTTTCATTGGGTAATCCAGGATATTGTTCACTATAATTCTGGTTTGTTTCTCTACTGCTTCCCTCGTCTTTTTGTCCATGCCATTCCCATGTTTCGAGATTAATTTTTCAACACATTCAGCTCTGATTCTCTCTGTTTTGCTTCTTAATTTCCTGATTGTTGGAAACGTCTGCAGCGAATCCCTCCACCCTTCAAACTCTATTGTCTCCTCTCTTATTATAGGGAGAGCTTCCATTGATTTCCTCGCCCTGTCTTCTTTATTGGCAGCAACAACTTCCTTGAGGTCATCAACGTTGTAAACCCGTGCACTGTCTAATTCAGCAACACAAGACCCAACATTTCTAGGAACAGAGATATCAACAAAGAGCCTCGCATAATCTGCAGGACAAGGAGGGAGGATCTCTACGTGCTCCTTCAAGAACAATGGTGTCTCAGATGATGTGCTAGTAAAAATCACGTTGGCTTCTGCAGCACAAGCTAGAATCTCGTCAAGGGGTTTATAAATAATCTCAACGCCAGACTGCATCTCCTTGCGGATAGCTGCAACTTTATCTTCGCTCCGGTTCATAACCACCATTTTAGTGCAACCTTTAGCAACCAGGTGCTCGATTATACGCTTCCCCATCTCTCCTGCACCAATTACCAACATCATAGCAGATGATACAGATCCTGGAAGCTTAGTGAGAGCAAGTTCGACTGCAGCAGAGCTAACGGAAACAGCCCCAGACGCGATATTCGTCTGTGCTCTGACACGCTTTCCAGCCTTGTTTGCCTTTTCAAATAGAGTACTGATAATCCTCCCAAACCCTTCTTGTTTAACTACTTGTTCAGCTTTTCTAACCTGTGATTGTATCTGATTTTCTCCTATGACAAGAGATTCCAGACCAGCTGAGACTTGAAACAGATGTTGCGTGGCGTCTTTGTTGTACAACAGAAACCGATGCTGACAGATATCCGAAACTGGAATCCCACTTCTCTGGCAAAGAAATAGCATTTTATCATGTAATCATTTGCCACCGATTGTAACACTGAAGTGAATGAGATAAAAGGGAAAGGGAAGAAAACCTTAGACATCCATTCAGTGACTTCTTTGACACCACGGTAACGAGAAAGAGCGGATACATAAATCTCGATACGGTTGCAGGTACTGAGAACAGCAGCTTCTTCGATGTGATTCAAAGCGCACAACTGAGTGATAGCTAGTGGCCATTCAGCTTCAGGAATAGCAAGCCTCTCACGCATCTCTAGAGGAGATGTGTGAAAGCTAAGCCCAATCACCACAATGCTGCTTCTCTCCCTTGTGTATCCTAATATTCAACAAAGCTATAAACTTTAACAAGGTAACAACAATCTCCGAGGATTTGCTTTAACGTTAATCAACGAAACCTAATCACGAATCTCAAATGCAATCAAAAACAAAATTCAAAAGTTGGAACATTTCAGAAATGAAGGCAGAGATTCTTATTACTGTCAATTGCAGGAGAATTCTTAAGCTTGTCCAGAGGCGATGAGTCGCTGGACGGAGAAGTCTCGCAACGCACTCTCTGTATCAAACCTCTCCTTGTCATCTTATTCATCGGAAGAGTATGAATCCTAATCAGGTCTAGAGAAGAAGACGGATTATGGTGATACCATGACGACGATGTCTCCAGATTCGGGCTAAGAACAACAGAGGCATTAGAAACCGCCATAGCTTTTTGAGTTTACTAGCAATCTCGAGACAGAGACAAAGAAAGAGGGATCGGGTGAAGAGGGATTTTAAGAAAATGTAATAGGCATTCTCAGGTTTATTTTGAAATGTAAAAAGCAAAAAAAAAAAAAAAGTAAGAAGAAATATTTGCATCTTGGTCCTTTATCGTTTTAGTAGAAAATATTTGCATCTTGGTCCTTTCTCGTTTCAGTCTCGAAACAGGATTCCTACTTCACCGAAGGATCACCTTAACGTGGTGTTCTTGGCGTGGAATGCAAGTCAAGCAATTCGGTGTGGTCAAACACTGAGCTCTTAATCTTGAGATTATCCGTTATATCAGGAAAAGATCATCTCAAAGAGGCTTTCGATTCCGCAGAGACCACTGATGAAGTGTTCCGTTTGTTCAAGGAGATGGAATTGTCTTTCGAAGATAACGAGCTAGGTTTATCTGCTCTGTATCAGGTGAGGTGAGGATCCTGAAAAAGGTTCTTTCTTACGCCGATAAAGCTCTTAAACACGATTGAAAAACACCATTTTTAAGGACCTATTTTATATACACAACAATAAAGAATTGCATGTATTGTTAGGATGAAACATAACCAAAGAAAAAAAAAAAAAGAGGAGAGACTTGTTATTATTCCCACATTTTTTTTTCCAAATACAGAGAACACTTTCTACAAAAGCATCTCTTTTATCTTCCTTCTTCATCCACCATAAAAAAGACTGAACAAAGAAACAACTTTGAATCAAAAAAATTCATTGTTGTCACCGTAATGTGGTGCTTGATGTTGAAGTTTCTTGAGGTCTTGAACTATATACATCGTCGAAATGGAGATCAATCCCAGCTTCGATATCGTTATCGTCCATGAATGTAGTTCTCGACAAATTTCTTCTTGCATTCTCTTCCCAATCCAATTCTTCTTCTTCTTCATCTTCTTCTTCTATGCTTCTTCTGCTCCAAGAGTTGTCTAATAAGTTTCCTGCTGTGTAGCGGTTTATAAAATCAGGTGGCTCGATGAAGCTATTGGTGGTTGCGGGATGAGCTGTGCTGATCTGAGAGTGGTTGCCTCTTCCCCACCACTGGTTCCTACCATCAAGAGGATGCTGACTCCCATAACTATCCTCTCCCTCGGGTTGGTCATGGCGCAGAATGCTCTCTCTGAAAAACTGACCTGATGTGCTTGCCTCCATGTTGAGCAGATCTCTGCTATCTTCACCACGGATTCCCAAATCAGGAGGCCAACAATCTGTAGCGTTCTGATTTGCGGTTAAGATTTCATTTGCTCTCTCTATTGGGTGATCAGTTCTGTTGTGAGCCTGAGAAGTGTAATACCAGTCAAGAAGATAAGGATGATTCCTCTGATCTGGATCAATCAGCCACATTGAATCAGTGTGATTGCCGCTCGCAAGCGGATTTCTTGGAATGTCTCTGTATAAAGCAGGGGTATTAGTGCTTTCTCGCCACGCCCTACTAGGAGATGAGTGTCTTGTGTTTATTTCATGAAGCTTTCGGTCCCGGAAAGTTCTGAGATTTGACAGAAACTGCTTCCCAAGAGAATCTGACTCCCAAGAAGGATAACTACTCTGGAAACTGCAAATAAAATGTAACACTTAACACTGATTTGCATATATTCCAAGAGAATTCATATGTTGCAGAGAAAAAAACAGACAATGAAATGCCTCAAACCTCAAGAATGATTTCTCCATTTTCCCTTGTGAGCTTCTCTGCTCACGACGAGTTGCATTATGTGGTGAACCATATTTGATATTTCCATGGTTCTCAAAGTAGAAAGCACTAAAGCTGCAAGCGAAACGGCCAATGATCATAATGTAATCCTTATTGTAAATTTCTTTAAAACAATTTCTGGACAGGATATGACTAGAAGAGTTGTTTACCTGCAAACATGGCCTACACCTTCAATATCAACTGTGAAATCCTTAATGAATTGCAAGATGTCATCCACCCGCTGGAAAGTGAACTCAAAATGTGTGAGACCACAATCATTGTATATTCTCAATTTTGACGTGGGGTACACTAACGCGAATGTGAGAGAAATATACCTTTGGCACGACAAACATCAGCAAAAATGGTGTGATGAAGATTGAAGCTATCTCCTCCAATAGCATCATTCCAGTATACTGAGGTGCAGAAATTTTCATTAGCATCATTTATATAAATTCATTCAGAAAGTAGTAGAGACCAAGAAGGAATATCATAAAAAGAACCCAAAAAGTTAGCAGAACATCCTATTGTACCCTGTAAGTAGCTCATCTTGCTGCTTAAATTCATTACATTATGAAGCTAATTAAGTAAAAATAGGTGTAAGCATAAATTTGGCATTCACTATTCAGCGTATTATGGAAAATAAGACTGTATGCAGTTATCTTGACAGTGTCAAATAGAAAACATTCAGAAAATTTACATGAAAGATGGCAGTGACTAAATATTGATCTTTAGCTTAAACAAACTGTTTGTAAAAAAAGAAGTTAATAAGTTAACATGGTACCTGAAACAGAGTCTCTAACTCCAAGCGGACATCATCCTTGTTCTCCTTTCCACGCCATCTCTTAGGCATATAATGAGTGTTTTGGACCACCAAAGACATAGTTCCTACTGGGTCGAGGACCAAAAGTTCATCCGATATGGCAGCTCTACTAATAGCTGTAATTGTTCCAAAAACAGCGGCATACCAGAACAGATTGCGGCCGAATATCTACACAGGTGGTAAAAGAAACTTCAATACCCAAATAATTTATCTATCAAATGCTTTTTGCGTTGTTAGTATTTCTTACATGTCCCTCAAGTAGAGATTCTTCAAGAAACGCAATGATGATTAAGACAGCAGCAAAGCCGCCAGAAACAAACGAGACAAACTTTGCAATAATGGAGATGATAGGCGAGGGAAATTGCTTTAGATATTCGGATGCATGTACTACACTGCTATTAATCCGATGCTTGAATAAATGGTCAACCTGTTGTAGAAACAAGAAGTTTAGAAAAGGCATCACATTTATTTTGAATGGAGAGAGTCGGAAAATTTCAAAGGTTTACTAAGAAATCAGAATTAAACTCCGTTCACACGACTTTTGTGGGCATGGACGCCAGATGAAGGCAACTACCTCATTGAATTCCCTGAAGAGCCACTTTGACAAATTGGACCATCTTCGAGAAGATGCAGTACTTGGATGATTGTAGAACTGTTCAGCATGCCTTAGGAATAAATACACCAACATAAAGATGACAAGAAACGGTGACAGCAGAAGCATAGCAAGCCCAACCACAAATAGTCGTTTCTTCAGTGTTGTAGGATTTGAAACAAAGTCCCTTCTAACACGAAAATTGCTGCAGAATGAAAACGCCTGAATTAGACAAAACGGACAATTCTTAGCATGTGCAAGGAATTTTTCATTCTATGGCCTTACTCTTCACCGTAGTACTAGTAGTTAACTACGAATATGAAATATAACATACACGCACTTCGGCCACTCCCATGTAGGTTCTAACAGGACAATCTTATTAACTTACGCAATTTTTCACTGACGTAATATATATACAGGGAGAAAACCTCTAACAGGACAATCTTATTAACTTGAAAAGATCACTACAATCTGACCAAGAAAAAGCAAATCATCAAAACTGAAACTTCCATATGCATCACAAACTCTCCATTTATCACTATAGCAGTTCATAAAATCCTATATCTACAATGTTATTAGAAAGCAGTTTTCAGATTAGATCAAAGATTAGCGTGGAGAATAGCATACCAGTCAAACATGCTCTGCAATATGCACCAGTTAAGGGTCCACTCAAGGGTCTTTGTCAATACAAGGTGATACTGTGTCCCATCTGGTGCGGATTTGACTGCTGGACCAGCACCAGGGATCCAATGGGAAATTGGGAAAGAAAGCAAACCTTTGTTGAGCATTCCAATCAAGTAGTTTTCTTTCCGCATAAGGCGCATAACCATATCATGAGCAGAAAGATCCTTAACCACACAAAGGCATTGTGAGCTTTGTAACTGAACAACCTTCTCAAGGACTGTTGCCCATGGCATAGTAAGGATTTCATTGTCTGTGACATGGAGACTGCAAATTTACAACAAAAAGAAAGAAAATCAATTATGACCTAAAATGCATGTTTTGCTCTAGCAATAACTATTCATAGCATGTTGCAACTTCCAACTTACTTGTTGTAATAAAAGTGCCGAAAGTCCAAAGTATCTTTCAACTGGGCAAAAAACCTTAAGAAGCAGAAGAGCCAGTACACAGAGAAGAGGGCCAAATATCCAACAATTATAGCAGTTGTGAGCGTGAAAGGGGATAAAGGATGCGGATGGATAGCTTCTTTGACAAGATCACATGGTTTAGTTCCTGATTCAACTGCATCCATTCCACATTTTGCATTCTGAAGACCATTCCAATCAACATACAGCAAGAAAAACCCAGAGAAGCATATGATGAAGCCCAGACTTAGAAGCTCAACAGCCCACTTTACTATAATACACCAAAGTCCTTTGTCTCTGTAGTAGCTGTAGAGCCTTTCGACAAAAAGATCCAAATCAGCAATTGGTTGAACATTTAAACTCTCTCCATTAAGAAGTCCCGATGGGCTCTCACTACCAGGACTTGGTATTCCTCCGTAGTTAGATAGCTCAATCTCGTGTGACTCATTATGAAGCAATCCAGTAGTCAAAGACGATGATGATTCACCACGTTGCCATTTAAAAAAGTTACGTACATTTGGACCCTTATGCCCACTGCTCATCATTTGTAAACACAGACGATTGGCCAAAACAGCCGGTCCATTCCCTGCTTACCACGCGGAAATTTGAAGAAAGTGTAGTGCGCAATGAGAATGCAACTACAAATCCTGCATCAAACATGAATAACATAAAGCATCCACAATGCAAATCACCTAATGACAGAGATAATTTATGTATGCAAACAAAAAAGTGCCACTAAAATGTTCAAGCTAGAAGCACATACAATGAATATACTAACCAATGAGACACTAAGGCAAATCAAATCCTTAAACGCAGAAAGACAAACCAAGGATACGGAACTCGTGGCATAACCTGCTAAAGAAATGTTTCTATATCTGTTTTCCACCATGATGGATATAAACCAGACCCACCTATCCTTTGCTTGACACTCAAAAGACTATTCGATTTCAAACACTTCCTTTCTTTTTCAACAATAGCATTCATGCACAAGCAGAATCTTTGGACAATGCACTAAATGCCTAGCACTCTGATGACAATTGATGGTGCAGAGAAAGCGAAGACGAAGTAATCTATACTCAATCAAGAGGCTGACACAAGATTCACGCAACCTTTGCACAACCAATAGACCTTGATCAAAGTCAATTACCTAAAACCAACTCTATTTTTCACAAGAAGACGAAGCAAAAACGGCGAATTCCTTCCCAATAGAACAAGGGGTTTATCTACTTTTAACAGGGAAATGATCAGGAGCAATACGATTCTAAATTGAAACCTCAAAAACCCTTAAGCTAACACTATAATCTCCTCCAACCTTAAATCACAGTGCGATTAATCAAAAAAAATCAACCTTTCTCGATAACAGCAGATGAGAAAATCAAAACTTACCAGAGACCCACGAAAGGAACAGCAATTAGAAAGCGAAGGTCTATAAGCAGCTAGGAAGATATAATTGTCTTAATATCCGAAGCTTTAGAGAAGGAGGAATCAAATACAGAGGCTATGGGCAATGGAAAATTCGATGAAGAAGTTGAAAAGACAAGAATTTGATCGACGAATTTAGGGGAGAAAAGCAAAAGAAGAAGACGAAGAGAATTGGGTTTGCGTGGAAGAAAAGAGGAGTGATAAAATATTGATGCTTTGGAGTTTGGAGTACTAGTTTTCAATTTTCGATTTGGGCTTTTCTTCTTCCTCTTCTCTTCTCTTCTCTTCTATACAACATTACTTAACCAAAGAAACGTGATCACGAGTTCTCTTCCTCTTCTATGATTTTGGTTTTACTTTGATCTTTGGTTAAAAAGGTAATCTAACATTTATTAGCTTGAATCCAAAAAAGTCTTTGCACACACAAAAAAAAAAGTCTTGAAGCCAAAAAATTGTAATTTTTCTTTAATGTGATATATTGAATTTTATTTTAACAACTTGTATAATGGGCCGATTGTTTTGAGTGGGCACCGGCCCAGATTCTAAACAGACCCAAAAAAACAATAGTTAAGATGTACATTATATTACTAACTTTAAAATTGAGTTTTGAAAATATGATAGTGAGTCAGTTGACATAAATTTTGGATCTAGATCAGATTCTTGGTATCAAGATCAATATTTAGTCTCAGAGCATAATATAATACAAATTGATACATCTAGCTCCTTTAATTTTTTAAATGTTAATCAAAAATAAAAACTCATGAAAGTTATAATTATTTTATAACGGCATTATATTTTTTTTTGTCAACTAGACGATAAACCGATAAAAGAAATAAAAATTGGTATTTATTATTATAATCATCAAAACTTCATATATTGACATAAAACAACAAATTTAAATAAGAGTATATAGAGAAATAATAATATCGGAAAGTATAACATTTAATAAAAAGAAAAGTTGAAGTTTTGTTAGTAAGAAAATAGTAGTAATGACAATTGAAAAGAATCTCATAATCATTGAAAATTTATTGAATTCTTTGATTTAGAATAGGGATGTGGTAATATTCAATGTTTAATATTTATGTGTTTTCTTTTAATAATCAATATTTATTTCATGATTTTATATAGATTTCCTCATTAGCAAATATAATATAAAATAAAATGGAAACGACGAACCTTAATAAGAAAAAGTTCAAGTATATACAGAAATAACAATACCGGAAAAATATAACATTTAATAGACAAATAAAATTAAAGTTTTGTTAGTAAAATATTAGAAATGACAATAGAAAAAATATCATAATCATTTAAAAACTGTTTAATTCTATGATTTAAAATAAGGATGTGGTAAATATATTCAAAGTTTAGAAAGAGAAACATAGAAAACATAAACTAAACCATTGATTATATTTGATTTGCTGGGCTAACTGTTTTATCTTAATATTTTACTGTTGATAAGATTCCTTATGATGAGATTATCTTTGATTTTTCAAAAAAACTATAAATACTGAACAAGCAGCATAAACATTGCACGACGACCTTATATAAATCATGTTCATATAAAAAAAATCACAAGTTGAAAAAAAGAAATCTGGTCTCTTTGGTTTGCATCTATTAGATTCGTTCAGAGACAGCAATTCATAATGGGCCTAATTAATGGGCTTCTTCGTAGATAAGTGTTTTCGCGGGAAGCAACGGGTTAATAGGCGCGGGAGGTATACGTGGCTTTGGTACACGTAGGATTGCGCGCCAAAGACCTAAATAAATCTAAACCCTTCTTCTTCTTCCGTCGTCTTCATCGTCTTCATCTATCTCCTCCACTATCTCCTCTCTGCATCTGACACTCTATAGACATTGTTGATAAAAATGAGTACACCAGGCTCTTCTAGATCCATTCCATTCAAATCGAAGAAACGATTGGTGATGGATTCGCCGTCTTCGAAATCTCAAACCGGGAATCCAAATCCGTCTTCTGTAGCATTGCCTACGCCGGAAAAACCACTTGAGAACATGCTTAGTAGATCGAGAAACCGATCTGTGGCTTTATCAGTGAAAGAAATTCGTCAAGCCGCTGGATCTCGTCGCAGATCTGAAGATCCGGTTGCTTCATCTGCCAAAAGCAGGCTCTTTTTCGATTCATCATCATCTTCTCCTTCAAAACGTAAAAGCTCTAACAAAAATGCAGAGAAAGAGAAACTTCCGGAGAAGTAAGTTTTAATCTCTAGGGTTTATAAAAAGTTTCAATTTTTTCCCCTTTTTAACTGATTAGGATTTGGATTTGTGCAGGTACGAGAATCTGGGAAAGTTCTTTGAAGCATTGGATAATTCGATGTTGTTATCGAAATTAAGAGGTTCTAAGCCAACATTCTCCAACATTTCTAAACAAATCGAGCATTTAACCGAGAGGTAGTCTTCCTGACATTTCAATTTGAATCGTGTTTGTGATTGTCACTGATTGGATCTGATCTGAATAAATAAGCCAAATTTGGTTATTGCCTTTAAACTTTATAGAGTCGATAAGACAAATTAATAATCTAGATCGTGTTTATGGGATCTGATCTGAATAAATAAACCATTTTGATCTTTGCTTTTTATACTTTATAGGTTCGATGAGACAAAAGAATACTTTAGATCTGGGTTTTATAGATTTCTCCGATAACTTTTCTAGATTTTAGATATTCACGAGTCTGTTTCTGGTGTGTTTATATAATTCTTGTGTGGATGTATATTTCAGGAGGTTTTGTTATAGTCACTTGGCTCAAATAAAGCATATATTGCCTGAAGCGATTGAGATTAAGAGAGTATTGATACATGATGAAACTACTTGCTGTATGAAACCGGACCTTCATGTTACGCTCAATGCCGATGCTGTTGAATACAACGACAAGTCGAAATCGGAAAGTAAGAAAATCGCTCTTCGGAAAGTGTTTCGGGCTAGACTTGCGGATTTTGTTAAAGCTCACCCTCAGGTATAATGCCCTATCTATTTTAGTGATTTTGGAAGTTGCATTGTGATTTTATTCAAGTACTAATGGTGTTATTCTCTGTTTTAGGGTGATGAAGTTCCAGAGGAACCGCTTCCTGAGCCCTTCAATAGAAGGAAACCAGTTGAAAACTCAAATGTTGAAGTCAAGCGTGTTAGTTCTCTCATGGAAGAGATGGCTTCTATTCCAGCATCTAAATTGTTTTCATCTCCCATCACATCAACGCCAGTCAAAACAACTTCAAGTCTGGCTAAACCAACTTCGTCTCAGATTAACATTGCTCCAACTCCAACCAAACCAACTTCAACTCCTGCTAAACAGACTTTGTCTGAGATTAATATATTGCCAACTCCAGTCAAACCAGTGTCAACTCTGGCTAAGTTTCCTTCAACACCGGCGATTATTGACTCAACACCAGTCATTACTGCAACTCCACCTGAATTTGCTTCAACTCCTGCCCGGCTGATGAGTACTTCTCTGGCAGCTCGTCCGCTGAAAAGAAGCAACGGTCATACAAATCCAGATGATATTTCTGCTGACCCACCGACTAAGCTCGTGAGGCGTTCCTTGTCTCTGAACTTTGATTCTTATCCTGAGGATGAGAGAACTATGGATTTCACAGATGATATACCCATTGATCAAGTACCAGAAGAAGATGTATCCAGCGATGATGAAATACTCAGCATACTTCCTGATAAACTTCGACATGCGGTAATACATCTCTATTAGTGATTCCTTTTCTTCTCGTAATTTTGCTTTATACTTTTCAGTTTGAGATTAAGAAGTACAAACTGAGATTGGCTTTACTTACTGAGATTGTTTTTTTGCTCATTTCAGATAAAAGAACAAGAGAGGAAAGCGATTGAGGATCAAAATCCAGCAATCTCTCTGGCAAAAAGAAGGCGAAAGATGATCGCTTGTCTACCTAAACTTTTCAATGTCATCCATTACTTAATTCAATCGATAAGGCGTTGGGTTATCACAAAAGAAGAGCTTGTGCACAAGATCATTGCCGGTCACTCTGATATTACTGACAGAAGTAAGCCCTCTAACCACTAAGTATCTCATTATTACTTTTCTTTACATTGTTTGAAAACCATCCTAACTGTTCTTGCCTCACTTACATTTTTCAGAGGAAGTTGAAGAACAACTAATCTTACTGCAAGAAATTGTCCCTGAATGGATGTCTGAGAAAAAATCATCAAGTGGAGATGTTCTAGTATGGTGAGTCTAATATCTCACATATACTCAACTCACTTTTTCTTGGTTTTATGGATCGCTCATGTAAGCAACTTTAATATGCAGCATAAACAAGTTGGCATCTCCTCTAACAATCCGATCACGTCTTGAAGAAGAAAACAAGCAAGAGATGGCTCCACTGCTTTCTTGAGATCGTGGTTCCATCGGCTGCGGTTACTTTGGGTTCTAACTTATTTTTGGACTGCCAAATATGTTATAGTCTATTCATGAGACAGATGTGTAGAGACTACTAAGTTATAAAGTTCCTAAGTAAAGTAAAAGGGTGAAAACAAGTAGATGACAAACTATTTAGGAAGGTGTTTTCATCTTTTTCTGAATTATGACAATGAGGTTATTTCTCTATCAATAAAGAGTAATTTTATGCATTTTGTAACAGAATTCTTTATAGAACAAGACTATAAGGACCGTTGTTGTGTGAAGTATGGAAAGAGATCAGATTTAATCTCCCAACCATGACATATCTAAATCCTTGATGACAATTCTCTTTCTGATTATGTCCCTTTATATTTGATTAAATCCGTTAGACATTTTCATATATGTTAGGCAAATAACCAGTTCCTTTGGATCTAAGTTTAATTTCTCAAGCCACTTTAATACTCCTCTTAGTTCCTCTACCGAAGTTCCAAAGGGTCATTGGCCATTTGGGACTTCGGTTCCGTGAATTAGAAGAAAATTTCTGGTATATTGTGAACCCAATGTTCAATAATATTCAATTTCACAGCTTAAAAATATATTGGTTTATTTGCACAAGAGAAAAAGACAGAATGAAAAAAGAGAGAGAGGTGTGTTTCTGAGAGCATCATTTGGGCCTACTGGGCTTTCACAAAGAAAATCGCGCGAAGTATTAACGGACGGAATTCGGCGGGAGTCCACGTGGCACCATCACAAGTCGGATTCGCGCCAAATAACCTAAAATAAATACTAAACCCTTCATCATCATCATCGTCGTGTCCGATCTCGCTCCTCCACTCTCTCATAAATACTGAGTCTTTTTATCATTAATAGATACATTTTTGTATCAGAAAAGCTTAATAGAACATTGCTAACATATTTCAATCCTAGAAATGATACTTCTCTTTCTAATTATGTTATGTAATTGAAGGAACCTTTGCTGCATTCTCCTTAATCCGTTGAGACTATTTCCTAAATTCCTAAGTGATAATATTAGGACTGTCAATAATTTTTGTTTCAATAGATTTGTATATTGACGACTAATGATTATTGAGTTTCTAGATTAGCAATTAATTCAAGCTATATTGTCACTATTAACAACTATAGGCCGGTCATCTTTATTGACTCTCTAGTCATCTTGTCACAACTTACAAAGCTTCTTCATTTTACTTTATCCATATGCCATCAATACACACGATTTACATCTCTACTATATAATAACCTATGGTAAATGAAATAAGTGAAACTAAAAACAAAAACAACAGATTAAAAAGAGAGCCATCTAAATAATGCATCAAGAAATAAAACTGGAGGATATCACTTTGGTAGTGAGGTAGGTTATGATTTTTCATGGCCATTCCAATGAGCCAAAAAGAATACATCAGAAGAAGAAGAAAAAATGGAATTTTGTATTGAGTGAGATTTCTCTTTTTTTTTTGTTTTCTTTATAAGGACAATAATTATTAGATTCCTTAGATCTTGTATGGACCACAAGTAGTCCCATCATACATTCCTAAGTCTCATTGTTTTCCTTTGAAAAAGCCTTTCCCAAACAGTAATATACTGTACTATATAACAAAAGTATTTTATTAAAGAAGAAAAAATAGAGAGATAAGTTATAAATTAAAATCTCCAAAAAAGAAAAATAAAAAAAAGAGAGACCTTTGCCACTCTTTTAAGCAATTTCTGACCCAATTCCCTTTTTGGAGAAACCTTCAAAACCCTACCTTTGGAATCTATTTTTTAAGATTCGTTTATTTTCTTTCTGGTAAAAAGAATATGGATATCTCACCTTCATTTTATTTCTCTTTGCTATTTTAGAAAAATTAAATTATATTATCTTTGCAGAAATTTAAGTTTTTCTTCTTCTTCTGTAAACTATGTGATATACATATAATTCTTAAACATATGCTTTGGTATTCAGTATTTTACAAAACCAATAGTTAATTTACTATAAAAAAAATTTGAGAGTTTAGTAGAAAAAAATTCGTTTAACTTTACTTTTTTATGAAAATCTAAAATAGATATTCTGTTATAATTGTAACTAATAATAATAAGTTCAAAATGCTACAAAAATGTTTTTGAAAGGGTTCCAAAACCATGCATGTCCATATGGTAAAATATATGTCATACATAGCTAGTCATGTGAGTTCGAAATTACGAAACATTTATTATTGTCAATAACTTTATTATATTGACTCAAATAAGCCAATGCAGAGGAAATTAAGAAGTCTTGTGAAGTATGTTTTTTTTTATAAATAGTATATTGAACATAATTGTTGGGGAAAAAAAAAACAGAATAACAAATCACTTCAAACCAAATGTATTTTTAATTCATAACTAAAAAATAATTAAAAGAATTATTTGCATGGCTTATCAGTTACGGACCAAGTCATTATAGTTCAAACGTTGTCCACTAAAACATATTATCAAAAGCTCTTTCATTTGAAAGACATTGAAACAATTTGATACAGGCATGCTTTGTTCTAATTAATGCCAACTTTCGGAAACATATAGAAATCTATTAGTATAATTATCGGTGGAATAGAAATTTATGAATAATCGACAAAAGTGCAACTGTCTCCCTTTTTTTAAATGTGACTTTTAAAGATAGCTCAGTAATTGTTAAATGTCAAAATATAAACATATTAAAAACAAAGAACTTGCAAAATTTAGGATGATATTGGCTTAAAGGAAATAATCATTAACAGAAGGTAACGACTTCATGAAAACATCTTTAGTTATCTCAAATCTCAATGACTTACTTCAAAGGCGACGATGTCATGAATATTTATTTAACCAAAAATTCTCCATGTATATGTAAGCTAATGGTACAATTTATGTTCAGCTTTCTCTATTCGTGTGTAATCTTAAAACATTGTTTTGAATAATTTTATAATATTTAGAGTTTTAAATTGAAAATTTCTGAAATAAAGTAGGAAAAAAGAATGATTAAAAATGAAGGATAATATATTTATATGGATTATTAATTGAATTACAGCTAAACAAGTTAACAGATAAAAATGATGAAAAGGGGAAAATAGATGTTGAGTTGGTGCGTTGCATTAGAACACATTGATGGAAACAAGTCATGAGAGCATATAATAAGAGCCTCCAGATAGAATATTATGAGCTATCAATTGTAAAACATCATCATTTTTTAATTTCTAAGTGGAACCCAAATCTGATATACATATTTCAAAATACTCTCAACCCTTGGGGTTTTGATGAACTTACCAAATGGTCGACAGAAAACACTTGTGAATTGTTGAGATAAATGTATTTACAAAGATCATCTTTGTAAATGTCAACATCTTAAAAAAAAACTTGGACTAGGAATTGTTTTAGGCCGTCAATTCGAGCCTAACAATTGTTGTTTTTGTTCTTGTTTTTGCAAAGTAATTTTACACTTGAAAAATATCGTTACAAACTATTCACAAATAGTTTAAAATTAGAGATGTTACAATCTAGATTTTAGTTAGTTTTAAAATTTAAAAAGTTACGATTTAAAATATTTTGTATCTATCTAAAACATGTTACCGAGTGGTATAATGTGGTTTGATGCGATTTCAATTTTGGTTATAATTTAACTACCTATCTTTATGTTTCTAAAAAAGTGTTGGTTTGGTATTTTACTTCTTTGGTTTGGATCAGATTCTGTCTCGGTTTATTAAATGACAAAAATAGAGAAAATAGTCAAATTAAGGTTTTGTTTGCTTGTAGAATCAGTTGTTTTCGGTTCAGAGATTGAGCCGGTTTGGTTTATTTGGATTGAACATCCTACTCTAAGAATTGGATGTTTTTGCTGTTTAACTTGCGTCTAAATTTTACACACATGAGTTATCAATATTTCAATTTAAAGGTGACTATAAGTTTTGACAAATATTAGTGATTATTAGCTTATGTGATTTTGGTTATATAACGGACCCGCAACCAAAAATAACATAGGCCAGCACATAAATTATTCGAGGGTATTTGCTTTGTCCAAGGATGATTATGGTAAACAAGACAAAATGAGTGAGTATGAAAAAGACATTGGATTTTTGTTGACAATACAAAAAGGGAAATAAAAGAAGCGATGTAGTTAATCATTTTGTGAGAATATGTATGGACAAGTTATAAAGTTCCAATATGTTTCAACTTTATATTGGCAAATGAAATCATTTTTTTTTCTAAAGCTGAAAATCCTCAAATTCATTGCGAGAAAATAGAATAACAAATTGTAGTTATAAATAATTACTAGATTTTAATCCGCGGTATACCGCGGGACGATTTATTTTTAAAAGTAATATATATTAAAACTTGCAAATTTTATTTTTACAAAATATTTATATTTTACAGTTTATAATTGTTATTAAGTAACGGTATACCACGAATTCATGAGACAATTGTTAAAAAAACTGAAGTTTTGACCCCTATTAAAACAACATATTAATAATATTTTAAAATTTTATAAATATTGATTCAAATACATCCACCATATAACCCAATTCCAAAATAAAACACGTTCTGTAATTTTTTTATCCGTCCCATGATTTTTTTCAAAGTAGTAATTTTTAAAATTTTAGAATTATTTTTTATATATAAAAGTTTTGCAAATTGTATCATTCTCTAATACATTTATATTTTATAGTTTAATTTTATATATAGTAACATTATACATACCATATAACATTTTTGGTTTTATATAATTTTTTCTAAATTAGGATGATTTGATATGTTTAATATTAGTGGTCTTAAAAAATAATAAATTAAAGATTTAACCCATATTGAAACAGTGGATTAATTATATTTTACTTTTTTATTAATGTTGATTCAAAAACCCGTCCCTCCAAATCCGTCTTGCCAAAAAGTCATTTATTTTATTAATATTAATTTTATTAATGATATGACTCTGAATTATAATCTAAATATTTTAGCTAATAACATAGGAGTGCACCATATTTATTTAATAGGGAAATGTACCATATGACCCGAATGCATTTTTATCCAAATCCACCAAAAAAGTCTTGCAAAAATACTATAAAGATAAGAAGCGATAGTCGGTTTTGATAGATATAAGATTAGCAAATATATTAGTTAGCTTAAATTAGTTAAAGAATACAAATTAAAAGGGTATGCACCATATTTATTTAATAGGGAAATGTACCATATGACCCGAATGCATTTTTATCCAAATCCACCAAAAAAGTCTTGCAAAAATACTATAGAGATAAGAAACGATAGTCGGTTTTAATAGATATAAGATTAGCAAATATATTAGTTAGCTTAAATTAGTTAAAGAATACAAATTAAAAAGGTATATTACACTTTATTCAAATATTGTATCAAAACTTATATAACACAGAGATTTGATAATTTTTAATTGTTGAATACTTCTTTTTTGTGCTAATTTTATGTGATTAAGATTTAATTGATTTCATATATAAAATATTAAATTGACTTATTTGTTTATAATTTGGTAACAGATAGATATTTGAATATTCAGTATATTTTGCTTCAGTTTAGGAAATCTTTGATGACCCGTCTTTAGATCCAATAAGTCCTATAATCTAGAGATTAATTTGCAGTATACCGCAGGTAGGCTTATATTTTAGTTAAACTAAAAACTTTTATTGTAAAGATGATTTAAAAATATATGATATTATTTTATTTGATTTTAAATGTATAGTAAACTGTGAGTTGTATATGTTTTGTTGATATTATCTATATTGTTTAGTGTTTAAGATTATACACTTGTAGTTTGATTGTTAATTTAAGAGTTTCACATGTAGTATACCATCTTGTATTAATATCGATCTAAACCCGTCAATTCTAGGATTTTTCAGCTTATATTAAAAATTGAATCACATCTAATATGTTATTAACTATTGTAATATATAAGATTATAAATTTTCAATATAATATGTATGAAATTGAATATGAATATTTCAAATTTATGTCCCCTTACTCAGTAGAAAGTTTTCTTAAATCTATTTTTCACCCGTTATAATATTATTTCATGTATTGAACAGTTTATATTTGTTTTTAAAAATTCAAATTATGGCATATGCGAAAAAACTCTAATTATTTTTTTATAATGATGATATTATTTTTCCGTATAAATAGAATCATATAAAGATGAGAAGTGAACTATAATAATTAATAAAAAATTAATATGATAATTTAGATACCAAATATAGTTTGTTGATTTTAATTGGTTACTTTTTTAGAAATTAATAATCTATTTCGTTTTTCTAATTAAATTAAATTAATTAAATTTAGATATCAAATCTTATATGTTGATTTTGATTGGCTATTATTTTTGGAAATTAATATTGTATTTCGTTTTTTAATTAATTTAATTAATTAAATTAGTATTTGACTTTTTAATCCTTAAAGAGATAAATTAATTTACTTTTTAAAATTTTATTTCTAATGGCATACCTATGTAATTACTTACAAAAATTAAGGTTATATTTAAAATGTACTTCCCAAATAATATAGTAGGATTGTCACTACGACTACGAGGGACACTTGCTAAATTTTCGGAATATTTTATCTTATGAATTAGAAGGAAAATTATTATGGAAGTTGTAATAAAACATGTACAACATTTTAAATATCATAGGTTTTTTATTACAAAAGTATTATATTTTAATAGTATATGGGAAAAACAATTGTCTCTTCAAAATTTATTCAAAATAAAAAAAAAATTAAACTATAGACGAATGAGCCTCGAAAACGCAATTCCTCAAACATTTTTTTTTACAATCTTATCCACCAACGTATGAGTCAAATCAAACAAATAGACACCTTAAAGTAAAGTATATACATAGTTCACTAATATTTTTGCTAGACGGTTAACCTCTTTATACATATACGAGATTCGAATTATCTACTCTGTAGATAAAATATATGATACAAACTTATCAAGAAAGACAATTGGGTTCGACTCACAAACTCTTGCCTTTAAGAATCCTACCACTAATTCCGCAGCTCTAGCCTCATCACTCTCTTCTCCCATGGGATATACAATTCATAGTAGACTTCCTACAACTTCGGTAAACGAGCCGAGTATACAATGTTTAGCGCACAATTTCCGCGGGAAATACAAAAAAGATTGTGATGTTAATGTGATGAATTTGTAATTAAACACACGATAAATTAGTGCAATGTGTAAAATATTTTATAAATTTGTGAGTAATGGGTAAAAAAAAAAGTAAAGAAGGAAGCAAAGTTCAGTTGGTGAATCATTTTGCTGGCCATTACTCTATAAGAGAGAGAGATCCTATCTCCATAAAATCCCATACCCTCAAACACACACACACTCACCATCCCACTAACTCGAATAGTTAACATGCGCACACCGATCCTTGGCCTTTCGTTGCTAAAATGAGCATGGTGCGTGATTCACCCGCTTACTTGCTCGATTTCTCCTTCACCCTTTTAAAAAGGAACGTCTTTTAGCTTACCTCTGCCTCCTTTACCCTCTCTCTCTCTCTATCTCTATCTCTGTTCTTTCCTTTTTCCGGCGAATTTCTGGGCTGAGATTGTTAGTGTCTCTGAGTGATGCAGAGATCAACTGTTGTAGTTAATCAATATCTTCTGACATAAGCTAAACTCGATTCTTTCTTACAATCTCTCTGTCTCTCTCTGCTTCCTTTTCTACTGTCTTCTTTCTTCTTCTCTAGCTTTTGAATTTTCAATATTGATTTCTCCCATGGCGAGTAGCAGTTGCAGCAGATCTATCTCTGTTTCAAATTCTGATTCTCTCGGTGTTTTTTGTTTGAGCTAGGGCTAAATTAGTTTCCTTCTTGGGTTTTTATTCGTAATCCGATTCAAAGTTTGTATCTTTGGGAGGGATGGGTAAGAGGCAAATATCACAAGATGAAGTAGGTCCGCCCATAAAACCAAGAGCTGGTTTACGAAGGGAACAAGCTGGAAGAGGTTCTTACAGAGGTAGTTAGTTACTTTGTATCTCATCGAAAACGAATCAAAAGAAGCTTCTTTTTTTTTTTATTAGAGGTTGGGGAGGAGATAGTATAAAACAACTGTTTAGAGTTCTGATTTGTGGTTTTTGAGTCCGGGGTTTTGAGGTTTACCCTTTAGAATGGGTTCTACTTCTCAAGAGATACTGAAGAGCTTTTGCTTTAACACGGACTGGGACTATGCTGTGTTCTGGCAACTTAATCATCGAGGATCTCGAATGTGAGTCATCTAAACAATTCTCTTTACTGTCTTTGCGTGGTGGATCATTATAATTGTCTACGAGTTAGAACTGTGGTAATTGATTTAGGTGTATTGACTTCAACTTGCTAGAGTGGAAATATGGAACCTTATATCGAAATGCAGCAGCTTTAAGTTAACAATTGTAGTTTAAGTGTCTGAAGATTGTTTCTGTACTTTTAAGTTTTGTGTGCAGTTCAGGATTCTATTTCTTTATATGTTTTAGTGTTTTAGTTGACCAGATAGTTTCTCAATTTTTTGAATAATGAACACCTGTAGGGTACTTACCTTGGAGGATGCTTACTATGACCATCATGGGACGAATATGCATGGAGCACATGACCCCCTTGGGTTAGCTGTGGCAAAGATGTCTTATCATGTCTATTCTCTAGGGGAAGGGTAAGAATATATTGCTCTGATTCACTCTTATCATGCCTATAGTTTGATGTGCCCTTTTTCCTTCTTTTTTTATTTGACAGTAGCCACATAATGCAAAGCTTTTGTTGTGTCCTTGAGCTTGATGTTAGCTTTTACAATAGTTAACAATCTTGGGTCTATTGTTGAATTATGTTATCATATCTATATAAACAGGATTGTAGGACAAGTTGCAGTTTCTGGAGAACACCAATGGGTATTTCCCGAAAATTATAACAACTGTAACTCAGCATTTGAGGTTAGGGACTTTCTATCTGAAATTAAATTTGTTTTCTTCGTGTTTTTAAACCAAATGTCTTTTTTTAATTACAGTTTCATAACGTTTGGGAAAGTCAAATTTCTGCTGGAATTAAGGTATTTGGATTTTTCTTTAGTGCTCTTTCTGTCTGCTTTATTATACATACTTGTCAAGAACATCCTCAAAGTTTGCCACTGGAGACTTTCCTTTTTAAAATATCTATTCTTCCTTCTCCGCAGACCATTCTTGTAGTAGCTGTTGGTCCATGTGGAGTTGTTCAGCTAGGCTCTTTGTGTAAAGTAAGTAAGATCTTAAAATTGGATGCGGTGTTCGCAGTTACAAAATAATAGCCAGGAAGAACACCTGCACACTTATAATAGATGGCACATATATACATATCTGGTCTTATTTTGTATTTGTTTGGAGCAGGTTAATGAAGATGTGAATTTTGTGAATCATATCCGACATTTATTTCTGGCACTTAGGGATCCATTGGCAGACCATGCAGCAAATTTAAGGCAATGTAATATGAACAATTCGTTATGTCTGGTAAAGATCTTCTTCATTCAAATATGGATTCATGTTTTTTCTAGATTTCTTGTTATTTGCAAAATGGGGAGAGTAAAGTGCTTAGGGTTCTTCTAACAGTTACTCAAACCTCCACTGACTTCCTGAGTAGACCATGATGTGTTGTATAATTTTGTTGCAGCCAAAAATGCCTTCTGAAGGTTTACATGCTGAGGCTTTCCCTGATTGCTCTGGAGAAGTTGACAAAGCTATGGACGTGGAAGAGTCCAATATTCTAACTCAATACAAAACTAGAAGAAGTGATAGCATGCCTTACAATACTCCTTCGTCATGTCTTGTCATGGAGAAGGCAGCCCAAGTTGTTGGTGGTCGTGAAGTTGTGCAAGGATCTACTTGTGGGAGTTATAGTGGTGTTACGTTTGGCTTTCCAGTTGACTTGGTTGGTGCCAAACATGAGAATCAAGTAGGTACTAATATAATCAGGGATGCACCTCATGTGGGAATGACTAGTGGCTGCAAAGATTCAAGGGATTTAGATCCTAATTTACATCTGTATATGAAGAATCATGTGCTCAATGATACAAGCACATCTGCTTTAGCAATTGAGGCTGAAAGATTGATAACAAGCCAATCATATCCACGCCTGGACTCAACTTTTCAGGCTACCTCGAGAACAGATAAAGAAAGTTCTTACCATAATGAAGTGTTCCAACTATCTGAGAACCAAGGAAATAAATACATAAAAGAGACTGAGCGTATGCTGGGGAGGAACTGCGAGTCTAGTCAATTTGATGCTTTGATCTCATCTGGGTATACTTTTGCTGGCAGCGAGCTACTAGAAGCGTTAGGCTCTGCTTTCAAGCAAACGAACACTGGTCAGGAGGAGCTACTGAAGTCTGAACATGGTTCAACAATGAGACCAACAGACGATATGAGTCATAGCCAGCTCACGTTTGACCCTGGCCCTGAGAATCTTCTAGATGCTGTGGTTGCTAATGTGTGTCAAAGAGATGGTAATGCGAGGGATGATATGATGTCGAGCAGATCGGTACAATCATTGCTTACTAACATGGAACTGGCAGAACCCTCAGGTCAGAAGAAGCATAATATTGTTAACCCAATTAATAGTGCTATGAATCAGCCACCAATGGCAGAGGTGGATACCCAACAAAATTCATCAGATATTTGTGGAGCGTTTTCTTCAATTGGATTCTCATCTACGTACCCCAGCTCCTCTAGTGATCAGTTTCAGACATCCCTGGACATACCCAAGAAGAACAAAAAGAGGGCCAAACCTGGTGAAAGTTCTCGACCTCGCCCAAGAGACAGGCAACTTATTCAAGATCGAATCAAGGAACTTAGAGAACTTGTGCCTAATGGATCTAAGGTGATTTTTCTCTTCCTAGCTACAAGATTACTTGCACCTTCCTTTGTAATGAATTTAACTTATAATATATTTTTGTCATTCACTAATATTTTTGTCACATTTTCAGTGCAGTATCGATTCTTTGCTAGAACGAACGATCAAACACATGCTCTTTTTGCAGAATGTTACTAAGCATGCTGAAAAGCTCAGTAAAAGTGCTAATGAAAAGGTAAAAATGTCAGCTTTCTTGATAACTGATAATCTCTGTTCTATCCTAGAAATTTTTATTCCAGCCTCCATAGTTTGTAAATGAACACATTAAGCAGTTTGTTAGGTTTGATTGATTGATGTAGCAAATAGTGGATCAAATTTCTGAATCCTTGAATGAGAAGATAGGATTATTAGGCACATGGAGATATATAGAAAAACTCAACTGAAAATCAGAAGTAAATATCAAAATTAGCTTATACCTTTGTAATCTCAGATGCAACAAAAGGAAACTGGTATGCAAGGTTCAAGCTGCGCAGTGGAGGTTGGAGGTCATCTTCAAGTAAGCTCGATCATCGTGGAGAATCTGAACAAGCAGGGGATGGTGCTTATCGAGGTATGTAATCTTACATTTTGTCTCTTTTCTTTGGTTTAGTTTAATCTTTGTTTGAACTCGAGTCCCAAGTTCTGCGAGTGTGTATTAAAAGTATTTTTGGGTATTGGACAGATGTTATGTGAAGAATGTGGCCATTTTCTTGAGATAGCAAACGTCATAAGGAGCTTAGACCTCGTCATCCTAAGAGGTTTCACCGAGACTCAGGGCGAGAAAACATGGATATGCTTTGTAACTGAGGTAGGAAGTCGAATTACCCAATTCATGAAAGAGATTCCAAAGCAAATCAAAGTATTTTCCTTGGTTTTGATTGAACTTTGGATTAGTATGATATATATGACTGACTAACATCGAGATACTGATATATGAATGGCAGAGCCAAAACAGCAAAGTAATGCAGAGGATGGACATTTTGTGGTCTCTGGTGCAAATATTTCAACCAAAGGCCAATGAGAAGGGGTAACAGGCGTGGTTGCAGAGTTTGCGTTTACGTAAGATAAAGAATAGGCTTGTGTGGGCTTGTACAGTGTTGTTGTGACACTCACTGCAATACTTTCATTTGTTTGTTTTGATTTTTTGTATAAAAGATAGGACTTCAAAGTTGAGTGTTTAGTGTGTTTATGATTTGCATTTGTTTGCTTTTGAGTTTTTGGACCCTTTGAAGTTTGTATATATACATGACTTGAAACTTTGATTTTCTTCATACGTTTGATTTGCAAGCTGTGGAATTATAAATTAATGGTTAGAAATTTGCAAGCATGCATTGTAATTATCATAATCAAAACTGAGTAAACAACAAACACTAAACCCAAACAAAGAAGTCTTAGAAAGAAGAAAGCTTTCACTTTCACCAGCACTAGTCCCTGTTCTGCCACAGTCTCTTCGCTGCAGAGAGTAAGGGCATAAAATTTGTTCCTTCGAATCTCGGGTTCAGAAGCAAAATCTCTTTTCTACCTCTTGTCGAAACTGTGGCGTTGTTGAGTCTGATGAATCGACTTCAAAGGCTTCTCCTTTCTGCTCCTCGCTTATCTCCTCCGATCATACTTCCTTCGTGGCGGTATTAGGGTTCTGTTTTGCTCCTCTGATACTCTAAAGGTGGAGGCTTTTCTATTTCTTTTTGCTTATAACCAATCGCATTCGTCAATAATTGAAGTTTGAGTTTGATTAGGTTTGGTAGTCAGAGACTGATATGGCTATGACACGAGAGTTATATCGGATTCTGGGTACCAAGTATGCTCCATTGTTAATCCGAAGATTCTCACTTTGGTCAACGAAGAAAGACCCTGATCTCGAATCTGCTCTCTCGCGTAACAAGCGATGGATTGTTAACAGTCGGCTCAAGAACATTATCTTAAGGTGTCCCAATCAGGTTGCATCGATTAAGTTTCTACAGAAGAAGTTTAAGACTCTTGATCTTCAGGGGAAAGCCTTGAATTGGCTTAAGAAATACCCTTGTTGTTTCCATGTTTATCTCGAGAACGATGAGTATTACTGTAGGTTAACGAAACCGATGATGACGCTTGTGGAAGAGGAAGAGTTGGTCAAAGATACACAAGAGCCTGTACTCGCAGATAGGCTTGCAAAGCTGCTTATGTTGAGTGTTAATCAGCGTCTCAATGTCGTGAAGCTTAACGAGTTTAAGCGGAGCTTTGGATTCCCTGATGATTATGTTATCAGAATAGTTCCAAAGTACTCAGATGTGTTTCGGTTAGTGAATTATAGTGGTAGGAAGAGTTCAATGGAGATTGAGCTTTTGTTGTGGAAGCCTGAGTTGGCTGTCTCTGCAGTTGAAGCAGCAGCAAAGAAATGTGGCTCTGAGCCTAGTTTCTCTTGCTCTCTACCTTCCACGTGGACCAAACCGTGGGAGAGGTTCATGGAGTTTAATGCCTTTCCTTACATATCTCCGTATGAGGATCATGGGGATCTTGTTGAGGGTTCAAAGGAGAGTGAGAAGAGAAGTGTTGGTTTGGTGCACGAGTTACTCTCGTTGACGTTGTGGAAAAAGCTGTCAATCGTAAAGCTGAGTCATTTCAAGAGGGAATTTGGGTTACCGGAGAAGCTAAATGGTATGCTTCTGAAGCATCCAGGCATATTCTACGTTGGAAACAAGTATCAGGTTCACACTGTGATCCTCAGAGAAGGATACAATGGCTCGGAATTGATTCACAAGGACCCGCTCGTTGTTGTGAAGGATAAATTTGGGGAATTGATGCAGCAGGGCTTGTATGAGTATAATCACAGGCGATATTTGGCTAATCTAGAGAAGAAGAGAGAGAAAGGTATTGAATCTTTGAAGCCTGTGGTGCGAAAGAAAGACAGGAACCACGATCGAGATGATGTCGATGAAGAAGAAAACCATGGGGATCGACCAGGTGGTCTGTTTGATCCAGAAGAGAGAAAAAGGTTTTATCAGATTCTCTTCAGTGACACCCAATAAGAACATTCTGGTAAAGTTGGACGTTCTCTTCAGATTCTCTTCAGTGACACCCAATGGAGAAAAATTTACCTATATAGTCTGCAATCTCTAAGACGTTGTGCTTTTTCTGAAAGCTACGAAGATCACAATATGCTTGTAAACAAATGCAAAATACGAGTTGTTCCCCGCAGATGCTAGATCAAGATAGAATCTGTGAATTAAGGCAGCTGGAATACTTTCACTTAGTTCAGTTTGGGCGGGAATCAAGAGTTAAGAGTTCTCTGAAACAATGCTATATACTTCATGAACGTGGTCCAGAAATTGAGTGAAAACATTTGCACGTACTTGGAATTTTCCCGATATGTGTTCTTGGTTTCACATTTGGTCTGTGTATAAAGTCACCTTGCAGCTTCCTAAAGGACATACCAGTGGTCAAATTTTCTAACCCCTGAAGACCGTACGTACGTGCTTCAGTTGATGTAAGCCATGTTTTGATTACACAGATATTAAGCGGAGCTTTTGATTCCCCGATGATTATGTCAGATGATACTAGTGTCAGCTTCATTCTGGATTGTATATATCATCACAGATGAAAAGATTCATTTCAAGTTTGTTGATATATAGCATTCATTTCTGTGGTTGTTGTCCGGAGAACTCATTCGACACAAAGCTGAAAATGTTATTATGTTAATATACAAGATACCAACTCGTATAATGAATCAAATGATAGAGCATTCAAGATATTACAAAGATCCAGAGACAAGGGCATAGCTCAAAACTTAATAACACCTGCCCTTACACAAACCAGGAAAACATGGCCTTTATTATGCAGTTTACCAAGTGTGACAATTACGAAATTGGAAAAAGGTGAAAAGGCTAGTCGAAACAAAATCTGATATACAAATTAAGTAAGCTGACTACTGATCCAGATTTTATTAAAACTGATTGCCAAGTTCTTGTTGCATGTTCTCTAGATCCCATATGGCTATTTTGCCATCCAATCCTATAAATAATAAACCGAAAATGCGAGCTAATGAAACCTGTCATTTTGTATGAATTGAATCGGGTGATTCCATGAAGGGTTATATAAATTTAAATTTAGTGACTGACCTGAAGTGCTGAATCGCATAACTTTAGGACTCCCTCCTTTGCCCAGAGGCACAATGGAACTGCAGGTAAACTTCTACGTCAGCTCTTAACAGATAATCAAGTAAAAGAGCTAAAGAGACAGTTTTTTGGCAAATGATTTGGTACAAGCCAAGTTAGATAAAGAAACAATTACGTTATGCTGTTATCATGAACGCCTCCACGTGAATCAGAAGCATCGTTGGCTGTTGTAGACTTTGATTGACTACCGTAGAATTTTCCAAACGCTTCGGAAAACTGAAAAATAACATAATGAACAGATGTGTCAGACACAACACAACAAAATAATGCAAGTGGAAAGTCGTATCGTAAATCCAAGAAAAAAAGAAAGAGAGGAACTACACTAACCCCCAAAGATTACGATCTTTAGAGGAACAACTCAGGGATAAGTTAAAGTTCAGTCATATTTTTTTCACTAAAAGGCTAAAACCAGACATATTGCAATATAAGAAAGAAGATTTGGTATGTACCTGCGAACTGTAACTGGAACCTGAAGATGCCGCTTTCTTCTCTCCAATGTATCTTATGAAGCTCCTACAGACCAAATACAAAAACTTGTAAACGAAGCAATTATTGGTAGTGGTTCGTTTCAGAACCAACAATCCGGCCTGTGATCTAAGAGGAATAAAAGAACTGAAAATTTGATAGTATGCAAACCCCTAAGAAAGAGAATTTTAAGCAGATATTTCTGAGAGTTACACACCATATTCCAGTATCATCTGCAGCAAATACCATCGGGTTGCTGTCATATCCAACCCCTATCACCATTTTCTCAGAAATAAACAGGACCTGAAATAGCAATTTCCCCATAATATATCAATTCAGGACATAACACACCGGAGAAACCAGGTTCTCAAAAGTAAAATAAAGGTGGATGCTGACCCACATCACGAAGAGGCAAATCTCGGAATGCAACGCTTTGGGCTAAAGGAGAAGGGCCAACATCATCAACAAAGTAAATCATGGAGCTATGACCTATACATGATTACATAAACACGCAAAGTATGACAGATGGTAGTAAAAACTGCAACCAAGTTGAAGTTCCATTGTATTATTTCAGTAGAGCGCAATGGAAAAACATCCCAAGTCTGAAGGATTTTCTGACCTACATATGCTAAGGTGTTTCCACTTGGAGACCATTTAACACCAAATGCCCAAGAATATGAGAGATCAAGCTGAAGAATTTGCTGTTTCAACAAAGCCACAGTAGAAAAAAAAACTCCCTAACATTAGATGAGAGAGTAGACGGAACATATATATGGCACAAGAATTATAATATTTACTAAAAGAAGGAAAGCCAGCCAAACTAGTCGAACCTCCCCAAATTTCGTTTCCGCTGGTGAGCCTGCTTTTGAATCCCTGTATCAGCCCATTGAAAGAAAAATAAGAAATGGCCTCATGTTTGAAAAAATGTCTTAAAAGTAGACGTTCAAGTAATGAGCATACTTTGTGTCAACTCCTTTGATGAATGTTGAAAATACCCGACATTTTCCATCTGTTGATGTCGTTGCCAGAAGAACCTAATGCATAACAGACAATCAGAGAGCACAGCAACATAAAAAAGCATACGAGAAAAAATGATTTAGAAGATTAACTAGTTTGTGGAGATTGATATTCTATTTTTAGGGATCATGTACTCTATACTCAATCTGGTGGCCAACTTATAGAATATTTTTGGTAGAGAAAGCTTTTACAGAGAGCCTGCTTAATATTTTGGCTACATGAACTACAAGAGGTTCTGTTGATTGCACGTACATTATTAGGATGCCAAGCAACAGATGTGACTGAAGATTCGTGCCTTTTCCGGATTAGCTTACTGACCCACCTGCAAACAGTAAAGCCAAGCAATGTCAGATACTAAAAGTTTACATGAAAGTATCTTTCTAAAATCTCTAAACAATACACAGTTATGCATGCCAAGATAATAAAAAATATGATTGGTGCTAATATCATGCCAGTACATAAGACAAGATAATATCATTACATAGACCAACAACACCATTCGTAGCAAAGAAGTCAGGAAACTTGCCAAAGAAAAAATCAAGGACTAATAATGAGAATTAGGAGCAGAAGAAGAAAATACCAGTTATTCTCTTGCTCATAATAGCAAATACAAACAGTTTTAGCACCACTTCCAACAGCAAACTTGTTCTCTATGGGTATTGAGCAAAAAGATGAGAACATAGATTAGAAGCTGTAGAAATTATAGGAAAATTACATGATATATTACGGAAATTAAGCTTAAGAACCAGAAAAATTAAACATTTACCTTTGGGGCTCCATTGGACACAAAGTGCAGCACGATTTAGTCTAAGAATAACGAGAGTTGGTACCCATTCAGCTCCTTCCAGGCTCCAGACGTACCTTCAAGAAGCATTCTAAACTCAGTTCAACGAACGAAAAAAAGTGAAGGACTAAGATTAACAGGTTTGGAGTTTCTCAAAGTATATCAAAGGTAGCAACTTACGAGTTCCTGTCATGAGAAACAGTGACGATTTTGTTGGACTTTGAGCTCCAATCTATTCCAGAAACAATTTGGTCATGCTGCAACAAGACGAACAATAATCATGAAGTTGTTGTAAGGGAGATTCAAGCTGTCTATACAACACTTATCAGCGACAAGTGATCAGTGAAATGAGAATACATAAATATACGAAAGTAAGGAATTCCCAAGAAGAGAAAGCAAAAGGAGTGCAAGTTCAAAAGTTACAGAAAGAGAGGGAGAGAGAAAGGTTTCACCTTTTGGAGGACATGTAACCTCTCCCAGTGGTCTTGAGACAATGATTTATAGATATGAACTTCAGTGTTGTTAGGACAGAGAGCAACCACTACCAAGAAAAACGAAACAAATGTCAAAGCACATAAATGGTTACAGGCTTTAGTACAGACGTTAAATCATTTGTAACAATAGATTTGGTTCATCTGTTTAGAAAAGCGCATCTACTAATGTACAATACTAGATACCAAGTGCTCCTAACAAGAGACACCGACAAACAGACATATAAAACATTGACTCGAAAATTCTCAATTATAGGGATTTAGAAGAAACTTGATTACCAAGATGTATAAGAATAACACAAGTCAATTCAGAAAAACTAACTAAAGATCCTCCTCATTTATAATTCTAAAAACAGAAAAACGACGGAAGAGAGAAAGAAGAGAATCACAAAATCAGAGAGGTGTTAGAAACATACTGGAGAGATCAGGACTCCAAGCATGGCAAGTGATTGACTCAGCGAAACGATGAACATCCACCACTGCCATGAGTGATCCTTGTTGTCCCAAATGTGTTGTAATGAAGACAGTCTTTTCTCTCAAATTGACATCTACAGATTTCTAAAACGGAGTCGTACGGTGAATAGATGGACAGATAATTATGATGAAACGCCGATGAGATCCGGAGCTTGACGACGACACAGTCGCAAACGTGAAGTGAAAGTGTAAGTGAAAGAGACGGATGTTTTTGTTTGTGTGTTTTATTTTACTCTTATAGCCCAATTTTTTATGACCAGATCATTTTCTATTTTCCTTGGCCCTGTCTTAGGGGCGGCCCAGCATAATAATAAGCAAAAAAAAAAATAAGATCTAAATTCTGCATTAGTTAAATACTTAAATATACATAATTGGATTTAATCAAATCCATCCATGTAAAAATCTGAACTAAACCTCACTATGAGTATGAGTAACTTATAAAGTCATTCTATATATTCAGTTTTCGAATCCCAAATAAGTTAACATTATAGTTTTCTCAAAATTAATTACACTGTATTAGTCTTTTTTCTAATATATATATTAACATTTCTTAGAAAATAAATATAAAATTAGACCGAATTTTTTTTTTTTTTTTTTTTTTGGTTGGAGCGACTAAATTTCTCCATCGGCGAAAGAAAAAAAAAACAAAACGAAAAAAAAAAAAAGTTTCTCGATTCAACAAGCGTCCCTTCCTCCTTGGGGATTCACAGGTTTGCTTCTTCGTCGATTTGATTCTTTGAATCTTTTTTTCCCCTAGGTTTAGGTTTCGCTATTGTTTCTACGATCGAAACTAGGTCTCTCTATTGTTTACTGCAACATTTGATTCTCAATTTCATATCACCGATTTGTGTTTATCCCCTGGAATTAGGAATGATTAGGGTTCAGATCTCGTAGGCAATGAATTTAGGGTTAGAGAAATAGCATCTGTTTGGTTTGTTTACCTAAAGAATGAACCCTAAAGGCTTTGTTCTGTTTTACGATTTTGTTTAAGGTCTTAGTTTTTATCTTTAGCTCTTGTCATTCTTAAGCATGTTGTTAGTTGTTACTATTAAGAACTTTTATTCTCTGTTCTTGTATTTTGGTACCTTATGAAATTAGTCTTTTATGCAGATTTTGAAAGCTAATCTTCAGCTATGAGCACAGCAACAAGGCCTTCCTCTTCAGCAACAACTTCTGTCATATTAGAAAACCCTGTTTCTCAATCACAACCTACTGAAAGATTAGTGCTTCGGTTGAACCGGAAGAAGAAGAAAGTTTCATGGAAAGATGGGACTGTAGACAATGAGTTTATGCAGAAGAAGAGTTCGAAGAAGTGTTGCATCTTTCATAAACAGAAGCCTTTTGATGAGGATGACAGTGAAGAAGAAGATGATAACAACCATCACTGTGATCATAACCATGAACACTCCGAATCTGGTGAGGCATCTTCTTCTAATGATTCTAAAGCCGTTGACTAATCAATCAGGTTTTTTCACGTTACTATATATTGAAGCTTTTTAATAGATCATGGAAGAACACACATTTGTTGTTTTGGTCTCTTCTCCTATCTAACCCTGGTTGGGCGTTATGTATATGTACAAGTAATTTGCAGATTCATTGCAATGTTAACTCCTTCATACTCTGTTGAAAATGATGTGAATCATTGAAGATTGCTAATTAGTTAAAGAATTACAAGGATGTTATATTTTCTTTCTACATTTGAATATGCTTTTGCTTTTGCTTTTGCGACTGCATACTATTTCTCAAAATGCAATGTTCGGGTTTCATCAATTAAAAGATGAGCACTATATTATTTTCCCAGTAGAATAGGATTTGCAAAGGGTAAGTATAATGTTTGGGTTTCATTGGCCGATGTTGGGATCAATGCAGCTTCTGGATCAGATGGGTTGTGATTAGGATCGATAAAAAAATATGACCGATATGGCAGAACGATGTAGCTACTGGTCGGATGGTTTGGTTGGCTAGATCGGTGGCTCTATGACCATGATGGTTGATCGATGCGGGTTATTTAGTTGGCTCCAGGGATATTGGATCTGCATTTGACTGATGGGCACGGCCAATGTGGCTTATGAGGGTTGTTTGAGGAGTCCTAGATCAGTCATTGGTGAGACCGATCCCATGGCCGTACTGGTTCTGTTATTTCTTTGTTCCCCGGTCCTTCTTTGACCAAAACTCCGTCTTTTCCGCAAACTCTAGGCACAAGTTAGGATATCTAAAGACACCCGAAATCCTTAACATAGATAAGAAAACAAAAATAAAGCTTCAAACTCAAATTTTTCTTACTATTTTTAATCTCCACTAAACCAACATTAAGTCATAAATCCACTATCAGTTGTTCATTATTATCGAATAATTTAACTTTTGTACTTGATCAATTATTTTGGAATATTTTTGATGTTAATCATGATTCATGATTAATATGTGGGCTGGATAATCATGGGTCTCTCTATTTTTCTAGTCTGTAAAGTTTGATCGAAACTGAGAGCATTTTAAAATATTTAAATCGAGATATAGAAATAACTTGTCTCATATACTACTAATATCAAATGCCTTTGTTCTTATTCTACACACATCTCAATCACTTATGTGGTGTATATGTTGAGCATTGTTAAATCTTAAACTATTGTTTTCCAAATTAAGCAATAATGACAACAATCTTAACATAATTTCACAAGTACATGTAAATTTTCAACTAAACAAACACTAAAAGTAAACTCTAATTTATTTTTCTAAATAAAATAAGAGAGTAAATTAGTTATGAATTAAAAAAAAGCTAAAACCACAACAAAAAGCAACTTGGGTTTGGTTCATGTTTACTCATTGTTTTGTCCTATACGTCAACCAAATCTCTCATTTGATCGGATCTTAATATTAATATGGTTCTCTCAATATTTTCTTAAGAATATTCTCCACCTTAAGAGTTTAATCTCAATAATATATTACAACGAGTTATTGAATATTAGAGAGATGTTTTACAATATAAACTTGAGGGAAAATATAAAAGCTGCAATCTTGTAATTGTAAGCCATTAGAGAGACAAATATGTAAAATAACAAGTTGAGTTATCATAAATCCCACCTTAGTCCTTTACCATAAACACTCGTGCACTATATAATCGTCACTAGAAGAGTATAAGTAATGAAGTATTAATATTCCTACAAGATAGTAATAGTTGGTTAATATCAATAGATTATAATTACGTTTTGAGAATGGGAGGTTTAGGCTCACCATGTGGAGGATGCAAGTTCTTGCGTAGGAAATGTGTAGAGGGTTGTGTATTTGCACCATACTTTTGCTACGAAGAAGGATCTTCTAATTTTGCAGCCATTCACAAAGTGTTTGGAGCTAGCAACTTCTCTAAGCTCATTTCTCATCTCCCTGATCATGACCGATGTGACGCCGTACGAACCATCTCTTACGAGGCTCACTCTCGTCTCCATGATCCTATTTACGGCTGCGTCTCCCAAATCTTCTCCCTCCAACAACAGGTATTATACTTTTTCTTCGGAAATGTATACATAATTTTTTTTTGCTTTTGCTTCATCATCTCTAGTGTACTTACAAGTAACTTCACTGACTTTGTTCTTAAGGTTGTTAGTTTACAAGCACAAGTGGTTCTACTTAGAGAAGAAGCTTCGAGAAGGTTCCCTCAAGATGATCCTGGTTGTAATATGAAGCAACAAGAAAAGGTTCTTGCTCAACAAATGCCACAAGATCTTCACAATTGGTTTCACCAAGGAATCTTGGACTCAGACTTCGACCCAATGAGTGGTACTACACGCGACAATGAGCGGTCCATGGATCATAATGAGTCTCCTTGTAGCTCAAATGAATCACTTAATTACTACCAGGAGGTCAATTTTCCTTGGTCTGTTTGAGTACAAGTGACTACTTTGTCAGAGATGGAACCTTACAATCTTTCTATTGTATCGACTTTTCGACATTTTTCATAGTAGAGATCGAATCATGCAACCATTTTCTCTTTGAGAATAACCACTTCTTCGATGATCTTTCATAGGTACAACATCAGATCTGAACAAGTGTCAAGTCTTAAGAAGTGTCATTACTGAGAAAAAGCATAACAAAATGTAGTGTACGCTGTTTTAAAACCAGAAACATCTACAACGCCAGAGAGTTAAATCTGTGACTACATGTTGGATTCGATTTATCAAAAGACATTTAGTTACAAAAGTTAAGTCTTCGTGTTGGATTCGATTTCCCAAAAAAACATTTAGTTAACAGAAGTGACGTCTTCTTGTTTGGTTCAGGCTCATCTCTTGTGCTTAAACCTTACTTTCAACAAGAACTGCAACTTCACCTGTTCAGAGACAAAGCAATCTTTGTCAGACATGTACACACCATAAAAGAATCAAACACAGAATATGTTGCAAAACTAATAGCTAAAGCCGTATTCTAAAGCATGAGCTTTCTAGGGAATTCAGTTCTCATTCCCAAGTACCCGATAAGAACAAAAGAGGACTTTAGTGTGTGCGCAATATCCCATTGTTGTAAGGAACAAGGAAGATTATTTTGGAAACACAAGTTACCTGGGCTGTATCGTAGACGATATACTCATTGTACATAAGCTCAGAAGCCTTGACCTTTGATGAAACAGGTTTTCCACAGGGAACAGTCACATCACCTCTCCACTTGGCAAACTCGGAATCTTGAGGCACTTTCTTGCCGAGCCCTTTGGTCGAGTGTTTCCCTCTCGGAGGTTTATCCATATACTAAAGAATTGAGGACATAAGAGAAAGTCATATATGAAGGTAAGTAATATCTTAAGTTGTTCATATAGTTTTCAAGATAAGAACCAAATGGTTAGTAGCATAACCTGAAAAACTGTAATATGGGCTCACCTTAGCTTTTGTTAGCTCATGTATTTCTCCCAATGCAACTTCACTCAGAAGCATTAGACCCACCGGATTTTTCTTACAAGTGTAGCAGTACTGAGCACTTTTACTGACAAGGTCAGCAAAGTATATCCCTTTTCCAAACTGAAACATGGGGTTTAAAAAAAGTTCAGATTCTCTAACAAGTTAACTAGATAGTGAAGAACTCTCAATTGATAAGATCCCCACAAATAAGACACAGATAGAGTACTGACCATGTAACCAGTAGCAGGAGCTTCTGGAGGTGCAATTCTCAGTCCTTGGTTCAATATTCCAACAAAATTCGTTAATCGAGAACCTGAAAGCAGATTTATTTTGGTTAAACCAAGGGTTTTGATGATCAACCAGCCAAATATATAGAATCAACCAAACAATGAAATTTCTTGTATCTGTTTCCCAAAGCATGTAAATGTGGCTGGTTGCAGTTGGCTTACCATGCCATAGGAGCATCTTATTGCCAAGTTTTTCTCTGTGGGGAGCATATTTATCAAACTCTCCTTCTCTTTCAAGAGCAAAAACTTCCTCTAGCTCAAGACTCCACTCCTGACAAATCCAGTGACCAGAAATTGAATTAGAAAATTATGATAAACAAAACATGAAAAGGGATAAACAGAGCTTGAACTCACTGTATGCGTTGGGGCATGAGTTGTGTTAAGATACTTCTCGATTAATCGATAATCTTCGCTATCATGAGGAAGTGGTGAGATATCGCAATGCAGCTTCTTATACTTATCATCAAGAGATTCGGTGCTATCAACATCAAAGCCAACTATTCTTGAAGCTATTTCGATATCCTGCAGAGCCTCGAGCATTTTCACCTGTGACACACAGATACAATACCTCTTTGTAACACAGAAAAAGAGGCTAGGAATTAAAAAACAACACCATGGTTCATGTTCTATGGCAAGTACCTTTGACTTAAAGTCATCTTCATCTCGGATAATATGAGGATGAATAGAAGGGATCATGGTAAAAAATCTGTTACTAGCATCAACAAGCAAGCTTTCTTTCATAGTAGGCTGGGGGTCGCTTTCAGTCAATAGCCTCTGTATCTCCGTCAATGCCTCAAAACCTTTAGAAGAACAAACAAGAAAAAACATAATAGAATGTAATGTAGAATTAACATTTTATTATTTTTATCATATAAAAAAGTAAACTAGAGAAGTAGGAGTTACCCTTCTGTATATTATGTTTGCTGAGCTTCCCAAGTGGCATCTCTGACATATTTATCTCGAACTCCATCATTGCAGATCTGCGGAAGTAATTATTAGGTTACTTCATACAGTTTCTAGGGAGAGAAGAGGAGAAGAAGACAATGGCAAATAAGTTTCTAACCTGTAAGTTTCCACATCAAAAAGCATCTTCATCAATTCTATTAATGATGGAGCAAGGTTGCTACTGGTCTGAAATGGCTCTTTTTTGGCTACTTGCTTATTAACTCCATAATCCTAAAACAAACGATACAAAAGAGTTTATTGAACGATACATAAGAGAATCTTAAGAGACAAAGATATAGTCATATGGATGCTTACAATGTCCAACGGGAGAAATTTTCCAGGTTGTTTCTGGAAATTCGTTTTTTGTTCCCAAGATTCCCATGTGTTTCCGGTTTTTTCAAGAAATAGACGTTTGAATTCGTGAACCGCATCAGACTTTGACATTTCCTCCACTTTGTTACCACCAATCTTTTCATTTCCAACTCGGCCCCATTTACGAAATACGTAACAATCTGAACCTTTATCTTCTTGGATTATCTGGAGTATGTAATAACTATTGATACCGGTAGAGAGATCAGACATGCTCAGAGTTGTGTTATAGATACTGTTCCCATCTTCAAGAATGTGACAGTGCTCTTGGAGGCCAGACGCTTCATGCACAGCGCTTCGTCCTTTTACTTTAACAGTGACAAGGCTCTCACTAGTGTCTTCAATTTTGTACTTGTCAAATGGAAGTTTCCTCTGTTTTTTAAAACAATCAACCAAATAATCCTCTCTCACGATTGCCACTTTCATCCTCCTGCCACACATTTATCAACTCCAGCGTTCAAAGTGAGAAAAAATAGTGTGACAAAGTTAAAGAGTATCAGCACAATGAAGGCAATATTCTACCTTGCCTTTCTCATTTCAGCGTCTCTGATATCTGTCAGTCCACAAACAACCAAACAGCTTGTACCTACAAATTTGTGAAACAGAGATATTCAAAAGCTAAAACTAGTGTCACAATAATCAAAAATAGACACTCGAGTTATCCATACCTTTTTTAACATTAGCATGAAACTCTGCACCAGCTTCCTCAATTCTCTTCTTCCATGGTTGCTGCAAAATGATCCCATCAAGCAATGAAGTGCAAAGATAGTCTACAATATAATTTTTGACAGAAGAACATACCCTTTCCTTAGTATTTCCAGCAATTGAAACTTTAAGATCTGCTAGCCTTTCACTCCTTGAGGAGTCAGTTGCATCTTTAGAACCTTGACCCTGAGATGTCTCGCCAGACAATACAGGACGCAGAATACGTTTTGGCTTCACACTCTTTTGAGACTTATTCCACTGCAAGTAATCAAAATATAAATATTAACTTCATGAGTAATATATACCACATCTAACCTAACCCATACCAATATCAACTCTACAAAAAGACTGGTTTACCTTCAGAAGGAATTGATTTTCTGTTTCGTCAGGGATTTTCCACTTCCCTTTGATGCGGTCTGGATCCAAAGTGGAATGAGAACATTTGCTCCATTCTGAGATGTATCCATGGCATCGGTAAAGTCCTCCGGAGAAAGAAAGATGCCCAGAGCACATTGGGCAGAGAGCGAGTGGGCCAAACATCATGCCATCAGCACTAAATAGAAACAAATAGAGAGGTTAGGCATATGATTATGCATCGGTTTCTCTAATCCAAATTACCTTTAAGAAGATCCACACAACAGTAACAGAAATAGAACAAAAGACAAGCAATTAACTTCCAGACAGATTCGCAAAGTAATTTACCATTTATCACGCAGATCAAGTTCAGATCCTCTTGTACTTTGTTCATTTACTTCAAGCATTTCCCGCAACTCAGCTGATGTTACATATTTTTTCAGATCATCCTTCAGGTCCCACAATTCCTTAGTTTGGGCCTCCATTTCCTTTTCTTTGCTACAAGGTTGTAAAGCACCACTTGTAGACATGTCAAAACTACTTTTTGCTAGTTTCGACTTCTCGTTATCAACAGAATCATTTTTTCGTTTTGTGCCTGCTCTTGAATTTGTTTGACGTGCTTCTGCTGTCTCTGTCCCAGTTGGGCCAAAATAAATTAACGGAAAGATCAGACTAAAGTACTGCAAATCAGGATCCTGTAACAAGGAAATCAATATATTACCGTACACCTTAAGACTCTTACCAGTTTTGGCTGCCGGCAGAGCTTTCTTCACTAAGGGAAGAAGAGCTTCTTGGTCTGAGTCTGGTATACTTCTCCATCCAGACAAACTTTCCAGTTCAGTAGAGGAAGACATTTCAAGGAAACATTTAGCGTGATGCCACATCAAACCTTTGTTACCCGGGCCTTCAGGCTTGGAGAATATACGTACCTGGAAAACAAAAATGCAAAACAAAACCCTAATGCATATCGAACCAGTTCATATAAAACGCTACAACCATGACAGATGAAGTAGAACAACAATTTACCTCTCCTTTCAAGATCTTTTCGCTACACTTTCTGCAACCGGCACGAGAAGTTTGTGACACTTCAATCCCATATTCTAGTTTGGCATTATTAGCGGTACTGCTCGTGCTTGTGCCTGTGCTTGTGCTTGTGTTACTCCCTGCTCCAGATTCGACATATTTTCTAATCTTTTGCTGATCTTCCCAACGAAGTGATTCTATGCCTTCAACATCATCAACTCTAGCAAAATCAAGAGACAAAAACGAGTTAATAGCCAAACACTTTAAATATTTGTTCAAAGTGACATTGGTTTTACATACGATTTTATCTGCTTCGTCTTCTTTAGTATACAAGAAGCATGGTTCCACATCTGTGTGAGAAAAATAAAAGTACAAAGAGGATAGTCAGCTAGGAAAACTTCATGTCAACTGGAGCTAAAAGCAACATATAATTAACATGGTGAAGTGAAGCAGCATGAAGAAGGAACTACATAGTGAAAAGAAGAAGAGAAGAATGACCACTGCCATTCCATTAAACAACAAGCATAAAAGCTCATGAAAAACACAGCTGATTGCAATCATAGCATTGGCGGCATAAAGATATCAAAACACAGCTAAACAAACGATTATGATCATCCAAACAGAATAACGTCAGAGTTCCAAAGGGAATAATAGGAGTTCACATACGTCATTGCAGAAAAGCACGAACCTTTTGGCAATCATCAAGTACTAAATAAACACACAAGTGACTCAAATTTAAGCTTCAAATGCTCTTTTATCACATTCGATTAGGCACAAAAGGAGGAAAGAACATAATGTGAGGAAGGTTAACATCTATTTAAGAAGTTAAAAAAGTTCCAATTTTGAGATAGAAAACAAGCTTGACACACACACACACACAAATTTGCAAGGAATGTAGAACAGTGGAAGCAGAGAGAACAGGATTGAACCCTCAAAAATAACCAATTTCAACCAAATAAACCCAATTTGTCTGACAATAATTCTAAAAGAATCAATTTTGTCCTCAAAATCAGAAAGAAACATTAGAACGCACACTAACAAGCACGAGAGTATAGTACAGAGACAGTTCCAAATTCTGGGAGAGAAAAGAGAGTCATACGGGCATGATGCCATCGAAGTGAGTAGATTGAACCAACTTTCCAAGACGAAAGTTCTCCTTGTTAATGACGGACTTGCAAGTTTTACATGAAGACCTCGACGACTTTGCATACTCCGCCCTCCACGGCTTATGTGGGCTTGCCATTTCTCCGGTAAGAGACAATTACACAATGCGAGAGTACTATTTATACGTATGGCTTCTCTATCGAAGATGATTATGATGACGACGGATTGAGGAATGTTTCAGGTGAGAGTAAAGCTTCTCGGCGACGCTTTTCCAGATTGTGTTTCTACCGTTTAACCCTTTTTCCCTTTTTTACCCTAAAAAGTCTGTTTTAAGATTATTGCTTTCAATTATTATTTTGATAATCAGATTTATTCAATGATTTAATTTGATATCAGATTAGTAAATCAATAATTTGCACCCTCCGTTATGCAATAGACGATGATTACTATCACTTGTTGTTTTATATTTTTGAGACAGGAAGAAAAGATTATGTGAACATAAAATTATGGCTATAAAATGACAATAGGGAATTGAAAAAAGAAAAAAGAAAATAGCATTGGTGAAAAATATATTAACAAAAAAAATCAACAAATCATGGACGAATTCGCAGAATCCGTCGAACGATTGAATCATGGTGGTTGTATATTTCGGAAAACATCTGTACATTTCTAGTTTACATTGGAACAAAAATGAGAATTTTGACCACGTAAGAGCTACATTGCTAAATTAAATCCGACATGTTTTGTGTTAGTTTTCGAAACAGCAGTTAGCGTCTCTTTGAGGTTAGAAGCTTGGTATAGGGTAGAGATTGTTCGTAATAACGACGATAAGGTCTCGAGATTTTTGGAACTGTGACAATTACGCGAATGTCCATCTTTAATTCGGCGTTCAGAATCAGTGTTTCTTCTTGAAAAACTGCTAGTTGAATTTCTCATTTAGTTTATTTGTTGTGTTTTTGTTTCGATTTTTTTTTTTTTTAGCTTTGCAGCCTTTTTTCGCTATAATTATATGATTGCATTTTCCATCAAAATTTTCAGAATATTGTACTAACAAAAAAAATCCAACATGTACTACAAGAAGCAAAAAAATATGAAATTGATCACCATAATTTGTCAGAAAATCAAACCGGGAATACACTAATCAAGTTGGACCGTAATAACATCCCGGGTGCATTTTCCTCCTATTTGCTTAAAAATTCGTGAGACGCGTGATCTTCTTCGCCCTTCCGTATGAGCAAGAAATCTTGCGGTCCAAGACAAAACCGGTTTACGTGTTAACTTGTTTAATCAGTCTCAATCTTTATTTTCTAGTTCAAATGTCGAGAACCAATTTTTTCCAACTAAAAAGTCAATCCATAAGAATCCAAGTAAACCCTCCCTGACGACAAAAAAAAAGTAAACCCTCCCTCTCTATATATTTAACTCATATTCATATCTTTCAATGCGACACAAAAGAGTAAACGAACTTACTACAAATACTTTTTAGTACAAAGAAACAAAGTTAAAGTGATGATTATGAAGAATTAAGTAATCTTTGGAGTGATTATGCTTGCCATTTTTGTGGTTTTCTTGGACTCCACAAAAGTAGAAGCCACGAGGATGTTAAGAATCACCTTCGATAGTGATATCCGGTTCGTGTTCGAGTCCTTGCAGAAGGGTACGGTCCCTGGATCTGGTCCTAACCGTTGCTCTCACATCCCCAAAGGCTCGGGTTCGTGCCACGGATGATCCCTCTTGTGAATCTCAAGCTTGATCTCAATACCAAAATTTGGACTATGGGTGGAACTTTTTGTATTCATTTTTGTTGTATACGAGAAACTATGCTTTACATGTTCTTGTAAGTTGTAACAAAGCTATGAGAGCAAATTTGTTTGAAAGTATAAGTTTGTTTAACAAATTTGTAATAGTACTGGAAATGTTTGATAACCGGAATAATAGTCTTCTTATTTGGTTTAAGAGACGATAAATGATTCAGATTGTATAAACCGGTTCATATTGGTTCGATTGTATAAACCGGTTGAGATTGGTTCGAGTTGAAATTTGTTCTTCGTTGGCGAGAGATCCTTGAACGCTTAAACCCTCCATGGTTTTGGATTGAACATTTCCCCTGAGATTTGGGAGTGTCCTTAAACCCCATACACTGATCGAGCTCAAGAAGAAGGAGAAGCAGAGAAATGGTGAATAAACATTGGAAGATAATTCCAAAGCCGCTTCTAGAAACAGTTCTCAACAACCATGTCCAACGCCACCGTGTTCCTCAGCCTCTCATCCTCCATGGTCCTCGTGGCGTCGGCAAAACCACATTGATCCTCAACCGTAAAATCCTCTCTTTGAATCCCTAATTTCCCCAATTTTGTTCAAATGATCGTACCTTTGATTCGTTCCCGATCTCGTTCTTATTAGGTCTACTCGGAGATTGGAACAAAGGGCCACATCTCGCTGGCTATGTAGATTTTGCGCAATCGATAACGGAACACCATCCAGATCACCACCAATCATATCCATGGACGTCTTGGACCAGTGTTGACCCACCGTTGTTGTCCAATTGCAAAACCCAGCTCGAGAATTGTCTTGAATCTATGAGTCACAAAGCTATCAAACTTGGGAGTATAAGCTCGCAGCAGATTTTCACTACTATGAACAAATGGTATGGTCTTAATACTGCACTTCGTCGTATACTTCAGGGTTATAACATTGCTGTTCCAGAGAAAGTCTCGGTTTCATTTCTCTGGGAACGGGCTGTGTATGCCCTATCTGTTCGACAAAATGCCGATGAGATTGATGGGTTGCTTGAATTGGAAGAGAAAGGTAATAGCTTGTCCGTTGAAGAGGCTTCGTATTATAGAGAGACTGCTTTTGCGTTAAGATTGGCTAAAGAGGTTATTAAGGTGCACCAGGGTTGGAAAGCCAATGCCATTGCTCATCTTAATCGAACTAATGGGTTTTCGAGAACTTTAGCGAATTCATGTACTGATTGGCCGTTGCTAATGCTTGAGTTGTTATCACAAGCTGCAGAGATTGGCTTCTTCCAGGTAATGGAATAGATAAGTAATGGAATGGAATCTTTGATCTTATGAGTGGTAAACAGTAAATGTATTCATCTGGAAACAGTTTGCCAACTATTGATGTTATTTTTGTTTGTCTCTATTTCTTGTTTCATTTGACAGCCTAAGCTGGTCTTGAACAACATTGAAATCTTGAAGAGGGCTATTCAGACTGATGATTCAACAGTCTCAGCGTCAATGTACCATGACAATCTTATTTGGAGAATAATAGCGTTAGGTGCGAATGAGCGCTGTCTACCTGTCCTATTCGTGACTTCGGACAGGTTTGTCCTGTTTTTTGTTAGCATTTTTGGGTTTAATAAGGACAATCTGTTACTATCTGATGATTACGTGGTCTCTTAATCTAGCCTTTAAGTTTCAATTTCTCAACACTAGAGGGGAAACTGGTTTCTGACTTGTATCACTTTGTAGTATGCCATTAAGTTACCGAAAGTCTGAATAATCATTTTCCATTCTGAACTTGGCTCTTAGTTACAGAAATGTCTTTTGAAACTTTTTTATCATTTTATCTGATGTCTAATAATTTGAATTATGACAGCTACTATTCATATCAAGCCTTTGTTGACTACGGGTTTCCAGACATTTTCATCTCTCGTGAGGTATAGAAGCTACATGTATACATCTAAGTAAACTATTGATTCTGTGTGTATTTGTGTGAGCATGTATTGGTAATTTGATATATTATGTAGAGTTTCCCCGTCTCACCTTCATTATATCAACATGAAAGTTCATTTTTTATTTTTCTTCATTCTACCTTTCTTACGTTGCACTTTGGCTTTGTTTCATTTGTAGACATTTGGATGGAATCCTCAAGAAGCAAAATTACACATGGTTCCTGATTACTTCAGTGCTTCGGAGGTGAGAAAAATGCTGTAGGTAATGGCACTGCTTGTTTAATGAAACCAAAATATGTGACAACTCTAAAACCTAATAATATCAAACCAGAAAGGTTGAATGATCTTTTATGCTAAAATTTTACTGGTCATTCTTTTTTTAATTGAGATGCTGTATATTACTAGAGGTTTAACATATGTTGGAATTGTAGTGGACTATCATTGCTGATGTTCTTGGTGCGAATTCTCGGCATCTATTTGAGCTTTATGCGCTTAAACAAAGTAATCATTACCAGAGGTAATGGTTTCCTGTTCTTTCGTTTGCTCTAATCTCAAAATGTGTCAACCCTCTATTTTTTCGTTTCTCAAATGTGACCTAGTGCCGTTGTGTTTTATCAGTTTGATGGGGAGTAAAGCAGGTACATTTGAAGATATTGTGGATGCATACTTGGCATATTTACAAGTAAGCTCATTTAAAGTGATTGCTTTCAAATTACGCACGAAAGTCATCGTTAATTTTATAGTCTATTTCCTTGTTTAGGTTGCTGTGGTTAATCCTGCAATGGACAAAGCGTTGTTGCGGCTTCAACGGTATGCCACTGATGTACGAAAAGGAAGCATTCCGTATGAAAAATTACGTTTTGGTGCTTCATGGAGGCATCCTCCGCAAACTGAGGATCCTACACAGAACTCTGAGTGGGCTAAAATTCAGCTGATGGATTTTGTCCAAGCTCTTGTCAATACAGAATTCGCGGTACCTACTCTTCTAGACCCTTGATGGAAATAAAGCCAAAGTGTTCAGTTTTACCTTATCGGACATGAAACTAATGATTATAGCATCACTAATAGTGTACAAGCATCAATGATTCTATAGGTAAATTATTTGGGTGACTATAGCCTTGAGATCTTTGAAGACCCTTCAGCTATGGCATTGGTTGAGGTAAAAACTTCTATCTTTTCTTGATCAGTAGACACTAATTTCGAGACCCATTTTACTAAAAACTGATTAATTCTGTTTCAGGTTGGGATACTGTATACTCAGCGAGATCCATCTTTTTTCCGGCCAATATCTCAAGGCATTAAAAGATGCCTTGTTAGATGGTCAGCAAACTTTCTTCCCTTCTCCTATGGATCTGCTCTTTGAAACTCTGTTTTTTTACTTACGCTCATGATTTGCATTACAGGCTCATCCAAGAGCGGATGCAGATGAGTTATTGGAGCTCAACAAAATATTGGTGGCAGAGAATCATCCGGGGTCGTTATTACAAGCATTTAATGCTTGGCTACAGAACATAGGCAGTTTCACACAGGTAGAGACGATTACACGCTCTGTTTCTAGCTCTCTTGCATCACATTGCTTTAGAGGATAATGAACTTAGGACTTTCGTAAACTTTCGATTCAAAAACTTATCTGTTCAAGTTGATGCGTTAGCATCGATGAATCCTCAAGTCTCAACAAACGTACAATGTTGCTGTTACTTCTACTGATAAAACTAATTATCCCAAGTTTCACACATCAATGCAGGTTTTGTTTTCACAGGAACGTCGATGAAATCTCGGTATCTTGTGCACGTACACATGTCGGACTCAGGTTTTACCGTGAAGTAGAAAACATAAAGGGGCGTTGTTTTTGTTGCCGTCAAGGTCTGACTTTTAGTAAAATCACATTAAGAAGAGACGTCGGAGGGAAAAACCTCCAGCTACAGAACGGTGTAATCGTGTAAGTGGGAATACATTGCCATGAGAACGTCTTTCTCTTCAGACGCTGTATATAAAGCGCATGTTGCTGTGTTTATGTCGATTTTTTTCAAGTAAAATTATAAGTCAAAGAATTCAATTATTCACTGTATTGTCTACCTTTCCAAGCCGAAAAGTCCAATAAAGTTTGTTGTTAAAATGAAAAATCTTTGGATTGTTACATTTACATTTTTCTTGACCAACTAGTGAATAGTGAAAAAACATGTTTGTATTGAGTACAAACACGCTAATAGACTAATTAAATTTCCGTTGATTACAATTCAATTACATGAGACGAAGTCTAAAGCTATCGTATAATTACGTAAATGTAATTATGTACGTAACACACAAATGTGAGGAAAAAAAATATGGAATTAAAGAATGATGAAGATGAAGAAGAAGAAGATTCGTATAAGACAGCTCAGTTATGGCATCTGCCTGAACCGCGAGGAATATTAGTGCAACCGTTCCGACCAGAACCACGGACCGGTCCTCTTTGCAACGCCTGAAACAGAAGCCGGATCTCATCTACGGGATCTGGGAAAGGCCTCATGGCTTCAACTTGCGTAGCGTCCAAGAAAACAACGAACATAACAACTAACATAACTACGACCACCAATTGTTTTTTCATCATGTTTAGAATTTTAGTTTTTCGAATGAGAAACAAAAACAAAATTGAGCTTTTTTATTGGTGAATGTAGAGTTTTTTTTGTTTTTGTTTTGTATGTGTAATAAATTCGATAATGACTCATATATATAGGGTTTTTGAGATGTCATTGTTTGACTTGTGCTAGTTTGGTCTCACTATCTTATGTTTATGTATACACACACATACATGAAATTTGACTTTGACTTTACTACAAAAGAATTCGTTTTCAACATTTTGAACCAAATTTGAAGGATTTTGAAATATAAAATTCACTTAGACACGGTTTGTCCAAGTCCACACAGGCTTTTGCTAAAAATATACAAGACCTGGCCCTAGCAGCCTCATTCTAAACCGAATTCTGGTTTCGGTTCAGATTGGTTTCATTTGGCTTCGTAGTCAGATACAACTTTCTCTTTTCGTGACAGAGTGTGGAAATGGATTCTCTTTTGCTAATTGAAAGATATTAATAGACACTCAACTAAAATATATATCATCTCTTACAAAAGCAAAGTGTTTTCTTTTTTTAATAAGTTGGATAGCTTTTGGTGAAGCTTTGTTCTGAAAGAGAGTAAGAGATCATTGTTAATAATATGGTAGTACTTACGATACTAGAGATCTTATGATAAAATAATGCGAAAATAAAGATACAAGCATGCATGCGTCAAAAAGTGTTATGATGACAAATGAATGTACTCTAATTTTCATATCTAAATTTTTACTAATATTCTGAAGGTATTAATTTTCGAGTTATTAAATCGCTGTAATATGTTTATATTTTGTAAGAGAAAAATTTGGGGTACTAATAAATTTGTCTTTAGCCCTTTTTCGTCTAAATGTACGAAATTAAATGATCTATGGACGATAATTTCTAGTTTGATTCATCGTATATACTAGTCCAAATTGTAAACCAAGGCATAAGATTCGTCGAGAATGACAACCAGAAGAGATGAGGAGTGCTAATTAGAGGTGATAAATCATAAATATACCGCCACTCTTGGTTTGAGTTTCTCTTGTACGTAGCTACAACTTGACAACTATGCCGCCACTTTTTTTTATTGATCCGTACCATTTGTATTGTATGCAACTTTGGTATCATTTTGTTGTTGACAAAGTTGGTAATCCATATTGTATATCACATTGGTAAAAAGTTGCTAAAAAAGAGTCTATGCTTATTCATCAAAATTTTCAAAGGATTGATTTATCAAAGTTTATAAACACGTGGACCATATATCAAATCAAAATTCCAATTCAATTCGGTAAGTTATACTGTAGTTATTAACGAAATTTATGTTTGAAATTAGTTAAATATGATTATTTGTTTACGTTTGCATTGAACATGTAAGAATACCACACATATTTTAAGATGGTAAACACAATATGTATAAAACTCAAACGAAACTTTAAAGTCGCCTTATTTTATGATACACCTGATCAGTAAATACCACAATACTATTACGTTCATAAATATACATGTGTTTCACTTTCATTAGGAGCAGTAAAGTAAACAATATGCGTGGAGATTAGAGATTTTTCTTTTATTTTTATATTTAGCTTGATTATAACTTAATAAAAATGTGTATGTGTTTATAGATAAAATCAGGGTTTGTTTGTTTATTTGACTCGGGAATTTTGGTCTCTTAGGAATTTCATGAGATATGACTTTTATTTGGGAAGAAACTCGGCTTGAAAACATTTGAACAACACAATTAATATTGGAATTAATCAAACACCCGACTCGGTTCGCCTTTACACCACGAGTTCTTTATTCACACGCAAAAAAATTCTGAAAACCGGATCATAATCCCGGTTTAGTTGGCCGAGCATATTCCTAGGTAGGTCCTTACGATTTATGCTCTTAAACAAGGCTTATCACTTATGTTAATTGTTACATACTTGCATGCGTGTATAGGACTATAGGTCCACCTAACGAAATACTACAATTGAGAAAACAAGTTTTCTTTAATATACAAGTTTAATTACATATATGCTCGCGTCATGTCATCGATCATGTGAGTTCATGTTTCTTCTTCTTTTTCTTTAATTTATTTTATAGTATAAAGCATGCATGATTCATGTTGTAACTTATTTCAAAACATTGATTATATAATAATCTCTTATAAGATTAAAAGGATAATTCTCTTACTTTTCTGAAACGTTCTCCGACATTGCTTTCTATAGTAAAATCAGGTGAATGTAAAAAAATTGAACATTACTAAATCATCAAGTCAATTTGAATTTTAAAATTACATGAAAAAGTGCCTTTTGTCGGCAAAGTTTAAATAATATGATCAAATCTTGTATTTAAGCACAACAATTAAGTTCATTTTCATTCCTACCATAAAAAAACAATATTAAGTTTCATTTTCATTAAAAAAAATTTGAAATAAATCAAAAGTTTAATTAAATTAAAATTTTGATGCACATTTTGTAGTCGTGAAAACACGTCTTACCTAAATTCAGAGATGCCTCGCTGTTTAATATTTTGGTTTAGTATTCGGCACCACTTGTCCCGGTCCGGTTCGTTCCGGTTTAGGATGTTCTAGGAGGCGACACATTGCTCTCTCTCTGTACGGCTTCTTCTTCTTCTCGCTGACGCTCTTTCTCCGTCAATTCTCTTCGAAGATCGTTTTGATCCAAGAGAGAATTCTCTGAGAGATTGAGAGGGGAAGAGAAATTCTTCGATCCATAGAGAGATAATTCTCTTTGAACATCGATCCATAGAGAGATATGCAAACCATCTCGAAAGCTTCTTCTGCCACCTCCTTTTTTCGATGTTCTAGGGTTTGTTTTCTTTTCCTCTTCTCGATTCTTGTGATTCTTTGTCTTTGGGAAGAAACTATAATTGTGATTGTTTTTGTTTTCTGAAATTCTGAAATTTCATTCATGACAAGATAAAATCTGAACCTTTTGATGATTCATGGTTAATACGTGATGATCATTTTGATGATTTCATTTTCATGCCTAAGATATTGAGAAAGCTTCTTGTTGCCTCTTGTTTGAGTATTTATTTTCATGCCTAACATCTCTCTGTTTATTTTGATTGCTTCCAGAAGCTATCAAGCCAGCCATGTGTGAGACAGCTTAACATAAGAAAGAGTCTTGTGTGCAGAGTGATGAAGCTGGTCTCTTCACCTCTTAGGACTTTGCGTGGTGCTGGTAAATCTATCCGAGTTTCAAAGTTCTGCAGTGTCTCCAATGTCTCCTCATTGCAAATTGAACTGGTGCGTGCTGTTGGGAATCTCCTAAACCATTTTCTCACAGTACTTACTAATTTGGTCTCTAGATTTGTTTGAGCCCATGTAGTAGGTTATCATGTAATGAAAATGATTCCCAGGTGTTTATTCTTTCCAGGTGCCTTGCCTTAAGGATAACTATGCTTATATCTTGCATGACGAGGATACTGGTACAGTTGGGGTGGTTGACCCTTCTGAAGCTGAACCTATTATCGATTCGTTGAAGAGGAGTGGTCGTAATCTAACATATATATTAAATACACATCATCATTATGATCACACTGGTGGGAATTTGGAATTAAAAGACAGGTACGGGGCAAAGGTAGGATGTTTTAACTTCTCTTTATGTACTCGTTGTGCAATGATAACATTTAAAAAGAATGTTGGTATAAACGAAGGTTACATCTTTGGTATGCAGGTGATTGGCTCAGCTATGGATAAAGACCGGATTCCTGGAATTGATATGGCCTTGAAGGATGGTGACAAATGGATGTTTGCTGGCCATGAAGTCCATGTTATGGATACTCCTGGCCACACAAAAGGTTGTTTATAATTCTCATATTAACTTTTGGAGCTTTGAATGCATGTTCTTGCATTCCAGTTAAGCCTTTGCTTTGCTAAATATTCCACTTTAAAGTAGTTCGGAATTCGATTATTTCAGCCTATGTTCAGTGTCTTCATTATATCTCAGTTATGTATGAATTTAAGCTGAGATTGGAGATTTGGTTTAGCTACGGTGGATTTTGTGGTCGTAACTCTTAACTTGCCGCCGAAGATAGAATTGTATGTCTTGTTCAAAGAAGCCAAATGCACATCTAAACGTACAGGAGTTTGACTATTTTTCAACAGACTTGTGGATTATGGGGAATTTTGTCTGGAAAAGTTGGGGTTTCTCTCTTATGATCCTTGGGTTTTAAAGTTTGTACATGCATTGTATTGAGGAAACATGAGAGTTCTACCATAAATTATGTAACCAGAACAGTTCTGTTCTTCTCTTCTTCAAATTAGATATGCATATGGCCAACATCTATCTGTGGTTTTGACGGTTTCTGCGAAAACCATCCCGTTATATACCTCTTAAGCGTTGTTGTCCCATGTTTTAGTCTTTGTCTCTTATCTTCTTAATTATACTTGCAGGCCATATCAGCTTATACTTTCCAGGATCACGAGCGATCTTCACCGGGGACACGATGTTTAGCTTATCATGTGGTAAACTCTTTGAAGGCACTCCTAAGCAGGTAAACAGCACATATCCCTCTCCATCTTTCTGCTTATGTACATTTCCTTTGGAACCAAACTCTCAGAATCAATTCATGTATATTTTTAAATCCTCTGCACATGTTCTGCAGATGCTTGCTTCTCTCCAAAAGATCACATCTTTACCAGATGACACAAGCATATACTGTGGTCATGAATATACACTGGTCTGTTGTACTTTAGTATTCTAGTGTTGGTGAAAAGTTTTTTACTAAAAGAGATAATCTCAGATGACTATAATTTGATTTGGGTGTGCAGAGTAATTCCAAGTTTGCGTTGTCTCTAGAGCCAAACAACGAAGTACTTCAGTCCTATGCAGCTCATGTTGCAGAGCTCCGAAGCAAGAAATTACCAACGGTAAAAACAGTTTCATCACCAATGATCGTTATTCACTACTCAATTCTCTTGGTTAACTTAGTGTTGATTCTTTGTCAAACTTCAGATTCCGACAACAGTGAAGATGGAGAAAGCTTGTAACCCCTTCCTCCGCAGCTCAAATACAGATATCCGTCGGGCTTTACGCATTCCAGAGGCCGCAGATGAAGCAGAAGCTTTAGGGATTATCCGGAAAGCAAAGGATGATTTCTAAGCTTAGGCTTTTTCTGAGGTAAACCTTTGGTTTGCTTATGTAGTCCTCAAATGAGTGTGCACCCTTTGACTTTGACGTTTTATAAAAAAAAATACAAATACAAAACCTAAAAAAAGAGACATTTTTTATTAACTTTGTTGTAAAACTTCTAATTTTTCTTTTTCTACTCAAATTTCAAACAACTTGTGTTTAACAGCTCGTTACTGATTTAAGAAATTTAGTTAAGAGTGTTAATAGAATATTTGTGTTATGACCATTGTAATAGTCGTAACTTTATTTGCAGTAACTTCACCCCAAAAAAACGAAAAAAAAAAATAACAACCAAGATTAAATTTTCCAAAGCCAAAACAAGAGTTTACTTTTTTTTAACATTTGTCCTTGTTGATAGAGTTGACGATATTTGATGATTAGCTAGTAGGATTTGATCGTTGATGAAGAGAATCAAGTTGGTCATTGTCACTAATATAAGCTTTAATAAATAACCTAACCTATTTTTTTTCAAATTCGAATTTTTTGACTCAATTGAAAAAGAATAGAATACATTTCTCTTTATTTCTAGGACCACTCATTTCAAAAGAAATACTATTCGCCAAGAATAAAATCCAAAGGTAAAATCATATATTCCTATTTACAAGAAAATCCAAGCAGCCTATAAACTTGTGTACCATTTTTTTAAAGAAAACCCAACAGTTAAGAAAGAGTACCGACTTCAAATCCGAAAGAGATAAAATAGTGCCGACTTCAACGTAAAAAGCAAAGGTGATAATGTTGATATACGTACATCAAACTTTAGGTTTTAACCAAAAAGCCAATGAACTCCAAAAACCAATATATTCGCATTGAAAAAGTCTCTGCTTTTCTTCTTTTGTAATTTTCTTTTTCATCTTTATATATATCTATTGAAATGATCACAAAAAATCACATAAAAAAGGTAATTTTATATGTGGCTATAAACTCCAACAACCAACCAATATCATCTCCTTTTGAACAAGTCTTATGTCTTTTTGCTTTTCTTCTTTTATCGTAAACGACGATTAGATATTTTAGAGAAGTCTATATATTAAAATAAGTCTCACATAGAGACCGTAATTAACGTATTAATTGTCCCCACTAAGATTTTATATATAAGTACCAATTACGACAAATATCTTAATCAACTTGGTCCAACACCAAAACACATCGGAAACGTCCTTTGCGTTAACCCAAAACTTCAAAAGTAGTAATAAAGAAAATAAAACAATAACTCTCTTTTAGGATTAGAAATTATTCTAATTACATAGAATAGATCCCTTTTTCTATGCTCTTCCCGCAATTTCCATCAACGAACTATAGCCATACGACGTCGTTGAGCCTCCGTTGGCACTTTCACATCGGTCGCTAAACCGATAATTTCGAAAAACCGAACAATGTACCACGAAATGTCTATTTGCCACCATTCAAGTCCTTGTCTAGCCGATGACTCGAACGCATGATGATTGTTGTGCCAACTCTCTCCAAATGAAAATACCGATAACCACCTTTCAAAAAACAAAAAAGATATAAATAATTCAACTACATTATTGAGTTTTTGGAAACATGACTTTATATGAGCTGTCTCCAATTCATGTGTACTTTTGTATTTTGGGAAAGTGTCATAAAAGATATTATACCATTCAAAGTACAGAAACCAAAAATGTTAAGAGATAATATTGACATACCAAACATTACGAGAAGTGTCATTGGTCTTCCAAGTTCGAGTGCCCCAAATATGGCAGAGTGAATTTATGAGGCAAGTCACGTGCACTTCCAATGCTGCTCCTACCCCCTGAGAATCTCACCAACCCATACATTAATTGCTAATTGATTCTACAATTTATATCGACCAAAATACTATACGTTTTAAAAATATATAGAGACATTCACTTACCATTCCCCAAGTAACGAAGGACATGCCACCAAGGTAGAAGAGAAAGAAACCCAATCCTAAAATGTGAAATAGCACTGTTTTCTGAAGAAACCTATAAAACCATTGCCTCTTCAAATCCTCCACGTTTGCTCTTCTTCCACACTGTATTTAATTTGAATCTTTTGGTTATAGCCAAAACGAATTATAGCGAAATAGACTATCCACAACAAAATAAACATACAAATAAAATCACCTTTGAAACAAGATAGGCAGAGTCATAGATCCAAAGAAGATGACTAAACCAAAAACCTTCCTTAGGACTATGTGGATCACGTTCTGAATCCGTGAACTGGTGATGGTAACGATGTGTACTCACCCAATCAATCGGATCTCCCTATTTTTAAAAAATAAAATAAAATAAAGTTTTAAGATCTAAATAAAATAAAGTACAAGAAGCAATTAAGATCTTAAGATCTATAAAATTAAATAGACTTTAAAAATAAAATAAAAAAGGGTTATGAACCTGAATAGCGAGAAGGGCACAATAGGCTAAGAGATACTCAAGCCATTTAGGGACTTTGAAACTCCGGTGAGCCAAGTTGCGATGATAAGAGACGGTGATACCAAGACCACCGATGGTGTAAAACAAAAACGTAACCCAAAGAGCCGACCAAGTGAAATAAAACGGAGCCAAGAGAGCAAGAGAATGAACAGTGAAAGAAGCTGAGAATTTCACATAATCTAATCTCCTCCACCTTCTATCCCAAAACACCCATCTCCTCTTCTTCTTCTCCTCCACCGCCGCCGGCGTTGATGGATTTTTCTGGTGGTTCTCCTCCACCGTTGATGTCACCGACATTTCGGATCTCTCTTTCTCTTCTCTTCTTTTTAGGTTCTCTCTCTCTTTTTTGTTAATGGAGAAGAATAAAAGTGATGCTTCTCTTCTAATTTATAGTGATTTTAATTTACTGCAACAAAGTATCATAAGGAATCAGTAAATAATAAATATCATGATATTTGTTGTTGCGGATGGGCACGTAAGGGTTGAGGTGTATCTACTACATGCAATAGTGAAAGTATATTTTGTGTAACCAGTAAAAAAAAAAGAAGAAGGTTAAATATAGATGCCAACGTAAAGAGGAAAAGTGTCACAGGGCTCGAAATTTAGTTTTGACTTATTCTACTGTTTTGATATACATGCTTTATGGATGTACGTGATTACAGGCAAAAATCACGTTCGGGTAGCTGGAAAACTGTTATCAAAATTCCAGAGTTTTTTTTCTGTTTCTTTTAAAATAAAAATTGGAATTACCCACTGGCTTGTACCCAAGCATATACTGTTTTTAGTCCTATCTTATCAATAATTTATGGACAATATATATACAAACTAAAGGACCCAAGTGTCAATATACACCAACTCCTAATGTTAATACAATACATTTATTTATTTTACAATATATACAAGAAATAAATCCAAATTTTTATTTTTTTATAACATCAATTCAATTAATTAATTTTATTTATTTAATAGAAATAAATCAAATAGTACCATTAATAGTTGACCAAAAAATGGAATAGTATATAAATTTGACTATCCAGCTCATAAAAAAGATGTGATTTTAACACCTTTCCTTTTAATATGCAAAAAGAAAAGAAAAGATCTCTAAGAAAAGCATATATTTTTATATTCTTATTTTAAAATTTTTAAAGTTTGACCCCAAAAATAACAGATCTGGCTCAAAGTGTTCGATCTAACTTTGTTGATTGAATATTTATTATTAAGATGTAAAAGAAAGAAAAAAACTATTGGCATATAAAAATAAAAATAAACTATTTATTTATTTTCTTCTAGTTTGGGTTTTAGTGGAAAAACGGTCTATTTCCTCACGAGAAGTACCGTATCATGCCAAATAGAGCTCAAACTTCAACCCCGGTCTACATGTCCATGAAAACAAAGTTTTAAACCTATTTCTCCCCGAAACGTAAGTTCTATAGCTAAATCTCCCCAAATTAATACTTCGAGATCTATTAACACATATATCTGGTTTTTGTCGGTTTAATGTACACCAATTCAGTCTTAACCATTTGAAAACAAATTTTAACCAAAACTAAACCAAAATTATCAAAAATTAACCCGAACCCGCCGACCTATTAATTTGGTGCAAGTATACTTAATACCCCACATGATGAGGAAAGTCTCTTTATACTTGCATCCAAGATCGATCATTGATTTCATCAGGAAAAAGTTAGTCTAGTATTGTTTTTAAACGAAGATAATCCAAGCAAAATTTCAGGTGAAGAAGAAGCGTTGGATCGGATCATTAATAGGTCGGCGGGTTCGGGTTACTTTTTGATAATTTTGGTTTAGTTTTGGTTAAAGTTTGTTTTCAAATGGTTAAGACTGAATTGGTGTACATTAAACCGACAAAAACCAGATATATGTGCTAATAGATCTCGAAGTATTAATTTGGGGAGATTTAGCTATAGAACTTACGTTTCGGAGAGAAATAGGTTTAAAACTTTGTTTTCATGGACATGTAGACCGGGGTTGAAGTTTGGGCTCTATCTGGCATGATGCGGTATTTCTTGTGGGGAAATAGACCGTTTTTCCGGTTTTAATAGATATGATTCATTTCCGGTGGGGTACGGATTTGTCTAAACAAGATTTGTAGACCGAAGAAAAATATATAGCATTTGGATCTTTGTAAAAATTAAGAATGTAAATGAACAAATAAATAGAAAATGTATGTATTTTTCTAGAGTTCTTGTATTTCTTGACTATCATTTCTAAATTTTTGGGGTATATGTAAATATTTTTCATTAGGTTAGGTATTACGTTCGTATGTATTTGTGTAATATTATTTGAATAATGAATAGTCAAATTTGAGGTTTAAATAAAAGCCGTACAGTATTTTATCAATTCGTTTAAAGTTTAGATATCAAGTACTAGAGTACATGTATTCTTAGGCTTTTTTCCTCTTAAACTAATCATTTTAGGGTTGCAAGATTGATCATCGATGCATACACGTCTCTATTACTATTACTTTAAACACTAAAGTACATTACTCGAAAAAAATCTGACTATGAAATAATATATTTAATTATTCAGTGTACGATATGATGATATCTTCTTATGCACCCTATAATGATATCGCTCTCAAATCTCAAATATTCAAGTATCTTTGTTTAAAAAAATATTATGATGAGCGATATTTTTATAAACTTTGGGGCCTAATGCCATGTTGCCCACACACATTTAATGCTTTAAGTAACTAAAACTTAATTTGAAACCATACCTCTAATGATATAAAGAATATGTTGGATCAAAAGACAAATATAAGATCGTAAACTTTCACATGTTAAGATCCGATACGTAGACATAAGCATGTGCTCTAACTTGTAATTTCGTATAGACAATTCAAACAATCTTGTTGTGACTGTAAGTGATCAGCCACTTTCTTATATGTATAAAATAAAAATAAACAAACAACTTACTAAATCATCACATCTGAATAAATGTCCCAGAATTTCCTAGATCCTCGGTTTTCTAGATCTTGAAAAAGAAAACTTTAGTTATTCAAAACACTATAGTGGCGATGAGAGAGCCTCGCGAGGAAAAAAAAAAAAAAGAGCCTCGCGAACTCCGGAAACGTAAGACGACAAAAAATATGAAAATTAAAATAATATGAGTACAAGAATTGAAAGTGCCCTACAAGAATAGTAGACATAGTGAAGTTACTTTCATTATAGGTAAGCAGCTTCATATCATAACGAAAAAAAAACAGAGTAAAGATCGGGAACAGATAATCTAAATAATAACAAAATACGTTTAAAAATTAAGAGAGCAAAATTAATTGATCACTACCAATATTCTCACTAATTTGGATAACAAAATGTCCTAGGTTTTAAATTAGGAGAGCTAATTTCATTGATTACTACCAAAACTTTGAAAATGAAATTTGGGATGCATACGTAATGAAACGGATATTCCATCTCAAAATGGATATATCTAATTCTACCATCACTAATATTGTTGATTATAAAAATTCTTTTTTCCCAATTTGTATTGTACCCACTTACCTTAGTAGTTTCTAAATCAAAACATTAGCATTAAAGGTATGGATTGCGTTAGTTAGAAATTTGTTAGGTTGTGGTTAAGTAAGAAAGCCTAAAGTGAGAAAGGTAGTTGCGCTTTGTTAATAACGATTAACAAGCATTAAACCTAATGACCGATTCATACGTAATGCATTAATAAAGTTATGGTGGATATCAATTAACAAGAAGATGTTAACACTCAACAAAACATTTTATTACGATCTGAACTCTTAACCACATTAAAATTTTGGGTACTAGGATTTTGGAGCAGGTAAATATATGGTGTTGGGAGGGTAATCGTCATTATATTACCATATTTCTAAACCCAAGATTTTATGACGTTTAATTTTTTGGAAAAAAAATTGAGTACTACATTGCATTGGTCAAGAAAACATTAGAAAATCACTTCCGTGTTTTGAGAAGAATAGTATTTTTTCCGACTTGGTTCTGTTGTTTCAATGAGAATATAGGTTTGTGTTTGGTATTTTGAGTCCAACTAAAACTGGAAAAGAAGTCATAATGTTGTCACGTAGTTTTCTTTCCTGAAAACGGACTAAATACATAGTTGCTGAGTTTAGTATTCTTAAAACTAGTCGTGATTTGATTTGAAAATAATATTACATGTATCAGAACTTCTTCTACATTACAATATTGGAATTCTTAATATATATATATATATATATATATAACATATATTCTAAAACAAAAATGATCGTAACATGTGTGCAGAGATAAAAAATAGTTAAATGATGCTAATGGTCCCTGATCGCCATTTGAGTAGTAGCTTGTCAGAAGTCACTGACTACTAGTGATCAAATATACTCTCTCAATATAACATATTCCTCCCTAACTTATAAACTTTTCACATTCATCACAATGTAATGCATTACTTAACTACATTAGGTGGTTAAAACTCCTACTTAATCTCATCAAATGTTTCCGGACAAATCATATTTTAAGGAATATAATAGAAATACACTGAGACTTAACCATTTCAAAACTTTAGTATACATTACACACTATATACAGATATACTGTCTAACTGATAATGTTATTTTGCCCTGTATGATTACTAATCAGAGTTTACGTCTAAAACCGTCCAAAAGAATCCCTTAACTTAGCTAGGTAGCTTTAGCTTATGAAACTTTGACAGACTCAATCAATTCATCACACACGATAAATACAAAGAACTACCTCTATTAAAGACGAGTAATATCAAAGTACGAGGAAATGTGTGAAACCTGACCATTGAACCAAGTGACTTTAATGCTATCGCCAGATGAAATTGATTGCAAATGTATGATATGATAGGAATATAGGAGGACACCACTACAGATAATATTGATTTTTATAGGGACATCAGAAGTTAATATATCAATCACTTCAAAACGTTTTTCAGATTATTAATTGTGAAATCGACCACCGTAACATTCCTTTCCAACTAGGAAAAGGACAATGATGCTTCGCAGATACAACATGTGGTACCATCACCAATTATTATTATTTTTATAGGGAAAAATTATTTAATGGCACACAAAAAAAGAAGAGAAAATTATTTCATTTTTTGTTTAAATCTGTTCAAATAATATCTTTGTCCTAAACAGATAATATCTCATTTTTCATATTAATTATATATTTTCCACGTTATGAAAAAAGAAAAACTGATATTTATTTGTTTACATGATACATTTACAAACCAAAAATAAAATAAAATATACATCTTGCTTTGCTTCGATCATAACAAATCACAATCATAATTGATTTATCTGTTGCTATCATAAAAAGTCAATTAAAATAATTTAGAAAAATTAAACTTTAAGATAAAGTTTCAAATAATATAGGGGATATTATTAAACAGAGATATGTAATAAAAGAAGATAGACAGTAATGTTTTTTTTTTTTTTTTTCATCCGATAGACAATAATGTTTAATTAATATAAAATCATAAGATCACACATTGGATTTAATATTATACAAGTATTTTTGTGATCAGTAGACATTTAATACTATACTAATCCAACAAAAGAAAAAAAGATGTAGTAGGCCCATAAATTGGCTTAGGTTTAATGGGCTTTAGGCCCATAAATTGTTGTCTAAGAAAAGGCCTTGGCCTGATTGGTAACAAGTTGACATAAATTAATTCTTCAAAAATCTCTTCTGCAATCTCATCGTCACAGTCACGGAAATGGCGGAACACGCAAAACGACGCGTTTTAAGAGCATATTACCTACTCATCCATGATGATGATCTGTTGTAAGAATCGAATTCTCTCCTTCCCTCATCTCATCTCCTACCTAGATCTCTCTCTTCTCTTCCTCTCATTTCCTTCTCCCTTACTAAATTTCCTTCTCTAATCTCTACTTTGTCCAAAAGCATTTAACTTTAACCGGAAAAATCTTACATTTTTTTCCTCCTGGATCTCTCTCTCTATATCTGCAGATTCACACTACAGCTGATTTAGATCTATTTCGTAAGTGGGTCTTTCAAAGTCGTCTCCTTTGATCTACTTTGATTCAGGGTTAGGATTAAAAACTTCTCCTTTTTCTATAGTTGCTTCACTGTTTCTATTCCATGGAGAAAGTTGCTAGCTTTAATTTGCCAACTTACTATTCTTATGTGTAATAATCGTTTGCAGGGTCGTTGATTTGGTGATAAGTCAGTAGAAATGGATAAGGAGAAATCTCCAGCACCTCCTTGTGGAGGTCTTCCTCCTCCATCTCCATCAGGTCGATGCTCTGCATTCTCAGAAGCTGGTCCCATTGGTCATGGTTCAGATGCTAATCGAATGAGTCATGATATTAGCCGTATGCTTGATAACCCACCTAAGAAGATTGGACATCGGCGAGCTCATTCTGAAATACTTACTCTCCCTGATGATTTGAGCTTTGATAGTGATCTTGGTGTGGTTGGTAATGCTGCTGATGGAGCTTCTTTCTCTGATGAGACTGAAGAAGATTTGCTCTCTATGTATCTTGATATGGATAAGTTTAATTCTTCTGCTACATCTTCTGCCCAAGTTGGTGAGCCATCAGGAACTGCTTGGAAAAATGAGACAATGATGCAGACAGGCACAGGCTCAACTTCCAATCCTCAGAATACGGTTAATAGTCTTGGCGAAAGGCCAAGAATCAGGCATCAACATAGCCAATCTATGGATGGTTCAATGAATATCAATGAGATGCTTATGTCGGGAAATGAAGATGATTCTGCTATTGATGCTAAGAAGTCTATGTCTGCTACTAAACTTGCTGAGCTTGCTCTCATTGATCCTAAACGTGCTAAGAGGTAATTGGTTTTCGTTTTTCTTCTGTGATTCTCTGGTTTCTTAAATCCTGTTTATAGTGTGGATGGACACGGTGACTATTTGTGTGCTTTTGGTTTGAACCTTAATGCCACCAGTCATTTAGTTGCTTCAGCTGTTCCCACATAACTTCAGCTTTTTAATGAGTGGAGCAAGTGTATAATTTGTTTTTGTTTCATACAATAGGATATGGGCAAACAGGCAGTCCGCAGCACGATCAAAAGAAAGGAAGACGAGATACATATTTGAGCTTGAGAGAAAAGTACAGACTTTGCAAACAGAGGCTACAACTCTCTCAGCCCAGTTGACCCTCTTACAGGTTAGTTTTGACTCATTGTACGGTTGTTCTTTCTTCATGCTAAATGAAACTAAATCTAGCCTTACAACGTTTGTTCGTGCATTGTGATTTTTTATGGGTTGAAAACTTGTGCTCTTTTCTTCCTGTTTGTATAGAGAGACACAAATGGCTTGACTGTTGAAAACAATGAGCTGAAGCTGCGGTTACAAACAATGGAGCAGCAGGTTCACTTGCAGGATGGTGAGTCTCTCTTTTATCACAAACAATATCCCTCTGTGCCAAGACTGCTATAGTTGGTTCATATCATCGAATTGAATCTTCTCTATTAACAGAACTAAACGAAGCACTAAAGGAGGAAATCCAGCATCTGAAGGTGTTGACTGGCCAAGTTGCTCCATCAGCGTTGAACTATGGGTCGTTTGGATCAAACCAGCAGCAATTCTATTCCAACAATCAGTCAATGCAAACAATCTTAGCTGCAAAACAGTTCCAGCAACTTCAGATTCATTCACAGAAGCAGCAACAACAACAACAACAACAACAACAGCAACACCAACAGCAGCAGCAGCAACAGCAACAGTATCAGTTTCAACAGCAACAGATGCAACAGCTTATGCAGCAGCGGCTTCAACAGCAAGAACAACAAAATGGAGTAAGACTCAAGCCTTCACAAGCCCAGAAAGAGAACTGAGGAATATGAATATGTCCCACGTAAGTGAGAGGTTCTCCTTCTGAACAATTCCTTTCTCATTCATAAATTGTTGTTCATCCATCACTTGCAGTCTCTTGGATTTTAGGGTTTTAGCTAACACAGCTTAACGGGTGCCTTGGCCTACAGGGTATTGGCGTTTTGGTACGTAGAAGAAACCTTTTGGTAAGGTCATTGAAGATAAACATTTGGGTAAGCCCAAAGAAACAGAGTTCCGTGCATTGCAAATATGCAATGCACTGCAATTATTAGTTGTTTGGATTTGATATAGAGACTGAGTCTCGAAACCATAGTATGTAAAAATATAATCACGTTCAAAAGCTGTTAATTTGTTATAATCTTATAACAATTGTGTTTTAAGATACAAACCTACTTTGTGTTATGATATTTGTTCACTATTGGTTTTGGTATATATCCAAATCATTTTTCAGGGAATTAAATACTGACTTTATTCTCTAAAAGAAAGAAGGAAGGCCACAAGATGTCAAGATTAGTCCACACAAATGCCAACAAACTTGTATTGATGTTAAAGAAAATTAATGTCTCCTCCAATGTGTAATACAGACCGCAAAAACATTTCAGCCGACGAAATTGTTGTGCAACATTGTCCACAAGATTTTACGGCTACACTGTATACAGACTCACGAAAAAGAAAACATTAATAGTCTTTTCAGTTTCCATAAGATCGCTTTACAATAATATCAAAATAAAAGTGAAAAAGACAGAGAAGAAGAGAAACAACGAGAGCCGCAGAAGTTGAAGAAATGAGGACCTACAAGGCATTGATGTAAGAAGCAAGGATGTGGTTCCTTTTGATTCCCAAAATCCTCTTAAAATCTCATAAAGCCCTTCTTATCTTCTTCTCTTCTCCTCAACTTGAATACACAGAAACAAAACTGCTTTTGTCTCTCAAGTCATTTGTCTTATAAAAAGGTTCTGTTCTTGAACAAGGGAAAGAAACAAAAGGCTGATAACTCCTGTTTTGTAGATTCCTCTGATATTCAGATTCTTACTTCTCAGGAAAACCCTAAAGAAAATTTCTGTTTTTTTTTGAGAAATATGAAGATACAATGTGATGTGTGTGAGAAAGCTCCGGCCACGCTTATATGTTGTGCTGATGAAGCTGCTCTCTGCGCTAAATGTGACGTTGAGGTTCATGCTGCTAATAAACTCGCTAGCAAACACCAACGCCTTTTTCTTGACTCTCTCTCAACTAAATTCCCTCCCTGCGACATCTGCCTTGTAAGAATACCTCCTCTTCTCTCTTTTGTCTCTATTCGTATCTGCAGAGATCTTTATTTGTTTTGAGGGTATCTTTTGATTGAGCTGTTCTTGGTAGATTCTTTAAGTATAATTATCGAGAAGTTCTTAGCTTTATAACATAGATTAAGGTTTTAGATTTAAGTTTAGTAAAGGTTTTAGTGGGATCTCAGGAAATTTGTTTGTTTTTGGATGTTTTTAGTTTGCTAAGGTTGGATATGTAGATCCAACTTTGGTAGATATTCTTAATGGGATCTCAAGAAAAACATGCTCAAAGTTGCTTATGTAGTAAATCTCTTTCTTGTGTTCATCTTTGTTGACTTGCAGGAGAAGGCAGCTTTCATATTCTGTGTAGAGGATAGGGCTCTGCTCTGCAGAGATTGCGATGAGGCGACCCATGCGCCAAATACTCGCTCTGCTAATCACCAGAGGTTCTTAGCCACTGGAATCCGAGTTGCTCTTAGTTCCACTAGTTGCAATCAAGAAGTGGAAAAGAATCACTTTGACCCATCTAATCAGCAGAGTCTCTCTAAACCGCCAACTCAGCAACCCGCTGCTCCATCTCCTTTGTGGGCTACCGATGAATTCTTCAGCTACTCTGATCTTGACTGCAGTAATAAGGTGAGAACTGGTTTACCAAACTGATGAATACTCAAATATCCTGGTTTGTAACTTGTTTTGACAACTATATAAATCACTTGTTGTACATTAGGAGAAAGAGCAACTCGATCTCGGGGAGCTGGATTGGCTTGCAGAGATGGGTCTGTTTGGTGACCAGCCTGATCAAGAGGCTCTACCGGTAGCCGAAGTTCCCGAGCTTTCCTTTTCACATTTGGCTCATGCTCATTCCTACAACAGACCTATGAAGTCCAATGTACCCAACAAGAAGCAGAGGCTTGAGTACCGGTATGATGATGAAGAAGAGCACTTCCTAGTCCCCGACCTAGGCTAAACTATGGATGAATCTACTAAGCTTTATAATATATAGCACTTGATTCGCATAGTCTTCGGCTCTTCGCCTTGCTTTCTCCATGATCTGATATGTGTATCACTGTAAGTAGCAGGCTAAAACTTGGAAAAACCTTATCATTTTATTAGCAAGTGAAGCCTTAAATTGCAACATACGTCTTTTCTAAATCATTACATTTGAAGAAGAGAAACAAAAACAGAGCGGAATGCCGAATTTGTTTCTCTTCTCGATTCAACCATCCGAAAACAAGAATACAAAAAGAGAAGATAATCGCGGAAACAGATTACGTAATAGAAGCTTGAGTTGTTTTGTTTCTATTTCTTTTCGAGAAAGCTCCGAACTTCAGCATCTGAGGGAAGAGCTGGAATGGCTCCTTTTTTGGTCGTTGTGATTGCTCCACAAGCATTTGCGAATCTCAGCACTTTCCTCAATCTCTCTTCGTCCTGTTCAAATAAACCCAACAAGTCATTAGATATTGAAGTTAGAACCTATATATATATCTTGTAGCTAAGAAAGATTCATCCAATGAATGCACATTGATTAATTGGATGCTTCTTTCGAATATCATACCTCGAGAACGGATCGATCATCGACAATCTGGTTTAGAAGAGCACCGACAAAGGAATCTCCAGCTCCGGTTGTGTCCACAGCGTTCACATGGAAAGGGTCAACGGCTCCTTTGAAAGTCTACACAATTTGGTAAGAACATATAAGAAGAGAAACATATTTTTGTGGAAGGTCACAGAGTAACTGCCGTAAAGAAGTAAAAAAAATAGCATGTGATTCGGCAAATGAGAAAAGCAAAAGTAACTCCCCTTTCTTGACATTAACATTTGTCATGTTTGATTAAACCAAGAACCTTAGAGATCACGACTTTTGCTGTACCCCTTAATTGATTAGAATAGTATTAATCTTTTGGAGGGTCCACGGCTAATATTAAATTTCTTATTCATCAGTTGGTGAGATCTACCAAACCTACTAAAAAACCCACTAATAATTTAATCAAAGTTGAAGAATTGATTCCAGCAGCAGTATTCAAATACCTTGTGTATCTCGAGAATCCTATTTTAAAAAGATGTTAACATAAAAGCAATCCTGAAACTATATTCTATAACACACTAGTTTTGCCTTCTGGTATCACCTAATGGACACAACAAACAAAGCATAACCAAGAGACAACTATGCTGATGATACTGATAATAATGGTGATAATGATGAATGATGACGGTAAATGCATAAAAATATTCAAGTGTGTTTGTTACCTTGGTGTAATACCGACAGCCCTTTTCACCAAGAGTGACTAACAACAGCTTCAAGTTGGGATGCCACAAGGTCAACGCGGTCTCATCATCAATCTTGTTGCTTCCAGTTAGAAACTCAAGCTCAACATCGCTCACCTTGATGATCTCAGCTTTGTCCCAAATGCTCATGATCTGTGTTTTGGCTTCTTCTTTTGATGGCCACAGAGGCTCCCTGAGGTTTGGGTCATAGGAAAGAAGAGCTCCTGCTTCTTTCGCCACTTCCATGGCCTTCAAATGAGCTGACCTACACGGCTCCACTATCAAACTTATTGATCCATAGTGAAACACTTTCGCCTACACAAAAACACACCACATCATGGGACACAAAAACGTCAAAATAACAGAAAAAAACAAAACCAAGGTTGGTACCAAAAACAACTCACAAAATAACACAACTTAGATCATAAGGAATATAATTGTCAAGGGACCCAATTGTGGTTTATGTTTTGAATATTAACTACGACAAGGGTCAATCATTATCAAACTATACAAGAAAAGCAAAAGATCCTCGCCATGAAATTAGCTGTAAAGGTAAATGTACACAAAAATACTCAACCTGGCATCATTTCACACCATTGCTATAAAAAACCAAACTTTACACGTATATGTGCACATTTACTTTTAATCACATATTCACATCATAAACCTAAAAATACTCAAGACTTTAATATAGATCAATAAGAAGAACACATATTAAGCTCAGTAAAAAAACTACTCAAGGGAAACATGTCACTAGAATTGAGCTAAGATGGTGATGGTTAACTACACGGCCAAAAAGGTTATAGCCTTTTAATTTGAAGTTGTTTTGGGTAAAAACTGAAAGATGAAGAAATTGGAGAAATCACGTGGTATCACGTGGATCTAAATAAGACCCGCGAAAATAAAAAAGATCTAAGAGAAAAGTCACCGCCAGTGAGTGAGATCATCTTCTACGTTTTCTAAATTCAATAACGCGATTCCCAATAACTAACACTCCTAATCGAATTTCGTTTCTGCGTTTCCCAGAAAATTTAAACTAAAAATCCTCTAGATCTGGCTTTCTACAATCCCAAAATCGTAAAAATCTATAGCGAAGAGAGAGAGATTTAAAACGTACGGATCTGATGAGGTCGAGATTGAGTTCATCAGGACGAAGAAGCATATCGGCGCTAGGATTGCGGTAAAACATAAACTCACGATCTCCATCAGCACGTAACGTAACGAAAGCTAAAGCAGTTCTAGCTCCAGTATCGAAGTTAATCCCCTGATCATCAACACCGTTCTTCCTCAAAATCCCAGCCAACATATGACCGAACTCGTCGTCTCCAAGTTTTCCGACGAAAGCAGATCGTCCACCGAGACGAGAAACAGCGATTGCGACGTTAGCGGGAGCACCGCCTGGAGCTTTGAGGAATCCAGGAGCTTCGGCGAGAGAGACGCCTGATTCGGTAGGGACGAAATCGATTAGCATCTCGCCGAAGCTAACGATCAGTCCTTTATCACCGTTGGATGCCATTTAGATCAGAGATCTGTGAAATCGTTGGATCAAATCGGAGAATTGAGAAAAATATAGAGAGTAAGGAAGGACAAGGAGAAGAATACATAAAAATGAGAGGAAGGAGAAGAATGGTTTATATAGAGAACGATGGGACTGGTGTACAAAGGCTTGCTACTGATATATTATTAACGTATTTTATTATATAAGATACAAATATATCTCGTAAAAAAAACCATGAGTTTCTGTGGTTTTTTTAATAAAATGAAAAAATCTTTTAACGTTTTTCGACCTTTGCCTGAGTATTTGATTTGATCCGAAAAATAAAATAAAAAAATCGTGTATGAATATAGTAGTCAATAATATGTTGCGTAAAAAATAAACTTACTACAAATTTGGTGTCAGGTTAAGAGGATAATGACAAAACACCAACAAGATACTCTCACGTGTTATGGAAAATATTTATTCGAGTGTTTTACTTTTAACTGTATAGAAGAATTTACCATGAAATTTGTAGGTGATTGTTCTAGTGAGAAACGTAGTAGATGTGTGTGGATAGACAATTGCAACCATTAGGTCCATTACAGTGGAAGTTTAACTCGATTGTGGGTTTTGCCTTTTGGTAAGAAAGTAATGAAATAAATATGTGTCATCTAACATAGAAATAAAGTAAAGTCAAGAATGATATTTATTTTTTTACCGACGGGTGAAAAAATCACGTTAAATAAGTAACTGAAGCGTCACTGGGGTGTTGTTGACAAGTTGAACTATTTATAATCAAACTGGTTTACTTTCGAAAACCTGTGGATTCCTCTGTTTAGTTTCCATAAAACCAGCAACGGATCACGAAACGGCCAATGTCAATAGAGATTTTCTCTGTTTAATGTAAATAATCCTTTTTTGTTTCTAATAAATCTCGAGATTTGCTTTAAAATATTTATTCTTACATATCTTTAAGAAAAGAAAAAGACAAAACGATTTTCACATAATCAATCGAGTTGCTTTGTTACAAATATTAGCACAGAGCCAAACATTGTTAGGACCATTGGTCCTATACACTTTAATGATCAACACAAATTGTTTTACTTTTACATCATACACTAAGCTACAAAAGAAGAGGCTGTAAAGCAAACGACGTCTGTTTCCGTTGTTGTTGGTCTGTTGATTTCATTGTTGTAGTAGTAGCTGTGGCGGTTGTTATGTGGTCATGGAGGATTAAGAGTTTCAGTGTGGCTGATTCACGCAGCCAAGTTGCTACCACCGAACCGCTTGATGTGAACCGTCCCATGTTGCATTTTGACAGGTGGAATGGTGCATCCATTCCCCTCAAAAGAACTTCAACCGCTCGTCTTAGTGCTCCGTCTCCAACCACTTTGCTGTGTTTCCCCCAGCCAGTCAATATACTGCCACAATAAGAAAAAGTTATTAACAAGTTTTGAACTAACCCAGATAGTGATAAAAGTTGAGGGGATCACAAAAGATTTGCGAAACATGACCACATCACATAAGCAAAGTATCTACAGAGACACTATAATCATAGTGTATGACCAAAAACTTCAACCTATCACAAGAAAACATAGCATCATCAAGGACATGCTGCATATCAGATTTCGGAAAAGAAGAGATTGGACTTAATTCTCGGGCCCTGATGGAGTTTTAGGAAGCAACCATAAAAGGAAAAGAGCCGGGTATTATAGGCCGGTTTAAGTTGATAGTTAAACCGAAGAGCTCTTTGTAGCTTACCTCAAGACTTTAGGTAACTCATGACCTTCATAGACAATGGAGCGTATGTTTAGTAGCCACGCATGGACCATTGCACGTGCAGCTCCAGAAGACATGAGGTGTAAGTCCAAGCAAGAATCAGACCACACGTTTTCCCAAACTTGCCTAGATCTTCCCTCAAGTGCCACCAGTTCTGCACCTCGTTTCTATAGCAGAAGGTTCCCAAAAGTAAGCCTTTGTACTAATAGTAACGCATTAAAAAACGGTTACAAAATTTGGCCTCTACAATATCAGTGTTATTTTACCTGGCCAAAGTGCCAAAGCATGTCAGTTAGGGCATTGTAGAAGGCAGAAGCAGTCGAACCATCCATTTCATTTACTTTGTCAAATAAGCTCTGAGCTTGGAGCCATACATTCTCTCTCTGGCCCATGAGAAGTCCATGAACAACACCATATACCTTATTATCAAACAGCCTGAGCTCCTCTAGTAGCATTGATGCATCTTCAAATGAGTTACACCGACTACATAGATACAAACGTGTAAGCAAAATAAGTATCCCACAGAAAATGGAGTCAAACAGCAAAACCACATAGAGCTAATCTAGGAAAACCCAAACTATTTGGTCATATCTTTCACTCGTTAACTTCAAAAAGAGGATCCAAAGGAGAAACAAACCTGCAAGCATTCAGAATCGCTGAAAAGGTTACAACATTTGGTTTAATTTCCAGCTGATGCATTTTGCGGAAAACTTCCAATATACAGGAGAGCTCCTGCATACCCTCCTCACAATCTTTCGTCGTTCGGTTGTTACTCTCAGTTGTTAACTGCCCAAATAACTGTATTACCCGATTACCCTCTGTTTCAGTCAATGCACTCAGAGCAGAAGAAGAGAAAGGCAAAGATCCACCATTGCTATAATCGGCTGATCTGTCCATAGTTGCAGAACGACCAAAGGCATCGATTATGGAATTATAAGTTACAACATTAGGACTAATTCCTTCCTTTGTCATCTCATCGATCAAAGAAACAGCAGAACCCACCAACCCATTCTTGCACAATGCATCAATCAATGCACTGTACAAAACAACATCAGCTCTTAATCCGGCGCTCTTAAACTCCCTAAATATCTCCATTGCCTCTTTATACAAACCCCCCTTCGAGTACCCATCGATCAAAGTTGAATAAGTCAGTAAGTTAGGCAACACATGCTCTCGCTTCATCTCAGTGAAAACTTTCTTCACTTCATCATATTTCCCTTGTTTCCCATATCCTCCAAGAAGAGCATTATAAGTCACAACATCCTTTTTAATCCCAACAGATGCCATTTCTCTCAGAATATCCAAAGCTTCTTCAGATCTACCAACTTTAGTGTAGATTGAAAGCAATGTATTGTAAGAAACTCTATCTAATGCAATACCAAGATATCTCATTTCACCAAACAAGTTAAGAGCTTCATCAAATCTTCCGGCTTTTGCAAACCCATCAATAACGGTGCTATAACTTACAACATTAGGCATGATTCTCTTAACTGGCATCTGAGCAAGGATTTCGAAAGCAAGGTCCATCTGCCCACCTTTGCAAATTGCATCCAAAAGCGTATTATAAGAAAAAACATCTTGCTCAATCCTTCTATTCGTCATCTCATCAAACAGATTCCTTGCTGCTTCCCACAACCCTCCTCTACTGCAAACAGCAAGCAACGAGTTGAAAGTTATTCTATCTGGCTGCACACCGTTCCTCTGCATCTCATCGAAAAACTTGGCTACTTGCTTAAACTCCATCCCGCCTTTACCGCAAGCGTCAATCACAGCATTGTAGGTAACCAAATTCGGCCTCAAGCCATACTCTTTCATGGAGTTGAAGACACTAATGGCTTCCTCATGTAGCCCACTTCTCCCATAAGCGCTGATCAAAGCCGAGAAGGCGTAAACCGTGTTTCCATATCCACCAGCAAAAGCAGTTTCGAAAATCCTCTTAGCAATAGTTACTTTACCATATCTACCAAGAGTACTTATCATAGCACTAGCTAACTTCCCCTGCTCGTTCTTTCTCCTCTCTCGTTTAACCGCAAACTCATAAAAGCCAACAGCTTTATCGCACTCATTACGATTCCCTAACTCACGGATTATATAGGTACAGTCGTCAGAGCCACACAGCTTTGACTCAAAGCTCAACATTAGACTATGAAACATCTCATCGTCTCCAGAGAAATCAATAGCGTTTTGAAGTGCATCTTCAGCAGCAGAGCTATGTCTCGTAGCCATTGTCGTCTTCTGCCGCCCGAAATGCATCTTGGAGACGAATCTAGTCGATCGTCTACCTGAAAAATCCGATGAAAGATCGGATTTTGGGGTTTGGAGAGGCGAAAAGTTAGGAGGTTGTGATAGTTGAGCTGGAGCTACAGTAGCTACAGATGAAGGCGGAGGAGCTGAGCCACGAGGAGAAGAAGAGGCACCATACGGACGGTGGTTGTAGTTTGGGTTTTGCCTGGTCTGACGGTGGTTATTGGTGGCGGGGGAGACGAATCGGGTAGATTGACGACCGGAGAAATCTGATTTGGGGGTTTGCAAAGGAGAGAAATTTGGAGTAGTCTGTGAAAGATGAGCTGAAGAAACAGAGGCTGAAGAAGAGGGAGGAGCTGAGGTAACGGAGCGACCGGGACGAGGACGCTGAGGAAGCCATGGACGGTGGTTGTTGGTGGTGGTGACCCAGTGAGGCGGCGTTGACGCCATTGAAAGGAAGAGTTTGTGGTGATTACGGAATCGAAAAGAGCTACATATGGATAGGGTTTTTCATTGCTTCTTTGGAATTCGTAAAGACTCAAACTTTTTTTTTTTGGATAGGTCTTTTGGAGATATGAGCCGATAGAGAGAGAGAGAAGATGAATTGGTAGGACTCTCCTCCTCTGCTTCCTAGAAAAATGATTTTTTATTATTTTGCTTACGAAATTGATTAATTTCACTAAAGTCATGGTTACTTAACTTTCGTCTGTTTCTTTCATTCTTATTTGTTTTTGCAATAATTGTCACATATTTGTTTTCCAATTGTGTATCTGTTCTGTTAAATAATTTGTTTATCAGACTTTCTGAGAGGAGATCTGGGGAAAGATATGGTATTGGTTAAGCTTTATGCGACCAACTCTCACCAAATTATGTAATCAACCACCTACCTATTGACGAGTAGAAAGAACATTTGGATGTTGCACGAGTCATTGTTCCACCTAATATAGCAAAAAAGTAATGTAGAAAGCTGAAACAATCTAAAAACTCTGATATCACTGTCTTGTTTTTATATAAATGTAGGAACCAGAATTTTCGAACTCCAAAGGAATCCTAATGTTCCAGATGTCAAACTCTCAGTATTCCGACAACGATTTCAGTGCCAAGATATTAAACGCTTGCGTCACAGAGTGAACATATATCTGAATTACTGCCACACAAAACTTCTCGAAAGATGTTGACATTTCTGGTCCAACATTATCTTACATGTGTAATATAAGATCAACAGTTACTGGCTGCCATAGAGAATGTATATTATTTGTCTCTCATCCAATTAAACCATTATAAAGCTCTTTCACAAGACATAAATACAATTGAAATTACAAACAAAAGGAACCGAGAACACATCACACAACAAGCAAAACTCATGGGATCATTCAATTGTTATATTTCAGTAAAACTAAAACCCGAGAAAAGCTATTGAAATGAAACCATAAATCGAAGATCGAAGTCAATGTATAGGTTAGATTTCAGACCCGAATGCCTATCTATATCGCACCAAACAGCAAGAGGCAGCATTAGAGAAACACCAAGATCCTTATCAAGAGGGAGAGCCAGAAATAGCAATGAACAACTACATATAACTAAGGCGTGATAAATTCAACACAATCATAATCAAAATTCAAGACATTACAAAGAACTTTCACAGGATAGGACTACAATTGAAATACTCCTAAGAACAGCTAAAATCACCGCATTTCAAACAAGAGGAACGGAGAACAAACTCATGGGATCAACCCTTTATATGGTTGTCACTTTATTGAGAACATATCAGAACATAGCTATCGAAATGAAACCATTAATCAAAGTCAAACACCAAGATCCTTATCAAGAAGCAGAGCCAGATATAGCAATGGACACACTACATATAACTAATGTGCGACAGATTCAAGTCAATTACACAATGATAATCAAAATCCAATTTCTCAATGGAGTGAAATTGAAACTGCAAACAAAAGATGGGTTCTTATCTGTTGAAGCAAAACACAGTTTCTCACTATTAAACTTTCATAACATTTAGTTCTTAGCTGCAGATTGTTAACTAAACAACATCGAATAAACCTCATGAGGAAATACAAAAAACTGAAAACACTTGCCTTTAAAGAGAAGGAACAAAAAACCACTAATTCGTGATACTCTTCTTGCTACCACCACTCAACATCTCGTCAGGAATTTTCTTAAGCTGCTTCCTCTGCTTCTTAGACATAGAAATTTTCTTCAAAGTCTTGGGATTTGTAATCTTCTGCAACTTAGTACCAGTTCTCAAAACATTCTCCTTCTTCCGCTTCTCTCTCTCTTCCTTCTTCTTCCTCTTCTCAACCTTATTACTCCTAATCTCTTCCTTCAGCTCATTCACCCTCTCCTTATACGCTTTCTTAATCTCCCTTTGCCTCTTCATCTCCTCCAGATCTGGTTTCCTGTTCTTCACAAACCTCCCTGAAGATCTATGAGTTCGCGGCTGTTTCCAGTTCCGTCCGGAGACTTTCCCGGCGATTACACCGTCGTAGGTTGGTCTCTCGACAGCTAGAGCAATAGGTTTGTCTGGATTTTCAGAGGAAGCGACGGCGCTACGTTTCGCGGCAGGAGGAGCACCATCGATGTCCATGGAAGCTTCATCGGCGATTGCTTCGGCGGCGGCTTGTTCTTGAGATTCGCGTTTGCGTTTGTAGGTTTTGCCGCCGAATCCTTCGTCAAGGCACCGGAAATCTACGGTGCAAGCCATTTCTTCTCTTCTTTGTGTGGCTGTGAGGTTTTGGCAGAAATTTAGGGTTTCTCGACTATTTATATGAGTGAGGATGGAGACAGGGTTAAAATTCCGGTTTTTTAGCCGACCACATAATTATAACCGAACCGAACCGGAAATTATGTGATTCATCAATTACTCTGTTTTAGTGCAAACACCTTCTCTTTTAAATTGTAGAAAACCAAATCAAATCTTTTAGGTTGTGAATTTGGATAGAATTGGGAATAAATCCATGTTCGTGATAAAATATTGATTCAAGCTATTAACACAAGTTAGTACCGCAACAATAAATCCAAAGTAATCTTTTAGAAAAAAATTGTTAATAAATCTACATTATTACCAAGTCAATTTAAAATAAATAAATAAATTCAGAAAAATAAGGTCATTGGACAAACATCCAACCTCTCTAGTTGACTCAAGGGAGAAAATATCCAATCTCTCTACAAAAAAAAATCAATAAACCATAAAAAATAATGAAAAACAAATTCCTAAAGTTACTTGGGTCTCAAGCAACATTGTGACATTATGAGGAATGACCAGAGCTGCTTCTACCACAACGGGTTGGAGAAGAGAGAGCAAAGCAAAGTTTTCCACTTCCATCTCGAAAGGACCAGATTTCAATCACGTCATTGACTTTGAAGATTTTTTTATCAATCACATTGTTCCAACCATGACTTAACACATATTTCCAAACTGTATTACCATTCCACTTCTTTAAATAAACGACATGCTTATCCGATTCAGGATCCACCAAAAACACTTTCAAACCATCCCTTTTAGCCTTTAAAAAGTCTTCATCTAAGAATCTGGTTTCGTCCTCTGTCAAAAAATCTGACTTCTCTAATTTGCTGAGATGCATTGAGAGACACCCCTGGTTTTTACGGAGATCAGTCGTACACAGCACCCTCCTCTTTATGATCAGCTTTGGATCGTATCCATTCTCTTTTCTCATCACTTTCACGAGCCAGTCTGGTATCGAAGAATTGCATGTTTCGGGACTATCAGCAGGACATAACGAAACGATGTCGCTTTTGTTCTGCTGAGAGGGGCTCGGGATGTCGAGGATGATTTTCTTTTTTCCTTTGAGAACTATTTGAGAAAATTCTTCCAACATATCCAGCTTCCAAAACTTACAAATATCATAAGCCTCCATTGTGCGGCCAGAGAACTACAAGAAATTAAGGAAGAGGTTTAATAACAAGCTTAAGAGAGAGATAGAGAATATTATATAACAGAATTTTTAATTACGTTCTTACTAAGGATTTGCTCTTGTTTTTTTCCCAATCTTCCTTAAATAAGTTATATATATATATATATATATATATTCTAGTAATAAATTCTTATTTTAATAATTTTCTAGTGATAAATTTTTATTTTAGTTCTCACTATTTTAATTTTTAATTTTAATAATTAGGTGAAATCCAGTTAATTAACGTTTTTTAATCAAATTTTTGTTTTATTTCATTTATTTTTCCCCTAACATAAATAGGTTTTAGTTTCCAAAAGTAAAAAAAAATTGGATTAGTTTATTTGTTTATCTTGATGAATTTTATTTTTTTGTGAAAGATTAGTTTCTTTATTTCCCAAAGCAAAACATGTTTATCTTTTGTCATCCATGACCCAAGAGAAAAAAAGTTTTGTGTACAAAAATTAAAATTAGGAGATAATGGAATGGTCTAGTGGAAACCGAAACATTAAACTGCCATTAGTATTTTCATGGTTATTAATGATTGTTAATTACTATTTTGATGAACTACCGTTCAAAGTCTTTGACTTTCCTAAAAATTTCAGGAATCTCATTCTCATCCGTATATTATCATCACCTATTTTAGCTTTGAATTTAACTATAAATAAAATGTTTGAAACACAACAACGGAAACAAAATTAATTAAGAAAGACCTTCTTTGTTCACAATATGGCCAAAATGACAATAACACACATGAAGTTTCTTCAACTGTTGTTATCTTTAGTGCTCTTTGTATTCTCAATGTCAAATGCAATGCCAATCTCAGACGTACATAATTTTTGCAAGGAAACGTTTGAAGTAGAATTCTGCATGAAATACATTGGGTCGGACCAACGTCTCGTAGCCGCACGCGACTTCAGTGACATGCTTTTAATTCCGGTAACGTTATTTAATGTGACAATTTTGATTAGTGATATGTCAGATTAGTTGATCACATATATTACCAAAAAAGGCAAGATATTTGTTCAGTGTTGGTAAAATTAGGGATAATAGTATAGATTAGTTGAAAATTTTCACCACACCAGTTCTTGTAAGATTACATGGCCTCCAAAATACTAAATAGAAGTTATAGAAATCTGTGGTTTATTCATATTCTACAAAAGAAGTATTATTTTTGGTTTGTGATTGAGACCTTCTTATCAGATATCTGAGACTCAAATTCAAGTGACCAATGCAATCACACAAATCAACAATATCCGCCAAAGGTTTAATGACACGCTTGGAAAGAATCGGATCGCTCTATGCGAGGAAAAATACGAGAGCGCGGGCACTAGTTTTCACAAGGCTTGGGAAGTCGGACAGAAAAAGTCAAATTCATCGACGGACCATATGGAAATAACCCGAAACACGCAAGCTGGCTTTGATGCTGTGTGCGAGTGCGAAGACGAATGGGCAAAGCATGGTCCGAAACAAGAGTCTCCTCTCACTTTCTATTACCATAACGTTCTGAAACTATGCCAAATTACTCGTCTTATTATCAGCAAGCTTTAGGCTTAAGTACGTCGTATTGGAATTTGATTTATTTACGATATTAACTGGTTTAGCTTATTCACTCACACGTTTATTAACACCGATTGTTCTCTGCTTCTAGTTGTAAACCCGATTTTTGAAACTATATGTATTTATTGGTTTAAATGAATAAAACCTTTGTGATGTTTTTGATAATTTATCATCATTCCGTGAAAAACATGACGTTTTAAAATCTCGAGTTTCGACGCAATTTGTGGTATACACCTGAATGAGAGTTTCAAGCAAAAACTAAGTCCGGAAAAATGCTAAAGATGTATGCTAAATTAGCACAAATTCGAAAGCAAAAATAGTTGTCTATGATGTCTTTTTGGAGATGCATGATGCAAATATAGAGTATTCTAGATTTAGTAAGGAATCTCTTGAAGAGATTCTCTTCCATACATTATCAAGAGTTTCCTTTTTTATATATGAGGAAAAGAAAGCATGAAGACAGAGGACAATTTCCTATCCATAAAAAAAGGAAATTATCTATTGCTATTAGTACGAGAATAGGAAATTGGCTTATTGTATAGCCACAACCTATTTAGTATAAATATGGTGCTAAAGTTTTGGAAAAGTTTAGCACAAAAGAATAAGAAAATTCTAATACATTAAGGTTATAAAGTTTCTTGTAAGAAAGAATAACGCTTAACAGGGCTAAGAAAAAAACACAAGAAAACACTTCTTGTTTCTCAAAATGGCCACAATGCTAATAAACCACATGCTTTTCCTTACGTCGTTGTTAATAGTCGTGTTTCCAGTAGCAAACGCGATTCCAGCCAGAGACATTGACAAGTTATGCAAAGAGACAACTGATGTGCCCTTCTGCCTCAAATACCTTGGGACAGATCCACGTATACCAGCCGCACGTGACCTCACTGACGTGCTTTTAATTGCGGTAATGTTATGAATTTTATACATATATTGCAATTTTATTCGAGTGTACTTAATCTTGTTTATGTTGGAAACTTTATCAGATAACGCAGTCAAAAATGCAAGTGGATGACGCAACCACTCATATTGATAGAGTCCGTCGAAAGTTCAATGGTCCTCATGGGAGGAGACGGATCGAGGTTTGCAAGACGAATTACGGAATTGCTTCGGCAAGGTTTCACACAGCTTGGGAACTTGGACTTCAAAAATCGTTTTGGGACGTGGAAAAACTGGCAAGGATTGGCACCAACGCTGTGATCGACTGCGAAAACGTATGGAGAAGGGATGGTCCGATACAAACGTCTCCTCTCACTTTCTATAACATGAATGTTTTCAAGCTTTCTGGAATCATTCTTCTTATTTTCAACAAGCTTGTGACCTAATTGTACCGGAATTTCATGGCCACGACACAAGTGACCTTTTGTGAAAAGGACGTTTCGTTTGTGAAAGTATGCCAAATTCATTAACGTTCTCTCGTAAAAGTCTTCACTCTCTACTGAAGTTTGTTACTCCTTTTATTCCAAATTATAAGTTTTTTTTTGGTTCTAAACACACATTTTAAGATTTGTTTTTATTATTAAAAAAACTATCATTTAAGATTTCTAATGCTATAGTCACTCTTGTTCACTCCTAAAGTCTATGTCGATGTTTGTTATATATATATGTTCCTCCAAGATATATATGCGCCAAAGCCTTGGACAATTAAAGACTCAAATAAGAATCGCTGATTTCAGTCGGAGACTCATATTCCCTCCAAAAATGTTTTTTTTTTTTTGGTGAATATCTCCAAAAGTATTCTTAAACCAGGTTGATTTAATTCCATTAATTATTGTTACTATTTTACTGTGCTACCATTCAAATATTTAAGGAATCTCATCCATAGACAATTATTACCGTTTTTAACTTTCAATCTAACTATAAATAAGATCTTTGAAACACAGATTTTTTTTTAAATAAAAAAGATACACGTTTAATTTGTGTCTCAATATGGCCACGATGCTAAAAAAACACATAAATTTTCTTTCGTCGTTATTATTAGTGCTTTTTGCATTTCCAAAATCAAATGCAATGCCAACCAAAGACGTATACAGTCTTTGCAAGGAGTCGTCTGAAGTAGATTTCTGCATGAAAAACATTGGGTCGGACAAACGTATAGTAGCCGCACGCGACTTCTATGACATATTTTTAATCGCGGTACGTTAGATAGTTACTAATGTAACAATTTTCGTTTTTTTTTTATATTAATTATGCAGAAATCCATGTGGTAGAAACTAGGAATAAAAAGAATTTTCGTAATATTGATGATCTAACGTAACTTAGATTTAATTAAGAAAACTGAATAATTGTAACCAATCAAAAGTAAATGTTAAACAAATCGCAAATATTAGATTAGAAGATGCAAATATTTCCTCTACTTCGATCCATGCATATTTAACATATAATATATAAATAAATCGACAAGTTAATAATATTTTAGAAAATCATTTTTCATTAAATTAATTACAGGACTATTAAAATTTTATCAATCAAGAAAATAGTACCCTACACAATAAATTTTGATATAGAGCTGAGTTTTGTTTTAATTTAATTTTGGTAATTTCTATTTTATTTTTTTTTCTTTTCTTGGAGAAGATTGGATATATATATCTTAAAAATCAAATATTTGGTTTAATGTAATATATGTGACAATAGCTTGGTCACATATATTACAAAGAAGAAGCAAAATGTTTGGTTCAATGTAAATAAACTTAGGGATAATAACGGTCTAAACTTAGGGATATTGATAAATGGATTGGATTAATAGTAGAAATTTTTAACCTCAACATTTCTTGTATTATTAAATGGCATCCAAAGTACTAGAATATTTTTGGAAAAAATTGTAGTTTACTAATACACTACACAAAAAAATATACCCTTTATTTATTTATGATTGAAACCTTCTTACCAGGTATCAAGGACCCAAATTATAGTTGACACTGGACTCTTGGTTATCAGCGGTGAAGATACCCGTAAAAACTATAATGAACCATTTGAGAAGAATTGGGTCGCTGTATGCGAGGAAAAATACAAGATCGCGGTTAATAGTTTTCAGAAGGCTCGAGTAGTTGGAGAGAAAAAGTCAAAGTCATTAACGGACCGTATGGAAATGTCCCAACTCACTGAAGCTGGCTTTGAGGCTGTGCTCGATTGTCAAGACGAATGGACAAAGATTCTAGAACATGAACAAGCGTGTCCTTTTTCTTACTGGTACCATAAAGTTCGAAAACTAGTTAAAATTACTCGTGTTATTGTCAAAAGGCTTAACGCCTAGCTAGTTGTATTGTTACTTTGAGTATTATCTGTTTAGGTTAAATAAATGACTTTTTTTTATTTATTTATAAGTTTTTGATAATTTCTCATCATAAATGCATGCAAAACATGAAGTTTTAAACTTTTGACGCAATTATGGGATACATGACCTGAATGAGATTTGCAAGTCGGGAGATCTAAAGAGGCCAAACCAAAAATTAACTGACCAATGCAACCGCCTCTTATGATCAACAGAGTTTGTCACGCAGTTATAAACTGGATTTTCTGAAATATTTCTTGGTTCAGTGATATAAAATTTCCTCAGTTTTTTTTTGATAATTTAGGATCATAAGTGCGTTTTAAAACACAAGGGTTTAAGTTTCGAGGCAATTAGGAGATAAAGACGAACGAGATTTGCAAGCAAGAAACCAAGACATGAGATAAAATGATATTAACGACTGTTCTATTGTTGTTCTGAGACCGAGGCCAGATTACCGTGAGGCGCTGCTTTGGTTCCGGCTTTCCAACAACCTTTGCCAAACCATTTTTCCACAATGCACAAGAGTCAAAGATGCCACAAGGTAAAGAAGAGGAACCCCGATCACACAACCTTCCGATGCAAAATTCACCAATGTCTGGTAAGAATCAAGAAAACAAAAACAAAAGATCACTGTTAAGCCTATCCTAACCAGTAAAGGATATAGACAATACAGGTGGTATTGAAAAGTCTGAGATCTTACCAACATTCCAGCAGTAAGGTGTATGACTGGAACTATTATTTGATCTACTTTGTTCCCTTTTGCATACCCTTCGAAAGCAATGACCATCGAGAATGTGTGGATCGTAACAAATGCAAGAGCAATGATTGCTGTAAGACATGGTTGTAAAATTATAACATGAGTACTAGTGCACTAGACAAAAATCAAACCACTAGCGACTTAATGAAGAAGTGACAAAGCTTAATATGTTGTACGAACAAGATTTGGGTTCAAATGACTCACCAGAGATGAGAAAAAATGGCACCTTCGAACATCTTTCGACATAGAATGTGGCTGGACCAAACGCTGGAGTTAAGAGGCTCAAACAAAAGAATACAGCATGCGCCACACCATGACCTAAACCACCAGCTGCTTGCAATTGACTGGAATAGTCTTAGATCATGTCAAATAGTAAGAAACGGGATGCATAACAGCTGCTGGGTGGGTTCTAGGTTCCATATTAGTTTCAACTATATCGTTATCCAACCTATTCTACAGCATTCTCCTTCTTCCAAAACAAGAAACTAAGCTTTAAGAACAAGGTAGACAAATCTAAATCCTATTCCAAGATCAAGATACTTGCAACCCATTTACTTCGTGTTTCTTATCAGACAGCAAGAGTCCACAAGTGTGTTTTCCTACCTAATAATATAAACTAACACAAAAGCCGCATACAATCTATGAAACAAACTAAAGATCTTCGAAAAAATAAACCGGAAAGCGTACCTAGAGCAATCTGCAGCTTATCAGTGAGAAACAGGCGGGGCCTTGAGATACGATCCGCAAAGGAATCCAAGACATCCTCAAGCCTCCTTCAGTATAACAACAGAGATAACAAGTTTCAAAACAAGCTATACAGCCAATCTGCCTATCTATCATACATACATTGGCTCCGTAAACGAACAACATCAAATTAACAACAGTAGGACGAAGAACAAACTTACTTGTAAACCTTCCAGAAGAGAAAGCGAAGGCCTTCCTGGAAACAAACAGAGGTGATAACAAGTAAAGCATAAGGCCACCACACATTGGCTTTGAGAGGAAGAAATGGTCTCCATAATCCCGACAAGATGATCAGACTCACAAGCCACAGCAACGTACTGCATTACATTTACCAAGCAAATCAATCAATCTCCCAAAAACCCTAATTTTTTCCAGGTAAAAATCTTCGCGAAATACCCAACATTTCGAAGCAATCGAATTGAATCACATAGATAGCTTTTGGGGGAAACAAAAAAAAAACAATCCGGAATAAGCAGAGCGATTGTGAAAAAAGAAAGAACCTGGAGAGAACAGTGAGGATGAGAAAGGGCTTTCTGGAGATGACGGAGACGAAAAGTGAAAGAGACGGTCCTAAAGCCACCAGCGCGTAGCCGATACCCGCCGCGACCGTCATGCCACACCGGTCTCAGAGACTTTCAAATAGGTCAAACTCTCTCTACTCCAAACGTTGAAAGAACTCTTGAATCGAATCAATTGACAAAAAAGAGTCTTTTTTTGTGGTTCTGGAACCAAAAAAATCTGACGTTTCACATCCTTCATTGAAAAACTTAAGATTTAACACCAGAAAATTAATTAATTAATTACCTGCAAGCTTCCTAATTAATATACATCGACAAGTTTTCATTATCAACATTGCAAGCCTCGAAGCTCTAACAGTTTTCTTGGATGCAAAGAGAAACTAATCAAAAAATGGTTTTTTTTTTTGTTTTACTCAAAATACAAAAGTCTTGGACTTCGGATCATGGTTCTTTGCTTCGGTTAGATTTCTTCAACTTGGAAGATGGGCTTGATGTTTCTTTGAATGCAGCAGGACAAAGCTTACTGACACTGCAGGCTTCGCAGCGTGGTCTTATTGGTGTGCAAATCATTTGTCCAAACCCCACCTGTGTATGATTGTCAGACAAGACAAGAATGAAGATCAGGGAGGGCAGCTATGTTACTCAATACTATCATGGGATTTGTATAGTCTTATGTGTGTCTTAAGGTAGAAGAATTGGCGAGAATGACGAACCAAAAGCGGGTTAATGGCAACCCATTCTTCCTTTGGAAGCCATTGTTGCAAAGCTACTCTTGTTTCCTCTGGAGATGTAGTTTTCTAGAAAGTCATAGATTGCAAATGGGTGACAAAGACCAGGCAAACAGAATCGGAGACAATCTGCTCGGTATGTCACAATACCATTTCTGATTGAAGCCAATTTAGAGGTACCTGTTTGGTTCCTGGACGAGACACCCAACCAAGTCGATTGCAAATGCGATGCACATGTGTGTCTACACATATGCCTTGGACATCATTCCATGCTATATGCAGAATCTGCCATGTAGAGAACAGAAGAGAAATTTGAGAAGCTTTTTGAAAACATTTCATCTAAAACTCACAAGATATAAGTAATAATATAGTCGAATTTTACCAGATGGGCCATCTTGGGACCAATCCCTGGAAGAGACAGCAGGTCGTCCAAAGAGCTTGGAATGTCTCCGTCATATTTCACTAGACAAATTCTAGCTATTTTCTTCATATAGGTAGCCTTCCTTGTATAAAATCCAACCTGAAAGTAAAGGCAAACTGTTAAACCAAGATTTTACTAAGAATAAGGCCTTTTTATGAGAAAATGGCATAAAATTAGCACATCAAGGGGCTCATGTTAGAGGCAATGACGTGAAGAAGTAAGACGGCACTTGGATAACATACCGGATAGATCAATTCTTTTATGGTTGATTCATCAGCTTTGTCAACCGCTTCGGGAGTAAGAAGGCCGTTTTGATGAAGACGATGTATTGCCGCTGCATGTTGAAAGCGTCTGAATAGTAAGTATCCATGTACAATCATGAACTTGTAAATGCAGATGATTTGAGTGTAAACTAGAAAAGTGAAATAAGTGTTTCTTAATAGCACAAAACTCACCGTTATTAACTTGATCTTTTGTCTGACTTGAAAGAAGTGCTCCTAGCAAGACAGCAAATCTTCTTTCCTAGGGATAGCAAAAAACTGATTAATATTAAAACAAGAACAATCCATCCCTCTGCTTTCAAGCATAGCTTGTTTTAATGAGAAAACAACAAAGAGAAAAAGGTGCTTTCTTGAGCAGACAATAAGAATCCTTTCGTAAGCCATTCACTAGCTATAACTACATCAAATTTTATACGAAACTCAAGGACACATGTGCTTTATACGGTAAACAAAAAAGCTCAAGCCAAAAGAGCAGAAACTCAGTGTATCTCATGGCATACTTCCACACAAAAATTAAACACTAAATTGAGGAAAATAATTATACCGTGGGAGGTAGAAAGCTTCCGGCTTTATCACATCCCATAGAATCAACTGGTGCATCTTCAGAAGATCTCATTTGACGAATACCCTCGAGCACTTCGACCCAGTTTTCAGGCGGATATCCTGGATTATAAACATAACAAGTTACTGTGTGTGAAGAAATCTGTAAAGTAAAAACCAAACCAACCCTATCATTAAGGGACTCGGTGCATGATAACATACCTGCTGTTTTGACTGAAGTCACAGTGATGCTAGTTTCCGTTGACCTGCCTGCAAAAGCTAGATAATTAATATCTCTTGACCGTTTAAAGAATCTTCTTGATGATAGAACTTTTCCTACCAACTTCTATTCAGATTAAATCTGTTGAGACATTCAAGTGACAAGAACATATCATGCAACTAGTTTAGAAAGTAGTCAGGTTCTTTGGCTATTTTTTCAACCTGGTGATTGATATTAAGTTTAATGAATGGTTGGGAATGTGAAAGTTGTGAGTTTATAAAAGGAGACTTACTAGATGAAGGAGATCCAATAGTCTTTTTGTAAGCAAAATCTTCTATATCGGGTAAACCACACAGCTGATGCATCATTAGACATGAAAAGATGGAAGACATTACATTAAGCAACACATAAGACTCTAAATAGTAAAATACTAACACAAGGTCATATATGGTCATGGAACAAATGGCAACACTAATCAAGGTTTTCTCTCATTTGCTGAAGCACAGGGCGAACAAATTTAAAAACACTAGGATCACTAACAACCCATAGGGCTGAGTCAGATTAACTTAAAACTCAAGACATTTGGACAAATAAGACAAAATCTGAGCCAAGTAAGAACACACTTTAGAGAAATTATCACACTTGAGAGATAAATCTCCAGAACCCAGTTCTACAAAATGCTAAACGCTCAATTGAGGAAACTTACTTTGTGGGTATTGACTCCTTTGCCGGAATATTTCTCCAGAGGCTCAAAAGGTTCCTGCTTTAGCCTTTTTTTCCGGGTATACACTCGAGTCTCCGACCCAGAAGCTCCATAGGCTAGTTCTAGTGAAACATACTAGTCACGCTAATAGCAACACACAATCTCCAAGGAATTTGAACAGACAGAGCGAGAGAGAGAAAAGAACCTGAGTTGGAATCTGAGAGGGGGTGTTGGGTTTTTAAGGAGATGTGCTTAGAAGAAGATACAGCTCCGTGAATTTGGCGACTCATGGTCCCAATTCGATAAAATCGAGCGGCGTTGGGATGGATTGAAGTAGCGGCTCCTCCGTTAACCAGAAGAATCATTCAAGGAAATTGCAACATTTGTTTTTTATTTTGCCGAAAATATATTAATTTGCAACATTGTTATTATTAAAGCTTCATCAAATTATATGAATTGAAATCGTTTTCTCCCCCATAAATTGAAACCACAAAACGTTTTTTTTTTTTTTTTTTTTTTTAAATGTTAAGACCATCTCCTCAATAAAAATAAGGAAAGTTTCTAAAAAAAAAATATATTAATATTTTAATCAAAACAGATATATTAATTATTATTTAATAGTTGAACTAATTATATGATGACACCTGTCCAAATTGGATGAAAATAGTTTCTCAAAGTTTCTCTTCCGAGAAACTTAACTCTCCTTCTCTCCTACTTTTTCTCACCTCTCTCATACTTTTTCTTTTTTAATTATTTTTTTTTTGTTGGGTATCTCATTGAGATACTTCCAATGGAGATCAAGTTTAAATAAAGAAAAGGGTCAAGAAACCTGTAATTAATTCAAAGTTTATTCAAAGTAAATATTGTTTTCTAAATGGGTGTAGTTAGAACATACAGTATATATATACATCACACTCTCATTCTATCTTTCTTCTCTTTACATAATTTCTTGAAACGCAAGAAAAAAACACGATCATTCTATCTCTTTTGCTGTGCTCTAGATTTAATGTCAGATTCTGCAGAGATGCAACAGCCGGAGTTACTGCTGAAATCCATGAATAAATTGAATGGGTATCATCCACAACTAATCATTCCAAAGAAGACTCTCTTCAAGTGTGATCTCGATGACAAACAGTCACGACTCCAAGTTTCTTCCATGCATATGGAAAATTCAGGCTTCTTAACGGAAGATGAAAAACGAACCATAGAGGCACAAAAGATGAAGAAACGACGGACGGCTGGTTTGAGAGTAGCTTTTATAGATCCTGAATCGCAACAGTACGTGCTTGAGTTACATAAGTGGACCAAGAGCTATGCCTTTGTTAAAGGTTGGAATAAGGTGGTTGATAAGAACGACAAAACGTTCAAGGTGGGCGACGTTTTCTCTCTCTGGGTTTTCCGTTGCGGAGGAGTGAACCCTGTTCACGACGGCGTCAATCTTTCGGGTGGCCACGCCGACTCTGTTGTTGACGGTTTGGAGCAAGGTAGTCTCTGTTTTGTTCTGGTTCCTGCAAAAGTTTCTGTTCACGACGGCAATCTTCCTCAAGATTCTGGTCACGACGGCCACAACGACAATCTTCCTCAAGATTCTGTTGAACCTAGCTCTTTTTTCGACGAGTCTTACGAGTTAAACCACCTGTTCTTTGATCAAGAAGACAGTCAAGGCTATCTTCCCGACGAAGATGAAGACTTTGGCTTCAACGATGATGGCTCGATTCGTGATTCCGGTCACTACCAGTGAAGATGATGCTTCAGTTACACTTTTGGTATTTTGTTTCTTGACTGACACGTATGAGTTTTCATACTTGTATAGTCTTTTGTTTAGTTTGCTTAAGTCAATTTCGTTGAGGAATGATTGTTCTCTCATTGTGTTTAGAATGCCTATACTTAAATTCTTGATGGGTTTTTAGCTAAAACTGGTTAATCTGCTTTGGTTTGTACTATTCTGAGTTTGAGTCAAACCAGATTTGTTTATCAAGATTTGCTTACGATGTACTCTGTTCATGAATGATAGAAAACACTTGCTACGTACATCTAATAAAACAGATTTGTTGTTCTGAGAGGATTGAGTTCACTCCAAGTCACAGCAAAAACCACATAGATCATAATTAGGGTTTTGCTAAAAGTAGATGTGGGCCATGTGGCTAAGACCAGTTTATTCTTCAGTGATGCTATGATCGTTGGTTTCTTTTCTGGTAAGGTAAAACAAAGAACAACTTTGATCTCAAGGCTATTGTCACCCAACTAATTCTGTTTTGAGGAGAACTTGGGAAAAATCAATCAGCTGAATTTTAGCTCCCTCTGAGATCCCTAATACGCGGAAGATGCCTTCATGGAGCACCAAAACGTAAATTGTCATCAGAAACGGTTCTCTTTTGTGCATCATATGCATACAGTTGAAGCCGCAACAAAGCCTTTTCCGTTGCATGATAAACCACAGCAACCTGTATCAGTAAAGAACCGATAACAATGTTTGTAGCAGATTAACGGTCACTTTCACGTGGCAACAAATCTCTGAGAGTAATTTCAAGTGATCAGTGTAAGCATACTTGATCAAGTGAAACAAGAAACAAAACTAATAAGCCAACATTACTTAAGGCAGAAAGCAACATCGATAGCTGGCAAAAATGTTTCTAGATGATACAGCTGCCACTGTTTTACTACTTAAAAGATCTAATGACCTAAGACAAAAAAAAAAGAGAGTACTTTATCCATTCTATTACTGAAAGAAACCAATCTCTGCAGCTTGTGACAACAATTCCAACATTAGCAACCATCAATATCTCCTCGGCATTTTGTCGAACAAATAGCGCTCTCTGGAACTGCAATGTTATAACCCTCGAGTATACGGCGAAGTGCAGTATTAAGACCATACCATTTGTTCATAGTGGTGAATATAATACACTCCCAAGTTTGATAGCCACATTCTCGACCTTAGTTTTGCGATTCGACAACAATGGTCCAATACGTCTGGTGGATATGATAACGAATAATATTGAGACTTAAAAAAACTGATTACTTGAGAAATTGATCATAACCAGAAAAAAATTTGAAATCAAAAAACTTATTTAAGGTAGATTCCAGTTAATCTAACATAACCAGTAAAAAATGGGAAATTTTGGGTTTAGAGGGTAGATTTACGGTTCAGAATAGAAGTGACACTCCGGTTTATGTTTTGGTTTAAGTTTGTTTTAAAACAATTTTATTTTTAGTGGCTCGGTTGCTATAGCAGTATAGCCTGTAGTCAGACGTGAAATTAGAGTTAGCGGTCCAGAAAATTTGGGGGCCAAACAACAAATTATATTTCTGAATAGTGTACCTTTTTCTTAGAACTGAATACATTTTAGAGCCTTGCTGTAATTTTTTCAATAAAAATGGGGTCATGTTGCTCTCTTCAGGACCGCTCCTAAGAGGATCTCAGTCCCCAGAGAGAAGAGTTTTAAAGATATTTTTTCTTAGCTTAGCTTAGAACAGCTGTTGTTGATTCACATTTTATGAACCAGTGAACAAGAGGATATATAGATGGTTTCTCGGAAAAATGATAACCATCATAGACTAACTTTAAGACTAATTAAGAAAAATAGTTATATCCAATAACCAAAAAAAGTACACAAAACCAGCAGCAAAAAAGACAAGGGTTCAATTAAGATCCTTATGATGAGCACTTATGAGCCAAACGAGAGCTATGTGACAAAATGTCAACTTATTAAGTCTTTAAACACTTATATAAGCTTCACATCCTCTACATGGTCTAGAAAGATGTAATCTTCATTAACCTTAAACGCTCCCATTCCTTGGATTTCAACTCTTCTGATAGTATTCCTCTCCAAATTGTAGTAGAAAACATAGAAAGGGTGAGATGGATACTTTGGCGACAACACAATTTCATTTGTACCAGTCATTCCAGCAAAAATTAACAAGTCCTCTCCAAGTACATTCTGCCACCGAGGACGCAATTCGTAAGTATGCTTCAACCATTCATGTTTTTCGGGGTCTCCTAAAACCCACATTTCAAAACGTTTTCCACAAATATAACTAGGCCCTTCCCACACTAGTGAAGCCAATTTACCGTTGTAGCTAATCAGAGTTGTTGTAGGTTTCAAGATTTTAATATAGCTGAACTTCTCAAACCTAACATCAAAGCAAACTATCATTAAAGTACCTGAAAACATGTCAGCCTTTGCTCGATAATACAAAACACCATTGATGCATATCCCTTTAGAACCATGAACATGGGGTATAGAACATTCGATCCTTCTCCAAGAGAGGTTCTCAGTTCCTAATGTCAGAACATAATGCTCTTTATAGACCCCATCACCTATATTCATTGACAATACCTTGAATTGTTTCTCAATAGGATCATACCCAAAATGGCTTGTACCCCAAATCCTCTTCCTTGTCTTAGGTTTTGGTAAGGTTAAGGATTGTCCCGTGCTAGGGTTACATATCGCCGAGACAAATTCTGGAGTTTTCCTTCCCTTTAAGATCTGTTCATATCTAACAAAGACAAGGCCACCGATAGGACTGATAATATTAAAGCGACCATCAAAGGGAATTTTCATATGAAAACTGGCAGCTAAAGGAGACGAGCTCTCATTAGGATTATGAGGCTGAGGTGTCGAGAAGAAGAACAACTCTCTGTGTTTTTGGCAGGCGAACAAGAGCCTCGGGCGAGCACAAGATTTGGTCAAGTACAACTCCGTGAAATAGGGTAGGCGGAGTATGGAGGCCCAAAGCTTTGATACGCAACGACATCTTGCTATAGACTTCACAGGCGACCTTGAGAATATCTCGATAACGAGATCAATTGGGATTGGTTCAAAGTTTTCGTCGCGTCCAAGGATGGTTTGTCGAGCCACGGACACATTCTGTCGCCGTGATTTCATGTTGCAGTAATCAAATTCTTTTGGAACGATATGAAGAATAGGGTTAGAAAAAGTAAATATAAAAAGTGATATAGTTTGCGTGTCGTTATTTTTCCATTAAACACGGCGCAGGATTTATCATGACTAATAAAAAAAGGTTAACATATATATATATACAAGTGGAGTGGAGTAAATCACGGCACATATTTATCATGACTAATGAAAAAATTTGATACAGCAGAATAGTTTATAACTTTATCCTTGACATTAGAAGATTATCATGATTTCATCTCGACTCATGACAGTTATAATGAAACAAGTGCTCCTAGCAAGACAGCAAATCATCTTTCCTAGGTGTAGCAAAAAAAAATGATCAGAATTGAAACAAGAACAATCCATCCCTCTGCTTTGAAGCATAGCTTGATCTTATGAAATATGAAAACAACAAAGAGAAAAAGACTCCTTTCAAATAGAACATAACCCCATATACACCACAGATCAATGTGGTTTTCCGTTTTTTTCAAATAGACTTCACTTACAGCGGATCCAAAAAAGACACTCACGAACCGCTCGAGCATCAGTCATCAAGGATTGTGTTTCCAACAATAAAGCTTCCTTGTCTTCCAAGAAATTCTGATCCTTCAAGTTTCCCAAGAATCAAGAGACATGCCTGCCTTTTGCTTACATCGTTCTTCGTCAGAGTCCTAGACATGATCAGCCTAGGGTTATAGCCGTTTTCCTTCGCCATCTCTCTCATTAACCACTCCGGCGGTGGTGCTGGTGGTGTCGTCGGATCGCGAGCAGGTGGTATCTCTGTTGTGACGACGCGAGAAGGTGGTGAATCTATGACGTCCGTATCGAACCTGTAAAGCCTTTTCTTTTCATAGAGAATCGTCGAACAAGAAACCATCAGTGTTGAAATCTGAATCTATGCCTTCTCTTCCCTTAAACTCGCAAAGCCCGACCGCCTTTTCTATAGAGAAATCATTCATTAAAGCAAAGTCATCTTCTAAGAATGTCCTGGACTTGCGGGTCATGATGAGCTTCTTAGGTGTTTTTTGCTCTTTAACTATTTCTCCACTCTCTTCCGCAGCTTCAATAGGTACCACCTTTGAAGATATTTTGCTCGATTTTCTCAACCTCGACGGTAAACTTTTGTTTCTCTTCACACTGTTCCTTATAGGTTGTTGGTTCTTGCTGATCTCGGTTTTCTTCATGCTACTATTGTTGCTGCTATTGCTGATTGTTCTGTTTAGTTCTGGGATTCTTGTTGGTTTTGAATTTGATCCAGGACCGTTGAACATGAGCTTTCTCTTACACCCTTCTTTTAGATCTAGCTTTCTTGTTTGGAGTTGTGCCCTCATTGATCTTGGAGAGGTACCTGCAATCTTGGATCCTAGCGACTTCTTTCTCCTCGGAGACATTGAAAAATGCTTTAAAATATCCTCTGGTGTCCAATCAAACTTCTGCTCAAATGGCCAAAAAAGTGGCTCCACAACAATCTTACTCTTTGTGACCCCAATCTCTGCACTCTTCTTTAATGATGATGTCGCAGTGGCAGTTGAGTTATCTGGTGAAGGAGACTTCTCTGTTTTTGCTACTGAGAAGCTAACTTTCTTTTCTTCAAGAGTCACAAATCTGTTGGAAATAGATGACTCTTCACATTGTTTCTGAGGACAAGTCTTGTTGTTGCTTTCTGGTAAAGACGGCTTTGCAGAACCAGTACCACGAGCTTTCCCAGCTGATGAGTTGCAAACTTTTCCATCTTTTCGAACGTTTTCTAAAGAAGTTTTTGTGTTCTTTGAACTTTTTTGATGATGATTCTCTTTGTTTGAGCTGGTGGATTCTTGATTTAAAGACAGAGAAGAGTTAGCCACACTGGACAACCACGAGACGATCTTTTCGTCTACTGAGAAATGAAACGAGACAGATAATCTACGTTCCTCTAAAAGAGACGTAGGAGAGGCACAATCTGAAGATAACCAAATGGAGTCACTGTCATCAAAACATCTCACCTTCATAAACTGTTTACCGGATTCATCAATCTTTTCACGTCTTGGTTGTGGCGAAACACCTGCAGATTTGGTTCTCTTTGTGTCTTTTGTTGTAACAACATCTGGAAGAGCCTTTTTCCCCTGAGGTAGCCTCATAGATTCATAGTTAGCACCGGTTGATTTCGATCGAGGAAGAAGTAGTTTTGGATCACTTGTTGTGTTCTTCTTTTTCCTAATGGAGAAAGTTGATGTAACCCTCTTCACAAAACCTTTAGATCCATCTTTCCCACCACCTGTAGAAGCCATATATATTGCAGTTTCAGTTTAGCTCCTTCAATCTTCAGAGCCAAAATACAATGTTTGGTTTGATTTATAAGCAGAACAATTCACAACATAATAAACAACATTTGCGTGTGCTTAGAGATTAACCAGAAACGGCAAATGCAGGAAAAATTCCTAGAAAATGTCAACTACTTGAAAATGATATATGAAATTTAAAATTCTTAAACATTCTTGATTAGTTGATGTAATGCAAATAATATATCAAATAAAAAATTAATTGAAAAATTGTGACACACCTAGCACTAAGTTTTTTCTTTTCTTCTGATGATGATTAGAAAGAGTCAATAAGCTTGACCATTAAACAAACAGAACCTTCTTGATAAAATGCTCGAATTCAAAATTTAAGTACCGATTGGTCCTAGAAGAATCTGTAAATTAAACAGCTCTTGGTAAGAACCAAACCTAGCTTTCAAAACATGAAATAACAATAAGAAACCTTTTTCGATTGAACGGCGAAATATATCCATTGAAGATGTTGAGAGTGAGAATCGAAGACGAAGAGGTGCAATTACTCGCAGTTTTTTTTTTTTTGTAAGTTAATTATTAATTTTTGACTTCATTAAAGTTAATTATTTGCTGAAAAAAAAAAAAAAAAAAGTTAATTATTTAGTATCTTCAAATATAATATTTAAAAAAATCTAGCCATCTTAATGCATTTTAATGAAAATCCTACCCAAGTTTTTTAAAGGTCAATTTAAAAAGTATCAGTTTTGATTTTTAATTATATTCAATATTTGTTAAATTTTGTTTCATATGTTAATATTAAAAACACAATCTATTTCCTAAACATTTATATACAGATCTTTTTTAAAAAAGGTTAGTCAAAAACTGTTGGAAAAGCTAATCTTTTTTTAACAAAAATAGTAAAATACTCATATACGTAACTTTGGGCCTTTCTTAAATGGCTTTGGGCCTTTCGTAAATGGGCTTATGGGCTTAAGTACTTCAAATCTGATAGTATTTGGTTTATTGCAACAAAAACAATAAATGGAAATAGCGATCTGAGCTGACCAACCACAGTCGCGGACAGAGCTAAAACCACCATTTGAAGAAGGAGAAGAAGAAGAAGACGATTCGGTGAAAGCGAAGATGGGTGGAGGAATGGAAACGAACAAGAACAAGTTCATCGAGGACTGGGGATCTGCTAGAGAGAATCTCGAGCACAATTTCCGCTGGACTCGTCGTAACTTCGCTCTCATCGGAATCTTCGGCATCGCTCTCCCGATCATTGTCTACAAGGGAATCGTCAAAGATTTCGTGAGTTTAAATCTCTCTATCTCTATCTCATTCTCGATCCTATTTGCATTTCGAATCCTCCCGAGTTAGATATCTGTTTTGTGCCCTAATTTTTCATGTATCGTATGGAATTGGATCGTTTGATACATTTGAAATTGGGGTTTAATTTTAGCTGTAGATGCATTTGAATTAGATTAGTTCTTTTGCTGCAACGATTGGATTCGGAACTGGATTTCAATTTTCACCTCCATACTAGTATTCTTAGGTGATGATGGTTCGATTTCAGATTGATTATAACTCAAAATTTTCGAGACCGACCAATGAAAGTCTAAGATTGGAGTTAGGGCAGAAGAAATTTAGTTCTCTTTTAGCTTGTAAAAATTGGATCTTTGGCTAAAAAAATGGTTTTAACTGCTTTCTATTGTTCTGAGTTTGAGTCTGAGCTGATTTGGTTATGAAAAATTATGTATAGTGGACTTTCAAGGTTCTTAATCTCTCAGCAGTTCATTGCTACAATCCTTGAGGATTCTTCCTCCATAGTAGTTTCTACTCTGTGTCCTTGAATATAGATTCTTGTTAGGACCATGTTTATGTGGTTGATGATCTATGCCATCCCTTGTTAGTGGAATTTGTCTATGACGATTGAGATGGAAATTTTTTTTATGTGTTACTTCCAATACAATTGTGTAGTTATTGTGATTAATATACTAAGTTCAATCTAATGGACTCTAAACTCATTTTTTGATAGCATATGCAAGATGAAGATGCAGGCAGACCACACAGAAAGTTCCTCTGAGGTTGTTTGCAAGAACACTCTCTGCAATAAAGTCTCAGCAATGTGAAATTTCAAGACGAGGATGTTAAAACCCGCTTTTGTTTTTTCATTTCAATCAACATCTGGAACCCAAGGATATAATTTATTTTTTGGAAAAGTTTGTTGTAATGACTACACTTTGTTATGCAAATAAACAAAACTCAGTTTTCCCTTGAGTTTGACATACTTATTGTGTGTGTTGATTCAGCATATGCAGGATTTAAACACTTGTTCTAGAGGCACAAAATAAAATGAAGCATTGAACCAAATCAAGGTCCGAAACAAAATAAATGGTTATCCTGAAAGCAAACCCCTGAACTTGGATATGAGTCAAATGGTGTATGTGGGTAGGTGTATAGTCTTAACAAGTAATGCTCATTGTGAACTTGAAGCAAAAATACCCCCTCACTAGTCACTATGAAACCATGTCTTTAACTTTAACATTAAGTTTTGATCTATGGATCGTCGAATGGATTTATAAGTTCAACTTTTGTTTACAAATATAGTTATTTTCTTAAGAATTTTTTTAACAAAATAAAACAATTATGAACAATAGGTGAAAAAATGGCGGGAGGAGGAAACAGAAAGGAAGGGCAACAAAGTTAACGGAATATATAAAAAAACACAACAACGAACAGATTGTCTTAACCAAAAATAGAAAGATTTCTCCAATCCATCCAATATTTGTTTCCCTCTCAATCTCCTCTCCTCTCTTTTAGGACTTTCCCTCTTTCTTCAAACATACAACAGATTAACAAATAGAAAACGAAGCACAAAAGATATCAGAAGAAGAGAGAAGTCTCCTCCCAAAAAAACCAAAAAAAAAAAAAAAAAGAGAAAGAAAAGAACTCGAGTGCAAAAAGCTTCTCTCTTCCTTCCCATGGGGTGCATTTGAACTAATCTCCTCCTTGAAATCGCTTGATTGATTGTTATAAATCGATTAATCGATTCAAACCGTTGGATATTATTCCAAAACAACCCAAAAAGAGAATCCCATGGGAAGTTGTGTTTCGTCGCCATTGAAAGGCTCTCCTTTTGGAAAGAGACCGGTAAGAAGGCGACACAGTAGTAATAGCAGAACATCCTCTGTTCCTCGTTTCGATTCTTCAACTAATCTTTCCCGGAGATTGATTTTCCAGCCACCAAGCCGCGTTCTCCCCGAGCCTATCGGTGATGGAATTCACCTCAAGTATGATTTGGGAAAAGAACTAGGCCGTGGTGAATTTGGTGTCACTCATGAATGTATCGAGATCAGTACCCGAGAAAGGTCTTTCCTCTGTTTTGATATGTTTTTATTCTTTTCTTCTCTTGATCTCGGTTTGATTTTCGTGTAACCGCGCGGGCATGCAGATTTGCGTGTAAGAGGATATCGAAGGAGAAGCTAAGGACGGAGATAGATGTGGAGGATGTGAGAAGAGAGGTTGAGATCATGAGATGTTTACCAAAACATCCTAATATTGTTAGCTTTAAGGAAGCTTTTGAGGACAAAGACGCTGTCTATCTTGTCATGGAGATTTGTGAAGGAGGTGAACTTTTTGACCGCATTGTCTCTAGAGGGCATTACACTGAACGCGCCGCTGCATCTGTTGCTAAAACCATTCTTGAAGTTGTCAAGGTGCAAAACAAAATTTGTAATCTCCTTTTTTTGTGTCGGTTTTTTGGCTTCTTGTTTGGTTCTTTATGTTTGTTGTTTTGTGAAGGTGTGTCATGAACATGGAGTGATTCATCGTGATCTTAAACCAGAGAACTTCCTCTTTTCGAATGGAACTGAGACTGCACAACTCAAAGCCATTGATTTTGGTCTCTCCATTTTCTTCAAACCGGGTACTAATTAATTATCATAACTCTATTATAACATCATAAACTTTGAATCTTGTGTCATCATTTTCTTCAAAAATTCGGTTTCTGTAAAATGGATATTGCAGCCCAGCGGTTCAATGAGATTGTGGGAAGTCCTTACTACATGGCTCCAGAGGTTTTGAGACGAAATTACGGTCCTGAGATCGATGTTTGGAGTGCTGGTGTTATACTCTATATCTTGCTTTGTGGTGTTCCTCCCTTTTGGGCAGAAACCGAGGAAGGAATCGCGCACGCTATTGTGAGAGGGAACATCGATTTCGAGAGAGATCCATGGCCAAAAGTCTCACATGAAGCCAAGGAACTCGTTAAGAACATGCTTGATGCAAATCCTTATAGCAGACTCACAGTCCAAGAAGTGCTTGGTATATATTTAATAATAACGTTTGATAAACGGTAAGTAAATAAACGACATCAACTGATCAAAAATCTATGTTTTACAGAACATCCATGGATCCGGAACGCAGAGAGAGCACCAAATGTGAATCTTGGAGATAACGTCAGGACCAAGATTCAACAATTCTTGTTGATGAACAGGTTCAAGAAGAAAGTCCTCAGGGTATATATAAGTTTCTTGATTTCCCATATTTTATGAGTTTACTCTCTCCTTGTTACTGATACGGCAATCTTTCAGATTGTAGCGGACAATCTACCAAACGAGGAGATAGCAGCGATAGTACAGATGTTTCAAACAATGGACACTGATAAGAATGGTCACTTGACTTTTGAGGAGCTAAGAGATGGACTGAAGAAGATTGGACAAGTTGTTCCCGATGGCGATGTGAAGATGCTAATGGATGCAGCGGATACAGATGGAAATGGGATGTTGAGCTGTGATGAGTTTGTGACACTCTCAATACATTTGAAGAGAATGGGATGTGATGAGCATTTGCAGGAAGCATTCAAGTATTTTGACAAGAACGGGAACGGATTTATCGAGCTAGATGAGCTCAAGGTAGCTCTTTGCGATGATAAGCTAGGCCACGCTAACGGTAACGACCAGTGGATCAAAGATATCTTCTTTGACGTCGACCTCAACAAGGTAAATGAACCAAATTAGGGCCAAAAAAGGTTGAGTGCGTGGCAAGGTTCACGGTGTTCCATCTCAAAACTTAAATCATGTTTTGGATGGTAAATTTGGTACTTATACTTTTTCGATGTGAAAATTTTGTGGTGACAGGATGGACGGATAAGCTTTGATGAGTTTAAGGCAATGATGAAATCAGGGACGGATTGGAAAATGGCGTCGAGGCAGTACTCGAGGGCGTTGTTGAATGCTCTAAGCATCAAGATGTTCAAAGAAGATTTTGGGGACAATGGTCCTAAGTCACATTCCATGGAGTTCCCTATAGCAAGGAAGAGGGCTAAGCTGCTTGATGCTCCCAAGAACAAATCAATGGAGCTTCAGATCTCCAAAACCTATAAACCCTCAGGTCTAAGAAACTAAAGAAGAGAAAAAATGAACAAGCAAAAGACTCTTTGATTCTTTTTAATGTGTTTGTTTTTGGTGCTACAAGTGCAAAAAGTGTGATTTAATGGGCTTAACTCTGCGTTGTTCATCTTTTTCCTTAAAGGTCGTTAAACACATTCATTTAATTTATTAAGTTGTAGCATTAACAATGGCGTCACATGTAGTGTAAAGTTTTCCAAGCTGTGCAAGTAGAAACTCTTGTATAAGTTACAAAAACCAAAATGATTCAATATTAAACACTTTCTTTAGATGAAACATGAATTCAAATATTACAAACATAAAAGAGATGGTCACGTAAAGCCAAACAAAGCAAGTACCATTTGCTCTTTTTTTTCTTTAAAACCAGACACATGAGGTCACTGGATTTTGGTTTCACAGAGATTGCCATAGCAGAGTAGGCAACAGAATTATTGTTACAATGTGTGTAGAGATAGATAAACACATACATATTCTTTTACACTATACATAAGTAGGAAACTTGTCACAAATCCGATGATCCAAATCGCATACACGCATGACAGAAGAATTAGAATTCCACTATGTGCATGCAGTTTGGGCTTTTCCTCGAGCGTGTGCATTGTACAATTGCATACGATCAATTCGGGTTTTGTACCTTGGCGAGGATCCACCAGTTCTGGATTATTATAAGTTGTCATCTGGGTTTCTGCTGGATCCACCAGTTCTGGAACTTCCTTTGCCTTTACCTCTTGTTTTGCTACTGCAACCTGTTGATTTAGAGCTTGTTGATTTGCTGCTGCAAGCCGCATGTGAGTCTACATCAGCAAGACCGTTCTCCAGAGCTTTCACCAAATTCTCAAAGTAGTTTTTCGTCACGCTGTAAGAATACAAAAATATAGAAATATGGGTTTAGCTTTCTGAAAAATGTGAAGGGCATTTATAAGAAGAATACTTGGTGAAAGTCTCGACTAGGTCAGCTTAGCTACTTCAGAAAACTACCACAGGACCTAACATTATGTATGCCTTGTGGTTTAAATATAGCAGACTTAGTCACTTACATAGGGTTTCGCACAAATTATATTCCTACATCTATCTGAAAGCCTTAAGCACTTTCTTCTTCTTCTTCTTCTTCTTCTCTGTCACACAACAGGATAGATGTATGAAGAAAAAACGCTTACCTGGTCAAACCAGCTAGTTTTGTCCGGAAATCATTGAAATCTTTTGATGGACCTTCCGCAATGAGAAACTGAACCAAGTCTTTCTCTACGCATTGATGGAGCCTCTCTAAACCTGACTCAGCTTCACCTGAACAATAGGAAAAAGTTAAGATGCTTCTGAAGAAGAAAAAGATAGACAAATAAATGACGGAGGGTTCTGACTTCTGACCTTGCAAATACTCGAAAAATTGTCGTTTGGCATGTTCATGCTCAGGTAGGTAGTATCCATATGCATAAGTCCATTTCAAGACTCGCCTACATTCGATGATCTGCATCAGTAAAATCACATGAGAAACTGTTAAGAAAAATGCTATGGAACAGTCTCGCTTAGTCAACACTTTTATTTGCTAACCTGAAGCCAAGCTTCTAAAATGAATTTGAGCTGAGACTCTGGTGTGCACTGTTTATCACTAAGCTTCTCAAGCTGGCAGAAATTGAGATGAGTCAAATATAGATAGCAGAATATATTAGAAACAGCCAAAACGTTATACTTCTCAAAATATTTTCTACCATCAGAACCTCCCACCCATGAATAAACACAATAGTTTCAAATGCATATGCCGATGCTTTATAAACAGACAAATGAAATACTTAAAAAGCAGAACAACGGCGCAGTGCGGGTTTTAAGACCAGGAAACATTTGTGAACGTTGAACTTTATAATTCAGTAACTCACTGAGATGAATAGACGAAGAGATTCAGAAAGAAGCAAAATTCTAAAGAACATAACAAGTCTTACATTCTGCATCTGCGCTTGCTGCAGATCAGCCATAGCCTTTTGCCTCGACTGCCAAATCACCCAAACAAAGAAATTAATAATGACGACCTAGAAACGTCCTCAGACATAAGAAGTGTTAGCATTATGCATACCGTTTGATTGCTTGCCCAGCGTTCATAATAGTGTGTGTATCTCTCTAGCGAATTTTTGGCCATCTCTCTCCTCCTCTCTGTCTCATCATACTAACAGGCAGAGATGAACCCAATTCAATATTTTTTATTTTTTTTATTTTTTTCCAATTCAATATTCAGTAACATGCAAATGACTAATAAGAAATTCCACCAAAGATCAAATAAGTACCCGAGATCTTACCTGTCCTTCTTGCTTGGCCACCTCATAACGGTTACAAGCATAAAAACCACCAGTTCTTTCCCCGTGATCCATCCATGCACCAAGACATAGCCTATAGGTGTAAATATATAAACAGCATTATTAGCATTGAAGACCACGTTTCTAGTACAAAATAACAGAGATACAGTTTCAACTAAACTAAGACGTTAGAGACGGAATTGACACATTACCAACAAAATTCATATTTACAAGGCGGTGTACATGTCATGTGCATACAGCCCTGATTCTTTTCAATTGGCCTCTTACATCTCGGACAAGGCTTTGAATTGGCAAGTATCCTGAGCATAAGAGAAGGCAGAGTTTGATTACCAAGAAATATATGTTAACTCAAGATGCTCAGAGGTGGTAAGATATCTGTATCTATTTAAAAGCCAAAGTTCAGGGATCAAGTACACGAGTAAAAGAAAAAGATATAGATAGAGTGGATACCAATTCATATTTTCAGATTCAGCGCTGTTCTTTAATATCCATTTTGAAACTGTGCTACAATCCACAGGTCGGTGAGCCTCCTCAGTGCACTACAATTCAGATTTACCACAGCGCTATTGATCAACCAATAACATTGAATAACTAGGATAAATCAGATCAGTGGGCTTTGACACAAGAACTTACATTCCAGCAAAAGCTAAACGAGCACAAGCAGGAAACATCATAATTTCCAGACCCTGCAACAAAATCAATCGCAAAATCACATCCCGGGGCAGGACACCACTTCATCTGAACCAAATAGCATAATGATTAGAAACATCGCATCATAAGAATAAATATAGAGAGAGACTAATATAGTTTGCTACTTTGCTCAATGCAAAGGTATCGAAGGTAACTTGAGAATAGGAAAAATATTTATGTAATCATGAAAAGAACAGAATCTTCTAACAACACTAGTAACATGCTACAAAATAGAGATGACAAAAACTTCAGGATGCTCAACAGACAGAACCCACTATTCTTCAACCGGAAAATAGTGTCAATCATAGAGCAAATAGGAAGGAGAGTAAAACGTTTCAAGTAATATAATATGATATCTCAATAAAAGACCAGCGACATTAATACCAGTCTGTGTGATATAAATTTTCTAGACTGCTTACCTTTCTGTTGTCTTCAATATAAGACCTAAGAAAATATCTGTTGTACTTCTCCTTTTCGTCTTCAGACGCTAATTTGTCAACCATATCATGACCAACAGCAGCAAGACAAGATGGGTCAGGACATCTTAGCATCAAACATCCCGGGCCATCATTAATGGTTGTGCTGATATAACCTGCAAAAGCGTATACAGTAAAACGTAAGCTACCACTCAACAAATTGTTGGAGAAATATGGGGCACATAAGTTTGTTTTAGTAAACTAAGAGATGGAAGAATTCGAAAGTAACAACTAAATTGGAAGAATTCGAAAGTAACAACCAATGGTCTAATCCTAACCTCAGACAAATACAAGGAAAATGAAGCGGTTTTCATTCTTTGATTTAACTAAAGATGTAAGAGTCTTGAGGATACTAATGAAAAAAACACAACTGACCTGTCCAGCATGTAGTGCAGAAAGGATGGCCACAAGAAACTGAAGCGATTTTCTCAGGAGGGTAGGAATCGAAACAGATTCCACATGTAAGCTGCACATATGATCATGTGTTAGTGAGACCATGAATTGTCAGACGAGAAACATGTAAAACCACTTCAGATACTACAATTTAAAGGACATACTTCACTGTCATCAGATGGTGGAACAACATGACTCTCCAATATGCCAACAGTCTTCCGAACTCTCTCTTCATCAGCAAACCACTCATCATGAACTCTACCGACACTCCTGAAATGAGATGTTTATCATTGCATCAGGAAGCTATAATAACCACACAAGTATGGCCATGGATATACATTCTAGAAAAACTAAAGAGAGGTAAACAAGGAATTATATATATGCAAATGAAACTAATGTGAAACACATAGCGTTTACCAGTGAAAGTGACGAAGTAGAATACTCGCTTCAACCTCAGTTATCGAGAGAACAACGGAAACTCGTTCAATATTATCCATCTGATGCCTGCGAATATCTTCTTCCCTCAGAACACAAAAGTTTTTCTGGAAAGAAGTAACATTATAGTTATAATGAGTCAATATTCACAGATACAGTAGACATGGAACTAAATGAGTAGAGAGAAATTCCATGCTAAACTTTGTAGCCTCAATTAGACTCTACCTCCCAAATAAAAACCACTTTATCATGAAAAGCCCCAAAGTTTCAACATTTCGCCATCAGATAAGTAAAAAAAACATGCACGAGTTCTAAAAGCAATTAGCTTCAACAACCAACACCAAAATGAATTAAGAAACAAAAACAAAAACCCACCTGAGAGCGATGAGAGGCGATCATAGCAGAATCATCAGCATCTTCCTCAACAAACCCATAATCAGGTTCACCATCATCACTATCATTACAATCATCAGTTCCACCGCTGTAGAAATCATCCTCTCCAGACTCCATATCGTGCGCATCGAGCATGTCTTCTTCAGAATCCATGATCAGAGAAAACGAAATGGCAAAAAGAACCGAGATTTATATAAATTAGAAGAAACCCCTCTTCTTGCAAAATTAGGGTTTGTGGGAAACACAAATCGCAGGGGATATAGTGAACAGCTTGTAAGGAAAGGGAGAAGCAAAATAGAGGTTTTGATGAGAGAATAAATTAGGACAGAAGTGGCCAAATGGTTGTGGTCTGATCTAGGAGAAAGGGAATCTAAAGAGACTGGATCGGTTGGGTTTGCGATAACTGGAATAGAGTGTAGACTTGTATCACTTACTACATCACATTTATCATTTTCATAAAGTTAGTACCAAAAAATCTAACATGCCTCTCAACAAATGGAAATGATTATGATTTTGGAGGAAGATTATTGTTTTTCTTTTTTCCTTTACTTCTTGGAGAAAGTAATCAATTTTATATCGCCTAAATATCTATAATATTTTTTTGTCACTTATTATATTAGATCTTAGTATTTTCATTAAAACTCAATAGTATTTTTATTTATATGATCAACCATGACATTTATTTTGTACTCAATTCAGATGGTGATTTAGTATCAACAAATAAATAAATATATATATATATATATATTAAAAAGAAGTATAACTGAATTGTATTAATAGAATTTTTTTTCTAAATTATTTATTAAAATCTTTGTTTTTGTAGGAATCTAATTCTTTATTTATGTGATTGATAATACTACAATAGCATGATGTTGAAAAATTAGAGTTGGTTTTTTTTTTTACGTCAAAACAATTATATTAATCAATTAGAGTCATTACAAAAGTATCGATCAAGCCAAATAGGTAAAGAACCAGAACCAGAATAAAAGGTAGAATAAGTACAACCATATTTCGCTAAGACATGAGCTAATTTGTTTCCCTTTCTCCTAATAAAACCAAACTGAATGCTTGCAAATTTATTTGCCCAAAAACTGATGTCCTCCAGGTGATTTGCTAAGGAACTGTGAAACGAAATCCCATTAATCAAGTTAATTAGCGTCTGACAATCGCCTTCCATGAATACTTGTGTGTATCCTCGAATCCAGGTTTGTTGTAAAGCCGCCAAAAGAGCTTTGGTTTCTGCCTCAAGCGGATTACTCGTATGAGCCAACTTCATTGAACCCCATGAAATTGGTGTCCCGTAATGATTTCTGATGATCCAGCCTCCTGTAGCTTCCAACTTCTGTACATCGAAACCAGCATCAAAATTACACTTTACATATGTGGCAGGTGGATTCCTCCATTCTATTTTATTCTCTGCAATTTGTCGAGTCGGTGATGGTGTTTTCTTATGGCTTTGTGTTGCATTGAGCCAATCATGTGTTTCAGCCTTTGCACTTAAAACAGTTTTTGACGGGCTTTCTCTGAACTTATTGAATACTACATTATTTCTTGCCTTCCATATTCGCCATATGAGCCAAACCGGGAGAAGCTTATGGAAATCTGACATTGTGGTATCCTGGACAAAGTTCAAGATATTGGAGATGTTTTCTTCAAAGTCGTTTGACATAAGTTGATTACGAATGAGTGACGAATCCGATAACCACCAAGCCATTGTTGCGAAAGGGCAAGTAAAGAGAGCATGGTTAATCGATTCATTTTCCCGATGGCAACGAGGACAAATAGGATCTATACGCATTCCTCTAGTAGTTAACCTCTCAGTTGTAGCAAGAGCTTGAGATAGGGCTCGCCAAAGGAAGTGTTTTAATTTCGGCATGATTGGCAAATTCCAGATTCTGGTTTTCAAATCGATCGAACCATGAGGAGGGTTTATGGCGGGAATGTTTGTGGACGGATCATGAGTAAGGAGCCAATAGCCAGAACGAACCGTATATTCTCCCGTTGTATTGTAATTCCAAATAATTTTGTCTGGTTTTTTACTCTTAGCAAGGTAGATACGGTGTATGAATCCATGATCGCTTTGGTCGACAAATTGAGAAATTTTAGAATCATCCCAGAAGTAGTAGGAGCCTTTACGTTCGAACAAGTTATTAATTGTCATCTCCTTATATGTTTCTTCTGTATTTAACGGTCTAGGAGGATGAGAGTCCACAATATTATCCAATCCGATACGAATATTCTGTCCATCACCAATCAAATGTCTTGTTCCTTTTTTTAAAAGTGCAATGCCATCTAAAAGCGATGCCCATCCATAAGATTGTTGTTTTCTTACCTTAGCATCAAGAATTGAAACATCTTTGAAATACCGGGCTTTCATGACACGTGCAAACAGGGAGTTTGGATATTGTATGAGACGCCATGCTTGCTTGGCAAGTAAAGCATCATTAAATTTTGCGAGATCTCGAAAGCCCAGGCCGCCTTCTTTTTTTGAGTATTGGAGTCTCTTCCACGCTACCCATGGGATTCCACGCTGGTTTGAAGCTTTTTCCCACCAAAAATTCATAAGTAATGATTCAATCTCCGAAACTATACCTTTAGGTAATTTGAAGCATGACATCGCATAGACGGGCATTGCCAGGGCGACCGACTTTAGCATAATCTCTTTTCCTGCTGGCGAGAGGAAACGTGCACTCCATGTTGACGTTCGTTTTTTTACTCGGTCAATTATATATTCGAACATTTCTTTCTTTTTACGACCAAATTGCTCAGGTAAGCCCAAGTATTTCCCTCCTCCACCCTGGTTTGGAATTTCCAGAATTTGTTTTAGCTTTGATTGTGTTGAACCATAGACCCGCGATCCGAAGGTTATCATTGATTTTTGAACATTTATTTTCTGTCCCGAATAGTATTCATAAACATCAAACACATCCTTTAGAGCCTGGCAATTCCGTACGTTGGCTTGGCAGAAAAATAGAGAATCATCTGCAAATTGTAAATGGGTTATTGCTGGTGCTCCATTGCCAATGCGAACTCCCCGAAGATCTCCACTTGACGCTCTTCCATTTATTAGGTGACTAAGAATATCTCCACATAGGATGAATAAATATGGTGACAACGGATCTCCTTGTCGTATACCCCGTGTTGGTGTAATATATCCATGTGGTGATCCATTAATCAAGACTGAGTAGTGAACCGATTTAACTGCAGCCATAATCCACCCAATCCATTTGTTGCAAAAACCAAAGAGTCGCATTGTTGTTTCCAGGAAATCCCATTCCACCCTATCATAAGCTTTGCTAACATCTGTTTTCACTGCCATATATGTTTTTGACACGCGCTTTCGGACTTTGAGTGAATGCATAACCTCATGTGCTATCATGACGTTATCGTTAATGATTCGACCCGGGATAAAAGCAGCTTGAGAATCCGAAACAATCGAGTTTAGATGAGATTTTAAACGATTCACTAAGCATTTGGAGATGACCTTGTATAAAACATTGCAAAGTGCTATAGGTCTATAGTCGGAGAGTGTTGTAGGGTTAGTGATTTTTGGAATCATACATATGTTAGTATGATTTATGCTGGGTTTCATAAATGATGTTTCAAAGAATTTTTTGACTTCTAATATAACATCGTATCCGACTATATCCCAACAATTCTTATAAAATCTTGCTGTTAACCCATCAGGCCCTGGGGCTTTATCATCTCCTATTTGGCAGATAGCATCATATATTTCGGTGTCACTAAACTCTTTTGTAAGATCTAAATTGACTGTATTAGTGACTGTGGATTTGAAGTCCGCAAAGTCTATTGGTGATACCTTTATACCATTGGTGCTAAAGATATTTGTAAAAAAGTCCTGAGCGTGGTTTCCAATTTCTTTATCTCCTGTGAACATCCTTCCTTGATCGTCCATGATTGTGTTCACTCGATTTTGAGAATATCTTGTTTTTGTACAGGCATGAAAATAGCCGGTGTTTTGATCGCCTTCCTTCATCCATTGATTACGACTCTTCTGCTTCCAATAAATCTCTTCGTCACTAAAGGCCTTCGCTAGTGACTCTTGAAGTTGTGGAATTAGTTGTCTGTCAACCCTCCTTGTACTCTCCATTGCTCTGTTTAGGCTGCTTTGAAGTTTTTTGATTCGTTGTTCTGAGTTTAAATTAGAAGCGTGTTTCAGTCTTGCCATGGCTTGTCGACAACTACTGATCCGTTCCGTGATAGGTGTAGAACGTGAATTCCGGTTTGTCCTCCAGCTTGTTTGAACAATACGTTTGAATGTCGGTATGTCAATTAAGCGGTTATCAAAACGGAAAAGCTTTGATCGACGGGGAAATGACTCGTTGAAGTGAACTAGGACCGGTTTGTGGTCAGAGCCCGTGAAGTCCAGGAATTCTGTTTCAGCATATGGAAATGTTGCAGTCCAGGCTGAATTAATAAAAACTCTGTCAAGGCAACATTTGACTGTGTGTGTATGTCTTTCCCCTACCCAACTGAATCTATCTCCTTTTGATCTCATATCTTCAATGTCACAATGAGAAACCATGTTTCTGAAATTTCTAAAAGTCCATTCCTCTCTCATGGGACCACCAATTTTTTCAGCGTTCGAAAGTATCTCATTGAAGTCACCCACTAGCAACCATTCAGCATTTCGATTATCTGAGATATGTTCAAGAGTTTGCCATAGTTGATGACGTTCAGATTGAGTAGGGTGACCATACACACAAGACAAGTAGAAGCTCTTATTATTAAATGTTACATGAGAATCAATGAGTCTTTCATCCTGAGAAATCAAGGATAAAGAGACATTGTTTTTCCACATAAGAGCTAAGCCACCACTCCTTCCATTAGGGGGCTGAGTTATTACATTAGGGAAGCCTAAATCATATGCTAGTTTACATACTTTATCACACTGGTTTAAGGTTTCAACTAAAAATAAAATATCATAGTTATACATACGGAATAAGCGAAACAACCGCGATTGAGTCAGCGGCATACCGATGCCCTGACAGTTCCATGAGATGATCCTCATATTGGATCCCTTAGGGGTACCGGGCCCCCCGCGCCTCCGTCACGTCCATCATGTATCGAACACGATCCTGCAGATTCAGTCTTTCTTCCTTTCTTGCAAAGTTGACTCAGAACGCCCATTTCATCTGCAGCTTCCACCTGTTGGTACATTTCTTCTAATCGAACCCTCTTTCTCTTCATGAAGACAAACTCATTTTGTGCATTGTCAGAGGACTCAAGGAGCAGATCTTTCTCAACCGGTGCGTCAGTTTTAACTCCTGCAAGTTTGGCGTGAAGGTAGCGGAGTCTTTCAACTGTGAGGTCTGTGTCCTCAATGACGCATGGAACCGAATAACCATCTGAAAGTTTTTGTACCTGGCGTTGATTCCCCTTTGAAAGCGAAGATTGAAGGCCGGGAATAAGAGTCGCTGGATCCACTGTCTGAAGAGTATCAGTGTCGCTTATGTCATGTTCTTTGTTGTCGTCGTGATGATCGTCATCATCATCAGCATCATCATCATCACTTGTCTCCACCGGATCTGCCCAATAGGAGACTAATATTATTTTGGGGTTCTTTTTGTCAGAAATTACTTGGATTTGTTTTTTTTTTCAAACCACACAGTAATTAAAAATAAAACTTTTTACATTGGCATTTTGGTCTTAACAGCATTGTGATTCTTCTCCTGCCAACAAAAATTCATCTAATACCATCATCAATTATATGGATTATTACAATTTTGTTTTGTCATTTCATTCTAAAAAATATGAGTGATCTAATTCTTGTAAAATTTTGATGTGTAACCTGAAATATTGATACACTAATCTATAGCCAATTAAAAATGACAAAACATAACATTGGGTAAATAGTAACATAAAAATATACATGAATCATAAATTTTAAAAGTATGCTAAGTATGTATAAGATTTAAAAAAAAAAAGATTTTAAGAGAGTTATAACAGTAACACACTTGAAAGCCGAAGTTTTGTTCTTCCTTGTCTCAGCGCCGCGTTTTTTCTCTCCTCATCCTCTCGATGAATTCCTCTCAAGCTTGCTTCTTCCATTTTTCTCTTAGACCAATCTCGCTTTCGCATCCCTCCTATGCCTTCCTCTCGAAACGTAAGTTTTCCTTCCCCAAATTAAGTGCTTGGGAATCGAAATTTTAAGAGATTGTTGTTACCTAGACTAGTTCAGGATACAATCGTTAGAGTTTCGTTGCTTCGAATTGATTAAACCCTAATTTCAAAAGCACAGACCTGGGTTTTTCACTGTTCCTGCAAAGTTGATAACTTTTTCACTGATACTATCTCTTAGACTAGTTCTCTTAACCCGGAAATTCTCTCAAAGTATCCAACTTTATGAACAGAAACAATTGTTGAGGCATGTGTTTTGACCTTGATAATGTTTTTGCAGGAGACCCATTTCTGTGTTCTCAACCCAGAAAATGCCTTACTACGAATTTGAATATGTCAAGAACGAGACAAGGGCATTCTATACAAATGAACAGAAGACATCTTCTTATGAAAGAAAGGAAGAGTTTTTCGATAAATTATTCCGATAAGTTCAGAGATGATTCTATGAGTAGCGAGGAGATGCATACAGATGCTTTGGATGTGGAGATTATTCCGCCAGATTCACAGGACATTCGTAATTCACAGAACTCTGCTGTCTCCAACACACTACAGGATGATAGGCCAAAGTCTTTTAGAAATAGGTTTCTTGATTTTGTTCGGATAAGTTCAGTACTCAATACTGCAGCAGAAAGATTCTTTAAGAGCGAGATAAGGAGGAGGTTGTTTGTAACGGCTGTTTTGCTTGTACTTAGCCGTGTTGGATATTTTATACCTTTACCTGGATTCGACAGAAGATTAATACCTCAAGATTACCTTAGCTTTGTCTCGGGTTCTGTTGGTGAGTGTTCTCATGTCATTTGAGTCTTATAGTCCCTTGTTTGGTTGACATTTCTATGTATTTGTAGTTAACATTTTATGTTTTTGATAGAGGAACTGGGTGAGTTTGGAGCAGAGATCAAGCTTTCGCTCTTCCAGCTTGGGCTCAGTCCACAAATAATAGCATCCATAATTATGCAGGTTAAGATCTCTCCTCGATTTGATGTGTTTGCCTGAGTCTGTGCGTTCTTTATATATTAAGATTATGATTGATGATAAAGTGCTCATGAAACACCAGGTGCTTTGTCACGTTCTTCCATCCTTGGTGAAACTGCGAAAGGAAGGCTTAGATGGTCACGAGAAGATCAAGAGTTATATGTGTGTTTAGTTTCTTACCTCTCAAGCCGTGAGATGAATTCTTAACATACAATTACTTTGTTTGTCTTGTGACTTTTTTGCTTCATTAAACAAAGTTACTAAATCGCCTTTTTGGTCTTATTTTATTAGATGGTGGCTATCGTTTTTCTTCGCTATAGTGGAAGCATTAGTGGTGGCTTACACTTCTCTTCAATATTCAGTTTTTGCAGCCACTGCCCAGTAAGTTAATTAGGATTCTTCACGTTCGGGGTATCAAAATGGTGCTTTTAAATTCTATCATCCATTTTGCCACAACTGATGCTAAAGTAATAATGCATGCTTATTCAGGGTCAAGCATGTGATGATGACATCATCTCTGCTAGTCTGTGGTGCAATGACAATGACGTGGCTCTGTGATACAATATCAGAATCTGGATTTGGTATTTGATTCTCTATATCTCTATCTCTATAACCATTGGTAGCTTAAAGTGATGCTGATATGGAGTAATTGGTGGAGCTTGCTCATAACCTGTTTCTAAGCCTTTTACAGGTCATGGCTCATCTCTGATTATTTGTGTGGGAATATTGACGGGCTACACAGAGACTTTACACAAGATGCTCAATCAAATCTCAGGTACCTTTGGTTTTTCTTACTCCACATTTCTCAAACTTATGGTTAGTCTTTACATTAGACCTGCATGTCTTCCACATTTCCTGGAGGCAACTATCATTCGCCTATCTTCTCAATTGATTTATAAAAAAAGGAAGCGTTCTTCTCTTTTGCAGGAAGTTTCTCGAACTGGTTGCCTTACTTGTTAGGCTTGCTGGGCATTTTTACCGTAGTAACTATGTTCGCTGTTGTTGTTACTGAGGGCTGCAGGAAGATTAAACTACAATATTATGGTTTTAAACTTGCTTCTGCTTCGAGGTGATATATGTAGCTCAGCATCATTATTTTATCGAAAAGATTGTTGTATAATTGCCACTTTTACCAATATAGCTAGGAGTAGATTACGGTTAAAGTACATTTGGATGCAACGTGTGGTTTACTCATATTTGTGTTTATGCTATGTTTTGCCATTTGGGCAGAGAAGGTTCTCCAATAACAGAGGTGGAGCCGTACATACCTTTTAACATCAACCCGGCTGGAATGCAACCTGTTCTCACAACCACATATCTTTTGGCATTCCCCAGCATTCTTGCAAGGTAAATTGCTTGAAGAACCTCTTACTATTAGGGTTTAAATCATTCCTGTTTCTTACTTCTTTGTGTTATTGTTACCATCTAAGGCTGTCTAATAAGGTAATTTATTGTTTTTAGTATTCTGGGTTCACCTTTCTTGCTAAACATGAAGGAGATATTAAACCCTGAAAGCACAGTTGGAGCACCACCTTGGGTCTATTACTCAATATATGCGTTTTTCGTCTTTCTCTTCAACATATTTGACATTGTGAGTAAATCCATTACACTTTTTCTCAGTCTGAATTTCAGTCTTCCAATGAACATTAAACATTACATTTACCGGGTTTCTTGTTTTGTTATGTAGGCCAACTTGCCAAAGGAAATAGCGGATTATTTAAACAAAATGGGGGCGAGAATACCGAACATAAAGCCTGGGAAAGCCACAATCGAGTACTTAACGAAGATACAAGCATCAACTAGGTTTTGGGGTAAGTTAAGCTGTTTCATTTTAGATATATTGCGTATATGGTACAAGTATAATCTCTAAAAACCATTTCATTTGGTTTGATGCAGGTGGCCTTCTGTTGAGCTTTTTGGCAACAGCTTCTACTGTACTTGACCACTATCTACGCAGCATCAATCAAGGCTTTTCTATCGGATTTACATCTGTTTTGATCATTGTAAGTGTTCTTTCCACGTATCAATATCATTCAGTTTAGCAGTATTGATGTCGTTGTGTTAATAATCTCTATTGTTTGTGTACAGGTTGGTTCCATTATTGAACTCAGAAGATCTTACCATGCCTACAATGTAATGCCGAGTTTAAGCAAAGCGTTAAAGAGATATGGCGTATAAAGGGAGATTGGAGAAACAGAAGAACTTATAGATATATTATTGTCGTTTAAACTTTAGAAGTTTCTGTAGCTCTTTTGATTAGTAGATTAGGCATTAGATAATTTGTATTAAGAACCAAAACACATTTCCATCATAATATTAGAAGACTTAAAACCCAAGGGCCAAGTATCACAAGCATTTGCGGAAAGATTATGCAGGAATAGTCGAACTTCATAAATGTCTGCAAATACTCCGAGAATTATTGAACTTGAAACTGATTTCTTTTCTTCGTTTGTCCAGAAAATGAGAGTCAATTGATTTAGTTGTGGCATATTTGGCACTAATAGGAGCCAAAGTTACATTTGATTCATAAACGAAAGTCCACAACTAGTCGCATTAAAGAAACAAGAAAATTAATTGTGTCAGTTTTGCAACTCGTGATGACTTAAGCCTGGAACTTTCCACGAATTAGAGGATCCAGAAGATTGCCTATGACATTATAGGTAGCTTCCGATGGATGAATCGAGTCAAAGAACAAAAACTCCGACCGATTTTGACACACAGGAGAAAAAACATTACACATGAAGCTCGTCTCCAGGAACCCTGTTCCACAACATCCTCTCTTCGTCTCTTTGAACCCTGTTTCAATTCCACACACACGAATCATATATATATATATATATATATATATATATATATATACAAATAAGAGAACTTGTGGAACAAGAAAGATCTTTATGTACATACCGTATTTGCTAGGGTTTTGGATCATCTCCATCATAGGATTATAGACATCGGCGTAAAGGAATTTGCTTCCTGGAAGAGATGCTTCGATTTGGGGCAAGAGATTCTGAAGTTTCTCATTGTATAAAACAGAGTCTTTGTTATGGTGTTCCAAGCAGAATCTAAAAATGTTGCGGAATTTAGCAGTCATATGGATCGGTAAACACCCCATTGGCGGTAAACCTCCAACCAAAACATTCCGGACACCTAAACTGTAAAGCTCCTGCATATACACCGGAGAGATTAACAAAACAAACAAATTATCATAAAACTTTCAGTCACTATAGTCTGTTCCAAAACCCTAATTGTGGTAATATATATATGAAGAAATATCTTAGACGTTACCCGCACGAAATTTTCAAGCCTCTTAAGAATAAAGTCTTGGTAACCAGAAATGAAAGGATACTCGAGACGCCTTGAGGGAATTTCGTAATAGTTCAAAATGAAATCGTTAGGCCCTGCACTCACAACCACGAAGGCATTGTTTATGATCTCCATCGCTTTCTTGTCTCCCACGATACCTTTGAGACGAGCAATGTAACTCTTGAACATGTTTGGTTGTTCCGAGACACGAATGGCTTGTGTCGAGAGACTGGTCAGGTCGTCGTAACCGGCACCAGCTGATGCGAAACAGACTCCGGTTAGAATGTCTTGGTCGGAGAGATTTGGTTGTAAGAAAGGAGGAATAAACTCTTTGATGTTGAGTTTGGTTGCGATTATGTCGGAGATAAGTTTTCCGTTTGAGAATCTTCCGTTAGCTTTTCCGTCTGGAAGATCCATGCCGTAAGGAAAGTGTTCAGCTCTGAAGATTGTTGGTAAAGGGTAGTTGTTGTTTCCTGTATCGACGGTTGAATCACCGAAGATTAGAATCGCTGGGAAGAGCGGCTTCGTTGTTGCGTTTGCGGCTGCGTTGCAGGGCGCTAGTAATGTTGTTGCAATGAAGAGAGTTAAGGTTATGGCTTTAGAAGTCGACATTTTTTGTTTTTGGTGGATTTGAAGAAATGTTGTTGTTTGGTGATGAATTTATAAGGTGAAATTTCTTTTGTTACCTTGCTGGCTTTGTTGAGTTTGTTTTTCCTTTTTAAGTGACTAACAAATAGATAAGTCAAGAGCTTTGAATCTTTTAGTTTAAATAGAGATATTGATGAGCTTTTCACCCAATGATTAAAAATAAAACTGAAAAACAATGCTGTTATCTTTGAAAAGCTGAAAATAATAATAATTGTTACTCAACCTAATCATGTAGGCCATGTTAAGACCATGATCCAGATGATTTTCTTTGATTCTGCGGTATAATTAAATTAGATTAGCTGGTGCTTATTTTTTTTCTTATTTTTTTTGAATTAGATGATGATTATTGAAATATTTTTATTTTTCAATATAAAATATGAGATCATTATTGTAATCTTCGCCTACTCGGTTGTATTTTGGGAAGTAGAAATCTCAACGACATGTGTCTTTTGCAAACATATTGTTCGAAGTGGAGGTTTTGAAGAGTTCTTAACGATTTGTTTACTTCCCTTTTTGTGGGATCTGAAAACAAATAGTGAAAGAAGCTTAAAGTGTGACTTTTTTTGGTTGTATACTTTTGTTGGGAGATCGACCAAAACTTAGTTCGACTGATTTTTATATTTGAAGCGGGTCTTCACTTTAGTTTTTCAAAAAAAATGTTGAATATTTTTGTTGATCAATTCTAAATACTCATTACACTCCCAAGAAACAGAATTTGTCAGATTAACGTGCACCAAACCTTGCGACCCTATAAACATTATCTAAAACCAAAGTCAAAGCAAAAAGACATTTGCATGATGCTCGTCTTTTATTAAGACGAGGCCTTGATATCTTAGAAACCTCGTATGGGAGATAAAGCAAGTTATGTTTAGGGCAATTTCATGAGAAACTCACAAAGTTTTTCAAACAAAAAGAAATTAATATTTTATTATAATTTAATTATATGATTGAAATTTTATTTTAATTAAAATCTTGAACTAATAGTGAGAAGAGAAATATCATCATGGGTTGTAGAAAGTATCTCAAAGTATCTCAAAGTTTCTCAAGTGAGAAACTTTCTATACTCTCTCTCCTTTATTTTCATTATTTTTATATTTTTAATTGTGAAAAACTCTTATGAGAAACCCCCAATAAAGATGGTCTTACAAGAACATGAAACCTTAGCATTTACATCGTAATTAGACGTCTTGTGGGTTTGAAATATCTTCTTGTTAGATACACTCTGCAATAGAAGACTAATATGGATTTTGGAAACCAGAATAAAGAGAAAGTCATAAAGTAGACTGATAAAAACTAAATATGGAAAGAAAGAAAGATTTTGATTCAAAACGCTATGAAAAAGCTTCGAGTCTTTTCGTACATCATAGAAATTTGGAATTGTTTTATAGAAGAGATAATTAGAGAGTCGGCCAACTTCTTATATATGATTTTGTACCTTTCAATTAAAGTAAAAGTGGGTCAAATTCTATACAATCTAACCTACATATATAAAACAGTTTGGCAAATTAAAATATATAAATCTGTCAATTTTAATGGCAAATATTTAAGGCCAAACTTTCCGGTCTTATTTGTATCCTCCTTGATGTATTAATGAATTTTTATTTCAAGACTATATAGTTAAAGATCACAATGAGTGACGAAAGATTGTTTTAGATGTTAAAAAAAAAGTGAAATCAATTCATTTACTTGTGGCATATTTGGCTAATTTGAAAGCACAAATATGAGCCAAAGTACATTTGATTTAAAAACAAAAGTCGACAAATAGTTGCATTAAGAAACAAGAAAAAAACATTGTTTCAGTTTTGCAAATCGTGATGATCACTTAAGCCTGAAACTTCCCACGAATCAGAGGATCCAGACGATTGCCTATGACATTATAGGTAGCTTCCGATGGATGAATCGAGTCAAAGAACATAAACTCCGACCGATTTTGACACACAGGAGAAAAGACATTACACATGAAGCTCGTCTCCAAGAACCCTGTTCCACAACATCCTCTCTTCGTCTCTTTGAACCCTGTTTCGATTCCACACACACGAATCATATATATATAAACAAATAAGATAACTTGTGGAGCAAGAAAAATCTTTATGTACATACCGTATTTGCTAGGGTTTTGGATCATCTCCATCATAGGATTATAGACATCGGCGTAAAGGAATTTGCTTCCTGGAAGAGATGCTTCGATTTGGGGCAAGAGCTTCTGAAGTTTCTCATTGTACAAAACAGAGTCTTTGTTATGGTGTTCCAAGCAGAATCTAAAAATGTTGCGGAATTTAGCAGTCATATGGATCGGTAAACACCCCATTGGCGGTAAACCTCCAACCAAAACATTCCGGACACCTAAACTGTAAAGCTCCTGCATATACACCGGAGAGATTAACAAAACAAACAAATTATCATAAAACTTTCAGTCACTATAGTCTGTTCCAAAACCCTAATTGTGGTAATATATATATGAAGAAATATTTTAGACGTTACCCGCACGAAATTTTCAAGCCTCTTAAGAATAAAATCTTGGTAACCAGAAATGAAAGGATACTCGAGACGCCTTGAGGGAATATCGTAATAGTTCAAAATGAAATCATTAGGCCCTGCACTCACAACCACGAAAGCATTGTTTATGATCTCCATCGCTTTCTTGTCTCCCACGATACCTTTGAGACGAGCAATGTAACTCTTGAACATGTTTGGTTGTTCCGAGACACGAATGGCTTGTGTCGAGAGACTGGTTAGGTCGTCGTAACCGCACCAGCTGATGCGAAACAGACTCCGGTTAGAATGTCTTGGTCGGAGAGATTTGGTTGTAAGAAAGGAGGAATAAACTCTTTGATGTTGAGTTTGGTTGCGATTATGTCGGAGATAAGTTTTCCGTTTGAGAATCTTCCGTTAGCTTTTCCGTCTGGAAGATCCATGCCGTAAGGAAAGTGTTCAGCTCTGAAGATTGTTGGTAAAGGGTAGTTGTTGTTGCCTGTGTCGACGGTTGAATCGCCGAAGATTAGAATCGCTGGGAAGAGCGGTTTCGTTGTTGCATTTGCGGCTGCGTCGCAGGACGCTAGTAATGTTGTTGTGATGAAGAGAGTTAAGGTTATGGCTTTAGAAGTCGACATTTTTTGTTTTGGTTTTTGTTTTTTAGTAGATTTGAAGAAATGTGTTGTTTTTGTGGTGTATTTATAAGGTGACTTTTTTTTTGTTACCAAGCTGGCTTTGTGAGGTTGTTTTTCTTTTAAAGTGTGTAACAAATGGATGAAGTCAAGAGCTTTGAACCTTATAGTCTAAATAAAGATTTTGTTAAGATATTGATGAGCTTTTCACAAAACTGAAAAACAATGTGGTCAAAAGAAAATAAATTTCGTTGGTCGAGCAAAGGAAAATAGAAAAGCAAACGTTTTTGTTTAGCGTTTAAGAATTGATAATGTGAAAAAACAAATCGATAAAGAAACAAACAAATTAAACCAACATATCTTGATTCCAACTGAACTCCAATTCTGAATTCTGGTTTAAGAAAATGACCTAAACTTAAGCTGAGAGTGTTTTGTCGTTTTCTTGCTAACAAGTCATATTAAGATTGCTATATTTATTAAAATTTAACATTAACCCAAAAGAAAAAAAGATTAACATGTTTATAAATACCTGAACCACAAAAAAAAACTAATAAATTCTGTTCTTTCATATGATATGGATAACATTTAACAACATACTATAACATGTTCCAGCATGAGATACTTAACTTACTAAACACGAATCTAGAGACAGTTAGAACAAGTGTCTAGAAAAATAATTTATACCAATATCTGAAACCAAAATCAAACTCTCTGAAGTAGGCCATACTTCTTCTGTTCGTGTGGCCAGCGGCGACTCCGTGCATAGTTTTCTTTAGATAAATCCAATATTGATAAGTTGAAAAAAAAACAATTTGAAAATTTACACTTTTTAAGTTTTTATAAATTAATGGGACGATTTTAACATTTCTTGATGACCAATGACAACATTGCTTGATGTTGTAAACAATGTTATGAAGAAGATGTCAACTTCATGTCTTCTCAGGTCGCAATTCAATTTTATATCATGTAAATAAATGGGATTACTAGTGATCTCTTCTGCAATACACTTTTTAATATCAGAATATAATTTCTCATGTTCATTTGAATACACTTTGTTTTCTCCTTCCAATTAAGTAGTATACAAATTTTCACAACAATACTTTATGTTTCTCGATGTGATTCAATGTTTATGCAACATTATTATTAGTAAAATAGATGTCCATAAATTAAATAGAAGTTGAAACTTGAAAGACAAACCGAGACGAATCCCAAAATGGAAACCCAATGTTTCTCGAACACACGTTTCATGGAATCATTGATTCGTTTGCATATGGCCCCACAACAAAGATGGCATATATGCAATAATTGATGCTTCTACGTCGCCACTTTTCTAAGAAAGAAACCATCTCCTTTATATAATAATCTTTCCTCACCACTCAATATGTTATATCCGATAACAAAAAACAATCACAGAGAGAAAAACCAATGGCTTGTATTCACATCGAATCATCACATCCACCTGCATGGAAGACACACTCTGTCCAAGAGAACAAACCAGCAAATGCTGATGATATATCGAACACAACCTTACCAGAACACCACGACGGTGGCGACGGGGGAATCCAAGAAACGTGGGCCGCGATTGGAGATTCTGGCGGCAGAGGAGGAGGCTATTTCGCCGGAGAGAGTAGGAAGAAGCTGGAGAAGAAGAAGAGCCAAGTGTTGCTTGAGGGATACGCGTTGGATGATCAAGATGATTTGACGAGAGCCAAGAGTTTGACGGATGATGATCTTGAGGAGCTTAAAGGTTGTTTAGATCTAGGGTTTGGTTTTAGTTACGATGAGATCCCTGAGCTTTGCAACACTTTGCCTGCGTTAGAGCTTTGTTACTCCATGAGCCAGAAGTTCTTAGATGATAAGCAACAAAACCACCACAAGTCCCAGGAGGAAGATGATTCGTCGCCACCACCGACCACGACCGCTCCAATTGCAAATTGGAAGATCTCTAGCCCTGGTAAATCTCTAAATCTGAGATAGATTTGAGTCTTGTGATTATGAAGAACATTTTCTTGACTTGAATGTTTGATTGTTGCAATTTTTGATTCAGGTGATGATCCAGATGATGTAAAAGCTAGACTCAAATATTGGGCACAAACTGTTGCTTGCACCGTACGGTTGTGCAGCTGAACTAGAATCGATTTTCATCTTTGAACCAGAGAAAGACCGTCTTTGCAAGAATGAAGTCTCTGCCATTGTTCGCTGAGAATAGACCTGCAAATGTGTCTGTGGATAAACTGGTTTGGCTTTTACTTTAAAATTCTATGTATGTTATGTGTTGTAGTAATCTTAAGTCTTTATGATTTTAATTGTGTCAAGTGAATAAAAAAACTTCAAATTCTTTGTCTACAGTTCTCCTGACTGTTGTGATTGAGTGCAATGTGGTTGCTTAACATATGACATCTGAATTAGGGTTCTTGTCCTCTCATATGCAGTGATGAGATTTAGACACAGAAATCAATCTCCAACTGTTTTTTTGAAGACCTCTGTTTTTGGCTGAGGTAATTGATCTAACTGTTCATGTTTTGATATCTTCTGTTCTTTCATGATCTTCATCTTGTTTTTGTATCATTGGTAATTAGGCTTATATGATGAGGTTTTGCTTCAATCACAAGATGTCAACAAAGAAAGCACATGACCCTTCTTTTATGTTCTTTTACATGTGATTCTTATCTTTTTGTCCCGTGGCTAGGAAAGAATCAGAAACTTTTTGTGGTCATAAGTTGTGAACACACTTAAACGTGTCGTGTACGATAGGGCAAAAATCCTTTCACATGTTCTTTTTACGTATACAAATGTCTAATAATGACCCAATAGAATTTATTACTCAACTTTTTATGATTTGAGGTTTGTTTGAACGAGAGTCACATGATAATATATGATATATCATCCCATGAAAAGACATCGAATACATCAATTATTTAAAACAAGAATGATAGAATTCAAAGAAAATAAGTTTGCAATGTTGATGATTCTAAGATCATAATTTGGACCAAACGAAAGTTCTTGAAACTTCTTCTTCTGGTGATTAAGAAGAGGCCTGTCCCAACGCAGTTTGAATGTCCTTCTGCATAAACCGAATAACAAACCGTAATAAGATGGTTGTGTATGGATGGATTCCGGTTTAGGTGAAAACCAGGATGGTATACGTACCTCGAATTGAAGAGGAGAGGTTCTGGGAGAATATCTCTGTAAGACCTTGCCATCAGGAGAAACCAAGAATTTGGTGAAGTTCCATTTGATAGCATCAATGAGCAAACCTCCTTTCTCTGCTTTCAAGTACTTGTATAATGGTGCCGTGTTCTTACCGTTCACATCCACCTACATTGCCGTCAACATTTCCGTCAACTATTTATATATACTATTTTTCTTTCCCTATTAGACAATCATCATTCCTCATTAAGTTACTTACAGAAAGTCACATATCCTTAATGTTGTAAAGATCAGTCACTAGTAAAACATTTAACCAATGAAAGAGAGAAGTGTAATAAAAAGAAAAATGAACTACCTTGTCAAAGATGGGGAATTCAGCTTTGAACCTGGTGCAGACAGTTTGTTGAATCTCTTCATTGTTTCCTGGTTCTTGTCCTAAGAACTGATTACACGGGAATGCTAATATCTCCAACCCTATTCTCATTTTTTACATTTATTTAGTTATAGTGACAAGAATTAAAATCCTAACTAAAACCAGGTTTAGTTTTGTGGGAGCTAGCTATAGTATATAAATCAAAGACCTTGCTCCTTGTATTTCTCGTACAGAACATTCAGTTCCTTGTAGTTCGCATCCGTCAGACCACTGCAAGTTAATCAGGAAGTTTAGTTTTGATTTCATCTATTTGATTGACTTTAAGCAAAATCTTAAATTTGAACAAACGAAGACCAATATTACTCGAAATCTCTGTTTATATTTTAACAAACCTATGTTGCGGTTAAGAAAAAAGGACAAGTACTAATCAAACCAAACTGAACCGGATTGAACAAGTACTAATTTCACAAGATCCTTGCAATTATATTTTTTAATCTGGTAGATCACAAATACTTTTTTTTACAGATATCAATGAGCATACAAGCCATACAACCAATACTTAAAGTTGAACATAATAATCCAAAAAGTGAAATCAAACGTTGCTTCCTTTCTTAGATCACAAATACTATCTTGTACAATTAGGCAATGAATTCTAACCAACAAAAAAATGAAAAACAGTGAAAAGGGATTTTTACCATTTGGAAGCAACGTTTACAACCAAAAGAGTTTTGCCTTTGTATTGGTCCAAACTCACATCGTTACCTCCGATATCCTGCCATGTTCATGAATAAAATATAAACACACATAATATGTTTTCTTTTTATAACAAACCTTGAAATTGTTCATCTATATTCTTTTGCCTGAGATCGAACATTAGAAATTCCGGTATCGTAATTTCGGATCAAAACAAAATCTCTTTCTGTTTATGTGTATTAAGAATCTAAGACTAATCATAATAGTTATGAAAAAAAAAACCCTGATAATTTATGAATAAAAGCAAGAAAAACGTTGAGAGGAAAAACCTTGACGGTGAAGTCGTAGATAGACTTTGGAGATTCATCCGCCATTTGCAGTGTCGTTGGTCTCTTTCTGAGTTCTTAGTTATGAACAAAGAAGAGAAGAAATATAAATCTTTTTGTTAACAAATATTTTGTGTGTATATATATGGTTGATAAATGTTATAAGATCAGAATGCTTTAAATGACGAATCTCTTGTGACGAATGGTGGGGTAAGCATCCACGACTTCATATTGATTGCTTACCCTTCTCATTTTTATATTTTTCTTATTTCTGTCTTTCATTGATTAGTTGGTACATGAACTCAATTCCTTATTTAAAATCAAGAAATCTCAAATATATAACTCTTTTTTTTTTTTTCTTTTTTTTTTTGCGTGTTGTGTCGAGTATCAATATTTACACGGAATTTATTTAAATATTAACGTAATTGGAAATAAATTTCACTACAAAAAAAAACATATCAAATTGCCACCTTTCATATTTTCCAAAACGACCACTACAATTGACTTTCATTTTAGATATTAACGATATGATTAATGGAAAAAATCTGTAATAGGATTCGCTGCCAATTATGCTTTCCAATGTTTGACCTGATTTTTCTTAATTATAGCTTGTTCAAAAAGCAAGAAAATTATAGGAAAACATCTAGAATTTATAGATACTGATTTACTGCAAGTTGTCACGTAAAAAATAGTATTTTATCAAAATATCATTGGGTTTTTGGTTCTCAGACTTGAGACCCAAATCAAGAAAGTTATTATATTTACTAGATTCAGTTATATTTCCCTGTTAAATTGATATACTTAAAAGTAATAAATCAATCAATGTGTGGCAAACAAACAAAAAAGTATACTTTTGCTCGGTTGAATAATTTAAAAGTTATATACAAATTTTTCACCAAATATATACAAGTACATAAAGTCGGAATTTAAAATGGAATGAGAACAAAAACATATCTCAGAATCTAACCACCGGACCTGAAAATTTTAGTCTATAGGTCTTATCAAGTAGTTGGACCGACTTAATAGACATTTGAATTACTAGTACTATTCAACAACATGATAGAAAATTATTAATAATACTGGTCTCTAGTGATTATACATTAACAAAATAAATGGAGAGGATAAAGTTACTTTTACGTAACGCAAGAGAAGTTAGCAGTTGGTCGGTGCACAGGTATGGTGTGAATTTAATGTTTTACATATCTATCTATCTCCCTTCTCTCGTCTTCCACAAATGTATTTAACATACAAAACCAATAACTTTTCTAAAATCTTAACAATGGTTGACATACATGTGAAAAACTAAGGTATAACACATGTTGAAAAGAAGTAAAGCTGTGCTAATTGGAGATTAAGAATTTGCAATAAATTAGTCTTACAAGTGAAGTAAAATACTAAAATGCAGCTGTTTATGAGTAGCTAAGAATGTGTAGGTGTTCTTCCCAGAAACAGCGTTCGATGATGTTGCAATGATCCACGACCACTTCTCCTTCCAGTTTCTTCCCTGAAACTACTCCATTCTCAGCTTCCTGAAAAAGAATATTCAGACAGCTCTACAAATATCAAGTTCTGCAACGGAAGAAGATCTTCACGACTGCTTGATGAGTTTGATAGAAACAGTAAGAAACCTCGGCAGGTAGTTACATTTCAGGTTTGGTATATGGATTTAGCCATTTACGAGTTAACAGCCAAAGGTTTGAGTAACTTAATTGATTCATACGATACGATAAGAGCAGAACCAGTTTGGCACTTATAAAGTTTCTCAGCCAGTCCACTGTATCATAATCTTTCTATGCATAGATTTAAAGTTAAGGCAATACTAACCTTTAGACGGAAAACCGAAGAACCCATTCGAAAGATTACAGGTAATGAGTTGTACTCAATTCCAAATTGACGGCTAAGCAGCTCATTTTTCTCTCGTGTTTGTGTACCCTGGGAATGTCATTCACAAAGAGTAAGATAAGAACCATTCTAAGCATTGACTACTTGAGAATAATTTTTTTCAATCCATTATAACAAAGTACCTTTAAGTAATCTTGGGATTGAGTTTTGTTTTTTCCAGACTTAACAAGCATCCAGAAACATGTATTGTACTGATTATTGATGTGGCCTGCCAAACGAAAAACAAAGAAAACATAAGACTACTCATCTAAAATTTTGCAAAGATATAGACGATTCCAAATAATTTATCACAGTGTTATTATACTAACAGTCAACTTGTCTCCACGCCAGATAATCCAAGAGAATATTGTATGTTGGATAGCATACAGCTCGTCCATCGAATGATGGAGGGTACTTCAATTCTTTGTGAGGGAAAAATTCTCCCCATTGTAACACATATGTGGATGTAAAGAAGGATGCGACTGCAGATATTATCTTACTGTAATGCAATACTAAGTATTAAGACTAAGGATATCAGGGAGATACGGCCAAAAGTGTAAGGAAAAAGAGAAATTTAGTTTAACCTGGATTGTCTTTTGTAGAGCTCAGATTCTTTCTTCAAAACAAAGCTGTAATCGATGATGAACTTAATTAATATCTAAATTATGTAAAGCTGAGATAAACAGGTTGCGAGATGGACACCTATACTCATCACTGACACCATAGGCAAAGTGAATATCCTCAAACTCCTCGAGAACAGCCACTGCACATGAATTCATAAGTTTCAGAGCTTGCTCATCATTTGGCTTCTCAAATTCATGAACGTCAGAAAATCTATCAAAATCCAAGCAAGCTCCATGAGTCGTAATTTGCAACACAGAAGACTAGTAATCACTAACAAAATGACTTCTTTCTGAAAATGCAAGTTCAGATTCAATAATCAGAATATTCCCTAGACAAATGCAACCACAACAGAACATAATAAAACTGAACAGGCTAGCCTAGCTGAATCCTATGGAGCGCAAGGATTTTACTAGTCTAAGGCTTCAATGCAGTAAAAAGACTGACAAACTTTTACGAAATAAAGGTAAGCTATAGACAATTACCTGTGAAAGTGACAGCCATCAATCCTAACCACGACCCAAGTTAAAGGTAACAATTTGTTCTCAAACTGAAACGACCTAATAAAATCTGGTTCAATTTTTCCAATGTCTTTCGTGAAGTGGCCAAGATCATTATATAGAGAGGGCTGCTCATTCCAAAAGCTTCTTCCTGCAATATTCTCTGAATGTACAAAAACAGCCTTTCTCCTCAATCTTTTTACAGGATTGCCATTTTCGTCATGCTTTACAGTTTCTTCCACCTGAATCAAGTTAAATGAAAGTGTGTTATTGGAAATTTACAATAAGTCTTAGCTACATAGCATCACGCAAATTTATGATGAACATCAAGAAGAGCAGCTAGATACATCAGTTTTAAACCTGAACATCAACTAAGCTGAAGTAATAGTCTTCTACACATTGCTAGATTTTACTAGGGTTCAGACAATTCAAACTTACAAATTACAATGCATAAGCCTAAACGTACATGTGCATCAACAATATTGTCAACAAACTCAGGTTACTAACATTCTTAGAGACTCAACTTAAAACTGGAAGTCTAAATACATACACAACACATAGCAAAGCAAGTGCTCTGTATATAATTTCTAACAAAAGATATAAATTATCACCTTTTTCTTGAAAAGACAAGATCCTTGGCGAAACAATTCAGGAAGCGTCTTGTAATTGATACCAAATTTCTGAAAGAGAAGCTCATTTTTCTGCTGTTTTTGTGTATCCTGCAGGCATCCAATGGAAATAGAAATCGTGTGTTCAAACCATGTAATATCATTACTAAGCGTGAAACTTGGCTTAAGAAGGTAAAGGGCCATTTTGACATCTGTATTAGAAAAAAAAAATTATAGTCGTAGTGCAGACAAAAAAACATTGATCTCTGCCATAGAAAAGCACGAATAACACACCTTTAGAATCTCTTGGGTTTCACTTACGCTCTTTCCACTTTTAACTAACATCCAGAAACAAGTGTCATACTGATTGTTGGCGTGGCCTGCAACCAAAAAATGGGTTTCACTTAATTCACGAAGATATTCACGCCAATAAGTAGAACTAATATCCGGAAAAACAAGAAATCAAGAATAAGTGTCAAGTACAATATTTATGTTGTCAGAATGTCTTACAGTCCTGTTGTCTCCACGCGAGATAAGCCTGAAGAACCTCTGCTGATGCACAACTTACAACTTTTGAACTGAAGGACGGAGCATATAATAATTTTCTTTGGGGAAAAAACTCTTTCCATTTTGTTACATAAACTGCAGCAAAGAAAGAAGCTACCAACGACAAAATCTTACTGCATATAAAAAAAAAAAACAAGAAAGTGAAAAACAATGAGTCAATCAGAGAAGAAAAAACCACATATCATTGAGGAAAAGGTTTTCTTCAAGTAAATTCACTAAAAATATGGAATCAACTTTAATCGAAAAAATACCTGGCTCGTCTCTGGTAGAATCTTGATGTTTTCTTGAATACAAAGCTACAAAAGACATGTAAACATATAAATCTTGTACAAGATACATAGAGGTGAAATAAATAAAGTCAATGGAGTGTATTTAGGACCTGTATTCGTCACTGTATCCATAAGCAAAGATTATGTCAGGAAACTCTTCCAAAACCGCAGCTGAACATGAATTCATCAAATTGAGGGCTGTTTCATCATTAGGCTTCTCAAACTCATGAACTTGAGAAAATCTGTAGTTATCAAACAAAGGTAAGCAGGTGTAAGTAAAATGCCAAAGAAAAAAAACATTCTTTCAGGAACAATGTCAAATCATGCTTCCAAAATCCATCAAAGATGCAGCCTTTAATCATTATTTTCCCTCAATTATTCCAGAGATACTACAATCTACACACCATCACCATTGACATTGGAGTAGTGATAAATTTCATATAGATCATTATATTATACACAATCTGTAAAATTTACCTAGAAAAATCACGACCATCGATTCGAACAACCATCAAGTTAGGAAGCATGACTTCATCCTCCAATTCGAATGATTTCACATACTCGTATTTGCTATTCGCCATATCCCTCAAGGTTTCACGAAAGTTTTCTTCTTTCTTCTTTGCTTCTACGCTATCGACTTTGAAACTACCAGACACAAAAAAAACTGCAATCGAACAGGATATTAAACCGAAAGCTGAGTCGACATTGCTCTGTGAAAGAGAAACCAAACTATATGAGCAAAGACGGTTTACTTCACATAAGGAGATAAAAAAATGGCAGTATTCCTTACCAATACTAGTTCAGGAGCATATAAGATTCTTAATGCAGTACCAATAAAGATCACAATCAATTCAGGAACATATAAAACTTTCCAATAAGATCATTTTCTCAAGTTCAAAAACAATGAATTCTTAGCTAGGGAATCGTGTGCAGGAAAGTACAGAATTTCAAATCCTCACCAGAAAGACAAGGAGAATTAGGACAAGTTTTAATACCTTAAGACAAATATGGTTCGAGAGAAGCGACAACATCAACAAGTGAAGGGTTCGTGTGAAATCATAAAACTTTTGTGTCAAAGCGGAAAATAAATAATAAGAGCACGAAGATAGTTCTTCTATATCTACATTAACTCTTACTACCACACAGAGGAGAGGCGAAAGTAAGACAGCAAAGAGGAGCTTAAGAAGAAAAACAAGCAACGAAGCTTTAGATCATTGTTTAGGTTCATTTATCTATCACCATTGTCTATTTAGTGATCTCTGAGCTAAATTTGATTTTGGAAGATGAAATCAGTGGCAATAAGGTGAGAGAGATTAGTGGAACTAACATAAGAGCCAACGATGTTTATGAAAGATACAATTTAGTATTCCTATTGACAATCGAAAATCTAAAATCATCTCAATGCCACGGTCACATAATAAATAGATCTGTATGTTTCTCATCATACACTACCAAATACTATAATTTGTTCAAACGTTTGAATCAATAACAAGAACATCAAATCCACAACTCTAAACACTTCGAATTGACAAAATTAAAAGGCAACAAAGCTGAATTAAGCTCGATTGATGAAGAAATATGGAAATGGATAGTGAGTGATTCTTACCTTGTAAGCAGTTGCAATTCTCAGCTTCCTTTCTAACAACGCCGACGGAATTGATCATTTGGTTTCATAGCCGTCGTGGTGTGAGAGATGTTGTGAAGAAAAAAATAAAACTTGATTTTTTTTTTCCTTTGTTAAAATTAATCACCCTATCACATGTTGCCACGTATACGGCTCTCTCACCCTCTTAAAACTCTCTGAAGAGAGTCGGCTCTGTGGTTTTTTATCAGTTTAGATTTATTTTAATTACTATAATTTAAGAGAGTCAACCAAGGCAAAAGATCAATTTCTCTCTCTTCTCTCTCTACGATTATTCAGAGAGAGGAAACATGATCTTTGTTTCTCCATCCAGTTTGTTTACTGGTTTTGTCTCTGGTATGGTCCAGCTTTGTCTACGGCGAGGTTCGGCTTTGTTTCGGCTATCTGTTGCCGCTTTTTGTTTTTTCTGTTGAATAAATTATGCGATCTATATTAGTGTTGTGGTTTTAGGCGATTCGTTTTTGCCTAAACACAATTCTCTCCAACATAAGATTGATGAATATGATGCTTGAGTTCCTGAACCGTTGACGTTTAATCGGGAAGATTTTGAAGTTGAATTTTCATGAAGTTGAAGATTTGTTTTTAGAGCTTTGGAATTGACAATTGCTATCACCGGATTCAACATGCATATCGCGGTGTTCTGGGTTTCTATGGAGTCAACAATCTTCTTCGGCGGCGACCAGTGATTCTCCGATCTTCTTCTTCTCACGTGTCTTCAGCACCTAACCTTCTCATGACACGTGTTTTAGGTTCTGTTTCAATGATTCTTCTTTCTTCCTGATGCGGTTTCCTACTTGGGCTTCATAGTTGGGTTTGAAAAGTCTTACACTTATGTTTAGTTGAATTTGGCTCTGTTGTTTGTCTCAAATTTTGGCTTATGTTGATATAATAAAGGGAAATTCACATTTATAACCATCAAAAAATTATAAATTGAGAAACTAACCTATGCAAAAAAATACAATGATATTAAGTGTATAAAGTGTAATAATACAATAATATCCTCACCACCATAACTATTCACACCACCATCCCAGCCCAGAACCACCACCACCACCACCACCGGAACCTTTGCCACCACCGCTGGAACTCACTCGCCGGAAAATTACCGCCGGAAACCACCGCCGGAACTCCCTCGCCGGAAACCACCGCCGGAACTCCCTCGCCGGAAACCACCGCCAGAACTCCCTCACCGGAAAAATCACCGCTGGAACTCCCTCGCCGGAAACCACCGCCGGAACTCCCTCGCCGGAAACCACCGCCGGAACTCCCTCACCGGAAAAATCACCGTCGGAACTCCCTCGCCGGGAAACCCTCGCCGGAACTACGTTGTCGGAAAATCACCACCTGAACTTCTTCACCGGAAAACTCTCGCCGGAAATTTTTGCCGGAATTCCATCGCCGAAACCCACCACCGGAACTCCCTTGCCGGAAAACCCTCGCCGGAGCTCCGTCGCCGGAAACCTTCGCCGGAACTCATACCACCACCACCGTTGGTCATTTTTTATACCCTTCATGTTAGTTTCTTAATTGATACATATAGTATGCTATATTCTTAATTTTTTAGTAGAAAAGTGTTATTCTTGCAAATGACCTTATAATAAAATGGACACTCTTGTGAAAAAAAAATAAAAAATTGAGATATGTCATGTTCCAAAAAGTGATACTGAGACCATATCTGAACTCTTATTCAAACTGTTAACTTCAACTGTAACATGAAACCATGTCAGTTGTAAATAAAAAATTGACAGAATCAAACGAGTGATGTTAACGTTTTTTTAGGAGGTTTCAGAATACCTCCCATGTTTAGATATGTTTCTTGTTGCTTGTTCTGTTCTGAATCCTTTTCACGTTGTAGGATTATCATGTTTTTGCGTTTGGATGAGTCGCCAAGGTGCAGGTTATTGTTGGAATCCCTATCCTCAACACGTCTTGATGATTCTCCTGTTTCATAAACCCGTCTGACTCCTGGTGTGGGCGCAGCAACAGAGGATTGAAGTCTGCCAATACCACTTTGAGTAGTAGGATGAGTGTAAGGCTGGAAGGCTGCAGTTCTTGAAGATGAGAAGTAGGGAGTAGCAGCAGCTAACCTGATTACATCTAAACCGGCCAAATTTGGTTCCTTTTTACTTTTTTAGTATCCGGTCGCTACTTTTGGTTGTGACTATTCCGGTTCCTCTTGAAATTAGTTTCCTAAATTAAAACGTTCGGAAAAATTCTAAACCGGATAGCCAAAAATCGAAGTATGCCAAGTTTTGGCCACCCATAATTTCGAAAATACAATTTGTCAATTGCAAAGCATCGTTGCCTGAGTCTCCCATTAGCCATTAGACCATTTCGATTTTGCATACGCTTTTCACAAGTAAATTTTAGAAATGAACAAAATTGCAACTAAACTGAAATGGACATCTCCAAATGTTAGAATGAGTTCCAACTTCCAACACACTAGTTTTTGTGCTTATGGATCTGTTATCTTCTTATTAAGCCTAATAAACTACCACTATCTAAACTACTATACCCTACCGGACACTGTAACAAAACCTCTCTTAATAGCTCAGGGCAGATAAACATCCGATACCTACACTGTAACAAAATCTGTAGACGATTAAGAGCGCAACATAATACGTTTTATGTCACTTCTTAGAATGATATAGTAAGGCAGAGATCCTCACCTTTTCCCTTCTGGGACATACACAAAAATAACTTCTGGCAACGCTAACAGCTCAACTCAGCTTGTATTTTCTTCTTTTACTACACTTTTAAGTTTACACTCCTTCTGTGGATTTTTTCGTTTCGCTTGAATATGATGCACAAACGCAGCTACTATAACATGGAGCTTTGGGGGAGGCTTGCTTGTTGAAGAGACATTATGACCAGCATCCTTTAAAGCTTTAGCCACATGCTTTTGGGCTTTCTGGAAGTGTATATTACACAGTGCAGGAACAGTCGACGCAAGTGTTGGTTTTCCACAAAGTAATGGTCCTGCTGGGGCTCTGAATGTACAATGGAAACAATGCAGAGTTAGGTGAGAATTGCTTAAATTATCATTATATGCTAATTACAAACCAGCATACAAACTTACCTATATATGAAATCTAGGTTGTAAAAACTCAAATCTGAAACTTGGTTTATGTTTTAATACTACCACAATGGGACTATTCTAACACAAATACATTTTCAAAGGGTGATATAGTTATGCTAATACTCATATCCTGACTATTTTACAAATACACATCAAAACAGACAACTTCAAGCATCTGCGTCAGTTATGTGTATCAACCAGAACAACAAAGCACATAGAGCAATATTTTAACACAAGGCAACTACTGAATCTATAAATGATTACCGACGATCACTATCTCGATGTCCAAAGCTAAGACTTCTCCCAAACCCTATGAAAAACTTTGAAAAAAAGTCAAGTGTCAATCCCAAATCCTTTCTGCAAACTTGAAAAAAAAAGAGAAACAATCTCTTGGCTCACTACATAACACAAAACAGCTTTGCAGTTTCAATTCATCATCACTACAACATCTTCACCAACTATAATATGCAAAGAACACAACTTGAAGCATCAATTACTTTGGTTTATACGAGAATTTTAAAACCAAATAAAGGGAAAGTGAAACAAACCGTTTAATGACGTTTGTGCAACCAGTGTAGAGCTTCTGCTTACTATCCTTGAGAATATGCAATTGACAGTATTTCGTAAGCGCCATAGCTTTAGCTTTGCATCCATACATACAACTCCCACAATTACTATTCGCATACTGATCACTCTTAACACCATCATTGTTAGTAACATTGTCTCCACTACCTTCAACAGCATCACCACCATCTCCGATATCTCCCTCTTGACCAAGCCTCCGTCTCTTATTCGATTGATTATTTTCGTCTTTAAACTGACTAATCCCATACTTCCACCAATAATCCCTGTGTTGTGCCTTGACATCCTCCATTAAAGCCCAATAATTGTCTCTATAACACTTGGCCAGCTGCTTCAGGTTGTGTGATCGGCGTTTGAGAAGCTCCGACCGGGTTATGTGACTGGAGCGTGCGAGGATTTCATCTTCTTGTGACATCGTAATCGGTGAATTCGATGTCGACGGTAAGCCGCTGGTGCTAGGGTTAGGATTTAAGGTAGAGTTTCGAATTAGGGGCTCGGCTGAGGTGGAAGCCACTGCGGTTGTTGATGCAGCGCCGGAGGAATACGGAGGCCGTGGTGGTTTCGAGGAGAAAGGGTTTTGCTGAATGTTCTTGGAAGCTGACGCCATTGCCGTCGTCGGAAAATGACAGAGCTTCAAAATCAGATGTTCTTGTCGGGAATGAAATTATTAATTTTTAAAAAATAATATTAGTACTTAAATTTTAAAATATATTAAAGCCCATAAAATGTCCATTGGGCTGACATATTCAACAAATAGGCCCAAACTCAATTGGATGTGAGACCTAAGTTTCTGAATTAGGTCAATATAAATACTAAAATCATATCTGATAACGAACACGAGCTTACCGATTCTCTTCGTCTCAACATTTAGGGTTTCAGAGATCGGCTGATTTTCACATCCACAAGTATGGCGACTCAAATCAGCAAGAAGAGAAAGGTGAATTGTGATTTCATTTTTTGTTTTCAGTGGACTTCTCTAGCTGTATCGTATTGGAACTGATCTGGTTACTGTGTTTGTAGTTTGTAGCGGATGGTGTATTCTACGCTGAATTGAATGAGGTTCTCACAAGAGAGCTAGCAGAGGATGGTTACTCTGGTGTTGAGGTTAGGGTTACTCCAATGAGGACTGAGATTATCATCAGAGCTACTCGTACTCAGAATGTTCTTGGTATGTTTGTTTGATCATTTCTTCTCTCTTTCGATTTTGAATGTGTTTCGAGATCTGATATCGAAAATGTTGGGTTTTAGGTGAGAAGGGGAGGAGAATTAGGGAATTGACATCTCTTGTCCAGAAGAGATTCAAGTTTCCAGTTGACAGTGTTGAGCTCTATGCTGAGAAGGTTAACAACAGAGGTCTCTGTGCCATTGCTCAGGCTGAGTCTCTACGTTACAAGCTTCTCGGTGGTCTTGCTGTTCGCAGGTACGACATTTCTCTAGTATGTTTTTGTGTATTCTCTCTCAATTGCTGTTGTTATTGTTTAGCTTACTTGGTCCTAATAGTGAAATGTATAGGATACAACTGTAATTATATTTCTCAGTGGGGTTTCTGTAAATGCGCACTCTTTATAGATTTTGTGTAATAGTTATGTTTCTATCTACTGAACACACTGATGATACATAATGTGTCGACAAGGCTATTGCATCTCTTTTTTCACTTGAACTTCTCATCCTTAATATTGCAATGGTATATTTGATATACAGGGCCTGTTATGGTGTTTTGAGATTTGTTATGGAGAGTGGAGCTAAGGGATGTGAGGTCATCGTGAGTGGAAAGCTCCGTGCTGCACGTGCTAAGTCCATGAAGTTCAAGGATGGTTACATGGTTTCATCTGGTCAACCAACTAAGGAATACATCGATGCTGCAGTGAGACATGTTTTGCTCAGACAGGTATGCTTTCTAATGAGTCTCTTATCTACCATTTAGTGAGTAAGTATACCGGCTTTGTCTAATCTTGTTGGTTCAATCCGTATTTGCAGGGGGTGTTGGGAATCAAGGTGAAGATCATGCTTGACTGGGACCCTACGGGCAAATCAGGACCAAAGACACCATTGCCTGATGTTGTGATCATTCATGCTCCTAAAGATGATGTTGTCTACTCTGCACCTGCTCAGGCTGCTGCTCCAGTTACTCTTGTGCAAGAAGCTCCACTCACAACCGTAGATTACCCTGAGATGATTCCTCCAGTGGCCTAGAGAAGACCTTTTTTACTATTACTCCATGGGATTTTGTTCTTTTTGTTATAACTTTTCTACTTTTGACACTCTCTAGTCGTATCTCTTATATCCTCCAAGCAGACAAGTTTTTTCTCATGTTGTTTCTTAACCTATGTCAAGTTTTCTGGAGGTTGAATGCTTTTAGTTCCATGATTTTTTTGTTCTTAAGACTCGTAATAAGAAAAAGAATGACGACAACAATGCCTGGTATTTGATGTTGTTACTTTGAATTATCATTTTGCTCAGAACACTTTATTCGAAAATAACAAAAACTAAAATGTTTGGAGCTCTCATTATCTTTTACGGTTTTACAAAAGGATAGAGCTCGTACCTAAAAGTACAACTCGGATTCAAAACTCTTCCTCCTTGTTTACCGTTGCAGCATCTGGGAAGCTTTGCAATAATCGAATCCAAACACACACTGCAATTTTTAACTGATAAGTCTTGTGTACACTGCATCATCCCATACAATTTCGTCGTCCCGAGACTTTCCTCCCCCGCTGCATACATGTAGTCTCTTGTGTAAGGCTCTTGTTCTTTACGAATTGCTTTCTCCTTGAGCTTATCTAGGAGAGCCTTTGTGTTCTTGTTGAACAACTTTTTATTGCCGCTCACATCTTTGGCATTGTGCAAATACAAATAGTGCTTGAAATCAATCTTCTCGTAGGTATATATCTCGGAAATGTAGAGAAAACAGTTGTCGTACCATATTATTCTCCCTCTGTTGTTCGGACATCTCCTAAGAATCTGTCACATATTTACAATATATATAAATATGTTGGGACATATTTCCTAAGAAATGCTAAGATATAACTAAAACTAATGTATGCATGCATTTATATATATATATATGTAAGTATATGGGACAGCTAACCGATAATATTGTAATGACGTTACCCCAGAGAAGGCGGTAAAGAGGCAAGAGCGGCACTTGGATTCGGAGGCATCTCCCCGACATTGGGCCTTGATGTAGTAGGTACTAGAATCCGCACCACCAACACCGTGGATGAAACCGTAGTCTAGAATGTTAGACATACTGTCGAGATGATCTTTGAGTCTGCTCTCGTATGAATTCTTTGCCTTGTATTTTCCTTCACTGTTGATGCATATGTGTTGCAGATACGAATTGGTCTGATTTAGGGACAAAACATTGTGGATAAAAGAGAATTGCATGGCCACCACGACCAAGATAGAGATGGATACAGAGGAAGAAAACATTGTGTTAGAGTGTTTTTATATTTGCTCATTTCAGTTTGTAGAAAAGAATGACTCTAGTCTTTTAAATGACAAGAGAGAGGAGTGTTTGGGTGTGAGACTTGGTATTTACGGCGAGGGAAAAGAAGGACCCATGAAAAGGTCAAAGTTGAAAAGTTTTGAAACTTTTAAAATCTGAATTTACTCTACATTAAAATTTCAAATTTGTTACACGTTAGCTATATGCCTCCATGAAAATCAATATACATCAAAAATAACGTACCAGCCAAATGTATAGTGGAGCTTATGGTGATATACTTGATTTTATGATGATTGTGACTAATTTTGGTTTAATATAGACATCATGATGGAGATGATAAGAAGAAAACAGAGAAGCAAAGAAGAAGACATGAAGTTATGTTTTAAGCTAATGGCTTTTTATCTGATCACAGAGCAGAGAGTTCGACTTCTTGAGTGGAAGGTCGATAAGCTACGAAGGTGCTATCAGTTGAAAAGGAGCCTGGATTGAAACATATTTCTCCCCCAAATTTGCATACGTTTTGCTCACTCTTGTCACCTAATAATATCTGTTTTCCAAACAACAACAACTTTAACAATCCTTTTTCTTTTTAAGGCGGGTTTCATGCTTCCAAACTAGGTGGCATTCAATCTTTATTAAGAAGATTTAAGAATGTACCGTGTGTGGAGTTGGATATAGTCGAAGGCAGTGGACAGTGGTCATAGTTCCAAATGATGTGTTGAACCAAGAGAGTTAGATAACATAGATGGCTCTGATGAATTAATGTGGAGACAAGCTGAACAAACACATTTCACAAGTTTCAGATTAATTCGAAAAACTGTAAAATCAGAAGTTGGAAAATAAAATGGGTCATTAGTTTCTTTTCAGGAAGGGGTTATTAAGCATGAACGGCTCATTCTGTATAGAAGCTCGTGTCGGAAGAACACAATCTCCTTGTTGTAGAACTTTACTCTGCATTTTACAAATACAAGATCATAGCTGCAGCTTTTGTGTTCATAAGACTAATAACCATATAGATGAACAATGGAGAGTTCACATGCAGTATAGAAAACTCTCTGGATTGGTAATAACATCTCGAAGCTCTTCGGTTAAATACTCTGGTAAACCGCATCTTGGCAAGACTGTCGAGAGACCTGTCACAGATAATGAGTTTTTATTAGTCATGTCTCCTCATGGACCCTGGCTTTATTTATTGGATAGTGAAGGAGATTGTACATGCGTCATGGACTCATGTTTGCTATTAGCCGTGGATGATTTCCAATCATTCTTCCAAGTTTATCAAACTGCTGCCTGAAAAATGAATGGATGCATGTACTCAACAATTATATAAGATTAAAGTTTTGATGACAATCGAGGAGATTCTAAGCACATTAATGATCCCTTACCAAATGCTTGAATAAGAGCCAAAAGATAAGTTGCATGGGCGAGAACAAAAGTTTCCCATGAAAACAAACAAAGAGGGCACTATCTTTACATTTTCAAAACCATCAATAACGTTTCCAGCTTCCCAAGAACCTTCATTATGGACAACACATTTTGGCCAATCAAGCAATGTTCTCTAAGCACAAAGATTGAAGCTAAAATACAGTAAATTAGTACTCCAAATCACCTCTTCACCATCCAGCCATATGTCAGACAATATGACAAAGGTGTCGTTCACCACTTGTTTTTCCAAGTCTGCAAGTCTAATCTGCGGTCAGACGCAAAAAGACTCTGCTGTGAATTTCCTAGGTAAGGAGTCGGACTTGACATTTACAACTTTCTCAACCAAGAAGAACAAACGACGACTCAGGGATTACCATCTCGTCTTTTGTTGGCGAGCCACATCCGAAAAAGTCGTTTTCAGAATGTATCTTTTATCCCTGTTTTCTAAAGGAGGGAATCCGCATGCAATCACCTTTACCAAAAGTGTATTTTACAATGAACAACAATCGATTGAAAACTGTACAACCTATGAATGTGCCACCCTTGGCAGCTCTATTTTACCTGAAAGATACCGTTATGCATTTCACCTTGTGCCAAAACTATAGTATTCTCTGTGAAAAACCCTGTGGTTATCTGTCTTGTAGTAATTGTCAAAGAAAAGTAGTCATAGCACAAATAACTCAAAATGCAATTAGTTGCTCTGCCTTTATAAATGTACGAAACTATAAATACTTTGTGTAAATGCAGTTTTTGGTACCAAAGGGATATTGCTTTGGACAAATCAATGATTTAAATCCTTGCAAAACCTCTGTTTCAGGTAGAGATACTAGACAGTAAGGTTAAAAACATTATGCTCTGCATCCCAATTGCTAAAAATTGACACCATCAGGATAAAACCTAAGGCACACTCAAATCAGGAAAGAAAAAGAGAATTGTACTGTTGCTTTACCACTCTGTGATCCGTGTAGTTTACTACTCACTAATTAGTATCTGTACAAAAAAATGGATTGTGGCAAAACTAAACAACAGATGCTCTCTCATTATAAGGAGCTACAACATTATAAAGGGATGATTGTTACTAACTACAGTTTTAGTCGCTTATTCTGCGGTCCAGTCTATTAGATCACAACGAGGAACACATATTTTTGCATGTTGTTCTTCAGCTTCTGTATCATTAACAACACCTCGACACCCTGGGAAGCCACACGAACATGAAAGGCGCTCCCCGATTGAAAAGAACCTGTAAACATTACAAGATCAGAGGCAGAAAATGATCATAGAATATCTCAGATGATTCAAAGGGCATCAAAGTGAAACCTATAGTCATAGGTCAGCTCTTCCCATTTAGGGATATGCCTCTTTGCGAATATGATAATGTGCTCATCTCCATTAACAGTGATGACTCGAGAATAGCAATTGGGCTGCATTAAAGTTAGACAAAAATGCTCAGTTTTTGCAGATGCTAACTAAATTGAATTAGATTAACAGATATATTCATACCACACATGAATGATTAATCAGGTGAGCAATGCTTCCTGTCCTTGTAGCATCTATGACTCGCTCATCATCGATTCTAAACATGTAAGTCCCTGCACCCTATCACATAAGAAAATTTTGTTTTTTCTCAGATATTGAATTCGTCGCATCCAAGATTTATACTACAGAGAAAGTAAAAGATAAAAGAAAAATACAAAAAGTTACTGTTTTAGATGATGAATAGGTACAGATTAATCCCCTGACTATTTGTTCCATTATTGTTTATAGAATCTTCTCCATAACATCAAAATGTAGAAAGTAAGTTAAGTCAGAAATACGTACCACCATTGAATTGTAGATGAGTTGTTCTCTTTTGTCAGCTATTGACGGTCTAACAAGTTCTCCGGTATATTCAATCATCTGCACAAGAATCATACAATATTTCCATGAGTGACACTTTCTAAAGATGAAATGTCCAGTTCAAGTTGAGTATGCTCACCATATCTCCCGCCCTGTGAGGAAGCTTTGCAAAAATGCCAAAACCATGAATTCCTGATTTCCCTGAAACAAAAAAAGAACCAACTTTTATAAGATTTTTCTGAAAGAAGCTTAGGATGTGACTAGATCATTCTGAAAGGAATCCTACAAATTATTTTTATCCTACAGAAATCCTACTATATTTTTTATCTTAGCAGAAGTTGAAAAGACCTGTAATATCTTTTAAGATTTACTGAAAGTTAAAGAATAACGAATGCTTACCAAATGCTAATCTCTTCCTGTATGTTTCCCTCATGTATCTATATTTCTCAGCCATAGAAAGAATGTTGCTTGGAGTATTCATCTGTGACACCTTGGATCCGTGAATGCTTTTGTACGTTGAAAACTCAAGTCTAGAGTAACCACCAATAACATATGGCTGATTCTCAACAAATAACCGCTTTGAAGAAGCAGCAGCAAGAGCTTCAGGTTCCTTTCGCCCTCTTCTGCCAAAACAATTATAAGGCTCTGCAACAATAGACGGAAATTATCATCTATACTGACCCATAGGATGCAAACACGAATAAAAGTAGAAAAGAATGGAAACACAAAAGCCTGAAATTTGACCTTTGTATCAAATCTAAAAAATGCTTGTATATAAAGTAAGAAACTGATATCTTAAGAGGATATGTAAGAATATGAAAGAGAACAAAACACACATGGCCGTATGCAAGGTAAAAGAATAATGATGAAATAATCCTGTCCCAAAAGTGTGGTGTGAATCTAAATTTTAATCTTAGCATCCACAGATAAACGCAGTAGCTGCATACCTGTCCGAGCACAGCCAGATGGATTAGGTGGTGGGAGATACTCAGAAGTTTTATGAGTAGCGGATTTGATCCTGTCTTCTGATCCTAGGCAGGCAGTTGATGTTTGTCGATGTCGCTTGCAGAATGAAAGCATGCGGATACACTGATCTGCTTCTTCACCCTCCACTGACATGTCATTCTCAAGCTACATGGAGAGTCAGGAAAGCAATAATCAGTTAGAAACATCTCTTTTGTGGACTTGCTGTGTTAGAGTACATGTGTGTAAGTGGGAAAGAAATTTTTTTTATTCCCTAAGGTACCTCAACACAGAGACCAGCAGCTCGCGCGCAGAGTGGATGATATGCCACGCGACAAGAATTGTTTGAACACTGAAATGTAGTCATTTTAAAATTATATATATCAGCTCTTGAACAATGCATAAGAATGATTCAGTTTTCTCTTAACATAGAACGAAATCTTACTTGGATACAAGCTCCATAAGATACCCCGCAGATGGTGCACATTAATTTCCAACGATCCTAGTTTTAAGAGTAGAGAAAAAGAGGAAGAGGGATAAGAGTTTTGAAAAGGCCACAGTACCAAGGTAAAGGAATCCGAACAAGAAAATAAGTACGTACCTTGCTGACTTTATTCACCCCATCAATAGGTTCCATCTTCTTGACATCAGATAAACATGTTTCTGAATAAAATAACAAGTGTTAATTTGTAAATAGGAAAGTAATAGTGTAATACGGCCTCCTATTAGTAGGAAAGCAGACTTATACAGAACAACAAATCGTTAAGATTGAACCTGGGATCCATATAGCACAAGCCAGATGAGCCCAGCGACCATCAGTTGTCGGCTTCATAGCACCCCCTAAAAGAAGTTTCAATTATTCACTAATGAAAGCACATATAGACTCCATACACCAAATGGTACGGTAAAATTACCTACTACAGGACAAAGACAACACCGTGGAGGCATATCAGGAGCACCAGGACGACATAAGTTGCATAACCACAAAGCACCATCACAGGGTTCTAGCTCTCCATAGCATTTAGCATGGACCTAGTAGTGGACCAGGAATTCAAATTGAGTCATACCCAAGAGAAAGAAAGAGCACAAGGCACTAAAGATATACATCTAAGAGGTATATGATAGCTAAAAAAGCCCAGAGCATGAGCTATACCATCATTCTACATTTATCACATTGCAGGAACAAATTGTTCTCATACTCCTGCAGACAAAAAATATATAAATCAGAACTAACTAAAGAGAAACGTTTGAAATCTCATGTGAAACAAAAAAAAAACCTTTACCTCATCCATGTGGCAGACATTGCACTTATCGAGATCTTTCCAGTCAACACGGACAGGTCGGTAACCAGTAGGCTGATTTTGATGCCTTCCCAAACTATTTTTGCACATGGAAACATGGGACGATGGTCTGGATTTTGATAAATCCTGCTACGTAATGGTATATTAGGGTGAGACACATATTAAGTGTAGACACTAGAAGCTAAACAATAATGCAATTGTATAAAACAGGGCGCCGGCAAGCAGTACATAGGGAATTAATTATAAAAGTTTGCAAATTCTAGCAACCATCTTGATAGGTATCTGCCTAATGAAATAATATAAGGTAATATGTCCTACAAAACGAGTTTCGCTATAAAGACTCCAGAACAGAATTCTACTCTTTAGTTTCACTTAAACACAAATTTTCTTTCAATCAATAGACCAAATGCACATATTTTATCCTTAGAAACTCACTGTAAATACTTGTTAAGCTGGCTTCGATTAATAACTGTTAATTTAATTCATACAGTTTTCTTACAGAAGAGAAAGAAACCGTAACAATTAAAGAAAAGAAGCCATAGTCACTAGGCAGAAATGATTATTTCGTAGGTGAAGTTAGTGTTGTCTCATTGATGAAGATGTGATTCTAATATGCCTTTAGACCGGAAATAGCGAATTAGGCTACCCATAAACCAATTAGCAAAGAGCTGCATAGAAATATTTAGTGCACAAGCTTAAATGTCTTACAGGAAAACTTGGTTTGTGCATCAAACATTCATATTAAACATAAATGAGACCCGCTTACACGTTTTAGAGATAAAGCAAAAGCAAGGGTACCACAAAATATTCAGTGTCCAGACAATTATATGATTTTTATGAGACCAAAATGCATGTGCAAGCAGATTATCATGAAAACACATGCACACCACCACAAATAATTTTACATGCAATGACAAGGTACCTGTACAAGTTTAATGACTTCTGGGTTGGAGAGACCAAACATGTCTGTACCAGATCCATTTAGTTCTTCACCCAAAATATTAGGACTGTCAGAATTCTGGACCTTTTTTATCCTATTATATATTTTGTTCCAGCAGGCCGATGGAGTAGGCCCTTTGAACTGCCAAAAAATTAGTTACCGATGTTAGCCAGAGATAGATTCTTGACCTGAAAGTTCAATAAAACAGATACTAATAGATATGTTTAACTCACCTGCTCTCCACTATCTGCAGTCACTATAAACAGCGGATGAGTCTTTGTCTCGGCATCTCTGAGCACTTCCATCTTGTACAAGGCAGATGCACTATGATCTGCTTAAAACCAAAAGCAACAACCCACATCACATTGAGAACTAATCACAATTAACCAAATATGGAAAAATACCTGATTTATAAGTAAAAGCCAAAAACTGATTAACAAATAACCTGTGAGTGATGTGAACTTTCTCATCGCCGTATACCCTTCAGGCCAAATATGATTCTCATCCTTGAAAAACTGAGAGTCTGTCACAACCTTTCCTGTAAGACAAGTCATACGCCTATATATTATCATTGGAGTTTTCCTATAACCAACTATAAATAATGAACCATAGAATGAAAGATTATACACCATACTTATATATAAGTTTCATGGCTTACCAAGATTTATTATTAGCAGATCCCCTATTATATGCCGGAAGTCTACATGTTCTGTTGGTCTCAACCACACTTCTCCATCATTAAGAAGATCACCACCCGAGTTTCCCTCTTCTGTACTATTAGCCATATCGGAATCAACAGAATCAGCTCCCTTTTGAAGTTGACTCATTCTTTCTGGAAGCCTGTGTGCCTTCAGATACCTGAGTGAGGCAAAATAACAGAAATTTCAGGACAGGTAACATGTCCAGGTTTCAAAATGAAACATCATGAAGAAATGATTGGTCTAATTGTTAATGCAACATGTACTGGAAAGTCAAGAAAGCAGAATGCCAAAGAAAAGCGAGAGGGACTTGCATTTTTGCTTCCTGCATGCCCTCTTCAAACCGAGGTTGTTTGCACTTCAGGTGAGATGGCGAAAGAAGCCCTTTGATAAATGAGATTGCTTGCTTTACTTTTATTCTATAAAACCAAAGGATGTTAACTTCAGCTTGATAATGTGTAACATTGATCTCAACATCTCAGTAGAAAAACGAGATTTTTTAAGTATATAGGAAACGCTGACTAACCTAGCAAAATCATGAGTTCCAAAAAATTGGACCAAGAGTGATCCTCCTCCAGATACCTTGTTGTTTAGACCTTTCCGCTCTCCGATAATGGATTCGTCTACAATAACTGCTGGCCACATAGCATGACCTGTCCGAATAGGAAAGCAAATGCAGTTCTATGGAAGTCAGTAGGTAGTTTTCTTTGTCTACATGCTTCCAACAGCATCAACTTGCTGATAGCATAAGGAGGTATTTTTTTTAATATATGAATAAAAGGTGGAAATCAGTTTAAGACAAACCAGCTAGTTTCGCCCATACAATGTCTCCAGGCTCAAAATCTTGGCATTCGTCCAAAGTAGCTGCCAATACAACCATCTCATCGTAATCACGGCCATCGACAGTCACATTACTAGTACAAAACTTCAGATGTAATAGCTCCATCTCTTCACGAGAAACCAAAAATTTGATCATTTCACGATCAAAAACTATATCCTCATCACATCCATCCCTATATTTGACCTAAGGAAGAATTTAATCATGGTTAGAGGAACAAGCTTTTACATATATCATAGCTCAAAGAACTACCCAACTCATAACTCAAGTAGAGTAGAGAATTACTTACAGTGTAACGCTTTCTCTCTGCACTATATCCAACAATGGAACCTTCATACCAAAGAGCGTCCAGCGGCCAAAAAACCTAGGGATTAAACGACAACCAATTGTTAAGATGTCCCATTCACAAAAAAAGTGGAAAATGCAATAGCTTAAAGTGGACAATTGTCTAGTTAAAACACTCGCCTTGCATTGCAGCCCTATGAAACTTGTAGGATCCACACCATCATAACTCAACCTGCCACATCAAAACTCCATCATAAGGAGTCTGCCCACTAACAATAAAAGGTCTTCAAAGTCTGAACTAAGAAAATCATCAGTGCAAAACAACAGCGCAACAGTTTCAAAGTCCATGAATTTCAACAGTTAAAGAGATGATAGGTAGACCCTAACCTGACCCATTTCTTAGCTGAACGAGAAGCCAGAGTCGCCTTGTCCTGATTCTTGCTAGAAGACCCCTTCCTTCGGGATGACCCATTTTGCTTATTCCCACTAAACGCATTGTTTTCCTTACACCTTCTTAAACCAATCGACTCCATACCCGATTTCACCAACTCACAATTACCAATCTTCCTTCTCTTCTTCTCCTCAAAACAATCAATTTCATCAAGCTCCACACTTTCAGTCTTCACAGCCACCGCCTGATCTAGTAAACACTCCCGTAGCGGCCTCTTACGGCGACGATAGTAGACGCGAACAATCTCAGGACGCTGAATCCGCAACTTATAATCATCCGAACGACAACAATCGTCACTAGCACTAACACCGCTACCTTCAATCTCGAATTGCTCAATCATCGGAAGCTTCTGGGCCTTAACCTTCTTAGACATCAGACTGTGAGAACCAACGGCATTAACACAGCACAATGCCGATGAAGGAATAGAGTAGATACTCTCAATAGAATCGTAGCGAATCGGAGCTTCCACTAGATCGTGGACATCAATTTCGATCTGGGTTTCGTTAGAAAAACACGCCATGGAGATTATTCGGAGGGAGAAAGCACAGGGCTTCGTAAAGGAGACACCTTTGCTCACTCTCTCTATCCTTCTTTCACTAAACCCCCAAAAAAATTGCTAGGGAATTTCGTGGATTGGAGAAATTAGGGTTTAGGAAGAAGAATCAGAGAAAAAGGGAAAAAAACAGATCCTTTGGAGGGAGAAGCTAAAAGGCTTTTTTACGTTTCCCGCCGGGTTTATTAAGATGATGACAAGTCTTTCAGATCTATTGCTCTGTCTCCTTATATATCTCCGCATACATACATTCATATATAGTGTGTGTGTGTATGTATATAAAAATTAATATCTGGTTAATAAAAACATATAAAACTAAAAATAAAATAAATAAAAATTCCACTTGTAGAAAAAAAAAATCCCGGTTGTCATGTATTTTATTTTCAACAAGAGTCTTTTTTTTTTGGGCAAAATTCAACAAGAGTCTCTGATTCTTTTATATAGTTTTGTTTTCAGATAATTGTTGTTTACCAGTTTTTGTGTAATCTTCACTACATGGAATTTGTTTTGTTTTTTTTCAGTTCATACGTATATTTTTGGGTTTTTAGTCTGTTAAGTATAGTGTATAAGACATATTTTTCTGGTTAATCCAAATTAAATTCCATTGGAACAAAAAGACAAGATTGACTAGAATTTGAATGAAGGTAGAAATCAACCGAATTGCTCATAAATTCAATTATTGAATGGGGTTCTTCAAGTAATACTACCTATTTTCTCAAATGAGCTAGAGAATTTTCTTGTGAGGAAATTCCAACGATTTGCTCCCTTGGTATTACTTGTTTTGGATTGTTCTGAAGTTTTCTAGAATAATATAATATTTCAACCTAAAAAGCTTAGTTTGTGGATAAATAATCAAACATATGTTAAAGATTTTTGTGATAGATACAAGATTTTTTCTATGAATCGGACAAGTGGAACTCTAATCCAGTTTTTAAGGTGTGATAAGTTGAAGTAAAGATATGAGGTTAAAAGAAACATTTCAACTCACTTCCCTTATCTTCATTCTTAAATGAACGGCTATTCATAGCAATTACTTGATTTGGATTCATAAACCGAATATCTGTCTAGTAGGAGTAGTCTTTACTTAACTTAACTAAAGAACAATATACGGTTGACTGTAGTATATTAGTATGCTTTTGACACATGGAAAATACCGCTGCTAACTTGATCGCATCCAGTGACTTTTGCAGTGTGTCATATATGTTAATAAGGATGTAATCATCATGGTTAACAGTAGTTGCATTTTCTTATGCGGTAGCATACAATGCTCACTAGTGCTCTAAATTGATCCACATAGGGATGCTATACACGCTAGAGACATATATATTTAAAAGTAAGTAAGGTTAAAATACTTGCTTTCATGAGCTTCAAGATAGGTGATGTGTGTACCTCCAAAGTTCTTCCCATCAACTAGGCATTAGAATATGTCGTTTCCTAGATACTTGGGGCAGATTGGCGGCTTATCAGCTTTTCGGATGAAATTTTGATACTTGGACAAACTGGCAGCTGATGGATGGAACTTATTGTCAAAGTATCCATATAGCGTTTGTTGGTTGGCTTTCTCTAGATACCCACAAAATTTACACAACACATATGGCCTATGGTCACAAAATTCTTTGATGTCATCTAACATTGGGATTCATCATCGCTTACATGATTTACGTCCATATATACTTGGACATAAATATTATGGAATGAACAATTTTAAATTTTCATCAAAATACCAACCACACTCACTTAGGATTATGACCAGAACAAATAAAATAATACATACTTGATTAAAAGGAGAAAAACATTTTTTTATGTCTTTGTTAGTTTTTATTTTAAACTATATATTCATCAAAAAAAAAGAGGGAAAATCACATTTTCAGACACATACATGTCCAAAAATATTTGTTTTCCCCTCAAATTCACCTGAACTTAATTAGTAAGAGAATCAGTGACGTCATTTAGTAAGAGAAGACCCGGTTCGGAATAAACCGGCTAAAGAAGACCCGGGTCAATCAGAATCAAAATTGGGTGGTTTTGGTTAGTTAAACAACCCTAGGGATTTAAATACTGTAAATCGTCCAGCTCTATTTGTCCCTCTCCTCCACTCTCGCCAACTATCAATCAAATCTTCTTCTCCTTCTTCTCCGCCATTCTTGTCCCTCTTAAACCCTATCATGCTCTTCTGAGATTCTCCCCTCCTCTAATTCAGCTCTCTCTCTTGGTTGGGAATTTCAAATCGAATATCAACCACTGCCTCTGATCGTCATCAAGGTTTACTCTGTTTAGTGTCCGGATTCTCAAACTCCACGGAGAATGGATCTGCATAGCCTCGCTTTGATCCTCCGAACCGCCGCTCTTAGCCCTATTCCCGATGAGCGTAAAGTTTCTGAGCAGCAACTCAATCAGGTTTCTCAGTTTCCACTTCAATTTCTCTTTCGATGTATTTACACGGTTGCTTGGTCGCGAGTTTGATTGTTCTTATTCTGCTAGTAGTATCTTAAAGTTTGAGCTGAGTTCATGTATAGAGTTTCCTTATAAGTTCACTTTCTGGTTTTACTGAAGATAGTTCAAAGATTCCCACTCTTTTTGAACAAATCGTTATTTGCTTTAATTCACTGTAGCCAGATTTCAGTGGTGTTTACTATTTCTAATGATCAATTAAAGTTATGCAGTTTCTGATGCCTGAGTTTCTCGTTATTCTTTTGTCTTGCAGTTGGAGCACACGCCCCAGCATTTGGTGAGGTTATTGCAGATAGCCGTGGATGGAAATTGTGACATGGCAGTGCGTCAAATTGCTAGTATTCAGTTCAAAAATTTAATTGCTAAGAACTGGTCACCTGAGGATTGTGGTAATAATTTTGTATTCTAATTATCTTGTCTCGGCTTAGCGTTTGGAAGATCTTTAGATTAATTTGCATATTTGATGGTGCAGGTCCTGCAGTAAGGCAGCAGCAGATATTTGAGAGTGACAAAGAATTGGTGAGGGACAATATTCTCGTCTATGTCACCCAAGTTCCAACCTTACTCAGGTAAATTTGCCAGATAGCTTTTGGAATTATCATTCAAGTCATTTGGTTTGCTGAACTCTGTCTGACGTGGTCTGATTTTAAGCGATTTTATGAAAATATTTGTAACCTGTATGGCTAATCATGCCTACAAATTGCTCATCATCTTGTCTGATAGATTGTCTTCAAGCTGATAGTCCTCTTCTTTTATATATACATCTTTGAATGTGTCTCTACATTATCCTTAGGTTCTAGATATTAAAAAACGGCAGATAGAAGATGATTTTTTTTTAAGTTAGTATTTTTTTCTCATTACCTTGGTCCCAATAGCATCTTCTATAAGCCTCAACAACAACCATAATTTTTTTTTCCCCTAATTTTCTTATCCAGATCACAACTTGGAGAGTCTCTCAAGACAATTATTTATGCTGACTACCCAGAACAATGGCCACGTCTTCTGGATTGGGTGAAGTACAACTTGCAAAATCAACAAATTTATGGGGCTTTGTTTGTGTTGCGGATACTCTCTAGAAAATATGAGTAAGTTCACCACTTTCTGTTCCGTATCCCTATGTCTGTGTGTATGATTTAAAGGTTTGTTAGTGAAATTTTTGATATGCGTTATTGAGACATCTTCAAGATTATCTTTGGTGGCAATAGCGCAATTTCGAGTCTTGCATGTATCACACTGAGTAGTGACTAATAAAATTAGGTGGTAACCGATAATATTAAGAGAAGGGAAAGAAGTGTTAGGCAGGAGAAATGAGAGTGTTTAAAACGTATTGTTAGAACACAATGGTTTTCGTGTCTCTGTCAATTCATGATGTCCTGTCAAGTATGTGACGACTTCCAGCTAGAAATGCAAGTTGCTCTTTATATGATGACACCTAAGTAGTATATCCCGTTGATGATGTTTCATGATTTTATTTTCTAGGTTCAAGTCAGATGAGGAGAGGACACCGGTTTCCCGCATTGTGGAGGAGACATTTCCTCAACTTTTGACTATTTTTAATGGGCTTATCCAGATACCAAATCCGTCTCTGGAGATAGCAGAACTTATGAAGTTGATATGCAAAATATTTTGGTCATCCATATATGTAAGTTGCTAGAGAGATCAGTTACATATGCCTCTGCGGAATTTCACATTTTATCTTTCTTAACATAATATGCATATCCTTAAAACACAATTCAAACCAGTTAAGCTGTTTAATGTCTTTTTTACTGTTCTCTGTGGGCAGCTGGAGCTTCCAAGGCAATTATTTGATCTAAACGTCTTTAATGCCTGGATGGTTCTGTTCTTGAGTGTTTCGGAACGTCCTGTTCCAGTTGAAGGTCAGCCTATGGATCCGGAACTTAGAAAATCTTGGGGCTGGTGGAAGGTCAAGAAGTGGACAGTGCACATTTTAAACAGGCTCTATAGTCGGTATGTCTTTGACATTAATATTTTTTTAACAAGAAAGTACGCTTGAAAGGTTTATAGAATATTCTTTAACAGGTTTGGAGATCCAAAACTTCAAAGTCCAGAAAACAAACCTTTCGCCCAAATGTTTCAAAAGAATTATGCAGGCAGAATTTTGGAAGGCCACCTAAATTTCTTGAACACAATTCGTGTTGGAGGCTATCTTCCTGACAGAGTTATCAATCTTCTCCTTCAGTACTTAAGCAACAGGTTTGTGTTACAATCACTTGTAGACATTAGTTTCATGTACATACATGTACACATTCAGTATCCCCACTTGGCTAACTTAAGTATCATCTTTTCTCTGACATTATAAAATTTTTTTTTGGTCACTGAATTTTAAGTTCTTGGAATTAATTAGAAAACTCTTAGAGGTTTAGATGTTTTGTAAAAAAAAATTCGTTGAAACTAATTCGTTGTTTCTGCAGCATTTCGAAGAATAGCATGTACAAGTTGCTTCTGCCTCGGCTGGATGTTCTGCTTTTTGAGATTGTTTTCCCTCTAATGTGCTTTAATGATAATGATCAAAAGCTTTGGGAGGAAGACCCTCATGAATATGTGAGGAAAGGTTACAGTAAGTACTACATAATAATGACTTTCTTAAAAAGTCTTAATTCTTAAAATCATCATTTGTAATGTTATTTGTTGTGCTGTAGATATCATTGAAGACTTGTACAGTCCGCGAACAGCGTCCATGGATTTTGTAAATGAGTTGGTTCGAAAACGTGGGAAAGAAAACCTTCCGAAGTTTGTTAAGTTTGTCGTTGAGATCTTCTTGAGGTATTACATTTGAGCTCTTCTGCTTGGAACTTTTCATATCAGTTGTGTTTTATTGACAACTTGTTTGTCCACTGTTTGTAGTTATGAAAAAGCTACTGTAGAGGAGAAGCCTTATCGCCAAAAAGATGGTGCGATGCTGGCTGTTGGAGCTCTTTGTGACAAATTGAAGCAAACGGATCCCTATAAATCTCAACTAGAGCTAATGTTGGTGCAACATATTTTTCCTGATTTCAATAGTCCAGTTGGACATCTTAGAGCAAAGGTATTTTTGGCTTTAATCTGTGTTGTGGATATCTCAGTAATCCATTGTTACTAGCTTACCGGAATGAGGATTTTGTTTTGCATTTCCACGAAGTCTGTTGTACTTCAATTTATTCTAGAACGCTTAGCATTGTTGCTTAGTTGGCTACTGCATTGCTGTCGATAGTTTAGTATAGACTTCCCGTTGTTACCCAGTATTTGATGTCATATTCTTTGTGATCTCCTTTGATCTGTTTGACGGTTGCATTTTTTTGGATGTAGGCTGCATGGGTAGCTGGGCAATATGCACACATCAATTTCTCAGATCAGAACAACTTTCGTAAAGCATTGCACAGTGTTGTTTCGGGACTGCGCGATCCTGATCTCCCTGTTCGTGTTGATTCAGTTTTTGCATTGCGTTCATTTGTTGAGGCGTGCAAGGGTATGTGATTTCCGCCTACGCATTTTTATATGCGTGAATGTGTTTGCACTTGTTTACCTGTGTGTTGGCTTTTTGATTGTGTGCTGGGTTAATGTTGTGGCTAATTAAAACTTTCTGGTCAAATGCAGATTTAAATGAGATACGTCCAATCCTCCCTCAGTTACTTGATGGTGGGTTACTCTTCTTTATGAATACTAGATGGTCAGTATTGTTGAAGTAAACTAACGCTTCAAACTTATTGTGATCCTGCGTCCATCAGAATTTTTCAAACTCATGAATGAGGTAGAGAATGAGGACCTTGTTTTTACTTTGGAGACCATCGTAGATAAGTTTGGCGAAGAGATGGCTCCTTTTGCTTTTGGATTATGTCAAAATCTGGTAAGAAAAATTGGTTCTCTGAGTTGATATTTCTTGAATACTCAAACTTGGTAATAAATATGTATTTCTGCCTTTGCTTTTGTTCAGGCGGCTGCGTTTTGGAGATGTCTAAACACGTCAGAAGCCAATGACGACTCTGATGACATGGGAGCTTTAGCTGCCGTTGGTTGTTTGCGTGCCATAAGTACAATCCTTGAATCTGTTAGCAGTCTCCCGCAGCTGTTTGTTGAGATAGAACCAACTATACTTCCAATAATGCAGAAAATGTTGACCACTGATGGCCAAGGTATACTCATATAGTTTTGGGATATAGTTTGTAGACTCCGAGTATAATTAAGTTATAGTTGTGTCCAGAGGATGTACATTTGGACTGATTTGGTAGCCAACTAGCCATTTGGGTCCATTACATTAGTATGGTTTTTTTTTTCAGAATTGTATAATCCATTTTTTTGTTCTGTCAGCCTTGTGTTGTGTTGTAGCATCACGATCTTAAGTTTATTAATTTCCTTTTCTAGCTATTTCTATTTAATAATTGACACTGAAGCATCTATATTCTCATCCTATTTGCTATTGGCAGAGGTATTTGAAGAAGTTTTGGAGATTGCATCATACATGACCTTTTATTCACCTAGCATTTCCTTGGATATATGGAGTCTCTGGCCTTTAATGGTGGAAGCATTGGTTGATTGGGGAATCGATTTCTTTCCAAGTATGGTTTCTCTCACATACCTCTAAATTTTTCTAGACTTTGGATTTTATAGTTGACTCCATCACGGTAGCACTTCCACGTCATTCATTTTTTTGCATACGTTCACTCACGTTACTCTTTGAAATTTTAGATATTTTGGTTCCAATGGACAACTTTATATCAAGGGGAACGGCTCATTTTCTCACTTGCAAAGAGCCCGACTATCAGCAAAGTCTATATAACGTTCTTTCAACTGTGAGTATATCTTCTGATAGTGCTAGTGAGTTAGATGTCTGTGCTTGTTGATTGTTGTAAGGAACTGTAAGGTTATAAAATTCTTGCAAATATCATGTAGCATAGAATCTTCCTTTATCGTTTAACAAAATTTCGAGTTCATTTTACATGCCTATTGTGGTAAAAAGTTGTTGGAATCTTGTTTATTGTGAAAACACTAGGAATACTATATGTTACATTCAGTACTACATGCCATTTTTTTGCTAATATATATATAAGCATCTCTTATGTTTTTCCGCACAAGGATAGCTTATATATGTCTCACGTTTCCACTTCTACAGCTTATGACCGACAGAAACATAGAAGACAGTGAAATTGAGTCTGCTCCAAAGCTTATTGAAGTTGTTTTCCAGAATTGCAAAGGGCAGGTGGATCAGTGGGTTGAACCATATCTGCGTCTCACTGTTGACCGGTTACAACGGGCTGAGACTTCGTATGTTAAATCTCTTCTTATACAAGTGGTAAGAACTATGTGGAGGATTTGTTGACCTGCTACTGGTTGATTTCTACTTACCGGTTTATGCTCTTACATTAGAGGAGATATGTATGTCAATGTCACTGTATGAATCAAGTGGGTCCTATTGAACTGATTCTGTTGTGTGATGACCACAATGATGGGTTGAAATTTCCAAGTTTTTTTAATAGCAACAGCACCAGCGTTATATACCATGAAGTTCTCAACATAATATCTTGATTTCTGTTCGCAGGTGGCAAATATGCTTTACTACAATCCAGGTTTGACGCTTGGTGTATTGCATAACACAGGACTTGCTTCCAAAGTCTTTGACCTTTGGTTCCAGATGTTGCAGCAAAAGAGAAAAAGTGGCCTGCCAGCAAACTTCAAAAGGTACTGTTGATGATTTTTGTTATGTCACATCTTGTTCATGTTAACTTATAAGCGTAATGGTTGGAAATTCTATTGTTCGCTTTGATAGCTGATAAAGGGGTTGTTACTCTCTTGGTACCAGGGAACATGATAAAAAGGTTTGCTGCTTGGGTTTGACTTCATTACTTGCTCTCCCTGGGGGTCAATTCCCCGATGAAGCGCTGCAGCGTGTTTTCAGGGCAACACTTGATCTTCTAGTTGCATATAAGAATCAGCTAGCTGGTATGTCCTGCTCATGAGTCATGATCCATTTTCTCTTCACTTGGCATGGTAATCTTTACATTTATTCCCTTTCCAATCTTCCTCGCAGAAGCAGCTAAGGAGACAGAAGTAGATTATGAAGAAGAAATGAATGGACTCCAGAGTAGTGATGATGATTATGATGATGATGGGTCTGATGGGGAGATGGATGATACAGAGGAAGGAGATGAAGCACAAAGTGTTAAACTGCAGAAGTTAGCTGCACAGGTTTGTGAAGTGTTTGTATCGACTTGCTTCTGCGAAGCATGGTTTTTTTTTGCTGGCTTTGACTGTTTTCCAATTCGTTTATCCTTTTCATAGGCAAAGGCCTTCCACTATGATGATGATGATGACGACGATTCTGATGATGACTTTAGTGATGAGGACGAGTTTCAGTCACCCATCGATGAGGTGGATGCCTTTGTATTCTTTGTCGATGCAATCAGAGGTACCATTAAATAAAAATCCTATGGTTACCAGTTTTGACCACATAAAATACTATATGGAGCTTCATGTTCTCTGGCGTATCTTGCTTAGTAATCACGTCCTTGTTTATTATACAGTTATGCAGGCATCAGATGCGCAGAGGTTTCAGAACCTGAACCAGTCACTGGACTTCACTTACCAGGCGATTGCAAACGGAATAGCACAGCATGCAGAGCTGAGAAGAGTGGAGATCGAGAAGGAGAAGCAAAAGAAGTTAGCAGCTGCTTCTACTCCTGTTACTGCTCTATGATTTTTAAGCTTTGGATCAAAGTCAGAGTCTGATACACAGATGGTGTCATTTTTGTGAGAGATTCTCGTTCATAAATATTTGGCATAGTCGCTTGCTTCGAGGTTATACAAATGAAGAAGCAGATTTTGTGAATTTTAGCAGAAGAGATCATCCCTAGAACCTTGTGAAACCGTGTGGTTACGGTTGATGAAGATGGAGTCTCTTATGGTATGAAGAAAGTGTGTACTATACAATGTGTTGCGTCTCTTCTTTTGGATTGGTTGTATTCGTAAAGAAAGACAGTTTTTGGGGAGGGTGGGGGATTTTGTGTACTCTTTATCCTATATTATGTGTTTGGTCTTTTGGGATGTGATAGATTTTTTTAGGAAAAGCTATATTGAATTTTTTGTGATCTCACAGAGAGATCAGCAAGGTCACTCATCAGGTTGTACGACCATTCTTTCATAAAGTGATAATTATTATTATCAATCTGTCACTACATGTTACTTTCTTTCTTTAGTTTACTCTGGTAGGTCAATTCTAGGGCTGGACGATAATATATTTTGTTTCTGAAGGACTAAAGACAGAGATGATATAACTTGAGGACGAGAACATTAATTCCAGCTTAGAAGAACAAATATCTTCGTTATATTTATAAAATTTTACATTAATCTTGCCGATAAACAAAAACATCATTTTACTGGTCTCACTCAGTTCCTATAATCCATCGTACAAGTTATTCTCATCCGATTGTGTTTTCCCTCGGCAAAACCTATTTATACCCACCCATTTGTGACAATCAAAGCCATGACAAAAGTATTTGGTGTTTCTGTAGAATTTCTTCCTTACCCAAACATAAACTCATTATCCTATTATTTGTGTTACAGGGAACTATCATGTTTCATAGCAGCTAGGAAATTTCATTCCAAGATGGAGAGAGTAGCAGGCATTCAAGAGACAAAACCAGTAAGATGTGAAGAACACACTCTAACAGTCAACAACAATCAAGCATGTAATCGACATTTGAGACTAAAACGATTGCATCGACATTTAAGACAGTAGAGAATAAAAAAGAATAGATCCTACTACTACACCTATATCACGAAGAAGCCAAGATTCCATAATGTGGGCTTTGTTAGCATCAGTGTGCAATTTTAAGAGTAGCTGATGCAGCTTCACTACAATACCATAAGTCATACTGATTGCTCAAAGTTTCTTAGTGCTTAAAAATTCTTATTCCAACAGAGTTCCTCACCGAGAGATAAGAAGATAATGAAACAGAAGCATATATCATCACACTCAAGTTTCTTTATTCTCAAATAACAAACAGGTCCCAAAGCTTTCAAGGGATTGAAATTGAAACTTTCTACAGACTAGAAGACTGTGAAGAAGACGGCACAACGAACTCAACAACAATGGTAGAATCCACATAATCACGAACCTTATCCTTTTGCGAATTCACCAACTCTTTCTGAGCATCCACAGCTTCCATTTCACTCAAATCCTTGAAATACGCAATCGAAGCAATAGAGAAACCTTTAGCTCTAGCAGGAGAAAAGTTTTCTCCAACAGTAATCTGATCAATCCCTGGAAATTTCTCACTTAGTCCCTTAATCACTCCCGTAATCTCCGATTTCGCCTCATCTGCTACATCCTCTTTCAATTTGAGCAATGTGAGTTTAGCAACCGAACCAGGAAGCGGCGCTACGGTTCCGGGGATTCGATCAGCGATCCAATCAACAGCCATGATATCATCACAGATCGGTAACACAGATTCCTTAACAACACGAACGTGATCTGGATGTGCAGCGTAGGAGGCTAGATCTTCTTTAGATTCGTAACGGCTATGGAGTACGTGAGTGAAGGCGGTAGCGGAGGAGATACGGTGGAGAGGAGAGGTGGAGATGTGAAGCACTTGATCGAGATATGCAAGAGCGTTGAGGTTGTTGATCATGGAGGTGATTTTGGTGGAGTCAGCGTCGTCTTTGGTTTTGAATAAGACGATGTGTTCTATGATCTGACTCTGTGGGGTTGAAGAAGACATGACGGAGAAGGAGCGGCGAGGGAGTAATCGGAGATTGATTCTGGAGTGTTTGGTTGTTGAGATAGTGAAAGCTAGTGGTGACGAAATTAGCGGTCGGATTCTTGCGCATATCATCTTTTAAGATTGTGAGTGGTGGTTGAGAGTGAAGTGACCATTGGAGCCACTTAATAAACGTTTTTCTCCTTAAGTTTCATCGATAGTGGTTACCTAGTGATGTCATTGAAATTATCGAGATTATGCAATAAATAATTATCGTATAAATTGTTTACTATACGATCCACACATAAACACTACAATTTTTGAATCTATATGATCTGCCCTTTTTTCTATGGTTGAAAAAAATTCAAAAGAAAAAAAATCCACAAATGAAGCAAAAGAAAAATAATTTGGGATCAAAATTCAGGTCACGAGGAAGAACAGCAAGAGAAACCAAAGCCTTGTGTGGAGCTTTTATTATCGTCCTTAACGAGACTGACTCTGTTTTTCATGCTTAGTTCGGTTTTATAAGTGTCGGAGTTGAGTTGTTTCCGGCTTATATTGGTATAGATGTCACGGATTACCATTTCGAAAGCTGTTTTAACATTTGTTGAATCGAGAGCTGATGTTTCCATGAAAAATAGTCCTTCGGTTTCAGCTAGTGCTTTGCCTTCTTCCACGCTCACCGCTCTTATGCTTTCTAGATCGCATTTGTTTCCCACCAGCATCCTCGCAACCGTTGTATCCGAATGTGCTGCCAAAATAAAACAAAAACCACAAATGAATCAACAAACCAGTATTCAAATCAAACTTGAACATATAGACTTCACATTTGGCCTAAGTAAAGAATAAGTCACCAGAAAATCTTGAAGATCTAAACCGTTAGCGGACTAGACAACCCTCTATTTTTGGAGCGGATAACAAACCGTGGTGGACAAAGTTTACTTCTACCTAAAAGCGGTACGTAGTTAGTCCGCTGCAGACTTGTTCTATTTTTTTCGATCCGCACTACTACGGATTATAGTTTATGAATGGTAAATAAAAAGCAGTCCAAACCGCATATACATTTGTCCGCCATGATCGCCACAACCATTCAAACTCCTAATCAATCAACACAATCTACCAAATCTGGAGAATAAAGTCCACAATTCCACCAAATCCAGCTTCCTAATTTGCAGTTTCAAGACCTAATTGACTAAATCCACTATTCAAATTGAGGAAATACTAATCTTAGCTCAATCAAATCGCAATCAAAATCAATACAGACTTACTCTTGAGCTCATCAAGCCAACGACCAACACTCTCAAACGTGGATCGACGACTAATATCGTAAACGACGAGAGCTCCGACGGCGCCGCGATAATAAGCGGAAGTGACGGCACGAAACCGTTCTTGACCAGCAGTATCCCAAATCTGAGCTTTAACTTCTTTACCTTCGATTTCCATATTCTGCGTCTGGAACTCGACGCCGATCGTGGCCTTGGAATGAGCGTTGAACTCGTTACGAGCATAGCGAGAGAGAAGGTTCGATTTCCCGACGGCAGAGTCGCCGATTATCACTATCTTGAATAGATACTCTTCTCCTCCTTCGTCATCGGACGACATCGTTTTTTTTGTTTCTGATTTTGAGAGAGAGAAAGTTGCAGACTGGTTTTAGAGAGAGAGAGAGAGAGATGGAGCTGGCAAAGGAAATGATAGAGAAGAAGACATAATGCGCATGAAGTGGTTTTAATTATTTGTTTTGAATTATGTGCCATGTAATTCGGTGCAATTATAAGTTCTTGTCGTGTCAAAAACTAATGGGCCAAAATATTGTATATTAAGCCCAAAACAGCCCATAATTCATCAGCGTTTAAGTAGCTGAGGCCTCTAGAGTGCGGTTGGTCTAAAATGAGTATTTAACACATTTTGATTATTATCTTTGTTAATTTAATGTGTAAATGATTACGATGTATATTTCTGAATGGCTTAACAATGATAATATATTAGACATAATTTTCAGTCTTCGAAATAAGTTACTTTGAATCATATAAACACAAAATATAACAACAATCAATAGTCTATATACTGTATGTTCCCACATATGAAATTGAAGGGCCGTATTCTCTAACGTTAGTCAAAGTATGACCTAATTACCATGGCCGGAGGAATTAGGGAAGAATAAGAGGAGACCATAGCTTAGTCATCTTAAATATACTAATAAATAATTTCGGTGATAAAATTCCAACTACAGAGAAATTAATGTTTAGATAGTCAATTCCAATTTGCATGAAACATAGAATTATAGTAGAATGATGATAAAGTGAAGTTAATGTAAGAAACTAAACATCCAACTAGGGAGAATGTTTAGTTAGTCAATTATAATTTGCATGAAACATACAATAAGTATAAGTACAATAAATGACAGAAATTCAACACTCATTGTTCACACATTCAACCAAAAGCAATTTAGAGTTTTTTTTTGCCTGGTTTACTACACTAGTTTAAGTTTACTAGCTTACATATATGATATATATATACCTTTATAACTAAAATATTAATATTTTAGATATTGGAAAAATGTAAACGCAGATATGAAAGTATGAAACACAGATGCATTACGCGTTTGCGACTTTTGAAAGATGATTGATTTATACATCTAACCTTCACTTTAGTAATATATACGCTGACGTTGTACGAATTATAGATACACTTATCACTATTTGTTCCATCTTAAATACTTAAAACCTAAACTTTAGTCCTAAAATATATTACAATACGACATATGGTTAGAAAAAGAAAAAAGTAGATCCACGGCATTGGACCAATACATCATTCGTTGTCTCTTCAAGAACATCATCTTCTCGCCATTTGTCTTTAAAAACTCTAATGCAACATTGTCACTGTCCTCATCTTCATCGGAATCGACTGATCTCGAGTTAGTTCTCCGTTGGTTTAGAAGATCGATATAGGTTTGGAGATCGTGAACGCAAGAAATGTTTTGAACATCGAAAAAATCTAGCGTGAGTTCCACCCCAACATGAACATAACATGAACAGCTCCATGGAAGCTCATAAAAACCACCTAAAACCCTAAAATTCTCATTGAATAAAACACCTGGAAGTTTTGTGACCGGATCATTGACGTTAGTGATCCTCAAGACCTTAACACCTAGCTCTTCGCAACGTTTTTTAAACTCCAAGTTACCAACCCTAGGTCCTGCGAAAGAGAACACGGTCACCGGAATATCTCCCTTGCCAATCCTCCGGTTTAAACCTAGTTCCGCAATGTCATAAGCAAGAAGTTGAGCCAATGAGCTTCCCATGCTATGTCCAGCGAGTGTGATACTCATCTCTTCTCCTTTATACTTATTCATCAATCTCGAGATTTCGGACAGAAGCTGTTGTCTGCAGCTCTCTAGTCCGAATTTGCTCTCACTCTCATCTGATGTGTATAAACTCAAGAACCCGGATTCAACCTTCACGTCGAGACGCGGGTTATGAGGATGGAACCTAGCAGGAGTTAAAGAGCTCATGAAATTTGCCAACCATTCAGGGTTAGTTACCGTTCCACGAAACGTCACCACAATGTCTCTCCTCCCTAAACGTTTCACCGAGTCATCGGATGAAGCTGCAACGTAACCTACCCAACGCGCTCGTCGATTCATCTCGTTCTGGATAGGACTGATGTTGATGTTAATATCCGGTGTGGCGTAGATATATTTTGTGACTTGGTAGTCCTCAGGTTGGTCGATTTCGGTTTCTTTAAGTAGGGTTTGTTTGCCGTACTTGCAGTTCAAGTAACGTTTGGAATTAGGGTCTAGATCGAAGGCTTTGTAACAAGTGGAAACTAAGTTGCCGTAGCGAGTGATCTCTTGTTGGAGAAGAGGGTTCAAAGGTTCGATGAGATCTTTCCAGTTGTTACATCCTTGTATCTCTCTCCATACCCGAGATAAGGGTACAGTCGCTGCCCCACTGGAGCAAGGAAACTTTGGTGCACAATATATCGGAGGAGGAGAAGAAGAAGCAACCGGAGAATTTAGAATCACTGGTGCTAATAGAGAAGAAGAAGAAGAAGAATTAGCAGTTTTAAGTCTTTTGGGGTTTTGGTAAGAAATAGGGAGAGAAAGAGTATACGGAATAAAGAGTGTTTGTTGTGGAGATCTGTTTCTTAGAAATGGAGCATGTTTCATATTAGGGTTTTGGATCAAGGCCATTGATGGAAGATGACGTAACCAAGAGAGAAAGAGAGGGGTTTGTGGAGCTTTTCAGAGAAATAATTTTTGTGATGTATTTATAGTGAACATGGATAAGACTTCCCCATATTTTTGCGTGTATTGACTGAGAAATGAGATTTAAGTTAAAATACTCGAATTGCGATCGTTTTGTGAGAGTGATAAGAATAATTTATGTGGTCGGTTTTCTATTATTAAATTCTTATAACATATGATTAATCTTTTCAATTTCTGTTTCTCCTTACTTCAGTCTTTTGTACGCGTTACCATATCATGTGTGGACTACAAAATATAATTATTAAATTATCGACTATATAGTATATACCAACTTAAATTCCTCGTATTCTTGACCATAAATAATGTAGTAAAGTGATGAAGGGTTGAAAAAAAGAAGATGAAGAGACCAAAGTGGTGAAGTAATAGTCTGTCATATTAACACCTACGCTTCCTACACGCATACATGCATATTCTTAATTTGTCATTTTGCATGCTGCTGAGGAACAAAAACTACACTGAATAAATGATTAATATTTTTGTAATTAATTGACAATAAATGTTTAGCTTCTTATATATACGAGACATAAGCAGTTTTTTCAGTAATTTCTCGTTTTCACTAACTTCATCGTTTTCCTGTGATGCTTGCTCATCTAGTAGTAGATGAGCTCTCAATATTTGTGAATATATATTGACGTATATATTATAGAGTATCAATGTAATTCTATAACTCGATATTTATAACCAGTGAGCTTTCATCTTCGTTGCCACATAGGTTAGAAAAGCATTTTAAATTGAAGTCAAACTGCCGGAGAGAAAATAAGTAATTTATCTAAACAAGAACTAAAGAAAAAAGAAAGTATATATATATATCTATTAATCTTAGAAAAATTCTGCATCTTGACACGCTAATTAAGTAAAGATTTGTTGGATTTTGGAGGTCTGATTTTCTTTTCTATTGGCAGTAAATTCTTTGTCGAATAACATATATAGACTAGTATAGTAAACGTCGATAATTTCAGCTTTTAATATTACAGATTATTATCGTATATGGATAACAGAGACCATATATATAATACGCTTCTTCCATATTCTAACAGACCAGACCAGACCAGACCATATATATGTTTCAAATTAGTCCTTTACAAATACATATACAATGCCAATGGTGTATATATAATATAATTTTTATTTTTTGGAAAAGTATATGCAAGGGTAGACGTAACATGGTGGTGGATTGAAATTTTAAAGTTTGATGGGATCGTTTTATTTTTCCAAATATTACACTCTCAATGCGTCCATTTATAGTTTTTGTAGTATATTTACTATAAAATTTTGATTAGGATAAACCAAGTTGATCCAATATAAATCAAAATTTATATAAAAAGGATTGTATTTGATTAAAGAATAATTCTGAATTGAAATTTTTGTCAATTTTTTTTAATCTAAACATATCCCTAATCATGCCTTTTTGGCAATAATATCTTTTTTGCAGAGAAGAAAATAATACATTCGAAGGAGAATGAATACGCGGAGACGAAAGATTTTGATTTTTGACTTTTGAGTACGTTTGACACATGAGAGCAAAAAGTGGACTCAAATAGTACGGAAGAAATAGCAGTTGTGTTTGTTGTTGTTCGTTATTTGACCCTTCGTGGCGTAAAACTCCCATGCACCTTCTTGTTTCTTTCCTCTCTTTTTTTTTCTTTTCTTTTCTGTTTCGTTTTTTGTTATATTTATGTATGTCTCGAGAAAACAATTTGTCTTTTTTTTTGTATGATCTTCATGAGAGGATTTACATGCTACACCAAAAAAAAAATGTAGCTTGACGAAATTTAGGGATAGTCTTATGCCAAAATTTTATTTTGTATATAATTATATTTTTAATTCAAACAATTTTTTTCAACGGAATGGACTTAAACTAAAATAATGGAGTTAAATACAAATTTTTCAAAGTAATAATTTTACATCAAATATAAATTTTGTATAGATTTTTTTTTCTGTTAAGGACAAAAAAGAGTTTTAGCAAAACAAAAAAAAACCGTAAACAGTATTAGAATCGTTTCTTTTTTTAATAAAGAGTATTAGAATAGCTATAACTTAGAAAATATATATAAAAAATAGTTAGAGATATGGTATCATATTTGGATAATTAGCTACAAATTTTGTATAGTAAAGAAAAAACTATTGCAAATCCAAGACCAAAAACTAAAGTTTCTAACTCGTCGTTGTTGTCTTTGGTATCGCAAATAATGGTAGGAATTTTTAGTTATCAAGTATTCGTCAATTGTAATGTGACATGTAGTCTGATGTAGATCATGAATATACAAGAAAAACATTAAGTAAAGGTAAAGCAACGTTGCTTACGCCGAAACAATTTGTGATGGGAAACATATATCCAAACCCAAATTGAACCAATGTCCGGAATGTAAACACCAATATATTTTTTTACAGTAAAATAATATTTTTTCTAATCTATTTGATATAATTTAATAAAAATTAATCTTTATTCTTTTGCATGGCGCTGACATCTTTATAGGTTTGGATAACTAGGAAATTTCGTGGAAGTCTACAAAAATTTGAAAACAAAGATTCACAAACTGAACAGTATTTTCCGATCCTAAAGAGAAGAGCCTTTATTAGTGTTTGGTCAAATCCACTACTTGATTCATTGCATGTACCATGCGTAATTTTAAATCTACTCTTCAAGCTCACATTGTCAATTTTGAGAAAAAAGCTGAAAACCTTAAAAACATTATATGAAAAGGATAAATTTTCCAATAGAATATTAAGCAAGATGCTATTCACATGTTTCAAACGAAATTTGATCCTTTTTGTCCACATTTCTCTTTGGACCAGAACCGGGTTACTTTTCTATTCATCACCGAATGTGTAATATTTGTTTACTTGAGCTAACTTAAACTCGAATTAGCAAACAAACATCACGAGTATGTGTCAGAGAAGTGTGGACAAAACGTATCATGCCTCTCTTGCTGATGTTGCTATTGAAGCCCAAACATATGCTTACTACGTATCTGCCTCTCTCTTGAGGCTCTTTACAAAATCTGGAGACAACTTTCTAAAGGCTTGGAGCCACAAAGTTTAAGATATGAGAATTTTTACAGAATGTCATTTCCATTCAGTCTCCCTCAACAACTCGTAAAGGCCTTGAAATCTCGTGTCATTAGTTATTTTGAACATGAAAGAGTCTTCAAATCAACATTCTTCAAAATCCTATATGCTGGTGGAGATAATGAAAAGGCATTAAACCTTGAAAATTCTTGTGTGAAATGGATCTTGAAAAACACCGGGATATGATGCATATCTTAAACTAGGCGTGGGCATTCGGGTATCCGTTCGGATTCGGTTCTTTTCCCGGGTATCGGGTCTATTCGGGTAGGAGGTTGAGAACCATTCGGGTATTCTTAAAATTTGGTTCGGTATCGGTTCGGGTTCGGGTCGGTTCGGTTATTTTAGTAAAAATGTAAAAATAACCAAAAATACCCAAAATATTTTCGGGTTCGGGTATTTTATTCATATATACCCAAATCTACCCAAAATACCCGATTACCCGTAAATATATTGGTTACTTTTATCCAAATATAAGCAAATGTAACCAAAATACTTAAATTACCTAAAAAAAACTATAACATTGGTTATTTTTATCCCAAATATATCCAAATGCATATAAATTACTAAAAAATCTAGTATATTCGGATTTATAATTTTAATTTTGGGTGTTTGAGGTATTACAAATATATATATATATATAACTAATATTTTTAACTTTACATTTGTATTCGGGTACCCACGGATATTAGATTCGGTTCGGGTTCGGTTCGGGTTTTTTCGGGTAGTGAAGTGGAGAACCCATTCGGATAATTCTAAAAGTCGGGTTCGGGTTCGGTTTGGTTATTTTTCGGGTTTTTCAGTTCGGGTATTCGGTTCCGGGTATTATGCCCAGGCCTATCTTAAACATATTTGTACTTCTTTGTGGCGTACGTTCTAGACTGTAAATCAGCTTTGTTGTTGAAAGCTATCAACTCCTAAGAGTATGAGAGGCAGATAAGTGCTTTGATCGTAATGATCAAGCTGCTAACCAAAACTGATGAAGAGCACAAGCCAAAGAAGTGTCATTTTTGCCACTGATTGTATAATTCAATATTCGTTTTCTTTATCTAACTTAAACACTCTAAGAAACGAACAAATGTCAAGAGAATGCGGAAGAGAAGTGTGAGAAAAACAGATCAAATTGCTTAAAATTAAACAATTATGGACACAGCTGTTTATGGTTTTTGTGAAATTTTGTCCTACAACATTAGCTATCTTCTCTGTCCAACATGAACATGTCAAAGTTTTTCTGCTCAACTAACCCAAAACTCACAACACAGAATGATCTAGCAACCAAACAATACATTGCAAGAACCTGAGCTCTGCTCCTTCTGATGCAATCTCGACACTGTTCCTTGTTTAACAAAAATGGGATGTGGCAAGCTCTCACTCTTGTTTCTTCAGCGCAGGGTCAGTATTTGTGACTCCTGATGTCAATTTCTTAACACTGTCTTTAGCCTCTGCAACAAACGAAGCGTCTGGCTTGTGTTTATCCGCAGGTTCTTTCAGGGCCAGACAGATGTAAAACACAATAACTACATTGACTGATACCACGGCAAGAAATCCACTCAGTAGTGTCAGAGAATGTGGAGACAACGTTGTTGACCCTGTCGAGATTTAACAGAGCAACACGGTCAATTTCTACAGCATTTACTGTTAGAAACTAAAGCTGGGAAACTACAACAGACAAGCTACGTGAGCCTGAGAGAGAAAGAGAGACATTATGCCAAAAGTACAGTAACCGACTAACAGGCTATCACATGTGTAGATGATCAAACTTCATTACATGAACTACGCGTCAAAGACTAAACTGCCTTTGTTACAAGAAGTAAGGTTACAACCATAGAATAACCTCTTGTAGCATTCCAGCTCCAACTAGTTTCTATGATACCTACAAACTAAGTTCTAATCAAAGAAGTTTGCAGTTTCTAAAAAGTTACAATCAGAATTTCTCTAATCTGCCATCAGATCCCAACAACCAGCTATTCTACTAAACCAAGTTCCACTAAAACTTCAACTACAGAGTTTACACGATTAAGCAAAACTCAAAGTTAGAACCATCAATACAATTAGAGCAATGACACAGATGTCCTCATACATAAGTCAAACCTGGAAATTTTAGCCTTACCAGGAAGCAAATCATTGTTGAATCCATATAATATTGCAATAGGAAGAATCCACATAAACATTGATGCAATAAGGAACTTCTGCATAACCCCAGCCATGGTTCTGCATCCAAATTGTTAAACCACGAATCAACGAAGATGCAAGATGTGGAAAACAGAATACACGAATCTATATATAGGGTTTTCAACAGAATAACCTAAATAACACAAATTAGGCGACAAAAGTAAAACTTTACATTGAATCTGGCGAGTTAACTCGGTCTTGGACTCAATGTCTCTCGCAATTTGCGAAGTCGAGATTTTTTCTTTTCTCTACAGAGTTTCCCTTGTCAATCAAAATCACAAGGAAGCCATTATTAAACCAGAAAGATATACTAAAACCACATTTCAATCCGGCATAAGCCGGTATATTTATTCGGTTCAAGTTCGAAGAAACTACGTGCCGTTTTCTAACCAGAGCATACCGACTACACGTTGTTTTCCACTACCTGGCAGAGTAAATGAACGTGTTCTCTTGTTTGACTTTGGGAAACAAATAAAATGAGTTTCTTTCTCTTCAAGCTAATGTCGATTTGTTTGCAGACTTTTTTTTATCCTGCGTTTTAAATATTTTTCAAGAAAATAGGGAAGGCAATAATAAGCAATGGAGAAGAAGAGGGCAAGATCTTATGTCACCTTTTCAGTATTTGCCTCTTGTGACTAAGTCTTCATCTTTAGTTTGGCCACCTTATGTTGAAGAAGAGCTTCAAACAATGTCTAAGGGGCCGAGTGAGTCAATGGTTAACTCAGGGGAGGCTCGTTAGGTTGCATATCATGAATATGCGGAAATCCCTCTAGCTCCTTGAATGCATCTGATCTTGCACATTATGTGGTACAAGGGTATGTTCTTTTCTTTGACAAGGTAACAATTATTTTTTCCTTTGGTCTACTTTCTTCGTTGTTTGTGTTATCTGATTCATTTTTTCTTAAAGTGGATATTTGGCATGAAGCATAAAGTACTCCCAAACAATTGTTTTGTTTGATGCGGAAAGTTTCTAGAGAAGAGTCTGCTAACTTTTTTGGTGAGGTGATTCCTGGACTGGATTGTGTGAATTTCTTCTCCAATTACCATCCATGTTAGGAATGCACTATCATACGGCAGACCATGTCTTGATGGAGTTATGTCCGGGGAAACCAACACTCAAACTAGTTTCTATGTTTTACGCTAGGATTATTTAGTATGAAAAACTTGCATGCCACGACAATAGAGCAAGAGTCTACAATAAACAGAGATTAGTCACATAGCACAACTGTTTTGGTTGGAATCTCTAGTTACAACCGGAGATGGATGTCCAGCTCTGTGACGGAGACCAGTGAGCCTCCTCCTATTTGCCTCTTGCACAACTTCGCCATGAACATATTGAGCTACGGAAAAAGCTAGTTGAGTATTCTTCAGAGAGCTCAGCAGAGGAACATGGCTTGGCTTCTTATCGTGGCTCATAGGTACGTCACTGCAGTCTACCTAGAGGACCAATTGGGTCAAAGTTATATATTATTTCTGAATTGATTATGTGAGATATATTCATGTCACTGTCTGTTTACTACATTCTTTCGTTATATATATAATTGGTGTGTTCCGACTTCCGATCTTACGAGTTTATATGACTTTCGTTATGTCATTGACTGGTTTGTTCCGATCTTACAAGTGGGAAAGAAAACTTGCCAAAAACAAATATCATCCGTTCAAACAAAAAGGAACTATATAAGGGATGAAAATCAGCACAATCTAAAACAAACTCGTAATGTTAACACTAACACTCAGTATATTGAGCTAAAAGACCCAAAAAAAACACCTAGATAAAAAGGACAAAAATCCAAAAAAGCCATCTTCGAATATAGTTTGAGATGATCAAGAACACAAAGATTTAAGAATAACTCTCTTTATTAGTTTAAGAAATTTACTCAAAACTTAAACTCTCAACTCATAAGTTATACCACATGTTGGTATCTCCTTATATAGAGATCTCTTAAACAATCCTAATCCTAATCCTAATAGAACTAATATTTAGATAACTCATAAATATTGTTTAGATATCTCCTAAAGTTTCTAGTCCTAATCTCTCTAGGATTTAATGACTTAATTGTCAAGTCATATTCAAACTTTAACTCAACATCGAGTGTCTGAAAAAAAAATACTTGCATGGCAAACCTCGGCAGTAGAGCTAGAAGAGCTGTTTTTTGCTGCTGGAAACTCTTAACTACAACCGGAGCTCGAGGTCCAGCTCTGTGTCCGAGACGAGTGAGCTCATCCTATTTGCCTCTTGTAAAGCCTCGAGACAAGTCGTCTCCTCGCACAATTTAGCCAATAAATTTAGGCACTCAGTCGGAGCTGGATCTGGATCTGAAAGAACGAAGGCGAAAAAGAGCATGTCTGGGGAGTGGAAGGACCAGATCCGAAGCCTAGTGCCTCTCTGTAGAATGTTATCGGTGACGACCTTGTTCCATCCTAAACCTAAGACGTAGTTGGAAGTGGAAGTCATATCCCATCTCTTGAGCTTAAGCTTCCTCTGTAGACCCTTAGAATTCACCACGATCACATCCGCTCCTTTGTCACTGGCACTAATCTTTTTGTGATGTCTATCTATTTTTTCTAACTCTTCCTCGTTTAAGAAGTCCATATCTAGTATCTGCTTCCAGGGCATCATAAGACGTGTCTGAAGTTCGTCGACATCACTATTGGGAAGAACCTTCACAAATATCAGCTTTGCATCCATACCGTTCACTTCTCTCATCACGTCAATCAGCCATTCCGTCGGTGTCCTATCTTCATCTGTCACTATAACCGGCTTTCTGTTTCTTACCGGTTTGTTTGAAACCACTTTTTGAGGCCTCTTGGACTCTAGATGGCACGAACTTGGAGAAGAAGCAACACGATTAGGGTTTTGTTCCGGGTCTTGATTCTTGCACTCATCAATCTTCAGTCGTTTGCTCAAGCTGGAATTCATAGTTGTGCTCAGACTGTAATTAATTAATCTTCTCAGTCTTCTCAGTCTCTCCCTCCTTTTATCACCTTCAGTGGATGTTTCTCCTATTTCCTCATATGCAAAAGCGCTAACCGTTCTCTCCGTCGCTACACATAAAATATCTAACGCTCTCTTCCCTCCCTGCAAACCATTAAGTTGATCATCTCCTCTCACCATTGTTATAAAAAATAGAGAGACAAGAAGAAAGAGTTAAGCGGCAGAGAGGAGTTTATAGTCTTGCTTTTATATGATTCTGATTGTCAATTCCTTTCACAAACGAACAAAGGTATATATAACTCTCTATTATTTTTTATTTTTTTTTGTTAGTGATAATCTCTATATATTTTTATATTAGTTTTAGATATTCACTAAATTACTTGCTTCTATTCTATTGGTTAGTCTCTTTTGTTCGGTTCAATCTTTAAATTCATGTATTTATCCTCAATTTTTTTTTATAGAGTTTTAAAGTTTTCGCTAGGGAAGATGAAGAACAAGCAAATACAGTTATTCCAAAACAGTGGCAAATTTTAAAACTTAATATAAGAAAAAGGAAAACAAATTTGTAGATCATATTAAGACAAAAGAAAAGGTCTTTTCAAACAATATGGCTAGTCAAGTTCTGGAATCCAAGGTTTTTCACGAGAGCTTTTAGTTGGTTATGTTAAATGCTGTCTTCATTCTCTGCACAATATGTGGTAATGTATTGAGATTTTCCTCAATGGATTTGTGCACACAACTCTCCATCTCGTTAACCGCTTCAGGCCTTATCTTCTGGAGCTTTGAGGCCTCAAACTTGTCTTGACACACCACCAGTGATCTGTTCAATCTTTCCTATACATTCATTCAACAAAAATCAGTCTTTATACACAGCAAACTATGTATCATCTTTTAGCAGATATCTTTACCTGAAATTGAGCCATTTCGTTCTCGAAATACTGTTGAGATTTGACAACGGGAACACTGCAGTGCTCGACGCAGTTACTTATCTCCTCTTGCTTTCTTCTTCTATCAAAGCACTCATATGCACATTTGAAATAAGCTTGCTGCAACAATGATATCGTTGTCAGGGTTTAATTAATTTGAATCAACGGATCATATAACTCAATATAGCAACCCAAAAACACAAGAGAAGGTGTTAATAACTCTCATGCTTCTGAAGACAAAGCAGAGCAATTGTTATGCAACGAGACACGCCTACTTATCGAATATCCTACAGAGCACAATATAGTAATTAAACCAGAGCAATTGTCGTGAACCTAATCCATAGTGTCTAAAGACGAATATAGTACGAACCCAAATGCAAATTTTCAGACTTTTTTCATGAACCTACTCAATTCATCAAATTTGAAACTAGCATTGTATCAAACCAATAAAGATTCCATATTCAGAAGCTAACATTGCTAAATTGTTATATCAGAGAGAATTTATGCTGAGCTCGCGAAAAGTACAGATTTTTGTATATACCTGAAGGGTGAAATTGATGTGATCTTGGATAGGAGAAAGCTGAGTCTGAGCAGCTACATTAACTTCTTCAAGCTTTCTTCGAAGTCTCTCCGATACGATTTGCTCTTCCGCCGCAGCGATGTGATCCATTGTCGCCTTCTCTGTTTAGCGTAATTTTGATTTTAGGGCTTTAGGGTTTTAGCTAGCTGCTCTCTTCAATAGAAGATCCTTCAATAGCCGCAAACAAAACGGGTTTGACAATTTTGGGTCGGGTTAAGTTTCCCGGGTTTCTCTAAACCGGTTAACTCTTTTTCACCAATTCAAACTTTATTAAACAGGAAGCTAATTCCGGTCATTGACCGGTCCGTTAAACTTCGCATTAGAATCAATTGTTACAAGAAGCCACCACAGAGTTGGGATTAAGCAGTAAAAAATAACAGAAACAGCCATCACCGACTTCAAGGTCTCTCCATCAATACATGATCAGACCAAAGCTTTGGCTAATTTTCATTAGTCTTGAGACAGAGAATTTAGCAGCAGCTCATTGAAAGGGCGAATTAGAAGACGAGAGATTAAAAGCATGAGAAGATGTTGGAGTCTTCACAGGAGCCCAAATATCAGCACCATTGGTTTGAGCAACTTCTGATGTATACTCCAATGGAACAAGACATAGCCCTTTACTTCTTAAGCTGTACTCTTCCACTTCCTCCTAGTTACAGAGATGGAAAATATCAGTCTTGCATTGTGATCCAAGTAAACGAGATCCAGATCATAGATTCAGCTCACCTCTGTAGTAGAAGGGGTTGCTTGCAGATAAGGAGCACTTAGAACCTGAACAGAGAAAATCAAGCATAATCATCATTGGATTGGAGGAGGTGAATGAATGAAAAGTATTTGATTAGAAAACTTGAGCAGACCTTGACTTGTTCTTGAAGAAACTGAATGTATTGCATTCCCTCTAGAAGAACTGATGCAGTGTCGGTCTGCATAGATAGAGACTTGAACATGGCTAGAGAAGACAAAGAGCGTGTAAGAAAGATTATTTCGGACCAAGTAGTACCTTTCCGTAAGGGGAAACTAGTTGTTGAAGAGCTGAAATACGTTCTGCTAATTTGTCTTTCCTCTCCTGTTTAAACCACAGAACAACAAAGTTTCAAGATCATTAGCATGCTGGTACAGAAATGTCCGGTAGCTTCATAGCCACAATGAATTTTGATTTTGATGTATCACAAGACCTTGGAAGAGAAAGAGAGATCAGATGACTTGTGTCGTTTAATTTTGTTATCTTCAAGCGAGTAGACATTGCGCTTAGTCTCCATCATCATCTCTGCCGAGTCTCTAGAGTATTCCATTCCTTGTCATCAAACAAAACAAAAATGATCGGTTTTTCGACATAAGAAACCGGTTTACTTGCTACCATTTATAAAGATAATCTCATGGCTTCATCCAAGGCAAGTTGCAGAAAAAAACATAAGATTACAACTCAACAACTTGCTTTTGCAAGCGTCATAAGGACAAAACTATACGCCTTGAGATATTCTCAGACCAGACAAACAAAGTGGTGTCTTGGTTTTAACATCAAAATTAGATGTTAACTACTACAAATTAAGGGATGCAAATCTAGGTTTGGACCAACTAATGCATTGGAAGATACGACTTTTGGATTAGAAAACAAGAGCAATGGTCAAAGAAAGTAGATAATGGTCAGAGGTTATCCATATAAGATCACATCAGCTTAAAGTATTATTTAAAGTTTAGTAGCACAATCATAGATGTTTAAATATGATATCATACTTTGCTTCCATACATAGACAATACATTGTAGGATGCATGAAACTACGGAATTAACTCATTAATTTAGTTCATCTAATGAGCAGAACTAGTTAATCATTATACGTGTTTTTATTTTGGATCGAGTTAGCTCCATTAGACAAGATTCAAAGCTAAGCAAACTTCAATAGAAAAACCCCACAAGAAGATGAGAACAAAAAATACCAAAAGATTCATGATTTTATTTTGCCTTAAAATACTCTAAGTTAAGTCAAAAAGACCAAAAATGGGGAACAAAACAGAGTAAATGAAGAAAAAAGAACTTACAGAGAGAAGAGACTCAGCATTTGCCAGAAACAGCAGACTAACCAACAAGTAACTTCACAAACTCTAAAACTTCTTGGTCTAAGCTCTCTAAATGGGTATTTATGTCACCCTAAGCACAAGACACGATGAAACCCATAAACGAGGATCTTGGTCTCTCTAGTGTATATATATTTTTACTTTCTTTTGTCTTCAGGTCTTGAAGAAAGCCATTAATGAAGCCGGAGCTCCAACGGTGACACGATTCCAGAGGTTTGTGTTTGGATGAAAACGGCGTCGTTACTTAAAGGGTCGTGAAAGAGAGGAGTTTTAGTTTTATGTAGAGAAGAAAGCAAAGAAAAGAGGGGACTACGTTTCATATGTCTTTTTCTTCATTTTGTTTTTCCTTTCGTCCTCTTCATTTAATTCTCATTAAATCTATAGATTTTTTTGTGAGACAAATAAATTGTTAGAATATATAATCGTAAAACTTTATTCTGTTTAATTCAAATCTCTTAATCAATCGAAACTATATTATATGTGTTATTCAGTACTATTTGACGGTTAGGAAATAATTACTATAGTAGTAATTAGGAAGTAACTTGAAGAATTTAGTTTAGTGTATATATTTGGAGTTAGGGAATGTAATGGAAATGTAAAAATTTGACAGCTAATGTACAACCAATGGTGAGAGAGGTCCTTTTACCAGTCCCAGATAGAAGTCGCTTTCATTATTTTCATAATAAAATAATAAATAAGCTAATAATTTTGAAAGTGACATTTGATTGTTTTTTATGTAGTTTTGTCAAAATGATTTTGACCAATTCTTCTGCATCTGTCACTTCTTTTTCAACTTTGTGCTTTTTCTTGTTTTGTTATCCTTTCTTTGAAATTTTCTACGAGGGAGGTTGGTTAATGCAGCGTACCCTTTGGTTGATATCCGAGTATATTCACATTTTCAAGTTTCAACGACACAGCTTTTTGTTTATATGGAACAGAATCTATCTTCTTTTGTTTCTCCAAAGTAAACAGCTAAATACTAACCCAAAATTGAAAAGCATAAACAAATAGTTGAATCTAACCAAACAAACAGAAAAAACAAACCTAACTATAACTAAAAGGCAAAAAATATAACAACAATATTGATTACATGCAAAATATTTGAAATGTTTACAAATGTCCAATTGATCAGCGTTCCATATCGGACCCACGCGGTTTCTGAATTTGTTTCTTTGCCACAAATGTTTTTCTTTTGTCTTCGCGGCGACCAGATTTTGGTTTAGGTGTTTCAATTTATATCTCTCTTACGTACGTACCAAAATCGGCCTGTATCAAAGGCTTTCTTTCCCAAATTACAATATTACAACCATAATTATTATAGCTCCAATGAATAAACAGCAATTATGCTAATCACCATTCGAGCATTTCTTAGCAACAATAAGGAAGATCACTCAAATCAGAAACAATACGGATAGTTCCCAAAAATGCACAAAATTAATCAAGACATTGATGTTTAACTTACATTCCAACTTCACTATCATCCAAATTGAATGCTTCAATAAGTTGGTAGGTCTAACAATCATAAAGGTTATGAAAAAAACTCCACGCTTCATTTTCCATTTGCGTATGGACGAAACTAGGTGTATTGTATATAATATAGTCTCAAAAATTTCAATCTTAACTTATAACAGAAATATATCTCACACGTCTTTTTAAAACGAAATAATAAAGAATGTTTTTATTTCCAGCATTTCAGCTTCTTTGTAGCGTCTATGATGCTTTGCTTCGTTTCCAATCTCTGGCACTTGAGCAATCCCTCCAGTATAACTGCAGATTCTGGAATATCGTTCTCGCTGATTACAGATTCAGAGCAAAGCCCAAAGAGCACTACGTTTACGTCATCTTCCTCTTCTAGTTGCAGGCCAAATAAATGATCGAAAACCTTGGCAAAAAACAAAACAATAGAGATCAATTCTATGACTCAATTTCCGTGCAATAGTATCAGATCAGATTTGTGAAAATATGCAGAGAATTTACAAGGAATGAATCACATTTGCTTTACCTTTTTCATTCTTGATACTACCATATCTTTGACGGACTGTGATCTCGTGACCAAATTCACTATGAAAAGACCGTGCTGAGGGAGAGCTTGCTTAACCGAAAGAAGAAATGTCTCTTCGATAAAATCAGATGCAGGGCAGGTTAATCCGCCGCTGCAGACAAGAGATCAAACAAGAAAACAATCAGGCTTACCATGTGGGTAAATTCATAGATATGTGAATTTACTTGCCATGTCTTTTACCTTGAATCTGCTGAATCCACATCTATAATTAAAATGTCAGGACAAATTCCACCTTGTGTATTGTGAGTGGTTGAATCTCCATTTGAGCCAATGTTTGACGATTCCTCAGACGAAGCTTCAGAGTTTGTTATATCTCTAATGAATTTGATCCCATCAGCAATATGCACCTATTATAAGAATGCGAACGAGCTGAGTGATGGTGCATATAATAGAATAGAATATAAACATGTTAAAGTTTAGCCAGCACTTTTGTTGTAAAGAGGGAGAATTTTACCTTCAAGCGATCATTTTGTGTGAAACCAAAGTAATCCTTGCCAACACTAAGCATTACTGGGTCAAGCTCAACCGCCTATTCAACAGGATACAGAATATGAGTGGCAATAGAAAATACTCAACTTGATTAATCCTTTAAACTGAAATTACCTCAATACTGAAAAATGGCAAGCATCCATGGAGGAACATGGGAAGTAATCCTGCTCCAAGACCAATTACAACAGTCTTAACCTGAAAAGCATCAGAACATTTCTGGATCAGTACAAGGCAAAGAAAAGATTCAGATCGGTTGCACCGTGAGGCCACAACTTAATAATGCTCACCATCGTTCCGCATGACTCAGCCTTCTTCAAGTAGGAAGATACCAATGTGAATCCAGAAATAATTCCAGTGTGGTAAGAGCTAGCCAGATAATCATGAGAGACCCTCATAAGAGGCCTGCTCGGTTCTGAAATGGATACATGTAAAAAAGATCATGAAACTTTTCACCTGAAATGTATCAAAACACTTACAGAAGTACGATTTTTACCTTGGTTTTGCTTTTTATTTCCCTTTCGCTTCGATTGGGAAACATTTTTAGTTTTTTCTTTCTGAGACTGTTCAAGAATCTCACCATCCTCTACAAGCAAAGCTTCAGACTGTATCAAACCCTCAGTCCTTTTGAATACAAGTCGTCGAAATGCCAAATCACTAGAAGTAGACAAGTCTTCTAAATTACTAGGAGCGCTTTCATAAACCACATCTTCAACAACCACTTTCCCAGTCATAGGAGATGTAACCTACAAATCGAAATGAATAGTAAGAAACAAAAAAGATCCCCATAACTACGTATTCTAACCAATCAGTAGTATTAAAATTTGCTAAAATAGTGGTGGATAAAAGTCTAATCACGGAGATCAATAAAGGAAACGATGATCATATTTGTGAAAGGCGAGAAATAGAAGAGACAACAAATAACAGTTTTATTAAGTGATTAATTGGGTATATCTAGTAATAATACCTCGTGGACAGTATCACGCTTTTTTATCCCATCACTTGCCATCATATACCTACAGCACCAATTCAATTCAACTACTAATTAACAAGCAATAATGGCGGAAACAAAATGAGTTAGGATTACTGTTGCACCAAAAATCATGGAGAATATAGTAAAAAAAAAATCCGATAAACATACGGAATGCGAGCTTCATCATCATTTCTGGGAGCTAGTTGTGTCACCATTGGAGATAAATCATTCTGAGATGAATAAGTTACCAGATAAAATCGATCAATAAGTAAACAACATAATGCATCAGACAACTCAAAATGTAGATAGTACCTACCTGGATATCCTCCATGGTGGCTCCACTATGGCTACTGTCGAGAAAAACCTTCATCAAGAAATTAAGATGTGTTTAGAATCTCATGCCGAAAATAGATCACGGTAACATGGTGTATATAAAGAGGTTTTACCATAAAAAGCTTACCATTATGAGACGAGCGGCCTGAGAACTCTCGACAACCTGCCACTGTCCTTCTTCTGAACAGAACAGCCACTCATGAGCACGAGTCTGAAATTTAACACTCCTTTTAATAGATCAAACAAAATTAAACAATATATTCACAGCAATTTCCAGAACTTAAATATTAAGGATTTATGATGTTGACAAAGCTTACCTTGGGGACAAGAAAAACACCACAATAATATACAAATGGCTCAGTTTGTTTCTGAGCATCAAGAAGCACGGCCCTATAACTGAAATTGCTTCCTTGGCCACCCAAAGTAAATTTTATACGGCGACCTTCAGTAAGCTCTGCCAAATCTCCTTTAATACCAAGTTTCAAATCTTCATGCGAGTACAATAAGTCTGAGCCATTATTGCAGTCTCTACGTATTTTGTTCTCGCTCTCGACGGCTTCACGCATGCCAGAACCCTACATTGTAAGTCAGAATCATATATTACACTGGAGAATTACACAAGTGTTTTAAAGAGCTAGAAAAAATCGATATATGAAGGGAAAGGTGGTTGAATTTACAATTGTGTTAAAGTCAAACTAAACAGGAAATAATTACCTGACTATCATTGCGGCCAAGAGATACAAGTTCGAAAGCAGAGGTTATCTCATGCAACAAAACGGAATTTTCCTTTTCAGCCACCACCATATATGTCTTAAGCTTCGAGCGTTTTTGAGCAATTGAATGAACATTCATCTTCCAACCAAAACGAAATCTTGAAAAAAGCAATGCTGCGCAAAAACACTAAGAATGTCACTAAAACAGACAATAGAATGAAGATAACAATAACTATGAAATAGCTTCACATAATAATAATAACAGAAGCAAAGGTGTTGGAGGTGTACCTAAGACATGAGACTCCGCCAACGTTAGACAAATAAACTTCCCCCCAGGTTTCAAAACCCGCTTGGCCTGAGAAAAGAGTTACTAATGATCAAACTGAATCAAGCTCAAGCATTTAAAGCACATAACTTTCATTGTTTGATCCAACACTCATCCAATTTATGCAATCCCTTAAACAAAAGAAGTTCACTAAGACCTCTGATAAGTATTGATTTCCCAGCTTGGTACCAACTTCTGGCTCCATCAAAGCATCAAGAGCACCTTTATCTAGAACCGTATCAAAAGACTCATCAGCCAACTGCGTAATAGAAAAAGTAAAAATATTTAGTGAATGAGAGACAGAACAAGGATCAGCTAGAAACCAAAAAAAAACAGAGCACAAAAGGAACCAAAACCTGCATCTTTGTTATATCCATAACTCGCCAACGCAGTTCAGGCCGAGTCCGAATGTTCCGACGAAGCATATCGGAGATAACAACTTTGGAGAAGTCAACATTAGTGATGTCACGGAATCCAGCATCGTACAAATGCTCAGTAAGGCGGGAGTTTCCACATCCAGGAACCAGAATCTGAAGCGAATCAGAAGAAGAAGATGAAGAATCTTGGAGGAGAGGTAAAAGCGAGTCATGGAGCTGAGGCCACTCAGCATACCACTCGAAAGAGTCGTCGTTGCCTCTGAGAGTGAAGAATTTGTCCCAATTCTCTTTGCTGGTGAAATCTTCGAGGGTTTGTAAAAAATCATCTGTTGAAGCTGCTGCTTTGTTTCCTTTCTTCTTCCCCATATCTCTGCTATGGAAACACACCCAAGTCCCAAAAACCCTAATTTTCCAGACTTAAGGATTTACACTTACCACACGGTGACGACTGACGAAGACTTGGAGGTGGTGGATGCTGAAGTCGGAGTACGGTTTAAATTTGGTTCAAAGTCGAATCGAAACTAATCAATTAAACCAAACCGAACCGGAAAGCTAACCAAAACCATCGAGTCAGAGTCTGCTGTGGGCTTAAATTGGGTCAGAATGTTGAAGATAAAATATTTGGGCCTCATACATATGTGTTTTGATTGATAAATCATGAATTCTCATAATCGGTTTAAACTTTCTTTTTTTTTGACTAAACAAAAATTTATAATCGGCTATCTAGAATCATAAATTTTTTAAGTAAATCGAAAGTGAATTTATTTATATCAGAATTTTTGTTTTATATAATATATGGATACATTTTTTGTCATAATGGATAGAGACACTGCCATCAAATATATGGATGCTAAATTGTTCATTTTTCAAGAAAAACTTGGCACCTACCATTAGATAAACCAAAAGTTGAATTGAAAGGTTTTTAGTTTTTAGTTATTCTCACTTTTGCAATTGGGGTTTCATGCTTACATAAGCAATGACATCAATAGCTATAATTTGATGGCAGTGTCTCTCTTCTCCGAAGATGACAAGAATATATGAACAGGTATATCAAGTCAAGTCTCTTTTGTTTTCGATATAAACAACATATCATCAATCATTACTCCGAATGTATATTTAAAGTTATGGTAAATTATTGTCACATTATACAACTCTCGATCCTTATATCTAAATACGTTAAAAATGTATAAAAGACAAAAGTTAACCTATTTGAAAAGATTATTGTCACATTTCACCTCGAATATTTAATGTCAAAAGATTTTATTTGAAAACTTCGAAAAATATATGTGTTTAATCGGAGACGAAAAACGAATCACATTGGTTATGACGTAACTAAAAGGATACATCATAAATGATTTAACATAGAGAATTTCATTTTGAAGACCATATTATTGATACCGATATATGCATAGCATCCTCTAAATGCTAATGAAACTCAGGTATCTAGACGATGAAAAAACAAAATAAAAAACAAAAAAAAACGATATGTCATTTTTCGTAGTTTGGACGTGCAGACTTGGCATGCAATACGGAAATCACCCGAACTTCCATCTACATTTTGGTAAAAAAAATAAAAAAAGTGTTACCTAATTTCTTTTTGCATTTTTTAGTTTTATTTTTGTAACTCGTTAAGTCATTATTAAATTGCACATTCATTTGGATGGACATACATTGTGGGCAGTCACTGTTTTGTTGTCAGAGTCATTGTATTGATATATAGAGCAAACCTAACGAATACAAAAAGCATACGGCACATGGCATGACATTGATATATATACCTTCACAAACCAAACTCACATCCAAAATACTTCTCTTCTTTCTTTAGTTTCTTGTGAAAGATGATTACTTACATGGGTCTGAGCCACACGATTGTCTTACTTTATTTATCCCGTCAAGAATGTTTGGAACTTAAAAATGTTGGTTCTTAATGTAATAAATCTCTAAACGTTACGAGAGAAGGACATATATTACCATGAAAAGACTATGATTAATTTTATTTTATTTTAATTCATTTTCCAGATGCTTCGAAAACAAGGTACCATTTGAAAATACAAGTCTAAGGATGGATGTTGCTAAACCATTATTTATCCTCGTGAGTGTCTTAAGATATAACATATAGTCAAAACATCATCTATATATATAATTAAAAAGAAAGTTTCCTTCCAACGATTCTAAAAATATATTTAATGGTAAGATAAACTTTAGAAGATATATGCAATAGATGGTATAATATATTGACAAACTCATCCAATAGCATAAATCCAAATCTTAGCTTATTTTAATTTTATGTACTCTGATAAGTGATAAATGGTTTCTTTAGTCGACATCTGCTTGATAAAAAACAAAAATAACCCATCGAGGAGGAGGAATCTAGCTGGCGGATATATTGAACCCTATATCTAAAATAGTATCCACCACTAATTTTAAGAATTTACGATCCTTAGGCCATTTGTATGAATACCTTATAATTAACCAAATCACTAACCCACCAACCCCTTTTAACTTTTCTATTTGGTAAAGAGACATATAGAAACAAATCTTTTATATTAAAGTTGCCTATAACTACTATTTTCTACGTTGCATACTTGCATATATCCGATAAATACTTCCGTCATAACAGAGTAAGAGTTTGTATGTAACAAATTTCAACAAAAAGAAGAGAAAAACAATGGGAGAGAAAGCGAAAGCAAATGTGTTAGTCTTCTCATTTCCGATACAAGGTCACATAAACCCTCTCCTCCAATTCTCAAAACGCCTACTCTCTAAAAACGTCAACGTCACATTCCTCACCACTTCCTCCACCCACAACTCCATCCTCCGCCGTGCCATCACCGGCGGAGCCACTGCTCTTCCTCTCTCTTTTGTCCCCATTGACGATGGATTCGAGGAAGATCACCCATCTACGGACACATCTCCCGACTACTTCGCAAAGTTCCAAGAAAACGTATCTCGAAGCCTCTCAGAGCTTATCTCCTCGATGGACCCAAAACCAAACGCCGTCGTTTACGACTCGTGCCTGCCTTATGTCCTCGACGTTTGCCGGAAACATCCTGGCGTTGCTGCGGCGTCGTTTTTCACTCAGTCCTCCACCGTGAACGCGACCTATATTCATTTCTTGCGTGGAGAGTTTAAGGAGTTTCAAAATGATGTCGTTTTGCCTGCAATGCCTCCGCTGAAGGGTAATGACTTACCGGTGTTTCTGTACGATAACAATCTCTGCCGGCCGTTGTTTGAGCTCATTAGTAGCCAGTTCGTGAATGTTGACGACATTGACTTCTTCTTGGTTAACTCTTTCGACGAACTCGAAGTCGAGGTAATTCTCAACTTTAGAGTTTTGTTGTTTATTGTATTTTTCTTAATTATCTGCAAAATGCAATCCAAATAAAAATATTTGGAGGTGATATAATTGTGGATGATATATACTACTATCTTACTGAACCAATTAGTATATGATGTGAAATAAGTCCTTATTCCAATATAGTTGTAGCTAGACTTGTAGCTTTCTAGGTTCGTGGTGAAATTTTTTTAATTCGATGTTGGTACATAATAATAGCAAAAAGATATTAGATAGAAAACACATCATTATTTCAACGGACAAAAAGAACATCATTCATCTTGGGGCCGAAAGATATAGATATATCGATTGGGGCGAAAATCCCAAGGTGCAGATTACTTATAATATATCTTATGCAATTGGTTGGGGTCTTAATTTAACGTGGCAAATATGTAGCCAGAAAACGAATATCGTCTCAAATATACATACGTGTCACGCCGTTTACCTTTCCATTGAAAGCATACATACTGGCTAGGCATGTGGGGATGTGTCCCTGACCAAATTGAGATTTTGCACAACAATTTGATTTATTTTTTAATTCTAGTTTCATTAGTTTAGTTTTATCCTTTATTCTTTTGGTTTAATTCATTAGTTTATTTCATATTTTTCTTAACGATGTTTGCATTTTCGCAAATTACTGTATAAATGTGACATTTGTTTTTAAAAATACTTGCTAAATTGCTTTAATGCGTGTATTAAAGGGAATGATACCTTTTTTATTGTGTCTTTATTACTTCCACTGGTCCCTATTCATCTAATGTTCTTGAAGTCCTTTCTAAGCCTGAAATCCTGATATTAGAAAACGTGGTCATGTTTGGTTCAAACTAGGAATTTTAGTCCGAAAGCTTTCACGATAGGTCGGGAGACTCGGGACGGTTGATTGACACATTTACATGTCAAAGTGTCTTTTTGGGGTATGGCCTTATGGGTTTCAGCTTATCTATCAATTTCAAAATGAAACAGGTTTCCTTGTTTTAGGAAGAAAATAGTTGACGTGGGTCATATACTGGTGACAACCAATTATTATAGATGCAATAAATGTTATGATTGTAATTAATGAAGTACATAAAAGCATGCATGAAATTGATTTGATTGATTTTGAAACTGATCTTATATACAATCAACCTATCAACGTTTCTTTAATGCGTGTATTAATCCTTTTTTCAGGTGCTACAATGGATGAAAAACCAATGGCCGGTCAAGAACATAGGACCGATGATTCCATCAATGTACTTAGACAAACGATTAGCAGGTGACAAAGACTACGGAATCAACCTCTTCAATGCCCAAGTCAACGAATGCCTTGATTGGCTTGACTCAAAACCGCCCGGTTCAGTGATCTACGTGTCTTTTGGAAGCTTGGCCGTCTTAAAAGACGATCAAATGATAGAAGTCGCGGCTGGTCTAAAACAAACTGGCCATAACTTCTTATGGGTTGTTAGAGAAACTGAAACAAAGAAGCTTCCAAGCAATTACATAGAGGACATTTGTGACAAGGGATTGATAGTGAATTGGAGTCCTCAATTACAAGTTCTTGCACATAAATCAATCGGTTGTTTCATGACTCATTGCGGGTGGAATTCGACTTTAGAGGCATTGAGCTTAGGAGTTGCTTTGATAGGAATGCCGGCTTATAGCGACCAGCCGACTAATGCTAAGTTTATTGAAGATGTGTGGAAGGTTGGGGTTAGGGTTAAGGCAGATCAAAATGGGTTTGTTCCGAAGGAAGAGATTGTGAGATGTGTTGGAGAAGTTATGGAAGATATGTCGGAGAAAGGGAAGGAGATTAGAAAAAATGCTCGGAGGTTGATGGAGTTTGCAAGGGAAGCTTTGTCTGATGGAGGAAATTCTGATAAGAATATTGATGAGTTTGTTGCTAAAATTGTGAGGTAAAGTGACTGTATGATTAATCTTTGATGCTTAATTAATAATGTGTTTTTAAGAGTTTTCAAAGGACGAAATGTTTAGAATGTAACTTGTTGGTTTCTTTCAAAGTTATTTATGATGTGAACAATGTGATCTAAAATGGTGTTGAACTTGGGAAATTAGGATTGAAGAATAGAAAAACCAGGATAGTTTGTTCTTTTGGGATCATATTGATTTTCTTCAAAGTTATCTATTAGTGTTTGCTATAATGGGTTATAGAAGCATTGAAGCCTACAGAAGTGGTAGGTATTTGAGCAGTTGGTGGTTGCTGAGAACTTCCTCCGGTTACACTTTGGGAGCTGAGGCCTTGCAGTACGTAGTTTGAGAAACTCAGAGGGTCGGGTGGATAGGGTCGTAAAAACTCTAAACGCCCTCTTGATCTTGAGGTTCGCAAAGTCCTTGGAGTAAAAGTGTCGACTCGGTCAGCATAAGTATTATGAGCTGACGTGATTTTGGAGCAACTTGCGGTAAGGGCTGCAAGCTGAGTGTTGTAACGCTCCTCAAACGAAATGAACTTCTCTAACAGTTCATTGATAAGCCTCTTATATAAACTATAAACCTTAGTAAGTAGTTTCATAAACTTCTGTTTAGCACTCATTCATCATACAATATAAGCAATTGCATTTAGAGTATGTGTTCGTGTCATGTATTTATGTTTGTATTAGTGTGAGCACAAAAGTTACGTTTGTGTGTATGTTTACGTTTAGTGTATGCATTCGTGTTATGCGTATATTTGTATCAGTGTGCTCTACAGACGTGGGTGCTTAATTGAGGTTTGGTTCTAAAGGAAAAATTAATCCACCTAAAAAAACACACATGGAAATATTAAATTTGCAGCCAAAGGAGAAATATGCCAACAATACTAAAATATCTAAAAATATTCATGCGTAAGCGTAAATGTATTAAGTAAACTTCGGAATCTACTTACTTGGAAATAGGAGTGTTGAAGACGACGCACACCCCAAAAGCTCCAATCATGCCTCTGATTAAAGAATTAAAGAGTTTATGCTTTGACATAAATAAAACTTGCAATAATAATTGGATCAATACTTACATCTTACGCATGTACACAATGCCTTCTTTACGGTTCCTGCAAAAAGAATATAAAGATTTTTCAAATTTTGATTCTACAAATGGTAACTAAGACATGTAAGCGTTAAGTGCCTTTAACCGTGCTTTATTTTAAGTCTTACAAGTTTAATATAAAAACTAAAAGAGTATTAGTCACGAATTCATTGATGTTAGGCCAAACATTATAACTATATGATATTGTACGTGATATTGAACATTCACTACAACAATTCAAACACAACGAGTAACACTATAATATTTCAAACTCAGGGAGAGAAGTCAAACCTGAGAAAGATCACGTACACTTACTCCATTTTCTTGGTCTTGTGAAACTAAAAAAACAGATAAATAGTTATAAAAGACTATGTGATCTAAGGTTGTAATCAATTAACGAACTAAAAACTCCATCAAGGAAAAATATTACGAAAATCATACCTTGTTTTGGAAGGCGAAAGAGACACTTACCTGATTAAAAGAGGGAAAGATACAGTCTGCACGTTGGACTTTTTAATGCAGAATATTGTAAGTTAGAACAAAATGTCCCACTGAATATCATATCTCAGTGAGATTCGTGATGACTTACCTTTGGTGCCTTATCTCTCTCTCCCTTTCTCGCCTTGCTCGAGCCTCGACCCATCAAGCGTTGCACAATGATGTGCCTTCGCTAACAGGAAGAGTTTCAAGAGCTATGCAAAGAGGATTAACTACATGTTTTAATGCATTTTCCAATCAGTTATCATTAGACAAGTCTTATAAAAGATACTTTATCTCTATTAATAAGCAGATCATTGAGTTCTATAAAAGAACATTTATTCTCCATCAATAAGCAGATCATTGAGTTCTATAGTAGAACATGGAATTTACTCTCCATCAATTTGCAGATCATTGAGTTTTAGAAAAGCCTTAAAATAAAGGCAAATCCATGCAGAAACTTGAAGTTATGCTGCCCACCTAGCAATATATAGAACTGTGACAAGTGTTACAGTGTTAATCACAGCTTGCTTGCTTATTCCTCCATCCTTGCAAGAGAATTCCCCATTCAGACATCATTAGACAAGTCTTATAAGCATATCATTGAATTTCTCGTTCTTACGACATCATTAGAAAAGCCTTAATGAAGGCAATTCTATGCAGAGACTTGAAGTTATGCTGCCCAGACAGCATTATATAGACAATCAGATTCAATTATCCAATCTTTGAACATAAACAAGACTTACAGACTTCAATCAATCATAATCTTGCTTGTCATTTTTAAAGTCGTGAGTAACTGTTGTCTCAAGACCGAAACAAGAAACCAAACATAATCCATATGTCTGTCTAAGTGGTTTTATAGCCGTGGGTACTAAGAATGATCAATGTTCAGTCTCAAGTCTCAGTCTAAAGACTAAAGTTTGAAGCCATGGGTACCATTTTCATTGCACCAAACATAACCCAAGCCAATGTTTTGTCCCTCAAGTGTCTTTCTAAAGACTTTTCAAAACTCAATCCAATATTTTGTCCCTCATGTCTCTGTCTAAAGACTTGTCATTTTTAATGGGTAACTGTTGTCTAAAGACCGAAATTAAAAACTGAATATGATCCATATGTCTAATGTCTAAGTGGTTTTAAAGCCGTAGATACTAAGAAGAATCAATGTTCAGTCTCAAATCTCACTCTAAAGACTAAAGTTTGAAGCCGTGGGTACCATTTTCTTCGTACCAAACATAACCCAAGCCAATGTTTTGTCTTTCAAGTCTCTGTCTAAAGACTTTTCATAACCCAATCCAATGTTTTGTCCCTCAAGTCTCTGTTTAAAGACTTGTCATTTTTAAACCCCTGGGTAACTATTGTCTAAAGACCAACACAAGAAACCAAACATGATCCATATGTCTAAGTGATTTTAAAGCCGTGGGTACTAAGAAGGATCAATGTTCAGTCTCAAGTCTCAGTCTAAAGACTAAAGTTTGAAGCCGTGGGTACCATTTTCATTGCTTCAAACATAAACCAAGCCAATGTTTTGTCCCTCAAGTCTCTATCTAAAGACTTGTCATAACCCAATCCAATGTTTTGTCCCTCAAGTCTCTGTCTAAAGACTTGTCATTTTTAAACCCGTTGGTAACTGTTGTCTAAAGACAGAAACAAGAAACCAAACATGATCCATATGTCTGTGTGATTTTAAAGCCGTGGCTACCAAGACGGATCAACGTTCAGTCTCAAGTCTCAGTGTAAAGACTTGTCATAACCCATTCCAATGTTTTGTCCCTCAAGTCTCTGTCTATAAACTTGTCATAACCCAATCCAATGTTTTGTCTCTCAAGTCTCGTCTAAAGACTTGTAATTTTTAAAGCCGTGGGTAACTATTGTCTAAGAAACAAGAAACCAAACATGATCCATATGTCTGTGTGATTTTAAAGCCGTGGCTACCAAGACGGATCAACGTTCAGTCTCAAGTCTCAGTGTAAAGACTTGTCATAACCCATTCCAATGTTTTGTCCCTCAAGTCTCTATCTATAGACTTGTCATAACCCAATCCAATGTTTTGTCTCTCAAGTCTCGTCTAAAGACTTGTAATTTTTAAAGCCGTGGGTAACTATTGTCTAAGACCGAAACAAGAAACCAAACATGATCCATATGTCTTTGTGATTTAAAAGCCGTGGGCACCAAGAAGGATCAACGTTCAGTCTCACTCTCAAGTCTCAATCTAAAGACTAAAGTTTGAAGCCGTGGGTACCATTTTCATTGCACCAACATAACCCAATCCAATGTTTTGTCCCTCAAGTCTCAGTCTAAAGACTTGTCATAACCCAATCCAATGTTTTGTCCCTCAAGTCTCTGTCTAAAGACTTGTAATAACTCAATCCAATGTCTTGTCCCTCAAGTCTCTGTCTAAAGACTTGTAACTTTTAAAGCCGTGGGTAACTATTGTCTAAAGACCGAAACAAGAAACAAAACATGATCCATATGTCTTTGTGATTTTAAAGCCGTGGGTACCAAGAATGATCAACGTTCAGTCTCAAGTCTCAGTCTAAAGACTAAAGTTTGAAGCCGTGGGTACCATTTTCATTGCACCAACATAACTCAAGCCAATGTTTTGTCCCTCAAGTCTCAGTCTAAAGACTTGTCACAACCCAATCCAATGTTTTGTCCCTCAAGTCTCTCTCTAAAGACTTGTCATAACTCAATCCAATGTCTTGTCCCTCAAGTCTCTGTCTAAAGACTTGTAACTTTTAAAGCCGTGGGTAACTATTGTCTAAAGACGGAAACAAGAAACCAAACATGATCCATATGTCTTTGTGATTTTAAAGTCGTGGGTACCAAGAATGATCAACGTTCAGTCTCAAGTCTCAGTCTAAAGACTAAAGTTTGAAGCCGTGGGTACCATTTTCATTGCACCAACATAACTCAAGCCAATGTTTTGTCCCTCAAGTCTCAGTCTAAAGAGTTGTCACAACCCAATCCAATGTTTTGTCCCTCAAGTCTTTGTCTAAAGACTTGTCATAACTCAATCCAATGTCTTGTCCCTCAAGTCTCTGTCTAAAGACTTGTAACTTTTAAAGTCGTGGGTAACTATTGTCTAAAGACGGAAACAAGAAACCAAACATGATCCATATGTCTTTGTGATTTTAAAGTCGTGGGTACCAAGAATGATCAACGTTCAGTCTCAAGTCTCAGTCTAAAGACTAAAGTTTGAAGCCGTGGGTACCATTTTCAGTGCACCAACATAACTCAAGCCAATGTTTTGTCCCTCAAGTCTCACTCTAAAGACTTGTCACAACCCAATCCAATGTTTTGTCCCTCAAGTCTTTATCTAAAGACTTGTCATAACTCAATCCAATGTCTTGTCCCTCAAGTCTCTGTCTAAAGACTTGTAACTTTTAAAGCCGTGGGTAACTATTGTCTAAAGACCGAAACAAGAAACGAAACATGATCCATATGTCTTTATGATTTTAAAGCCGTGGGTACCTAGAATGATCAACGTTCAGTCTCAAGTCTCAGTCTAAAGACTAAAGTTTGAAGCCGTGGGTACCATTTTCATTGCACCAACATAACTCAAGCCAATGTTTTGTCCCTCAAGTCTCAGTCTAAATACTTGTCACAACCCAATCCAATGTTTTGTCCCTCAAGTCTCTATCTAAAGACTTGTCATAACTCAATCCAATGTCTTGTCCCTCAAGTCTCTGTCTAAAGACTTGTAACTTTTAAAGCCGTGGGTAACTATTGTCTAAAGACCGAAACAAGAAACCAAACATGATCCATATGTTTAAGTGATTTTAAAGCCGTGGGTACCAAGAAGGATCAACGTTCAGTCTCAAGTCTCAATCTAAAGACTAAAGTTTGAAGCCGTGGGTACCATTTTCATTGCACCAACATAAGTCAAGCCAATGTTTTGACCATCAAGTCTCAGTCTAAAGACTTGTCACAACCCAATCCAATGTTTTGTCCCTCAAGTCTCTGTCTAAAGACTTGTAATAACTCAATCCAATGTCTTGTCCCTCAAGTCTCTGTCTAAAGACTTGTAACTTTTAAAGCCGTGGGTAACTATTGTCTAAAGACCGAAACAAGAAACCAAACATGATCCATATGTCTTTGTGATTTTAAAGCCGTGGGTACCAAGAATGATCAACGTTCAGTCTCAAGTCTCAGTCTAAAGACTAAAGTTTGAAGCCGTGGGTACCAATTTCATTGCACCAACATAACTCAAGCCAATGTTTTGTCCCTCAAGTCTCAGTCTAAAGACTTGTCATAACCCAATCCAATGTTTTGTCCCTCAAGTCTCTGTCTAAAGACTTGTCATAACCAAATCTAATGTTTTGTCCCTCAAGTCTCTGTCTAAAGACTGGTCAGTTTTAAAGCTGTGGGTAACTATTGTCTAAAGACCGAAACAAGAAACCAAACATGATCCATATGTCTGTGTGATTTCAAAGTCGTGGGTACTAAGAAGGATCAACGTTCAGTCTCAAGTCTCAGTCTAAAGACTAAAGTTTGAAGCCGTGGGTACCAATTTCATTGCACCAACATAACTCAAGCCAATGTTTTGTCCCTCAAGTCTCAGTCTAAAGACTTGTCATAACCCAATCCAATGTTTTGTCCCTCAAGTCTCTGTCTAAAGACTTGTCATAACCAAATCTAATGTTTTGTCCCTCAAGTCTCTGTCTAAAGACTGGTCAGTTTTAAAGCTGTGGGTAACTATTGTCTAAAGACCGAAACAAGAAACCAAACATGATCCATATGTCTGTGTGATTTCAAAGTCGTGGGTACTAAGAAGGATCAACGTTCAGTCTCAAGTCTCAGTCTAAAGACTAAAGTTTGAAGCCGTGGGTACCATTTTCATTGCACCAACATAACTCAAGCCAATGTTTCAGTCGAAAGACTTGTCATAACCCAATCCAATGTTTTGACCCTCAAGTCCCTGTCTAAAGACTTGTCATAACCGAATCCAATGTTTTGTCCCTCAAGTCTCTGTCTAAAGACTTGTCAGTTTTAAAGCCGTGGGTAACTGTTGTCTAAAGACCGAAACAAGAAACCAAACATGATCCAGATGTCTGTGTGATTTTAAAGCCGTGGGTACTAAGAAGGATCAATGTTCAGTCTCAAGTTTCAGTCTAAAGACTAAAGTTTAAGGTGTGTACGTAACTTGATATTTGACCAGAAAACCGAGACCAAGCCCAAGTATATTTGTCTATATAATAAGCCGTGGCTAAAGGATCGGTTTTCAGTCTCTGATCAAATCTCTCATAAGCCAACACCACGGGACAATGTTCCCAAGAAAGAATCTGACAGAACACTAATAGTAGATTGTTTGCCTTTGATCTCTCTTGGGTTCGGAAGAAAACCAAAACAATGGAAGAAATCAAACAAAACAAAACAAAACAAAGCAAAACAAGAGCAACAAAACCACAATCGATAGCAACAATTGAACGCTTTCGATTAGCAAACTATCCAAAACGCTACAAAAACAAAACAAAGAAAAACCCAAACCAAAACCCCTTAAACAAATCAATTAACATAACAAAGAATAAGAAAAAAAACTTGTAGTTCACAGAAACTCCAAACCAATTAACACTACGCGAATTCGTTTGGTTTCTCTAATATCAAAGCTACTTCAAAACGGAAAAAAAAAACTAAAAGAATAATAAAAAAAAAAAACTGGTAAATATTGAAATTTAGAAACCCTAGAAATCAAGAGAATTAGAAGAATTCTTACAGTAATTATTGCTACAAATATTCTTCGGTCATGAATGATTCCATCGAGAGAAACCTGCGAAACAGAGAAAGAAGATTACTTTACAATGATAAAGTTAACTAGTTAGAAATCAGAAGATTAAGAAAACCCTAGAAATCAATAGAATCGAAAGATTACTTACATAATTGGAAATCGTCTTCCGTCACGATACTAGCGATCGAGAGAAAGAAGAAGGCAAAACAAATTTTGAGAAAATTATGAGTCTCTGAGTCTCTCCGCTTAAGCATTCCCCTTTTTATAAACACACTTACGAGTTATGACGGTGCCTGATTTCCTTTTTTTTGAAACTCCTAGTTTCCTTTTTTCAGTTAACATAACAGCTGGCTAATTTCCTTTTTTTTTTATAGTCTAATTTCCTTTTTTTTTGTCAACGACTATACTTATTTCTAGTTTCCATTTCTTTAAAAATGGGCCTGACGTTAGCCCATATCAAATTAATGGGCTGATGTTTGCCGAAAAGAAGCATTAGTGGGCTGATTACCCTGCCCGTAATTTTGCAATCGTTTTTATTCAGCTTTTATTTTTTGGAATTATATCAACCCATTAAAAAAAGTCATATACAAAAACATTCCACTAGTCCCAAACTCCCAATCGATTTATCACAACTCAAAACTTTTTTAAATTTATTTTAACGATTTTAGTATAGATTGCTATATCCTTGTAACTACAATATTTTTCTATATTCATTAGGAAAAAAAATAGTATCCTTATTTGTATCAAATCTAAAACATTGATTAAATCTCTATCAATTGGATCAATCTCTATCAAATTGATTCAATTGATCCAATAATCTTGTTTGATAGAGTATAAAGTACAAACTTTATTACCAAATCTGCAGGTTTTTATACCAAATCTTTATCTTTTTCAGTATTTTTTAATACAAGATTTTGATTTATAAAAACAAAAATAAATAATATATAAATACAAGATTTTGCACCCATAAATTCGGTAAAAATATTATATTTTCAATTTTCGAGATGGAAACAAGTGGACATACATATTGGTTCTGACTTGTGTAAGCTATGAAATTTCCTTTGAATGTCTAAAAAAGCTTTTAATTAATTGGTCTTTCTACAAAAGATTGGAAATTATCTATATAAAAGGTTCAAAACTATTTATTAAAAGATTTGCTAATAAAACGGAGCTGGGCCTGCTAGCTAGTAGTAGTTTATACAAGATCAAGTCTTAGAAGAGATAATTGTTATAGCAAAATCCTAAATTTTCAAGGAGTTTGTTTCGCTTGCTTCCTCTAAATTATCCTCAAAATTGTTTTATGGTTTCTGCAGCCGCCGGCCATGGATTATTCAGATGATGACATGATCGATAACGAATCAGGGGAGGAGAATAACAGCGATGGTGGTGGTAATGAATCCTACAACTACAACGCTGCGGTAGACACAATTATTCTATCTGAGAAAAGTTACGTGATTATCAAGGAAGAAGAGATTCTGAAGCTTCAAAGAGACGACATCGAACGAGTTTCCACGATTCTCTTTCTAAGCCAAGTGGAAGCGATTGTTCTGCTTCTTCACTATCATTGGTGTGTTAGTAAACTCGAAGATGAATGGTTTACGGACGAAGAGAGAATCCGTAAAACCGTTGGTATATTAAAGGAGCCTGTCGTTGATGTTAATGGTACAGAAGTGGATATTCAATGTGGAATTTGCTTTGAATCATACACTCGAAAGGAAATTGCTAGTGTTTCTTGTGGTCATCCTTATTGCAAGACCTGCTGGACTGGTTACATCACTACGAAAATCGAAGACGGTCCGGGATGTTTAAGGGTTAAATGTCCCGAACCTTCTTGTTACGCTGTTGTTGGTCAAGACATGATCGATGAGGTTACTGAGAAGAAAGATAAGGACAAGTATTATAGATATTTTCTTAGGTCTTATGTCGAAGACGGGAAGAAGATGAAATGGTGTCCATCACCGGGATGCGAATGCGCGGTTGAATTTGGTGAAAGTAGTGGTTACGATGTTGCTTGTTTGTGTTCGTATAGGTTTTGCTGGAATTGCAGTGAAGATGCTCACAGTCCTGTGGATTGTGAAACAGTGTCAAAATGGATATTCAAGAACCAAGATGAGTCGGAGAACAAGAATTGGATACTAGCGAATTCGAAGCCATGTCCTAAATGCAAACGTCCTATCGAGAAGAGCCATGGATGTAACCATATGACATGCTCAGCGTCGTGTGGCCATCGTTTTTGTTGGATTTGTGGTAAATCATATAGTGATCACTATGCTTGCAACAATTATGTTGAAGATGCTGATCACGATAAGAGAACATTGCTTCAGAGTGAAATCAAAAGATACACGCATTATTATGTAAGATGGGTAGAAAATCAATCGTCGAGGCTTAAGGCTATGAGTGATCTGGAGAAATTCCAATCGGTGCAGCTAAAGCAGCTTAGTGACAATCAGTGCAAACCAAAAATTGATCTCCAATTCATTGTAGATGCATGGCTTCAGGTTAGTAACATTACGAAACTGTATATTAAAAAAAGAATTGTATGTGCAATGTTACACAGAGAATGTAGGAATGACCATCGTAGAAATTTGAAAAAACGATTTCATGATTATACTTATATATTAATCTTGAACTATGAATGGATCACTAAAAAGTGTGATTAGTATAATATTTGGAATGACGAAATCATTCCACCATTATGAATTTGATAAATTACAACACTGTTCGTTGTTGAACAAGTACGGACATGTGATTGATTTTACTGTTGCAGATCATCGAATGTAGGAGAGTCTTGAAATGGACATATGCATATGGATACTACCTTGATAATCTCGCCAAGCGACCATTGTTTGAGTATTTGCAAGGTTAGTTTTCGTTAAGGAAACATTTAAATATGTACGTTGTGATCATAATTTGTCCATTGTAGCTAATTAAATTTTTGTTGTCAGGGGAGGCTGAAACAGGTTTGGAGAGGCTTCATCATTGTGCAGAGAATGAGTTGAAACAATTTTTCATTAAAAGTGAAGATCCATCCGATACTTTCAATGCATTCCGGATGAAATTAACTGGTTTGACTAAAGTAACTAAAACCTATTTCGATAATCTGGTGAAAGCTTTGGAGAATGGTCTTGCTGATGTGACCAAATCAAGTGAAGAATCTGCTGATTTTCTCGAAACACAAAAGCTATATGATGCTTATATAAGTGAAGGCTGCTTCTTCTGAGATCTCTCTCCCTTAGTTTAATCCCTTTGTTATTAGCAATTTGGATAGTTTTTGATAGGTTTTACTAAAAAAAACTTGCTATGATTATTTTTAACTATAGAAAGAATTTCACAATGCTTCTTTGACTTTTGAATTTTGATTACTTGTTCTTTAATTTCCAAGTACAATTTTGGTGAAAACAACTATCATCTTCTCCGAAATTTTAGAAAGAGCCATTGCAATAGATATATAGACATGTATGTACTTCACAATCCTTTAAGACAAAAAAAAAAACAGAACCAGGATGAATGGTAAATCGAAATACTGTACAGACTAATCTTAGGGGACTCATAGAAATCTGAGTTTTCTTGCCACCAAAGGTGTGTATCTTTTGAACTTTTATCACTTTGCATACATTTATTTCTTCTTCCATCTCCTTCTTTTACCTTTCATTTTTCTTCCTAACCTATTTTCGTCTATATGTTTTTTTACATATCTGTAACTATTTCAGTATCTAAATAGACAAAATAATTTATAGTATCATTATTTTCCCATTTAATACTCCCTTTGTATCATTTTAATTGATGTTTAAGGTTTCTACACATAAAGTAAGAAAACACATAATTTTCATTTAATATACCTCTTTTACACCAAAACACCATTAAATAAAATAATTTCAACCAATAAGAAAACATGCACTTAAATATAATTGGTAAAAAAAAAATATATCTACATAATTTTTGCATAGAAAATTGAAAACATCACTTAAAATTATACAAAAAACAAATTCTTGAAAACATCACTTTAATTGATACAAAGGGAGTATAAATTCTAGACCAAAACAAAGTACTAATAAAAATCTATCGTTTTGAAATCAAATCTAAAGATTTTTGTACCAAATCTTTCATATTTTATACTCCGTTTTTAACGTCTAAAAGAAGTTTTAATTAATTGGTCTTTCAAGTTTCAACAAAAGATTTGAGTTTATCTTTTAACAAATTAAAAAGTAAAAGTTCAAAACTATTTATTCCTTTTAAGATCTCCTAATAAAGCGGAGCTGGGGCCTGCTAGTAGTAGCCTATACAAGGATCGTGATTACAAGAGAGGACTTATTCTATAGCAAAACCCTAGATTTTCTAGCAGTTTGTTTCGTCTCCTTCCTCCTAAATTAACCTCAAATTCGTTTTAGGGTTTCTTCAGCCGCCGGTAATGGACTTTTCAGATGATGACATGATTGATAACAAATCAGGGGAGGAGAATTACAGCTATGGTGGTGGTAACGAATCCGATGACTACAACGATGTGGTAGACACAATTATTCCATCGGAGAAAAGTTACGTGATTCTCAAGGAAGAAGACATTCTCAAGCTTCAAAGAGACGATATCGAACGAGTTTCATCGATTCTTTCTCTAAGCCAAGTGGAAGTGATTGTTCTGCTTCTTCACTATAACTGGTGTGTTAGTAAAGTCGAAGACGAATGGTTTACGGACGAAGAAAGAATCCGTAAAGCCGTTGGTTTATTGAAGGAGCCTGTCGTTGACTTCAATGGTGGAGAAAAAGACAAAAAATGTAGAAAAGTGAATATCCAATGTGGAATTTGCTTTGAATCATACACTCGAGAGGAAATTGCAAGGGTTTCTTGTGGTCATCCTTATTGCAAGACTTGCTGGGCTGGTTACATCACTACAAAAATCGAAGACGGTCCGGGATGTTTAAGGGTTAAATGTCCTGAGCCTTCTTGTTCCGCTGCTGTTGGTAAAGATATGATCGAGGATGTTACTGAGACAAAAGTTAACGAGAAGTATTCTAGATATATTCTTAGGTCTTATGTAGAAGATGGGAAGAAGATTAAATGGTGTCCATCACCGGGATGCGGATACGCGGTTGAATTCGGTGGAAGTGAAAGTAGTAGTTACGATGTTTCTTGTTTGTGTTCGTATAGGTTTTGCTGGAATTGCAGTGAAGATGCTCACAGTCCTGTGGATTGTGACACGGTTTCAAAATGGATATTCAAGAACCAGGATGAGTCGGAGAACAAGAATTGGATGCTTGCGAATTCAAAGCCTTGTCCTGAATGCAAGCGTCCTATCGAGAAGAACGATGGATGTAACCATATGACATGTTCAGCTCCGTGTGGACATGAGTTTTGTTGGATTTGTCTTAAAGCATATCGTCGTCACAGCGGTGCTTGCAATAGGTTTGTTGTGGAGCAGGCAGAAAGTAAGAGAGCATTGCTTCAGAGTGAAATCAAAAGATACACGCATTATTATGTAAGATGGGCAGAAAATCAATCGTCGAGGCTAAAGGCTATGAGAGATCTGGAGAAGTTGCAATCGGTGCAGCTTAAGGAGCTTAGTGACAATCAGTGCACGTCTGAAACTCAGCTTCAATTCACCGTAGATGCATGGCTTCAGGTCAGTAAAAGTATTTAAATAACTCTTTGATTATACTAACATTACGAAACTGTATATATATAGCAAGCACCGTAGAAATTAGTAAAAACGATTTCATGATTCAACTAAAGTTGTAATTTATCAAAAGTCGAACTTAGAGTTTCATCGGTAAATCACCATGATGCGAATAACCAATGAATTTCCAATTTTGACGTTTGATAAATTAGAACATTGTTGTTGAACATTTATTGACATGTGATTGATTTTACTGTGGTAGATCATCGAATGTAGGAGAGTCTTGAAATGGACATATGCATATGGATACTACCTTCAAGATCTCCCCAAGCGGAAATTTTTTGAGTATTTGCAAGGTTAGTTTTCGTTAAGGAAACACTTAAATATGTACGTTGTGATCATAATTTGTCCATTGTAGCTAATTAAATTTTTGTTGTCAGGGGAGGCTGAATCAGGTTTGGAGAGGCTTCATCATTGTGCAGAGAATGAGTTGAAACAATTTTTCATTAAAAGTGAAGATCCATCCGATACTTTCAATGCTTTCCGGATGAAATTAACTGGTTTGACTACAGTAACCAAAACCTACTTCGAAAATCTGGTGAAAGCTTTGGAGAATGGTCTGGTTGATGTGACACATAATGAATTCCCCCCAGATAATGAGACCAAATCAACACAAGAAAAATACGAAGAATATCAAGATTACGAAGACGATTTTCTCGAAACACAAAGGCTATATGATGAAGCTCTTTTAAGTGGCTGCTACTACGATTGAGATCTCTCTCAGCCTCAATTTAATCCCTTCGTTTTGCTAGCAATTTGGATATTTTTTTTTTCTTTTTATCAAAGCAATTTGGATTTTTTTTTTGATACTTGACTTTTGAATTTTGATTACTTGCTCTCGCCTAGTACAATTTGCAATGGATAGACATGTACTTCACAATCCTTGAAACCGATATTAGAGGCCACCCACGTCGTCACGACTTGGCGGCAAACTATACCCATGGAAAAATTTACAATTTAAAAAAGGAAAAAACATTGAACTTGGTTCCGTATAAGAAATATATGCAGCGGGATCAAATGTTCATGCTTTTGTATTTGTCAATTCCTTAGATTTGGTTTTAAAACCTATAATTTTTTTTGTTAATGTAATGTTTCTAAACACGATGAACACAACTAATCCAAATAGTGTTAAATATTTTTTCTTAAGTATAACAACTAATCCAACGCTAAAGTCAAGTTTACTTGTTCGACCGCAGATCTCGATTAGAGCATATGCAATGGAAGAGGTTTGCAAAGTCTCTCAAATTATATTATTTTAAGACACATATTTTTTTTTTTTTGTTAAATTTGAAGTAATAAAAAAAGAATCAAACCAATTATATGTCGACATGGGTAAAAGAGTCTCTCAAGAGGTTCTCATTTGAAATCCCATGCTCATCTCTCTCTCTCTTACTTTCTATTTTTTTTTTTTTTTTATTATCCATAACCATTGTTAGAACTCCACATTGCACATGCTCTTAGAAACTGTTAATTATTTATTTAAAATATGGGAAATATTTTTGAAAAAATTAGAAAGAAATTTTTGAAGATTTACTTTTTTTTTGGTAAGTTGGGAAGATTTACTTCTATATAAAAAAATAAATATAAATATTTCAAATAAAGAAAATAATGAGAAAATACATTAAATGTAGATTTTGTTTGTTATAAAGATAGTAGTAAATATGACTTATAATGATTATTTCTTTATCCTTAATGTACTATTTTATTTTTTATTTTAAAACTAATAGCATTTGATGTAATATTAAGGATAGTTTAATGTTCTTCAGCTAGTTTAATGACTATTTTTAATTTAAAAACTAATATTAACAACATTTGATGTTAGTTCTATATATATATATATATATTTGGATTTGTTTTTTTTGAAAAGTTATTTTTGGATATATAAATCTTCAACCGAAAAAAAAAATTCCCTCAACAAACTTTAGAACCAATATTATATATTTGGCCTAAAATCCAAGAGAAAACTGAGAAACAAAATTTGATGAATTTTTTTACACCCGAAAATGTGAAATAGATATGATACAAATAAAACATGTGGGGCCCAGAGAAACTTTAATTTTCGTAATTGTTATACTTAACACTAGCTGAAGAACGTTCCGGTGTTCCGAGATGGAAACACGTGGAAAATGCTTATTGGCTATAATTTTGAGTTATCCTCTCTTATGTTGTTTTAGCACCAAGGATATCCTAATGATAACCCTAATATCTGAGCGATGATTAGAAGAGAGCTTCTACAAGTATAAATAAAATAACGATCGAGATCTTGTTAGAGCAAAGCCCTAGTTTACCAATGAGACTTGGCTTCATTTGCCTCCTTTAAATCTCAAAGTCGTTTAAGGTTTTTTTTTTTTCAGACGGTCATGAGTTCTTCAGATCGTGACATCATCGATATCGAATCAGGAGAAGAAGATTTGTATAGCGATGGTGGTAACGACATCATCGATATCGAATCAGGAGAGGAGGATTTGTACAGCGATGGTGGTAACGTATCCGATGACTACAACCCTGTGGACGACACAATTAGTCGATCTGAGAAAAGTTACGTTGTTGTTAAGGAAGAAGACATTCTTAAGCTTCAAAGAGACGATATCGAACAAGTTTCGACGGTTCTCTCTGTAAGCCAAGTGGAATCGATTGTTCTGCTTCTTCACTATCATTGGTGTGTTAGTAAACTCGAAGATGAATGGTTTACGGACGAAGAGAGAATCCGTAAAACCGTTGGTATATTAAAGGAGCCTGTCGTTGATGTTAATGGTACAGAAGTGGATATTCAATGTGGAATTTGCTTTGAATCATACACTCGAAAGGAAATTGCTAGGGTTTCTTGTGGTCATCCTTATTGCAAGACCTGCTGGACTGGTTACATCACTACGAAAATCGAAGACGGTCCGGGATGTTTAAGGGTTAAATGTCCCGAACCTTCTTGTTACGCTGTTGTTGGTCAAGACATGATCGATGAGGTTACTGAGAAGAAAGATAAGGACAAGTATTATAGATATTTTCTTAGGTCTTATGTCGAAGACGGGAAGAAGATGAAATGGTGTCCATCACCGGGATGCGAATACGCGGTTGAATTTGGTGTAAATGGAAGTAGTAGTTACGATGTTTCTTGTTTGTGTTCGTATAAGTTTTGCTGGAATTGCTGTGAAGACGCTCACTCTCCTGTGGATTGTGAAACAGTGTCAAAGTGGTTACTAAAGAACAAGGATGAGTCGGAGAACATGAATTGGATACTTGCTAAGACAAAGCCTTGTCCTAAATGCAAGCGTCCTATTGAGAAGAACACTGGATGTAACCATATGTCATGCTCAGCTCCATGTAGACATTATTTTTGTTGGGCATGCCTTCAACCATTGAGCGATCACAAGGCTTGCAACGCGTTTAAAGCAGACAATGAGGATGAAACTAAGAGAAAAAGGGCTAAAGATGCGATCGATAGATACACGCATTTTTATGAAAGATGGGCATTCAATCAATCCTCGAGGCTTAAAGCTATGAGTGATTTGGAGAAATGGCAATCGGTGGAGCTTAAGCAGCTTAGTGACATTCAGAGCACACCAGAAACTCAGCTCAGTTTCACCGTAGATGCATGGCTTCAGGTTAGTAAAAGTAACATTTACAAGACCATTGAAAATGTTTGTGGAAACGACGGAACATAATGGAATTACTACCATAGTAGATATATAATAAACGACAAGCTTTCTTGAAGACGATTTTATGAGTAACTTATCATTGATCTGAACTGATGAATAGATAGATTACAAAAAAAGTGTGTATAATTTTCAAACTGGCAAAAATCATCCCACCATTATGCTAGCCACCAATGAGATTCTAAGTTAGATTTTGTTACTTACATTGTAACAGCGGAACATAATCTGTAGTAGAAAAAACTAGAAAAGCTTTATTAAATTGAAAAATCATCTTAATGACGGTTAACTTTCCGAAATGGTGAAACCATTCCACCATTATGCATGAGAACTACCAATTAGACTCTAAGTTAGTTACGGCATTAATTATATTCTCATTCCACCATTATGCATGAGAACTACCAATTAGACTCTAAGTTAGTTACGACATTATATTAATTCTTGTTGACATGTACTTGATTTTACTGTTACAGATCATCGAGTGTAGGAGGGTCTTGAAATGGACCTATGCATATGGATACTACATACTTAGTCAAGAGCGCAACAAGCGAGTATTTGCAAGGTCAGTTTTTGGTACGGAAACACTTAATTTGTGTGTAATCTTAATTTTTCCATTAATTGTAGCAGAACTTTTTCGTTGTCTTGTTGTTCAGCTGAGGCAGAAAATGGTTTGGAGAGACTTCATCATTGTGCAGAGGAGGAGTTGAAACAGTTTATCGGGAAAATTGAAGACCCATCAAAAAATTTCGGTGAGCTCCGAGCGAAATTAATTGATTTGACTAAAGCAACTAAAACCTACTTCGAAAATCTGGTGAAAGCTTTGGAGAACGGTCTTGTTGACGTGGCATATAATGAGAGCCAGTCAATAGAAGAACCTGAATCTTTTACCAAAAGGTCCAAGACAAGGAAAATAAAAACTTTAATTTAGAGTTTTAGTAACTTCAATATTTTCTATGGTTTATGTGTTTGCTGCGAAGGACTGTAGATTTTTTTATGCCTTTTTTTTTAACCTTAGACCTCAAAGTTTTATTTATTTACAATTAAGGATTTGCGACTTTGCTGCTTGGTTGCTTTATATTTCATAGTGCAATTTTGGTGACCATAATTTGTATTTATTGTCTGAAAACTTCTCTAGATTAAGAGCTAATGTAATATCCATTCAAACATCGGATGAAACCTCTCCTAACATGACAAAGATTAAAAATAAATTACATGAATTGTGAGAACTCAAGCATCTATAATTCTATTTTCGTTGAGCTCATCTATACAACTCTTTCTGAAGTCCAACAAATTCTAAAATAACATGAAAAAGTATGATCCACAAAAAAAGAAAGATAACATAATGAAATCAAAATTTTTATCGGACCCACCCACCTAATCTCCTCCCTTCATGGCTTCATCTACCCGCCACGTTTATTATATGGCATAGTAAGAATCTTTTTTTTTTTACCATCACAATGTCTTAATCGTCATAGATTGCTCTCTACACATTTCATAGAAATCAATCCTGAAATACTCTCACGCATTGCATACAAACTTATTCACAAAAAGGAAGCATCAATTTATAATGAATCATTCCTTCAAATTTAAAACCAAATTAACAGAAGAAGAGAAGAAGAAGACGAAAAAGAAGAATTGACAAGTATTCTAAAAATTATAATAACTTTTATCCAACATCGTAAATAATGAGACATGTATATAACACTATATTCACTTAACTTACATAGGAGACACAATATCAACAACTTATTGTTCCTTTGGTTCGAACAATTTTACCAAAAAAATGAGTGAAGCAAAGAAGGGTCACGTACTGTTTTTTCCATATCCATTACAAGGCCACATTAACCCAATGATCCAACTCGCTAAACGCTTATCCAAAAAGGGCATCACCAGCACACTCATCATCGCCTCCAAAGACCACCGTGAACCTTACACCTCCGACGACTACTCCATCACCGTCCACACCATCCACGACGGTTTCTTTCCACATGAACACCCTCACGCCAAGTTCGTAGATCTTGACCGTTTCCACAACTCTACTTCTCGAAGCCTGACCGATTTCATCTCTAGGTACAATACATGAATTTCCAATATGACATATCTCCTTAGTTATTTTAGAGGTAATTTTACTTTGGAATTTGATGAGAGAACAATTTTAGTCAAAAATCTATATCCTGGACTTCCGAGTGACATAGAATTTCTATTTTTGTCAATTACGAAACGTTTTGTGTTCTGTCTCTTTTAATGTATATTTTGAGTGATTATCAACCACTTTTCATGTTTATACACAGTAATCCAGCTAGATTTTACCATTTACAACATTCATAAGCCTTTTTTTTTTTATGAATTTAAAATAGTTTATATAATGCATTAATGCCCATGTAAGAAATAAGCTTAATTAGTGTTAAAACTATCAAAGCAAGTTTCGTAGCGTTTTTAGGATAAGTATAATTTATATGCAAAAACGTTATCAATCTCTACTGTTATATAACCCCTTGTATATGCAGTGCGAAGTTGTCGGACAATCCTCCAAAAGCTCTGATCTATGATCCATTTATGCCCTTTGCATTGGACATAGCCAAGGACTTGGATCTATACGTAGTGGCATATTTCACTCAACCATGGTTGGCTAGTCTTGTTTACTACCATATCAACGAAGGCACCTACGATGTTCCCGTTGATAGACACGAGAACCCAACACTTGCATCGTTTCCTGGTTTCCCATTGTTAAGCCAAGATGATCTGCCTTCGTTCGCCTGCGAAAAAGGGTCGTACCCTCTTCTACACGAGTTTGTGGTTAGGCAATTCTCTAATTTATTGCAAGCTGATTGCATTCTCTGCAACACTTTTGATCAACTTGAACCAAAGGTAACGTTATTATTTAGATTGGTTTTGGTCATTATTTTGAGTTTTCGAAGGTGGAAAGTTTTTGTGGAACGTGTTTTTTCTTTCACAGGTAGTGAAATGGATGAATGATCAATGGCCGGTGAAGAACATTGGACCGGTGGTTCCATCGAAGTTCTTGGATAACCGGTTGCCAGAAGACAAAGATTACGAACTCGAGAACTCCAAGACAGAGCCAGACGAGTCTGTTTTGAAGTGGTTGGGAAACAGGCCGGCGAAGTCGGTGGTTTACGTGGCGTTTGGGACATTGGTGGCTTTGAGCGAAAAACAGATGAAGGAAATTGCAATGGCGATTAGCCAAACCGGATATCACTTCTTGTGGTCTGTTAGAGAATCCGAGAGAAGCAAACTACCCTCTGGTTTTATCGAAGAGGCAGAGGAGAAAGACTCTGGACTTGTGGCTAAGTGGGTTCCTCAGCTAGAGGTTTTAGCACATGAATCAATCGGGTGTTTCGTGTCACACTGTGGATGGAACTCGACATTGGAGGCACTATGCTTAGGGGTTCCAATGGTGGGCGTGCCTCAGTGGACTGATCAGCCCACAAATGCTAAGTTTATAGAGGATGTGTGGAAGATTGGGGTTAGAGTGAGGACCGATGGAGAAGGGCTTTCGAGTAAAGAAGAGATTGCGAGATGCATTGTTGAGGTCATGGAAGGAGAGAGAGGGAAAGAGATAAGGAAGAATGTTGAGAAGCTTAAGGTGTTGGCTCGCGAAGCTATCTCTGAAGGAGGTAGTTCCGACAAGAAGATTGATGAGTTTGTTGCTCTTTTGACTTAACAATTTGAAACTGAGATGTCATCAGTTTGTTAGTTGATTACCTAATAACGGCTTCTTTGTCATCTAAATTTGAATTATCCTGTTGGTTCCATTGGTTGTCCCCTGCGAACAAATCCATATATGAACTCTGTATTAAAAAACGGAGATGTTTGAATTTGAAGCATAACAAGAATAAAGAGCTTTCTTGATACTTATATAAATATGATACATTGTATCTCAAAATGCTCAGTTCTGTGCAGTAGAGAAGTCTATATAGCTCGATGAAAGTACTTTTTGGGGTTTACATTGTACACTGTTACACGATAAGACAATGACAAATCGGAGAGGGCCGTTTCTTTTTGTATTCTTTGTATCGAGTTTATTGTAAACATGAGAAGAGAGCTCTTGAATTGTGGAGTTTCTCGTGTTCCTGAGTAAACCTCTCACGTTCTTATGTACTATTTCCTGAGAAATCATACATTTGGGTGAGAGAAAAAATCATGATATATATAAAGAGCTTGGCTCTAGTCCGTTATGGATAAGAAAAATCACGATCTTAGAAGAAGTCGGCTTAACTAAGGTGGAAGTAGAAATGCAAAAACATAAATGATAAAGAGTTGTTAAGAGAAAGTTTTTTTACCAAGGGAACTTGAATGTATCTTTCCACCATCCCTGTTTTGAGCAGTGTACAAAGATCTTGTCCAATCGAACTATGATCTCAGAAAATGTTGGTCTAACAAAAGTTTCCGTATCCCAGCATTCCTCAATCAATCTGTTTAAATAACAATTGAACCAAATAAGCTCAAAGAGGTTGGGTAAAGGATCAAGGACCAAGCAAATGATGTTACTGTAACTTAAAGTGTAAAACAAGTTCTGTTTTAAAGTTGATAAAGCTTAGTACACTTACTCTCTCATCTCTTGGGGACAACTTTTGGACTTGGCTTTAAACGAAGGTCTTCTTCCTTCTAAACACATTAGCTTCACTGCCTCTTCTGGGGGTTTAGGATGGAAAGGTTGTACTCCTTCAATCATCTGAAATTTTTAAGATAAACTCATCAGAGAATTGATGCATGAGATTTGCTAGAGAAGCTTATTGGCCTCAATCAGTCAATGCTAGGAAAAACATAATCAGCTAGAATGGTTGAGAAACAGAATGAAGTACTTTTAGAGAGCATATAGAACAGTGAGTGGAATAAAACCAGACTAGATACAGCCATCAAGAAATGCCGAGGAGCACAATGTTTGACCATTAACGTAACTAATAGGTACCGGATATAAGATGACACCAAAACGTATGAATCCATAAGGTACTACCTCATATAATACGACACCAAAAGAGTAAGAATCCACACTCCTGTCAAATATTTCATCTTTGTAAACCTCAGGTGCCATACAGTAATCTGCAAACAACAAAAAAAATCATCTGTTTAAACTATTGCCTCATGGAAATGGACCATTCTTATAACTTATGAGTATATCAATAGTAGAAACAGTTTCTATACTTAATACTTGTATCAAAGTTTCTCAGGAGGAAATAAGCATTTAGGACTTACTTGAAGGATCTATATGGGCCCCGTGATTAAGGATTTTTGATTTATCAGATGATAACTTTGCAAAACTTATCAAACCAAATCCCGCCACCTTCAGATGTCCTCCACTATCGAGCATAATATTTCTGGCACCTTACAAGAAGTTGCAAAAATTAGATAACGAGGGTCCAAATATATGTTCTCGAAAAACTTAACGTGCAAATGCTTCTTTATTTAGTTATCTTACTTGGGTTTTAGATCACAGTGGATTACTGGTTCTGGTTTACACTCGTGAAGATAATTCATTCCCCTGAGAAGAGCCAAATGATTCGTTCAAAAGATTATTAAAAAAAATGTAGTTGTAAGTTGAATACAATCTTGCCAAAAAAGTCACATGCCTGGCTATATCGAGGGCAAATCTTAGAACTTTGGCTGGAGAAAGACGACCTTTTTTTTGAAGATAGCTCCCAAGGTCCCCCTGCAAGTTACCACCAAGTGGACAACATTAGTTCCTACCATCCAAATATTGCTTAATGAGGGAAAAATCTTTTAAGGTGTAAAAAGAGGGAGAAGCTTACTTTAGGATGATACTCGGACACAATCATCATGGGGACATTTTGAGTAACAGCTCCAACAAATTGCACAACATTAGGATGACGTACCTTCTCGAATAAAGTAAGTTCGTGTTTGAAGGCATTTCTGTGGGTACATAATAAAAGTCAGATGAGAAGATTGCAGAACAAACGTAATATATGAAAAGAAAAACAAGGATTAACACAGAGGGAATGAAGTGGATTCCAGAAAATATTACTGGAAATGCACAATTCCAACATAGAAGATTCTATAAGAACTATGATTGAATAATGTTACAGCTCATATCATCATCACTATGAACATAACAAAGATGATTTCAACGATCTATAGCTTCACTCAAGAAGAAATTCAAACTCCTTCTTGACCTGTTAGCTAACATAGACATATTACTCACTGAAGAGAAGAGTAATCTTACATAGTGTCAGAATCCTTGTAGAGATCCTTATCAAGTATCTTTACAGAAACCTTAGTCCCATTCCATTTAGCCACTTGATATATTCCCTGGCAAGTGGAAAAGTGATGTAGTATCTTGTTAAAAATCTATAAATGGAAACTAAGACATTATTACAGGAAAGTAAAGCAAAGAGAGATCTTGCCTTTGAGATACCATCAGCTTTCCGAACTTGAAGTTCCTGCGGATTTAACTCGTACTCAGGAACTTCACGAGGATTCGCCACAACCATGGGTGTCCTTTTGGTTTTCTAAAACCAAGAAGAAAATGTAACTATAAACATATTAAGATATGAAAAGAACAGAGCTTGAATCAATGAAAAATGCAGCAACATACCGGAACTTTAGCTCCACGGGCTTTCAAAATGTTGAAAACATCCATGTTACCATAATACTTAGCATCAGCAGCTGCCTATCCACACAACACAAACATAATTTCAAAACCAAAAGCACAAAACCTAACCAATAAGAGACAACAATAGAAATTTATCACATTACCGTGCTTCCCCAACGATCACGAGCATCAATATTAGCCTTCCTAGTAAGAAGAAGCTTGACAACATCGACATGACCTTCACAAGCAGCGATATGAAGAGCCGTACGACCATCAAGATCGATACTATTAACATCAATACCTTCATCAAGCAGATCCTGAACACCTTCAACATCACCTCTACAAGCCACAAATAGAAGCTGCATAGTAGCGTCGAGATTATCCGGTACAGCAAGCTGCGGACCGTTAGAACCATCAGGACTCCGACGAATCGGATCTAAAGACGATTGTCGACCAAAACTAAATCGCATATTGTTCCGGCGAGGATCATGTGAAGCTTGACGCGTGAATTGACGACTAAGCGTACGACGAAGCGATCCAGTTGAGAATTGTCTCGAGATTCCTCGTTTTAGCTGTCCCACTACATTCGCCATGATTTCAAATCTCTTTCTCTTCTTCTCTCTTTCGTCTTCTTCTGCGAAAAAATCGAATGGATAATCACATTTTCTTTTTCTCGAGAAAATTGATCTGGTGATTATGTGAGATCCGTCTCTAGCGCGTTGCTTATCGAGAAATAATTAATTTTAATTTGACGGGTGAAGATATTATTGGCGACGTCTGTTTCCGATTGACTTTGATTTGACTTTTCCTTTCAATCATTATTTGGCGAGTCCCGCGTAAATATGGACTCTTCTTGATTGTCCACTTTTTTCGGTGGCTTTACCGGATTTAAAATCATTTTCTTTTCCTAAATTATGAATTTTACCCTAAACTTCTCATAATTACAATTAGTTCCGACGAACCCAAGATACTTTTTAGCAAAATTAGGAAAATAGTTGACTCGAAAAGGTTGTTATACGTGGAGCTGACGTGTTGGTCTTATCTACTCGAAGCCTTTTGGGCTTTTCTTAAAGCCATTGATTTCTAAGGTCGTCAACAACCGAACCGGACCGGACGGTTTGACCGGTCTAACCAACATATATACGTTCTTTTTCACTTGCCGTTTCGTCGTCGTCAGTCTTCTTCAGTAGCAAAAAACCTTCGGCTTCGTCTCGTCAATGGCGGCCATTTCTGTAAGTTCTTCACCATCTATTCGCTGCTTGAGATCGGCATGTTCCGATTCTTCTCCTGCTCTTGTATCCTCGACGCGTGTATCGTTCCCGGCGAAGATTTCATATCTCTCCGGTATATCTTCGCACCGTGGCGATGAAATGGGTAAGAGAATGGAAGGATTCGTTAGAAGCGTCGATGGGAAGATCTCTGATGCGTCTTTCTCCGAAGCTTCATCTGCGACTCCAAAATCGAAGTACTGTGAATAATATTTGCTTAAAGTCGTTTCCTTTTGGCCTTTGCTTTGATTGATTCTTTGTGCATTAAAATCAGGGTGAGGAAGCACACAATTTCAGTATTTGTTGGAGACGAAAGCGGAATGATTAATAGGATTGCAGGAGTGTTTGCAAGGAGAGGATACAATATTGAGAGTCTTGCTGTTGGTCTGAACAGAGACAAGGCTCTATTCACCATAGTTGTCTGTGGAACTGAAAGGGTACTTCAGCAGGTCATCGAGCAACTCCAGAAGCTCGTTAATGTTCTAAAGGTTGTTCTTTTGTTAGATCGCACTTATTAGTTTCTGCATGACTATAGTTTCATTCGCACCAACTTTACGCATCAGCCAATTTGCTTATTCATTATTTGAAGATTACATTTGCGATTTCCTTTTCCATTCTCTTCATTGACTTGGACATGAATTAGGTTGAAGATATCTCAAGTGAGCCGCAAGTGGAGCGTGAGCTGATGCTTGTAAAAGTGAATGCACATCCAGAATCCAGGGCAGAGGTACTATTCCTTGCCTATGGGAAATTAGAGTTTACTGTACTTGCTGGTTGCTTCTGATTTAGGGCAGAGGTGGTGTTAGTTTTCTCTCTAAATTTGATTAAGCTTCTGTTTTAATGAATTCACAGATCATGTGGCTAGTTGACACATTCAGAGCAAGAGTTGTAGATATAGCGGAACATGCATTGACTATCGAGGTACATCTACTTATTATGATTTGTGTTGGTCTTGATATTTGTTTCGCACTGTAGCCTGTGGGTTTCAGACTTCTGTTTGAACATCTTACTAATCGTTGGAAGACATCAGAAATATTATGGAGGGTATCATTTTAACTTTTATATCTATTAGTTGGATTTTCGTTGCCTTTTGAAACTGATGATGATCCACATGCAGGACTCTATTATAGGATGTGTATTAAAGTTTATTTGAAACTTTTGGTGCAACTTCTTGAATTTAATATAACGAGAAAGTTATTCAACAGTGTGCTACCTTTGATTACCCTATGCTTATAATCTGTATTCTGAGTTGTATTGCCTGTGCAAATTTCTGTGGGAATGCTCAGTGTTCACTTTTGAAAGTTAGAGAAGCATAACCTTAAATATATTGTTCTTTTTACCTTGATTATGAGAAAGTGGAGTAAAAAAAAGGGTGTCTCTGATTTACCTATTTTAGCTCTTTAGTAATCATTTTTAAGCTATTTTGCAGGTAACTGGAGATCCTGGAAAAATGATTGCTGTAGAAAGAAATTTGAAAAAGTTTCAGATCAGAGAGATTGTAAGGACAGGAAAGGTAGTGTATGTTTGGAATTACTAGATTTTATGGCTTTTGAATATCATCTAGTTTGTGCTATCTAATGTATGTATGTAGTAGTTACATCTTTGAGTGGACACAAAGGCATAGATCTCAGGGACTTTCACTAATTTAGGGAAAATGGAATGACATTTTTGGATAACAGATAGCACTGAGAAGGGAAAAGATGGGTGCAACTGCTCCATTTTGGCGATTTTCAGCAGCATCCTATCCAGATCTCAAGGAGCAAGCGCCTGTTAGTGTTCTTCGAAGTAGCAAAAAAGGAGCCATTGTCCCTCAAAAGGAAACATCAGCAGGGGTGTGTGCTTCTCTGCTCCTTAGATTGTTTAACTTCAGCTTGAAGTTCCTCACTTTCCTTTCAAAAAATTTGGTTGCATAAATTATAGTAGGTTTGGCTATTTGATAAAGTTAAACAGAACTATAGATGCCTGTGTTTTTTTCCCTCTATGTGGTGGCTGCCTGGAATCAACATTTGAAGCATGCCCTTTTTTGTTTTTCTCCCTGGCTGCACTGAAGGATTTCCGAGTTTGCTAATTTTTAAAAGTTATCTTATCTTTTTAAATGTAGGGAGATGTTTATCCCGTTGAGCCATTTTTTGACCCCAAGGTACATCGTATTCTCGACGCTCACTGGGGACTTCTCACTGACGAAGATGTAAGAGAGTTCTTTGCTATATATCTAACTTCGTGCCATGAATTTGCTAAAAAGCAATATGAAAAATTCAGATTGTGGTTTGCATTACACGAGTTACACTTGTTTTTCCATTCAAGCCGTCTGGCATAATCAATTCTGTTAATATAGTTACATAAATGATAAATCAATTGAGTGTTAGATTTGGAGACTGTATGTATTTACTTACAAAGCAGACATTGAAAGAGTTGGGGTTTTCTTTAAGCTATTTCGTTTTATTTATCACAGTTATTCTTTTTTGATCTTTCAGACGAGTGGACTACGGTCGCATACTCTATCATTGCTTGTAAATGATATTCCAGGAGTTCTTAATATTGTGACTGGTGTTTTCGCTCGAAGGGGATACAATATCCAGGCATAGTCCTTATCTCTCTCATACACGCACACACAGTGTGCTTAGGTTTACTGACACACTGAAAGATCTCCTTTCTTTTAGAGCTTGGCCGTAGGACATGCTGAAACCAAGGGCATTTCACGCATTACAACAGTTATACCTGCAACAGATGAATCGGTCAGCAAATTGGTGCAGCAACTTTACAAACTCGTAGATGTGCATGAGGTGGGATTACCAAAAGCTACTGTCTTTCTTATATATTTAACAGTTTGAATGTCTTGATGGCCCTATCATTCCTTTGCTGTCTTAGACCTTTTGGCTTTTTTTAAAACGTAGATTAGAGGAAGAGTTTCTGCTAAATCTTTCTGGACTTTCCTATATCATTTCCTGGTCTTGTCTGTTTACTCGAATGAGACCTCTTGTTCCAGAAAGTCAAACTGTACAGGCTTGATGAAAATAATTCTGAACATGATTTGCCGCAACTTTCCAAGCTGTTATTAACTTTGTGAGGATTTTCTGCAGGTCCATGATCTTACTCATTTGCCATTTTCTGAAAGAGAACTGATGCTGATTAAGATTGCCGTGAACGCTGCTGCTAGAAGAGATGTCCTGGACATTGCTAGTATTTTCAGGGCTAAAGCTGTTGACGTATCTGATCACACAATTACTTTGCAGGTAAAATACATTTCTCATAAATGGGATTTTTATGTAGCTGTTATTGCATCTCAGATGAGAAATCCTTTCAATTGGAGATCTTCAAAGTTTCACGTCTTTCCATAGGTCTTCAACTTGTTTGACATAATCAGAGTTCCGTTTGAAAAAAATATATGAAGCTGACTTGGATTTTCCATCTTAATCTCTATTTTTTTGCTTTTGTGTTTTGGATTTTGTGCTGAAATTTGTTGGCTGTGGGTATAGCTTACTGGGGATCTAGACAAGATGGTTGCACTGCAAAGGTTATTGGAGCCCTATGGTATATGTGAGGTTTGTTTCGCAATCTACTTTCATCTCTTAGTGAATGCATAACCCCGTGAATTCTTAATTTCTTATAATGATACTCCAATTGTTCGGATAAAGTCCCAAAATTTAGTTGTAGTCTTTACGACTTAGAAACAGAGTAGTGAAATCTAACTCTCTGGTAAAATCAATAACCAAAGCTGGACCTAGTTACATGAATCTTCTTCTGGTTGTGTGTAGAACAAGAATAAGCTTGACAAGCCATGACTACTTTCAGATTATGCATCGTGTTGACGCTTATTATGAACAATCAATCACAGGTTGCAAGAACCGGTCGTGTGGCATTGGCTCGTGAATCGGGAGTGGACTCCAAGTACCTTCGTGGATACTCCTTTCCTTTAACAGGCTAAACCGTTGCAGAGTGCATCCATCGAACATCAGAAACTTTTGAAGGTAAAAGTTTCATTACACAGTCTATGAACCAACTCAAAGACAGACAGAGAGACTGCGTAGATATATGTTTGTGACTTTGTTTATGAAACAATTAGCTGATTTTGGCTTCATTTCGATTCTTTTCTTTTTGAGATAAGAAAAGTTGTTAGGATTATTAATATTCGTTCGTCTTATTTTCCCAATATTTCCCAAGTTATTATTATGAGATGGCTAAAAGAGGAAACACAAATGGACTTTGTAAATGTTATAGTCTAGAGAGTCAAAAGTCAAACTAAGTAAGCGTTGACTGACCCGGACGTGTACCTAAAAATGACTCCTCTTCTACAAATTCGATTCTTACATTGGTAACTTCAATAACGATTACTCCTGACAAAAGTAATTCAATAATTGTGAGTCCAAATAAGATCCATACGACTCATATCATCATCTCTTAACCTTTTCAATAAATGTCACTTCTCTAAGAATATACTTTCAAGTTTCAAAAAATCTAACCATTTTCATGATTATTCTGTATTTAGAATCGGGGAAACTTAGATTTGGAAAAATACACTTTTGGAAAGAAAAAGTTGTGTTTCTCTTCGATATGCATATGTAAAAGAAAAAGTTTGAGAATTGCAATTATAGAGCCGACCATGTGCTTTTTATGCTTTACTCGTTTATTTTAATTTGTCTGTAGTGACTACAAAATTTTCGGGCACTATGAATGGATCGATCAATTTATTTATGCTTTATCGGCGGAAGATATAAATTATTCATTGAATCATAATTTTGTAATCTCCTTGTTTCTTAATTTATTTTGTACTAAGACAGTTCTCAATTTAACCACAGTTTATAACCGTAATTTTGTACTAAGATATAACTGTATTTTGTAGTTAGTGTAGAATTTTGTCTCTCCAGCTATAAAAAGCTAGAGTTAACTTTTGAGAATTTTTTACAACACTTTTCCGTATTTTGTAATATGATCATATTACTAAGCTAAGAAAATCCGGTCAAACAAATTGTTTAATCATTTAATTAGAAATGTGAATAAGTTAAGAAATGCAAGTTCTTTTTAGTCGTCCTTAGTTTTGTGTACAAGACATTAAATTACAACACTACACAAAAAGGAGAATTCGTTAGTTAACTAACAAAGTGATCAACCAAACAAAACCCTAACCAAATGATACTGACTTGGACTTTTAACTAGAGCAAGTAAGTAAAAACGACTAGTTGTATCGTCTTACCTTTGTTTAGACTTTTAACTCCGATTAGGTGACATGGCACCATCCATAGATTAGTCAATGAAAAGAGCATTAGAGACCTCCATCAATTATTCAATTTCTTTTATCTTATTAGACTCAAACTGAAATATCTAACACACCATAGAGAAAAAGCTTTCCACTGTCGACACAAAAAGAGAAACTAATACTAAAAAGTAAAAAGTAAAAACTTTATTATCGCTTAAGAGTGATGCTTGCATAAAAGCGTGTTATTAATAAAAAAGAGGCACTAACAAAAATAAAACAAGAGTTTGTGGCTGCTGAAATTCTTCAAACCCAACTGATGGTGATGCTGATGTTCTTCTTCTTCTGACATTCTCTCTCTCTTCTCTCTTTTCGCAGCTTCTTCTTCATCTTCGGCTTAACAACAACAAAACTTCACACACGTGGTGAGAGAGCACACAAAGGCTCAAGCTTTTTCAAACCCTTGTTGAAATTCGAGCTCTTTTGGTGTTTCTCTTTTTTTTGTTGGTATCAATTTGGTGTTTCTCTTGGTCTTGTTGAGGTACTGAATCAGCTTCTTCTTCTTCTCCGATCTTAATCGATTCTAAGTTTCTTCACAGCTTGGGACGATTTGACATCTACTCTCCAATTCATTTCCCGTAAAGTTGTTTTTTTTTCTTCTTGTTGCTTGCAATACATGGATTCTTCGAGGTGATAATCAACAAAAGCTTATCTCTTTTGTTTTCTCAAGGTTTGTGTATTAGAGATTAGTGTTTTTGTTAGATTTGGGGATAATATATAGATAATCTGGGTTTAGGTATTTTAGTTGATAACGACGATAAATTGGAGTAATAGGATATGACTATAATGGAGGAGAAGCAGAACAACAGTCCTGTGGGAGAGAAGCAACAGAGCTTTAATGGTATAATAATAAACCAAACACAAGAGAATCAGACAAAATCAATGGAGAAACAACAGAGTTTCCGATGTGTGGTGGAGAATCAACCGAGAAAGGCGAGAGCTTTAGAGAAACAAGTGAGTTTCCAAGGTGTGAATGTAGAGAACTATCAGCAAAGCAGACTCGGAAGATCAATGGAGAAGCAACAGAGTTTTCGAGGTGTCAACGTTGAGAATCATAAACGTGGAGTTATGGAGAAGCTACCGAGTTTTGGTAGAGCAACAATGGAGAGGCAGAAGAGTTTCCGTGGTGGGTTTTTGGAGAAGCAGAAGAGCTTCCGTGTGGTGATGGAGAGGCAATTGAGTTTTATAGGTGAGAGGAGGAAGAAGAATGAATCACCAGGGAAAAGAGGAGACTCTTCTCTTCATATCGCTGCGAGAACCGGGAACTTAAGTAAGGTTAAAGAACTGATTCGAGGTTGTGGTGATGAGTTGAAAGAGTTGTTGTCAAAGCAAAATCTTGAAGGAGAGACTCCTCTTTATACTGCAGCAGAGAATGGGCATTCAATTGTTGTTGAGGAGATGTTGAAGCATATGGACCTTGAAACTGCTTCCATCGCTGCTAGAAACGGGTTTGATCCATTTCATGTCGCCGCCAAACAAGGCCATCTCGGTATAAAGATTTATACTTTCTTCATATTTTCTCCATTCTCAATGGATTGTTCTCTTACTTGGCTCGTCTTCTTTTGTAGAGGTGTTGAAGATACTGTTGGAGACATTCCCTAATTTGGCAATGACAACGGATTTATCGTGTACAACTGCGTTACACACTGCTGCAACACAGGGACATATTGATGTGGTGAATCTTCTTTTGGAGACAGACTCTAATTTGGCTAAGATTGCTAAGAACAACGGTAAAACTGCGCTTCACTCTGCAGCAAGGATGGGTCATGTGGAAGTTGTTAAATCTCTGATAGGTAAGGATCCAAGCATTGGGTTTAGAACCGATAAAAAAGGGCAAACTGCTCTTCACATGGCTGTAAAAGGTCAAAATGATGGGATTGTTGTTGAGTTGGTGAAACCTGATGTTGCTGTTTTGAGCGTTGAGGATAATAAAGGAAATACACCATTGCACATTGCCACAAACAAGGGGCGTATTAAGGTAATGGCTCTTTACTTTTCTCATATATCAAAACTCGGTGTTAGAGAAGTGTAATAAAAGGGATTATTCATTATGGAATGATCCTTTTCTTGAGTGTCCAGTTAATGTTAGTTCTTATGTAAACTGTTAATTGACTTCTCTGCAGATAGTACGGTGTTTGGTATCTTTTGAAGGCATAAACCTCAACCCAATAAACAAAGCTGGAGATACGCCACTCGATGTCTCTGAGAAGATAGGAAACGCAGAGCTTGTGTCAGTTCTGAAGGAAGCAGGAGCTGCTACAGCTAAAGATCTCGGAAAGCCTCAGAACCCAGCTAAGCAACTGAAGCAAACAGTCAGCGACATCAAACATGAAGTACAATCTCAGCTTCAGCAATCCAGACAAACAGGTGTAAGAGTCCAGAAGATAGCAAAAAGACTCAAGAAGCTACACATTAGTGGTCTAAACAACGCTATAAACTCAGCAACTGTTGTGGCAGTGCTTATTGCCACAGTGGCTTTCGCAGCAATCTTCACAATACCCGGTCAGTACGAAGAGGACCGGTCGAAAGGAGAGTTGCTAGGACAAGCTCATATAGCAAACAAAGCACCGTTTCTGGTCTTCTTCATCTTTGACAGCTTGGCACTGTTTATATCCTTAGCTGTTGTTGTGGTGCAGACTTCAGTTGTTGTGATTGAGCAGAAGGCGAAAAAGAAGCTTGTGTTTGTAATCAACAAGCTCATGTGGTGTGCTTGTCTGTTCATATCCATTGCCTTTGTTTCTCTCTCTTATATTGTTGTTGGCAAAGAGGAGATGTGGTTGGCTGTTTGCGCGACTGTTATCGGCGGCACGATTATGTTGACTACGATTGGTGCGATGTGCTATTGTGTGGTCATGCATAGGATGGAAGAATCTAAATTGAGGAGCATAAGGAAAGAAAGAAGCAAGTCTCAGTCTTTCTCTATGTCTCGTATGCCGTCTGATTCAGATATTCTAAATGGTGAATACAATAAGAGAATGTATGCCCTCTGATTTGTAGAGAATTTGGATACTGAGAGATTTACGCAGAATGTAAGAATAACCAATATATATATACTTGTATTTTGTACCTGTAAGCCATTGCTATTTGAGCTTCTCGACTAGAATAACAGATCTGTAATGAGTTCATTATCTGTGTAATGTCTACCTTACGAGAGAGAGAAAAGCTCACTGTACCCTGAAGAACAGTCTCAAAGCAATTTGCCCTTTTCTAATATCCGATGAATTAAGGAATGAAAATGAAGAAACTATAACTGGATGCATTTCTTTTGATGGCTTCACAGTTCTGCTGCTCCTACGATCTAGCTATAGTTGAGATGTTAACAGGAATCATCATCAACCACGTCTGGTGGAGTCATCGGTTCTGTGTCTGGTGCTTCCACCGCGGTTAGCATCTGTCTGGTAACGAGTGGAACCCTCTAGATTCTTAGTCATGGTGGTTGTTTTAGAATGAACAAGACTAAGGGATTTGGCTGCGGAGGAGCAGTGCCGGACTTTGATAGAGTGGCTTATTGTTCTGGTCGAGCAGCTTCCCTGAACGATTATGATCAGGGTCACTTCTTTGTCAGAACTTTCTTCAGACAATGAGTTTTGTTGGATGCCATCAATGAACTCCTCCGAGTTGTGGGAGTCTTCATGATGAACCTTCACCTGCAGTGAAGCATCTGGTTTTATAATCCCAGCTCCTGGAGAAACCTAGATAGAGTTTTTTGTTTTACAATAAAAATCATTAAATCATGTCTAAGTCTATGGCAAAAACAGCAATTCAGTGGCGTAAAAGGAGAATAATAACCTCAAGCCAGCGAGGGAGACCAAATGTGCCTCTTGAATGATTATCAGGTTCCTCTCCATCCTCTCTAACGAGAGTTTGACCCTTACAGACGATGTTGAAGATGGCTCTACTCGAGTTTGAAGTGTTTCTGATTGTAAAGATGAACGTGTCCTGACTATGGAGAAGAATGTTGTTGGTGCTCACTGATGTTTCTGGAACTGATTTTAGTTCCTCGAACATGGCTCTGAGTTTCTCATTCGACTTGACTATTTTCCCTAGCTCCTGTCTTCGCACAGATTTATCGGTGTGAGCTATGTTAGCATGAAGTTTGCACCGCACGGGTTTGTGATCGCTCTCAGTCACATCCATGCAAGCTTCATACCTGCAAACACAACGCATAGGAGGGTGGTGGGAAAGAGGGAAAGGGAAAGAAAAGAGAGAAGATCAGAAGATCGTGGATGGAACATTACATTATAGTCGACGAAACTACAGGGCACTTTAAACTGCACTCCGTATATGAGATTGATTGGTTGTCTCTATATATAACTCTGTCACACCAAGCGGGTATTCGCTTTTTCTCCCCTGAATCATACCCTGGAGATAGGAGCAGCATAGAAATCAATTACCTTGTCTAAATCTTTCTCTTCCTACAAGCTTGTTTAGTTAGTGAGAAATCAGAGACACAAACTCATGATAGAGCAACCAGGAGAAATTTATTTCAAATCTATCTTTTACCTCCAAGACCTGGTTTATTCTTTTCAAATTTGTAGGTCGGCGGGAAGGTGATTAATGCCTCACGCATTCCTTGGAACACTTTTCCCTCATTCATCTCTTGCCTAAGTTGGTCTTTCTCTCTGAGCCAATCAAAAGATCGGTGCGAGATGAAGTCCCTCGCTTCATCATAGGTAATACCAAACAACCTGTAATTGAAGTCACCGAAAAATGCAACCAGATCTGCTGATGCTAAATGAGACTTCTCCTCTTCAGTGCTGTTGTTTGTATTCTAGGTGACAAGGAAAAAGAACAATAACATTAGTAAGGGACAAACAGCAGGAGCTTGAGACCGAGATTGTGAACAAAAAATGTAAATGCTAATATGAAATCTTCTTACAGGGTTATTCTTTAGCGCTTGAGCAGATGTTGAAGCACCAGCTGCAAGAGAAAGGGCCCATGGCAAGCCAGAAGAATAAAGAAGCCAAAATAAGTACGTGGAGAAGCCAAGCGAGCAAGATAAAAACAGGTACGGCACTATACCAGCTGCAGCAGTATATACACTTTGTCCTTTGGAGAAGACCATTGACCGATATATGTGATTAAAATCCGCGTTTCTCCGAGTAACTGCCTCCAAGTGAGCAGCCAAGTGACAGTTCACAAAGCACATAATCCGGTCATAAACTCTGATTCTCAAACCCACACCTCCCTGTTTTTGACAAAGTAGGAACATTAATATGTGAGCAGTTAGATCAACAATGAAGATTCATCCTAATCTGAGGTTAGCCATCAAAATCCACTATCATTGACTATTGGATCATACATCATACTACCTGATTTTGTATTAGACATAACCAAGGGAAATATAGCTGTAAAGGTCAAACCTTGTTCCCTATGGCGCGGCCAAATCCACATGGAACTGCTGCGACATCAAGATCTCCGACATGTGTCCTAATACTCTTCCTCACCCTAAAGCAGAAAGTTATAAGATATGAGGTGACAAAAGATGATTAATTTGGAATATATGATTTAACTTTACACTCTTAAGACAGGTGAAAGATTTTTGGTGCTATGTAAGGAAATAAAACTACTTTAGTCTGGTCCACCTGCAATCACTCGAAAACACACAAAATGTAACACGTCTGAAATGACTTTTTTGCCTACCAAAGAGATATTAGCAGTCCAGCCAACTGCCTTGAACCCATACGTTCGAAAGTATTTCTCTCATCCAGTGCATTTCCAATTGCATCAAGCCACCATTGCCCCACGGCACTTCCTTCAACCCCTACCTACAACCGAAACACCAATATGAGCTCAATTAAAATATGTAGGACAAACAGCATTATCCCGATATTAAGCGTATGAATTCGCATGCAACATTTTTAAACATTCTACTGATGACAGTATTTCTCTATAACTAGTGATCCTAGGTAGTACTGGACAGGTTTTGCCTGCTGTACTTGGTTAATGATCTGGTCAACCGGTTTTGATATAAGAAAAATAGTCATGAGTACATAACTGTAAGAAAAGGAGTTACCGTTTCCTTAGCAGTGGACATGGCTAGGAAACCAGCCCCCATATCCACCTCTTGCAAGCCAATAGCGACAATGCCAACATCTGAAACAGCAGAACCCAGCCAAGACACAAGCGCTCCGCGTGAAGCCCGTCCTTCACCAACATTCCAGGTACCAATCAAGATTTTAACACTGTCTTGTCGGGCATATGCCATTTCCTTTTGAGACAATTCTGTTCGGATTAAGCTGTCAAGAGGTCCTGGGGATGTCACATACCATCCTCTTACACCACCATGAGTGGCTAAGCTAAAAATGAAACCACCACCTGCTGCTAGCTTTATCACAGGTTCATTGTGTGAAACCCAGCTTGCAATTAGCTTTCCACCAAGATCCAAGACCTGAATGTAACCACTTGAATAACCCACATATATTCGATCACCAAAAGTGCAAAAGCACAGAACAGCCTGCTGATGATGATTCACCTCCCGCAAGCGGCTTCCATTTCCGTCCCACTGAGCAATTACACCATTCATGCTTCCAGTCCAAATTGATCCATCTGCCGCTATCGCAATAGCTTCTACTTTCCTAGTGTCTTCTGCAAAAGCTCCTGCACTTCTAGTGGCAGCTCGACGAACAGCTCCTGCAGCTCCCATAATGGCATGGCGCGATCTTTGCAGAAAGCCCTGTGATTTTTCCTTTTTTGGTGCGGAGAAGAACTTCGCTTTCGTGTCTTCAACTTGTTGACCTTGTGTTGGTGGCATGTCCACTCGATTTTCGACTTGGCCATCAATATTAAAAACTTTCAGAAGCTCTTTATTTTGAGCATCCCTGCACAAGATAGATCTCTTTGAAAAAGTTCCAACAATTAAGACTAACGTATGTCATTATTTTCAGAGAAAAAGGGCCTACCAAAGTGAGAATGAGAGGTGTTGCACAGCCCAAACTTTAGCTTTTACTGTATCAACTAACAAAAACTTGACATCTGACGAAGAAATGCTGCATGTACCATTGACAGTAACTTGGCTCCTCAGGTCAATGCCAGACCTCTCAACTAACAATGCGGCCATATGCTTCTCCTCCAGTTTTAGCACAAGAGACTTCTCTAAAGAATCCAAAGTCCATATCTTTATCACACCGCCATCAGAACATGACCACATATCACCTGCATCATAAACAAGAAGAGACCCAACAGATTTGAGAATCCAAATTCGAACCATCAAAATATTAACTCTATGGGATCATAGAACACTAACCATATGAGCTTATGACAATATAATTCACAGGACCACGATGAGCTTGCCATGAGAGTCGTTCCTTGAAAGGCTTTGAATCATCTGCAGTAGTCGTATTGGGCTGATTCATTTTCCAGGCCCTAATTTTGCCATCCTTGTGGCCGGTCCACACAAGCCTATTGCCGTGGTCAACCAATAAACATAAGGCAGGCGAGGTCGGAACAGATTCATGAAACGGGGCTGTATCCTCATCCCCTCGCCGTACCTGCCCGCCAAGGCCACAACCGACCTCGTATGCTTCCTCCAAGTTCCAGAACCTCACGCCGTTCTCTTGTCCCGCCCATAGCTGACTTTCTGTGCAAGCAATGTTTCTCAGAAACTTTCCCGTCTGTGTCTCTCTTAATGGATGCGGTCGGAGCTCGAGACATGGAGGCCGTCCGGGATTCACCGCGGCACGCACCGGCACCTTGAATACGTCAAGGCCACCTCCTGCGCCAATGAATTCTGGAAGGGACTCGATATCATCCTCCCTGCCGCCGTCATTTCCACCGCCCTGTGATGCTGGTTTCGATGGAGGCGTGACAAAACCACATTCCTCCCCGTTGCCTCTTTCACCACTGGTTCTTCCATCGACGATGGCTACTCCTTCGGTAGAGAACTCACCATCAGAGGAATCAAAATAAACAGCTTCAGAATCCGATGTCACGGATCTAGAGCCCTCATCAAGGCTATATTTGCGGATTGGATGGTGCGGCTTCTGTTCGCATTGCTCGACATAGGAATGTGTCTTACGGGGAGGAAGAGGATGAGCAGGGACAAGCGATGCCAACGCCTCCCGCTCATCTGGTTCAATAATTACCGAATCCATGGAAGAAGATCAAAAGAATTTGCCAAATGAAGAAATTTGGAAATCGGAACAAAACCAACCATGAAGGGGAAATGAGGATGAGAGATGGTGGGAGATTGAGAGAGAGCGAGAGAGAAAGGGAGAAGAGAGCACGTTGCAAGAGAGAGAAACATGGTGATCAAGTGTTTACGGACGCGAAGCCTCTGCTTCTGAGACTCATAAAATTTATCATGTTCTATAAATAGCAATTTCGAAAAACATATATTTCACATTCAAAAGATTGATTACTTCTTCAGTTCATACATTTTCTTCAGACTAGAGAAGAAACTACTTTACATAAGATCACAAAGGCTTATGCTTAATTCACACTTACATCGACTAAAGGAATCTGTTCTTGCGAATTCACGACACCATTCAAACAAGGTGGTTTTGCAGCTCCATAATAGAAGAAAGCCATGATTTTTGAAAGCTCATCTGCTGTTCTAATGCCTGAAAAATAAGTTAAATTGATTTTAAGTACAGCAACAAAGGTTAGAGATTCAGGTACTGAACGGTTTCAGGTTTCCTCGAACAATACCTTTCTCGCGGTATAGTATCTTCCCGGCTTTAGTGAAGATGATCTCTGGGAAGACAGATACTTTCAGAGCAGAGACCAAATCTGTCTCAACCACAGCATCAACAGCAACACACTGGAAGTAATAATGACCCAGGAGGTTTAAGCACAGACCACAACATACAGCAAGATTCAATAATGGTTTTAGAAATGGTAAAGAGATGTCCACAACTTACTCTTGGTGAAGGAAGTCCACAGTTCCATATAACTTGAATCGCCTTCTCTAGTTCTTCCCTGAACTTTTCGTTTTCCTTAGGCCTGAAATTAACCAGTACTCGTATCAAATTTCAACAACACAGCTAGAACTACAATAGTCAGGATTGAAAGATCCCATCAGCAAGAATAGAGAGCCAGAGACACCTATCTACAGATACAATAAAGGTTGAAACTTCTAAACACTAAAGTGAGTTGAATCCATAAACAAAACAGCCCAATAACAACCAAAGTCAGCGATCAGCATAAAAACTAATCAACAAAATGTGTAGCATTTTGACAAGCATAAGTAAGACAAACTGTTACCACCAACCTCTTGTAGCGGTTGTGAACAAGGACCATGAGAGGACTAATATCTTTGAACACCGCCTCTTCCCATTCTGCCGTTGTGAGATCTTTAATCGGGCGTATATAGTTATCATCTTGCCAAACAATCTCCTTCTCACTATCATCTCCTTCACTATCTTCATCATCATCCTCTTCTTCCTTCTTTTCATTCTTAATCGTTATCTTATTAAAAAACTGATTGAAACTAAACCCCCAACCATCAGCATCTTCAGGCCAATTAGGATCCTCTTCATTCACAACAAGTGGGTAATCAGCAAGAAGCTTCTGCATCTTCCTCCTCTTCTCAACCATATCAATCTCTTCGTCTTCTTCAATATCAGGATGCTTATCAATCACCTCTCTTATCGTCTTCCTCCATTCCCGTCTCTCTACTGGATCATCGAGACTCGCTTCTTTCCCGCCAAAGGTCTCTTCTTTCACTTCATCTTCCTCATCTTCACTGTCACTATCTTCTTCTTTCTTTCTCCATACCTTCTTCCCAAGTTTATCAACTAACCCAAAAGCTTTCACATTTCTCCTCGACCTCATAACATTCCACTTCTAGCAATACCTCAGAGCAAAAAAGGTTTCAAATTAGCCAATTCGCAACTTAAGTAATCAAAATTAGAGAGTTAGGTAATCAGAAACTAACCGAGGAGGAGGCAGTCTTCACCGAACCAAAAGAGTCATATCTCAACGAAGTAACTTCAAAACGATCTCTTTTGCAATGGGAAAGTAGTGAAGAAGGGCTGAATCCATTATCCTGAACAGGGCAAGTGAACTGTGTCGAAAATGGAAGAATCATTCCTCCTGAAACAAAATGAACAAGATTAAATTAATCGAAAACCCAATGAGATTTTTCAAGTTCAATTCCAAAATTAAATCGCCAAGAAAAAAAAAAAGAATTGACTAAAAAATCAACAAACCCAGCAACAGAACTGTATTTGCCACTGCTTCTTCTTCTTCCCCAGCAGCAAAAACAAAACACTTAAAACCCTATAGAAACCTCTGTTTTGTTATTTGGGATAGAATCGTAGACTAAAAACTATCAAATAAGAAAATGACACGTCATGAACATATTGTTGTTGTAACTCAAAAATGTTTTTTTTTGTTTTTTTTCGCTAATAACACAGGACGGTAAGTCGGTAACGGACTAATGGTAGTGAACTTATCTTAAATATTACATTTAGAATCACTGATATACTTTTGTAAATAAAAGAAATAAAAGCCTAAAAATTAGGACTGAGAGAAAGAATAAATAAGAAAAAAAACTATTTACAAAACAGAAAACATATATAATCTCCTCTCTCATTCACCCTAGTCAATCTATTTCTTATTATCTGTTCCTTGTGGAGCAAACAACACTTTCTTTTGTCAGAGTCAGCTAGGTGTACGCGGAGAATGGATCGTGAGAGATGCCGGAGAATATTTGATGATGTTCCAAGGAGAAAGAGAAGCAGGAGGAACTCAGTCACAGAGAGGAAGACCCTGGATTGTCAAGCTTCAGCTTTGTCTTCCGCTGTTCCTACTCCTGCTCCAACTTCAGCTCCAGCTTTTGTTGCAACTAGACTCAATGGTCTCCGTCAGGACGACGCTGGATTGTCTGGATCTAGCACTGGCTCCTGCTCCAGCCCCGACTCCAGCACCGGATCCAACTCGGTTCCAGCTCCAGTTCCGTCACCGGCTCCGGCTGGATCCTGTTGTTGTTGTAGCTCCACTGCCGACTCCGGCTCAGCTGTGTGACCAATCTCTGTGTATTCGGACTATATCTCTATTACCGTGTCATGAGTTTGCAACTTAGAATTATTAAAATCAAATTTGAGTTTTAGGGTCTTGGACTAAGCTTGGTAATAACTTGAGATATAAGTGATTTAGTTTAAATAGGATTATATTAAATCTTTAGGAGATATCTAAAGGATAAGTTAGGAGTTATCTAGCGGAAAAAAAAAAGTTTGGAGTTATCTAATTACAATCCTAGTAAGTTTTGGATATGTTAGTCTCTAAATATATGAGTTTCCAAGTTGTGGAAAACCTTAGATGGTTGAGAGAGAGATTAAGAGATTGTAAGAACTTGGGTTTTGAGTAAGTTTTCGAAGGAATAAAAGAATAGTCTTTTATAATCTTGCATCTATAATCAAAGTCTTAATTCTACATAGGGTTCTTACAATTCTTTCGTGTTTCTTGTGAATTTAGTTGTTCAGGATTAAAATTTTATTCAATTGCGTTGAGAGGTAAAAAAAGAGCAATAAAAGTTTTTTCTTTTTTTTTTTCTTTCTTATTTGCAGTAGATTTCAGGATATTTTCAACATTTTTTTTTTTTCGTTTTGTCCTATATAGTTTTTTCGATTTAATTTCGCTTTTATGTCAACGAACAGAATAGCTATGATTTGTGATTAATCTCTGTTTATTGTGGACTTTGTAGCTCTATTTCCGTGTCAATCAAGTTTTATTAAAATTAGTATTTACAAGTCTTAGAATTATCTCTTTAACTAAAAAAAAAAACTTAAGAATTATGAAAATCAAAATTGAATTTTAGGGGTTTTACAATTCTTTTCGTGTCTTATCAATAAGTTGTTTAGAGTTTTTTTTTGGGTAGGGAATAAGTTGTTTAGAGTTAAATTTTTTATTCAACTGCTTTGACCTTTGAGAGTTAATAAAAGGATCCATAAACTAGTTTATGTTCTTTCTTAATTATCTGAAACCAGTTCGAGATTTGTTGCTTAAAATTAATGTGTTGAATCAATGCTATCATGCAGATTTAATCGAGGTAAGCCAATATATCAAACAAACAAAATTTAGGGTTTCTTGTTTTCATGTTGCTTCTTAACCTCTAGTTCGAATATTCGATCAGCTTCTTCCATCCTATATAACCAATTCCGACCTATCCCAAACGCAATATAAATCCATACAAAACATTTCTCTGTTTTATAATTTCATGTAGTGAATGAAAAACAAAACCTGATTTAGGTTATGGAGTGCTTCAAATCCAAATGTGTAGTAGTAGTAATAATTAAGTAATAGTTCCGAAAAAAGACAACCAAAAAGAAATAGTTAAGAAGCGAAAAGAAAACAAATTTAAATTTAAAAATCAACAAATTAACTTGGTGTGTGGCAACAACAATCTGAAGCTTGAATTTGCCACATGATCGGATTTGTCTATGCTTGTGATTTGTGAGTTGTAGACCAGACCATAAAACCCAAGTTTTGTTATTTGGGATAGAATGGTAGACCAAAACTTGCCAAATAGGGAAGTTATACGCATGGCCGGTCCAATAAAAATAGTTGTCCGAATAAAAAAAACGGTTACATGACCTTTTTCTATTATTTTTTTTGTCAACCACACATTAATTAAAAAATAGTATCAGATATTTATGAACAACAACTATTTAGTAAAAACAAATTTGGTACCATAATCATAAAACAAAATTGGTGATAAGCAAAGCATAAAATGAATAAGTAACCATAAGCTGCTTAGCATGTATGACCTTTGGGTCGGACCTCGTGACACTTTCATTTCTTTTTAGCATGAATGGAAATATAAAAAATTTGTTTCCTTTTTCTTTCGGGTTTGACTAAAACATAATTGAAAATCATTAATTATGTTAAAAGAAAATATATTTTAGCAATAAAAGAAAAGAACAACCAATCAGAATATACGAAAAAGACAAATTAAATTACTTTTTGTGAAAATAAAAAATAAAGACAAAGGAATTGATTAGGAAAAAGAGTAAGAAGCAATTAAAATCTATATAAGTAGTAAACTTCCTCTCTTATCATTAGTCCTACATTCTCTACCAATTGGCTCATCGTCATCCATTCTTGCGGAGAAAGCAAACAAATATCCCCGAGTGTACGCGAAGATGGACGAAGAGAGTGATCGGAGGATATTTGTTGACATTCCAAGGGGAAGGAGAAGCATAAGGTCCCCATTTGTCTCCATGCCAGGATATCTGGTTCCACCTCCGTCTCCTACTTCTGGTCCAACTTCAGCTCCAGCTCCAGATTTCTATTTGATCGTCATAATCTTTTGGTAGATTGTTTGCTTTCATCTAAAGAGTGCAAAGTATTATCTTATAATGTGTGGATTTTCATGCAATATAGTTGGCTAGCTTCCTTAAACAAATGTGAATGGATGTGATAAATAATGAAATGTTATATTTTTCCTTTTGCACTGGATACGATTTTCTTCTCACTGCCTTTTATTTCATATACACTTCACTCCAAAATACAAATGATATTCATTGTCTGAAACCAGATTGAATATTAAGCAGATTTGATCGAAATAAGCCAATCAAACAAACCAACATTAGGCTCTCTTCTTTTCTTGATTTTTAACCTTTGGTTCGAATACTTGACCAGCTTCTTCCATAGATCTCCCACAGTCCATCCTTTGGATACAACTAGTTCCGTTACCTGTCCCAAAGAACCATATTAATCAGAACAGAGCATTTGCTCTGTTTTGTAATTTGATGTAGTGATAAGAGACTAAACCTGATTTAGGTTTTGGAGTGCTTCAAATCCAAATGTGTAGTAAGACATGAAAGGTCTTCTTGCCTGAAAAGAATGTAATGTTGTGAGCCAGACAACAACCATTGGTTGATAATTACAAGCAATTAATGGAGAGAAGAGATAAAGATTTGACCTGTGAAACCGCAAGCCATTGAAGAAGAGACTTGAGCTCAGGATCTCCACCATAAGCACCACATCCCCAATTCCCTGTAACGACACCGACCCCATCTTCATGATCTATACACTGCCCGTTGCTCTGATTCTTGCAGACGTGAAGGAAACCACATAGAGCCTTATTGGTCTCCCTGAAGAAGAAAGGATTAGAACACTTTTATAATAAGAGTGTTGACAATTGTAAGAAGTTATGATTCAACTTTACCTGAGGAGGGATTCAAGTTTGTATTGGGAGACTCCTGGGTGTCGCAGAGCATCTATGGCTACTATTCTCGTTTTTGCCTTCCGAAAACATCTGTTTCCTTTGTATCAATGTAGTCACCGGAAAACCGAAACGAAGATGAATATCTACAGAGTGTATAGAACACCATTTTAACAACATTTTTTCAGAATCACACATTGTATAACTCAAAAGTACAGATCGAACCATGTACCCTGTGTAAAGAGAGAATCTTTCTGCACCAACAACTTCAATGGCTTCAGTGACTTCCATGGTTGGTAAAAAGAGCATACCAACGATCAATTCTGGATTGATCATGAATCTAATCTCTTCCTGTGTTTATCAAGAAACTATTCACATCAGAAAAACTTCACAAGATCAAAAGGAGTTTAGGTTTAGGGTTTTATATACCTGGACACATCCCTTGCGAAGAGCGCCACCTCCTAAGTTCTTGTTGGCAAAGTCAACTTCAAGAGCTTCTACGCTTTGATCCTCGATCAAACCAGAAGTACGAACCTACACCATTGAAAACTGTAGATTAAACACAAAATCTTTACGGAGCCAAGAGAATATCTCATCTGGTTAGTTCATTACCTCAACAGGGCAGAGATTGACAGTAGATTTTCCCCAAAACCCTTCATCAAGAGTAGAAGAATCTTGTTCTAAAGAGAGAATCTTTCGTTCGAATGAGACGAACCCTGGAGAGATACTTGAAGATAGCCTCTGGAAGTAATGAATTATGCACTTTATCTTGTTCTCTTGATGCTCATTTCTTCCCGTGTTGATTAGGCTCCTGCAATAGGTCAACACCAGATCTTGAATCTTGATTTTGAAAATGAAATTTGTTTGAGAATGTATACCCGAATAGTTTGTCGAAATTGATGATTGGAAGATGATTTGAGCCTCTATCATCGACAGGGAACAAACAGAAGAAAGAACATGAAAGCAAAGCTCCTATAAGTTCCTGCCATGGCCAAAAACAAAAATGAAATTCGAGATTTCAAACTCTGTTTCTGTATTGAAGTGTTAGGACTTCGGAAGATATACCTGGCTGAGGAACACAATGCCGGCTTTGTTGGGGACTAAGACACGAAGACCGGTTTTGGTTCCATTGATGAGATTGTCTGAATTTAGATAGTGTGATTCCAAGAGAGATGGGAATCTCAGAAGAAGACAAGCCATTGCAGGTAAAAACTCGTTAAACCATCTGCTTGATTCTTCTTTCGACATTCTCTACACCAAACCAATACATTTTTCACTGAATCAGTCCACAAAAAACGGAAAAGGATGAAATAAAATGTTGATTTTTTTTGTTACCTCGTCGAAGAAGAGAGCGTAGCCTTGAAGTGCTGAAGAAGAAAGATGAGAAGTCAAAGAGAGAGCTTGTCTCATAAGAGAGATGGAATCAGAGAGAGTTTGTCCCGAATAGACTCGGCTGTGACTTGGTCCATTGGTCATAGCTTCTAAAACCTCCACCAAGTGTGTTGATGGCCAAGACAGAGACGAATCTTGAATCTTTAACGGCAAGTAAGGTAAAATTGTATCAAGATCTTCTCTTTTCTCCATTGCTCTGTTCTCTTGCTTCTCAAGTTGAGATTGCAGGTTTCTTTCTGAAGAATGAAATACAAAACATAGATATATAGATACCTAACGAACACAGTTGACTTTCATGTTCTTATATCTGACTATAGAGATTAGATTATTATATCATTCCTTGGAGATCAAGAAACGTGGAAAGGATTATTCAGACAAACTCATGTCTTCTACAGCTCACCACTCTGATTAATCAATTATTCAAAGGATATATTCGGTCTGCTATTTGAAATTTGAAATCATAAGAAAGGATTAAAGAAGCTTTATGAATAATTTAATGTAAGACAGTAAGAGACAACAAAATGGATTGGACATAGAATGATGGTGCGCATATTTCCGGTTCTAGTACCAGCTCTGGAGAGATTACATGAGGGCCTAGATATATCCCTTATGGATTCTAAGGGGCTGAAACAGAAGAACCGAAAGGAACCGAAGAAACGCCCAGTCCAATCTATAATGATGGAAGCCATTCAAAAATGTGGGTTAACCTTTCTTGTATGTGCCACATCGTGGACAAGTTACTTGAGCTTAATCTCAGGAGATGGAATATGAGGTCCACTTCCATTTACGTCTTGGCTTCAAGATGGAAAAAGGTCGTCTCCGATAACACTCTAATTGAAGGCCAGAGGATTCGGCTCTGGTCCTTCCACTCCCTAGCCAAGCTATATATTGCTCTTGTTCCTCTGGATCCAGCTCCAGCTCCAACTCTGGCTATCCTTCTGGCTCCAGCTCCAACTCCATCTTCGCCTCCGGTTGTTACTAGAGATTCTGACGAGCTATATATATCTCATGCTGATGCTCAAGAAGAGGGTGACAGAATACTTCCAGTTCATGCAGATAATGATTGGGAGTGCCTAAATTTATTGGCTAAAGTGTCCGAGGAGACGACTTGTCTCGAGGTTTCACAAGAGGCAAATAGGAGGAGCTCACTAGTCTCGGACACAGAGCTGGACCTCGAGCTCCGGTTGTCACTTCCTGGCAAAAACAGCTATGTTATGTGATTAGTTTCTCTTGGTTTTTTGGTTTTTTTTATGCCTTGCAAGTAGTTTTCTTCAGACTCTCGAAGATGGTTTTTTAGGATTTTTGTTCTTTTTATCTAGGTGTTATTTTATTTTTTGGTCTTTTAAACTCAATTTTCTGAGTACTGGTTTTTAGTTAATGGTCTTAGTGTAGACAGTCTGAGTGCTGTTGTTTTAGAGTGTGCTGATTTTCATTCCCTATATCGTTCCTTTCTGTTTGAACGGATGATGTTTGTTTTTGGCAAGTTTTATTTCCCACTTACCTTTGTTTCACAAGATATATAATCCTCGTAAGATTGGAACTAACCAAATTACATAAAGACTTTATATCATGAGTATTATTTGACTTCACTACAATGGATTAGCAATCTAACGCTTTAGACTTAATATGTCAGAAACAAACAGAGATATGGATAATACATTTCCCATAATTCAGACAAGAATAGTATTTTATATAACTTTGACTCAATTTTTACTCTAGGTAGACAGTGAGGTCATGAGCCACGAGAAGAAGCCAAGCCATGTTCTTCTGCTGAGCCTCTCTGAAGAATACTCAACTAGTTTTTTCCATAGGTCTCCTACAGTCATTTCTTGTAAAGCGACCATTTCGATCACCTGAAAGAACACCCACACATATATGTATAGAGCATGTTTTTAAAGTGTTGAAATGGGAGAAAGAGTGGTTTCATTGTTTAATAAATTAGGATTCTAATAACCTGATTGAGATTTTGTAAGGCTTGGAGGCCAAAGGTATAGTATGACATGAAGGGTCTTCCTGACTAGAGAAAGTAGATCGAGATTGTTTTCGCAGTTAAATAGAATGATAATTATGTTTTGTAAGATAAGTTGATGAAAACAGAGAAGCATGCCTGTGAAATGGCAAGCCACTGAAGCATGATCTTTAGTTCTGGATCACCTCCAAACACACCGCAGCCCCAGTTCCCTGTAGCTACACCAATCTTTTTCTCTTCATGATCGATACACCATCTATGAGAGCTTTCTATAACTTGGCTCGCAGAATCTGATGTAAGAGGAACATGCTGCTTTGCGAAAACAAATTTAATCTTGGTCTAGTCAAGAAAAACAAAATGCTTAACATGTATGCTAAATTCATGTATGGAGCATAATTGTGGTCTTACCGAAGATGATGCCTCAGGATCATGCTTAACATCGATATTATATTTACATTGATGCATGTATCCGCTAAAAGCCTTATTAACCTCTCTACAGAAACAAAAGGAGCAATTGAGTAATTCACAAACAAAATAAAAAAAAGGAAAGAATGAAAAACTGGCTGAAAGACAAGTTTTGATTACCGAATGAGGGCATCAAGTTTGTACTGTCCCATTCCTGGGTCAGGCATGGCATCTATAGCTATGACTCTTGTTTTTCGCCTCCTGAAAATGTCTAAGTCCTTGTTGTCTGTGTAATCACCAGCATATTGGAACGAAGGCCCATACCTGAATGGAGCCACCATGAGTTGGATTTAGAGAGAAGACTATATAATAAGCTTAATATCAACTTTGAAGACCCAATAAACACATCTACTTCAGTTCATTGGTACTTACCCTGTATAACCTGAAAATCTTTCAACACCAACAATCTCAATTGCTTCATTTGCATCCATACGAGGCAAAAAGATCATGCCAGCGATAAGTTCCGGGTTGATCACGAACCTTATTTCTTCCTACATAGGTATATTTTGACATGTTCAACATATTTTGAAATAAGAAAAACTTATAACTTATTTAGTGGATGAGATAGTAGAGTTTTTAGAAGAGATGGAAGAAAAGGAAGTACAAGTCAGACCTGTAGAGTATCATAACTCAGAGTAAGGCCTCCAAAATACTCATCTGCAAAATCTACTTCAAGAGCTTCACAAGGTTGATCTTCTATAGCTCCCGAGGTGTGAATCTACTCCAATAAAAAATGGATCAAAAGGAGAATAACCTAAAGCATACTCATGAATCATCTGAAAGAAATGGATTCAACGGCGAAGAAGGCTTAACTAGGAGTGTTTCTATGATACCTCAATGGAGCAAAGTGGGGTGACAGAATTAGCCCACGAATCAGCCTTGGGATAAGAAACAAAGTGAGGATGGTATTCCAGTGGAAGAATTTTCCTCTCAAATGAAACAAAGCCGGTGGGCATCCATCGACATATTCTTCCAAAGTAATGGATAAGGCACTTTATTTTGTTTTCTTGCTTCGTGCAGTGACGCATATACGGAAACCTTAAAAAAACACAAGAAAGATTTGTGACTTTGGGGCATATATGGTTGTAACTTTTAAGAAATATGATGAAGACACATACGAAAACAATCCACTAAAGTTGATTCCTTGAAGATTCTTTAAGCTTCTGTCAACTTCAGGGAACAAGCAAAAGAAGGAACACGCAAGAAGAGCTGCAATCAACTCCTGCAGAAGGTAGCAAAATACATCAAGGGGTGAAAAAGTTGAAGAATAAAGGAACGAAGCTTGGTTTCAAAAATCAAGCAAAATTTCATTTACAAAGAGTACTAGACAGTTACTATATCAATCTTTAATTCAATGCAACACAAGGCATGTCTTTGTTTGGACTGAAAGAGTATACCTGGCTAAGTAACACAATTCCAGCTTCTTGAGGGCCTAATAGACGAAGCCCGGACTTAACTCCATCAAGAACATGGTCTGCCTTCTGATAGTGTTTTTCTAACATGGAAGGTAACTGGAGAAGTAATCTGCACAATGCAGGAACCACCTCACCAAAAAAGTTTGCCGACTCTTCTCTGGAAATTTTCTGCATCACAAGAAGAAATTTTTTTGTGAGTACTTTATGCTCCATGACAAATGTTCCCCCTAAGAGTAAAATGAATAAGAAAAACACAAAACACTAAGAAAGTGGATGAAAGAAGGACAGAGGAATTGTTACCTTGTCAAAGAAAAGACCATACCCTTGTAATGCATAAGGGGCGAGATCAGATGCATTCAAGGAGAGAGATTTCCGCATATTCGTGATATGCAAGGCAAGAGCCTCTCCCGAGTTAACCATTGACTCACTCGGTCCTCTAGATATTGTTTGGAGCTCTTCTTCGACAGAAGGTGGCCAAACTAGTGATGAAGACTGAGCCACAAGAGGCAAATACTGAAGAATTGACCTAAGATCTGCCCTCAGTTCCATCCTTATTGCCTGAAAAGGAGATTAGAAAACTTAGGAGATGAAAGTTTGCAAATGATTTAAGGATATGGACATTTGATGTTGTATCTCTATATGACTTAGTCCGTTGGTAGCTTAAGGACAAAGAAACCCATTTGATTTTTCTTTTTAACAGATGGCACCAAAGTCAATCAGGAACACGTTTTCCAGAAAGACCGAGTCAAATTTACTCTTGACAACAAAATGTTGGTGGACCATAAACTTTTCCCGGACTAACTTTCCCAGAAGATTCCAGCATAACCCTGTAATTTCAACTGATAAACAAAAAGAACTTTTTTCTTTAAAACAAAAGCCTGATTCAAACATTTGACCAAAATCATAAATCAGCAAACGCACTAAACTAATTACGCTTGAGGTCAAGAACTGGCGAGCTTACAACGGATTCAAGCTTGTAAGAGGAAAATAATCACTTTTACACACCCATGTGGGAAAATGCAGAGATACAGTATGAGAATGCATCAAACAAGTTAATGAAGGAGAATTTGCAGAGTCAAGGCGGCTGGATAGCTTTGTTGGTGGTAGCTAGAGATGGAAGTAGCCAAGAAAAGAAGCCAACACTGGTTTGCTTGTAGAGCCTTTGAGCAGAATATTCTAACATCATGTTCCACAGATCTCCAACAGTCCATTTATGGGAAAGAATCCACTTCGTCACCTATCCTTGTAAGAGTATGTATCAGTTTCAAAATCAAGATATGTTCACAGACGACCTTAAAAGTACTATACCCTGGATGCTCTATCCGCTTACTACAAACCCAATTCTAAGTAAAATGTCAGTGGAGAAAAAGAAGACACTGTAAGAGAGGTTCTAGAATTGTGAAGTTTAAAAGAGTATCGGAGGTTACCTGATCTAGGTTTCGGAGTGCCTCTACTCCAAAGGTGTAATATGATATAAATGGTCTTCGAGTCTGAAATATAGCCATGACCGAGTTAAGAAAGAAGCATCAAATGAAAATCGCTATATATCTCATCATCCAAGTCGAAGCTTTGGTTCATTCTAGAAAAATTAAGTCAAAAGTGACAATGGAGTGTTTCTTACAGTCAAAACAGACTAAGTCTGTGGTTTCATAGAAAGATCTATATGTTTTTATTCTTATGGCCTACTGGTACTCAACTTGTATACTCCAGGAAAATAATAATTTCATTACTTTTAGCTGATGATGTATAAAAGCACCTGGGAAGCAGCAAGCCATTGTATCGTAGCCTTTAGCTCTGGGTCTCCTCCAAAAACACCACATCCCCAATTCCCTGTCGCGACACCATCATCTTCATGATCCTCGTTATCAACTCCTTCCACATAAAAATCTCTGATAAGATTGTTAGCAGGCTTTTCTCTATTCATCTCAACATCATTTAGTGGAGTTCGGTGTGACTGCATCAGAAACAGTAGAGAACAACAAAAAAAGTTGAAACATTATTTTTCAAAAGCTAATTCAAATTGGCTACAAATGAAAAAAGGTACTAAAGGTTTGTAGGATGATTCCAACCGCAGTAGTTTCTGTACGCAGAAGACCAGAATCTCTGCCGTTTCGGACAAGCTGAATTTCATTATCTCCTTCATCCATGAATATATTCTGGTGCTCCCAAGCCTTGCTACAATTTAAAAAGCCACATAGTGCCTTATTAATTTCCCTGAAAAAAGCAGAAAGAGGAGGAGACATTAAATTTCACGTGGAAAGAGAATAGAAGAGTATAGAAAGAACTTAGTAGCAAGACTCCAAAATGTTGTATAGACACAAACTGTGGATTGTCTGAAAAACCTATGAATCCCCAAAAGAAGGTTTCACATACCTTAAAAGACATATATCTTTAAAGTGTCTCATCTTCGGTGTACATAATGCATCAATTGCAACAATTCTGGTTCTTCGCCTTTTGAAAGGATCCATTGCCTTTTTGTCAATGTACTCACCAGCAAACCGAAACGAAGATGCATACCTAGGTAGAAACAAAAATCATAGAAAAAAAAGGTAAATAACTACAAATAACTAACCTTTCTTCAAAACTTGATAATTTAGATGCCAACTACTATCGGCCATTTCTAAGTCAGCAATACATAGTTATCACCCTTATTTATGAAGCACACCTACAATATAAGCAATAATCTAGACGTACATTTCTTTTACTATTTGTCAACATGCCTCAATCAGGATTTGTACAAACTGATCTGAAACGAGCCTACTGGTATGTAAAAGTATCAAAATACAGAGACTTATCAGCCAATATATTAAATAAACACAGACCAATGCTACAAAACTACCAAATCTCACCCTGTGTAACATGAAAATCTTTCCGCACCAACTATTTCTATAGCTTCATTGTCATCCATCCGAGGCAAGAAAAGCATGCCAGCGATTAATTCAGGGTTAATCATGAAGCGTATCTCTTCCTGGACAAGAATCCAATTGGAAGTCAATGAAAAATCCTAAACCATTGATTTACAATAGATCTTTTGACAAAAAAAATGAACTCAAGAATCATGTATGCTTGTGAAATCTAAAATGTAATATGATCTCAAACCTGCACGCACCCTCTACTTAGGGAACCACCTCCGAGATACTTGTTTGCAAAGTCCACTTCGAGAGCATTGTCAGGTTGATCTTCAATTAACCCAAAAGAGTGAACCTATAACAATAAAGCTGTCAGCAAAAAGTAATGTACAAGCATTTGCAGATTTAATATTACAAGGTACAGAAATCCACAAGCCAATATTTGTCACCTTAAATGCACAAAGAGAAACGTCAGACTTGCTCCAGAAATCAGCATCAGGAGCAGCGGTAATCTTGCGTTCAAATGAAACAATACCAATAGGCACGCAGGAGCAAAACCTTTCAAAGTAATGCATAATACATCTTATCTTGCTTTCTTGACTTTGACTATAACTTATATAAAGGCTTCTGAAAAGCAAGTAAAACTCGGATATCAGACTGTGGGCATACGAAGTCCAAGAATCCAAATGAAACTTACTCAATGCACGGTAGACAAGAATTTTCAGAATTAAAATCTTCACATGCACATGATAGCCAATGAATCATAGAAATATGTGGTTTTTCTCACAACAAGCTAATCCAAGTCTAACTAGTGAACTCCCAATGGAGACTGAGGCCCATATGCGCTCTCTAGCGGATTTGCTTTCTCACTCTCGAGTGTGAATGTCAATAAATTACATATTAAAGGTTCCCTTTCTTTCACATACGTGCTTGATCATTCATGACTTAAGCCAAATGACTGACATTTTAACATTAGGCATTTCTTCCAGACCAGACTAATGTAGGCTTAATCACTATGAAAGGTTTAGAAGAGAAAGCAGAGAGGTAACATACGCAAACAAATGATCAAAGTTGATGACTGGAAGGTGTTTTGCACCTCTATTATCATCCGGAAACAAACAAAAGAAAGAGCATGCAAGAAGAGCTCCAATCAACTCCTGCAATATTGAAGTTCGAACGGACAGGTAAGAAAAGCAAGAATCCATAGAGACTATATCTTCAACAACACAAGGTCATTATCCAGTATGAACACATGTATATTCAACACAAGGTCATTATCCAGTAAGAAAAGCAAGAATCCATAGAGACTATATCTTCAACACACAAGGTAATCATCCAGTAAGAACACATGTATATTCGACGTAATTTCCTCCCCATAAATCACTACTCAAGAGTCAGGAATAGAACCAAAAAAACACCTTTAGCTCAAATGTAGGAGATAGCACTTTGTATCAATACCTGGCTGAGGAAAACAATGCCAGCTTGTTGGGAATTTAACAAACGAAGACCGGTTTTGATTCCACTAACAATATTATCAGCATTTTGGAAATGCACTTCTAACAGAGATGGAAACTGTAGAAGTAAGCTCGCCAATGCTGGGATAATCTCATCGAACCATCTCTTTGATTCTTTCTCATCAATCAACTGCGAGTACCAAAAACTTAGTTCCACTACTCAATTCGATTTGAAGATACACTCAAATCCAAAAGCAATCACCATAAAGTTAAAAAGAGATAATTACTTCGTCAAAGAGAAATGCGTAGCCATTAGAAGCAGATGGCTCGAGAGTAGAGAAAGATAAGGATCGTCTCATATCGAAAATAGCTTGCCGTAGAACCTCTCCTGAGTCAACTTGGCTGTGAGATGGTCCTTCAGACATTGCCTTTAACGCCTCCACCACACGCGGCGGCCAATACAGCGACGACGAACGAATTACAAGTGGAAGGTACGGAAGAATTGAGTTAAGATCTTCGCGATTCTCCATTTTTCGATTTTTCTAATCTCACAGCTGTTCTCAATTGCTTTTGAAACAGGTTTACGAATCGCTTCTGCGACAAGATTCTGCTGCCGCTAGAAGATACTCAAGTCCCGGAGTAAAAAATCTAAAAAAGTCAAGAGTGCGAAGGCGAAAGGCAAACCGGTTTTGTAGAACCGGGAAGTTGGAACTTGAACCATATCGGTAATGTATTGGTTTAGTGGCAATAACATCCTCGTTAGCTATCTGGTTAACTCATTTTAAGTTAAAAGCCAGTTTCGAGTTATTTCACACTCACCAGTTTGGAATCTTGATACAGACAACGAACGTATTGACGGAAAACGCTAAAAGAAAGTGACTGGAAAATAGAAGGTGTGTGTAACATAACATTTATTTTTTTCTAACGTGTAGGAAACGGTGGCTCACTATGGAACCCACAGCGTAGACTTTGACTTATCAACGCTTACATAGTCAAGTCAATAACAAAATTCGCTATATCAATAATACAGTTTTGCAACTTTCTATATTCACATTTTCTACTTTATTATTTTCCCATAAAACTTCCTGGAAGAATTTAAATCAAAAAAAAAATGTACAATTTAGCCCATTTCACAGGTCAGGATTATCAGTTTTTATAATGGTTTTTTCTTCTTTAGACTTTAATTAAAAACAGAACTCTTATTAAGAATATACAAATAATTCAAAAAGTATACGCTGAATCAATGTTTCTCCAAAACCATTGATAACTAAATATCATAATATAAAATACAATTTTGTTAGGAGATCTTATGTAAGAATTCAGTAATCTATCATTAATATCAAACTAATCAAATAAAATACTAGCAATAGAAAACCCCATTTTTTCGATATGAAACCGGGGCTTGGATGGATCCCTTGAACAAACCATAAATTTTTCAAACTGTTAATTTAAGTTTACCAATTATATGTATAAGTGTATAACAATATTAAGAAATTAACTTGTGAATATATTTTGTAACTTTATTTTTTTTGGGTCAAATATATTTTGTCACTTCAAAAATAAAGTTTTAGAAGAAAAAAAAAACCACGAAACACGTAAAGATTTCTCAATAGATTAGTACCAGTTGCTGACCATAAATAGACAGAGTGTAGACTCCGACAACATCCACAAGAAGAAACTTTCTCTAATTAAAATGGCTGTTCCCACGGGAAGCGCCAATCTCTTTCTCCGGCCTCTCATCCTCGCCGTTCTCTCCTTTCTTCTTCTCTCTTCATTCGTCTCCTCTGTTGAGTGGCTCGATATCGATTCCTCAGATCTCAAAGCTCTTCAGGTCATCGAAACAGAGCTCGGAGTCAACAGTCAACGTTCTTCGGCCAGTGATGTCAACCCTTGCGGTCGCCGAGGAGTTTTCTGCGAGAGACGGCACTCTGCCACCACCGGAGAATACGTTCTCCGTGTCACGAGGCTCGTCTACCGATCCAGGAGCTTGACGGGGACTATCTCTCCGGTCATCGGAATGTTGTCGGAGCTCAAGGAACTTACTTTGTCTAATAACCAGTTGGTCAACGCTGTTCCGGTGGATATCTTAAGCTGTAAGCAACTTGAAGTTCTTGATCTTCGGAAAAATAGATTTTCCGGTCAGATTCCGGGAAACTTTTCTAGTTTGAGCCGTCTTCGAATCCTTGATCTCTCTTCGAACAAGTTATCCGGGAACTTGAATTTCTTGAAGAATCTACGCAATCTGGAGAATCTCTCTGTTGCAAACAATCTCTTCTCAGGCAAAATCCCGGAACAAATTGTGTCGTTCCACAATCTCCGGTTCTTTGATTTCTCCGGAAACCGGTATTTGGAAGGTCCGGCTCCGGTTATGAGCAGTATCAAGCTTCAGACATCTCCACATCAAACAAGACACATTCTTGCTGAAACTCCAACTTCAAGTCCCACGAACAAACCCAACAACAGCACTACATCAAAAGCTCCAAAGGGAGCTCCAAAACCAGGGAAGTTGAAGAAGAAGAAGAAGAAGAGCAAGAAGAAGAAAGTAGCGGCATGGATCTTAGGGTTTGTCGTTGGAGCCATAGGAGGAACAATCTCTGGGTTTGTCTTCTCGGTGTTGTTCAAATTGATTATTCAAGCAATAAGAGGATCAGAAAAACCACCAGGTCCTTCCATATTCAGCCCATTGATCAAGAAAGCTGAAGATTTAGCTTTCTTGGAGAATGAAGAAGCGTTAGCTTCTCTGGAGATCATAGGAAGAGGAGGTTGTGGAGAAGTTTTCAAAGCTGAACTACCAGGAAGCAATGGGAAGATCATAGCTGTGAAGAAAGTGATCCAACCGCCTAAAGACGCCGATGAACTAACAGATGAAGATTCCAAGTTTCTGAACAAGAAAATGAGGCAAATTAGATCCGAGATCAACACAGTCGGCCATATCCGGCACCGGAATCTTCTCCCATTGTTAGCACACGTGTCAAGACCCGAGTGCCACTACCTCGTTTACGAGTACATGGAAAAGGGGAGTTTGCAAGATATATTGACTGACGTACAAGCTGGAAATCAAGAACTAATGTGGCCAGCGAGGCACAAGATTGCTTTAGGTATAGCTGCAGGGCTTGAGTACCTTCACATGGATCATAACCCACGAATCATTCACAGAGACTTAAAGCCAGCCAATGTTCTTCTTGATGATGACATGGAAGCCAGAATTTCAGATTTCGGACTGGCAAAGGCAATGCCAGATGCAGTCACACATATTACAACCTCGCATGTTGCAGGTACTGTGGGATACATAGCACCAGAGTTTTATCAAACCCACAAGTTCACAGATAAATGTGATATCTATAGTTTTGGAGTGATTCTTGGGATTCTGGTGATTGGGAAGCTTCCTTCAGATGAGTTTTTTCAGCATACTGACGAGATGAGTCTGATAAAGTGGATGAGGAACATAATAACATCGGAAAATCCTAGCCTTGCGATTGATCCGAAGTTGATGGATCAAGGATTCGATGAACAGATGCTTCTGGTTCTGAAGATCGCCTGTTACTGTACTTTGGATGATCCAAAACAGAGGCCGAACAGTAAAGATGTCAGGACCATGTTGTCCCAGATCAAGCACTAGTGTTTCAATATGTATTGTTTGCTTCTATCTATATTTCCTAGATTCCTGTTGCATACGAAATAACTATGAACACAATCTTGGCAGAAATTTGTAATGGCGACTGTAAAATTTAAATGGATTTCAATTATGATTATTGCTCTAAACATAAATCATCAATCTACTATAAGAATCTTAGCTATATACATAACGGAAAAGAACACTTGATTAACAACCTTAAAATGACAACACATTACATGTTTGGTTACTTGTCTTCTCTATATGCAGCCGGTGAGAATCTCCCTCAAATATTCTAGCTGTTCATGACTGCCTTCATGTTCTTCCCACTAAAAATAATAAAAACAAAGTCAACACATGTTCAGTATGTACTCCTGATTGAGATGGGAAAACATATCAATTATGCAAGAGCATGTGAGATCTTTTTACTATTGAACAGAACAAGTATTCTAAAAATGGAGACAATTTCTTATCCTAGCAACTCAATTTTATATCAGTTTCCATTTTTCAACGTTATAGACCCACCTCTTGAAGAGACAGAGATACCACTTTCCATCCAGCAGCAGCAACATATCGCCGCTTCAGCATTGTATGCCCTAATGGTAGTCCTGTAGAACACAAGAGTCGAAATGATCATTAAGTTTGGGTTGGCTCCACCAGACACCAATATATATTAAGAAACAGAGTGATGTCACTTACCAGAGTTTCTTGAAAAATGAGTTGGCCCGTCGATTTCTAAAGCAACTTTCTTCTCGACCAGAGCAACATCCACGGTGTAGCCATCCACATCATGTTCTTTAGCCCAATCAAGCCCTGTACTTATAAGAAGGCGTCCAACTTCTTTCTGAAACGATGAGGTTATTTTCTGATTGAATCTTTTGGTTTTTCCTGCGCGGCTTATTTTTTCTTCGAGTTCTTGACAAAGTGACAACTGAAGGTGGGGGCACTCAAGCTTCAAGCACTGATTCACAAGATACACCTGAGAAGCAAACATGACATCTTCCCTATACTGTTCTGAAAGCCTTTGCTCCTCCAAGGTGGTTAAAGTATTCCATATATTGGCAAAGAAAGGTCGCTCCACTTGCCCAAGAACAGCATAAGACCATGCTATGTTTCCAAGCTGGTCCCTGTTAAAGCTAAGTGCTGGAGATCTTGAAACATCATCGCTTACTTCAGCATCCACTACTTCATCAGAGTTTGTTATTTCTTTCGTCAAGTAACACTTGAACTGGTCACTGCTTTTGAATGCACTATCCAAAGATTCAAGCAAAGGATCAGCTGGCTCATAAAGTGAGGCAAATGACCACAATAGTTGAGCAATCTCTTGACCCTTAAAGGTATTGATAATAGTAGATGCCCTCTTTGACAACTCAGCAAAGAGTTCTGGAGCAGAATGCCGCATGGAAGCAAACGCCCCAGCAATATTAGCAACATTCTGAGAATTGAACTCACCCACCTTTGATGTGGCAACTTCTGCAACCCTATCCATCTCTGTCAAATATAGCAATTCACCTCCAATTTTGGATAATGCCCAAGAAATATTTGAGATGCCTTGAGCTGAACATTCTGGTAGACATGTCATTGCAAGAGCAACAAGCATTGACATCTCTCTTTGCCGAGCAAATGCAAGCCTACGAGTTCTCATCATTGAAACTTTCTCCATATTCTTGGCAATTCGGTGAAGTGCAGTAGCAATATTTAAAGGAGACAAAGGTGATGGACTTAAACCTTTGGCAACAGCCATGATTGTCTCAGCAGTTACTTCCAATACCTCTTCAGCAGTCTGTGCTTCTATTATAGCTTTGTTCAGGTTGATTTCCTTCATACGATCAGAAGGTCCTGAAAACTGGGATAGCCTCTGAGCTAATTGCTCCTTCATCTTCTCCTTCTTTTCCTCAAACATTCCACCAGCTAATGAGCTAACTCTCTTCCGTAGATCCCCCATCTTATCCTCCACAAATCCATCTTCAAAATCCAAATCTTCGTCCTCGGTATCAAAATCATCTTCTGGAATACTTTTACTTTTGACCTTGTCTTTCTTTACAATGACTTTCTTGCTCTTTTTCTTTTTCTTCTTCTTCAATGGCATCACCTCCGCCATTCTAGAAGATAACCCTCTTGCCTCAATCGATTTAAGTGCAATTTTCCTTGCCCTTACACACCAATCCATCCCTTCAGTGTCCTCAAGCGCTTTCGAATTCTTCTGCTTTTTCCTCTTCTTCGGAGGTTGAATATCCAACGGATCAATCTCCCCGAGAAACTCTGCTTCCCAGTCCCCATCATCATCCTCTTCTTCCACTTCTTCCTCCGAGTTACCAATCACAGACGCATTCTGAAGCAACACCAAGACAATATGTGAACACTCAAGCTTAGAATTCACAGATAAATTTGTTTCTGCAACCTTATCCAAAAGGACCAAAACCTTCCACATCATGAGTCACATACAAATGAAGACTAAATCAATAAAAGCAACCACAACAACTCCTCATTCACATACTTATATGAAAATTTCAAGTATCTCTGAAATGAAAAGGAAAAAAAAAAAACGAAATTTCTGAGAACTAACCACGGAAAAAGGAAGGTGCTTGAGAGAGTCCGTACGGCGATGCAAGGAACTCCTCTGTGCTAGAGGACCAACAAATCGATACTTCTTATTAGAAAGAGGCAAAATCCCTGGAATTGACGTAAGAGCGAGTCAGGATATAAAGCTGGGTTGATTGACTAAGAAGAGAAGAGGAAATGAAATGACGACCTGATGCGAAAGAGGAGGAGGAGAGAGAAATATGGAGATTTCGGTGGTTGTGGTTAACGATACGGTGGCGTGTCTCCGGCGGATTGAGACAGAAGCATCGCCGGAATGGAACTACACACTCCATCTTCTTCTATCTGAGAATTTTAATGGCAGTGCTGTGATTTTTAACAGAGAGTGGGTTTTAGCTAAACCCTCTTGCTAGCTTAGCGAGTTTGCTTTCAAACCAAAGCACTAATAAAAGATGTCCATTAATTATCTTAGTGATCCCTCAAAAATCGCCTTATTATAGAACATGCCCACTATTTTGTTTGGATAAATAAATAATTTTAGATATTACTATCATGATTTAAATTGATAAAACTAATGAAAATAGAGGTAAAAAACTCAAACTCTCAAACTATGCCACCATGCCCAAACTATGCCACCATGCCTTTTGCCACTAATCTACATTAATAATTTTGCTAAAAATATGGCTAATCTTGTATATAATCAAAAAATAGCCGCAAACAGAAGTTTTATTAGCTTAGTCTCGTCGACGGCTTTGATCATACACATATGGAATCAAGTACTAATCCGAAGTGCACAAACCTCAACATTCATTTTTTGTCAACAATATGCATTTTGTGAATCTAAATTCAGATGGTAATACAACGAATCAACGAAAATACTAATACAAATCATTATATTAGTAAGTAGTGTTTTTTTAATGTTAAATTATATTTAAAGGGGAAAAAAAATTGTAGATCCACAAATTATCCTAATAAGGACCAAATGTAGCACTGATTGGTTTTTTGATATTCCTTTTGTGTCAAATTCAAAATTTTACAAATCCAATTACATTAACACATATAATATTCATTACATCATGTGTATCAAAAACGAGTATACCATGTACGATATGAATCAAAACTCTATCTATACACAATGTAAATTTTAAGTGATAAAAAGCAAAGAACCCCAAACCAAATGAAAAATTAAAGGAATCATAAAAGAGGAGAAGCTTCTTGCTTCATGTGACAGAAAAAAAAAATTTGAAAGAAAAAATTGAAAAGCTTCCATTTCTGTAATATATGGAAAATTCGTGGCTTAATTAATAAATTATAAAAGATTCTCAGCTGTTGTAACCTTCTATGAGACAGAGAAGTTTCTCTCCGACGTTTCTCTTCCTTTATTCCGGCAATGTCTGGAATAAGAAGTGAAAATCAGATCGCTGGCGGAGAAGCGGCGATGGATCGACGTCGGAGAGGCTAATGTTACCGCCGTGGAAGGATTGCGAAACATCTTCCACTGAGAAAGGAATGCTGAAACATGCATTGAGAGTAATTAGGGAGAGAAACTGAGAAGAAAGCGAGAATTTTGTTTTTTGCGTACCTTGAATCGACGTCTAGCAAGAAAGAAGGGTAAGTCATGTTCGCTGAATCTTCCGTCATTAGTTTCCTCATCTGATTGATCACCTATTATCGGCACAAATCGTTGGATCATGAGCCCAATCTTAGTTTTGTGTAATTTGGATACAATCCTGGTTCATGGTGTTTGAAGAGAATTTCTGGAGTTAGTTAGGTTGATCCATTACTTACCTCGGGGGAGAGTCCTTGAGTTCCGTATTTGTCGTCCCAAAACATAGTCCCGATTCGATATACTTGTGGAATGCTTAGTACCTGAGCAACAAATCAACAAATCAGGGGACAGTGACTGGAAGTAGAAATGTAGGATGGTTTAGTTATGCCATCTTGTCATTCTCTAGATGCTTTTACTTTCATAAGATCTTTCACCCGTTTGCTCATGTATCCAACTGTATAGTGTTTCAGGAGTAACCACTAATAGATAATTGTGTCATATTAAGATCCTTCTATATGCTCTGCAGAAATTTTTGGTTTAAGGTCTTTACCGGGCATATCTCTTTTGCGATTTCGTCCAATGATTTCTGTGTCTTTTGATGTGAGACCTGTAGAGTGATAGTGTATATCAAATATCGAATTTTGTTCACTAGTTTTGTACTTTAACCAACAGATATGGTTCGATGCTATACCAGAAACATCACTGCTTGCCTTATGTGTTGAAGTTCATCCCATGGTGATCGTGTTGCCTGTAGGAGACAAAAAAGAACAGAATTATGTAAGTTAATCTCTTTTGTCTTATTTTTCATCTTTGCATGATTTGGTTATTAATGCTTTATAGCCTACCTCGTCATCTGCCTTCAGGCACCATTGCTCTAATTCATGCAAGCCCATTTTTAGGTATTCTCCATTGCTAACTGAACAACACTCTCGGCGAAGCAACAAACTGCCAGAAGATAAACTTTACAAGTCAAGCTACGTCATAACCAAACATAGGTACTTGTGTCCTATGCGATATATTTTTGTACCTATTAAAGAGCTGCACATTGATGTACGAGAAAACCTGATGGAAGAGTTTTCTTGTGATCATAGATGGGACCTGGAGATCATTAAGGCTCAGTCAAGAAACAGGAAAAGACAAATTTAAGCTTGAGCTGGAAATCTTCGAAAGTGCATTGTTTTACATGGTTCTCTGCCATAAAAGTCAAGGTATGTTCAAGCTTGTTGACAATGTTCTGCCACTGTACATATGATGCTTGTTGCTTGGCAATTGTGGTCAAGTGGATGCTTTTAGTCACATCTCGCAAGGTTTTGGCTCTTGTTGGTCTTGGTGCCTGTTACATCTCACATATAACACATTATTAACATACGCGATTAGCAAAACTTTAAGATGAGTTCCATATTAACTTGATGAATGATGTACTAACATGGATACAGAGATTTAGTAATGGATTTATCTCTTTCTTTAATTTGTCTCGGATCATTCCATATGTTTTCTCAACGTATGCTGCTAAGTGTTGCTTGAATAGTAAAGCCGGATATTTAGCTTCGACCATCTGTTGGTCATTTGGTATTCCAGCCATCCCACTGTAACCGCTGGATGTTTCCAATCCCACTGAAGATGGTTGCATTCCCTACAATGTTGTTACCAACTATTACTGAGGCTCTTAAAAAATGGATTAATCGGAGGTTCACTTTACCAAGCTTACTTGAACCAATCTCCCAAATAGTGTAGCATGGGATGATCTGTTACGTCTTGAAGCCGCATTATTTGTATTGCTGAACTTGAGTGTAGATTGGAGAAGATATAAGAGGGTAGAGCTTGTTGTGAGCCAATAAGCTAGTTCCCTTGTGTCATCTTGGCCCTTCTGGACCAAAATTAGTATAACTTGAATATAAAGTTCGGGTTTCAGAGGGTTCAGATACTACTTTCATAGTCATTGCCTTTAAATTATTACCTCAATGGACGATCGAATCTTATGAACAATTCTATCAAATATGTTTGTTTTCTCTGCTTCAAATAATCTCCATTGAAGTAATGCCTTGTACACTATCCAAGCTGCCACAGATTTTTCGTTATCAAACCTTCTCTCGTCGGTGAGGCATTTCATAAGCACCTCATGGCTCTCCTGTCCAGTAATAGTAATTATTATTTGTTCTGTAGTGAAACAGATATGGAAATATATTTTGCTTGCTTTTGTTGGTTATCAACTTATAGCTCTTTAGTACAAACAAGTTCTCGAATAATACCTGTTGCCTATCTGTTAGAGACCCTTGTTTTGCTAACACATTGATTGGATTCCTTGGCTCCTGAAACAAATAGCAAGGGATGAGAAACTGTAGAGTACTATTTCTTAATTGGGCTAACAAGATATCGTACCTTTGTTGCCTGAATCTCTTTTGTTTGATGTTCATTTTCAAGATTCTGCACAGTTATATTACATTATTGCAAATTGTTATATACATAATTCTTGACTTAGAAAACTTTATGTTGACGGAAGTTTTGCACCTTTTCAGACGCAAAAACTCTTGCAGGAGGCATTGTCTTTTCTGCAGACTCTGTCTGTCTTCGAAGAGTTTCATTTTCTGACTCTAGAATTGCAACCTTATCCTTCAGGCTGATAAGAGGTTTATTTTCTTTCAGATATACAGTGATATCAGATACAATTTCATATTTTTATTTCATCTTTTATAATTTAGGTCGACTAAAAATTTTAAAATCCATGCAGCTATGCCTGATAGAAGAAAAAGAATCTACTAGGCTGAGAAAACTGCTCAGCTCACAGGACCGTACCTGTTTAACTCTCCAATCTCTTCAACGCTTGTTGAAGCGGCCAAAGCCTGCTGACGCAAAACCTGATTTTCGGATTCAAGGTTTGACAGGTTCGTATGTAATCTGGAATTTACAATCAATACTCATGAACTCTGACTGTAGAACAGAAATATGATTACAAATGCCTTAAGCAATTAGTAAATGTATACCTTTCGATGATTTCTTGAAATTCGACGGCCTTTGATTTTGCATCTTCTGCTTCAGTTACACTTGCCCTGCTATCATTCTCAAGTGCAAAACATTTCACTTCAAACTCCTTAATTTTTCCTTTTAATTTAGCTACCTCAACCTACATTTTGAAGATATTGTATCAGGAAAAGTATCTGCTAGTTAGTGGAACTTGTAGCTCAAACTTACCTCCAGTTCATTGTTTTGACTGTTCAGTAACTCCAGTTGAGTGTTATCTACAACTGGAACCTCTTTGATGATTGGTGGAGCTTGTTCAATGGCTAATTTTGCTGCTTCTTTGTCTCGTATGATTGCAGCGTAGGCTTCATCTAGCTTCTCTTGCAATTCAGTTAAATTATTTTGTAGTTTTGCGATTTCTTGTGCTTTGGCGTCTTCGAGATCAGCCTAATGACACAATTAAGCATGGGCTTCATTTGGAACTTTTCCAAGGACCAGTTTCTAATGTTGTTGACAATACCTTTTGATTCTTCTCTAATTCGAGACGCCAGGTTAGCTCTTCCACACGTTTCTCTAACTTGTCCTTGGCTTCCTTTAGTGCCCCAGTTTCTCTGGCAGCCTTTGTTGGAAAGATTAATTGTTACTTGTTAGTAACTTAGACTGAAGCAGTTTTCTAATTTTGCATTCCATTGCCTGCCTCGTGGACAGATTAGATTGATTCTTATGAGATTAATCACTCAAAGTGCCCTCTTATCAATGAAACTTACCATTCTGAGATTTTTTAGCTCTTTTCGAGCTACTTTAGCTCTCCATAGACATTGTAATGCTAATGTTGCTTTTTTGTGCTTCTTATAAGCTTCATGAACTTGGTGTCTTCTCCATTCCCTCTGTTAGAAGATATGTCATTAAGATTTGTCATAAAATTTATCAAAATCATCATCACCGTACTATCTAATCCTCAGAAAAGTAGGAATAACCATATTGTTTGACGTCTGATTAATCAAGCAAAAGTTATTAAAATCTTGATCCCTTATGCGTGAAGAGTAATCCAAATTTTGAAATAAGAATGGTTACTGCTTTTGAATATAACTAGTTTCAGATTATAGAAGACAAGTCCGGAGACATATGATATTTTGATAGAGAAATAAGAAGTGTGATTAAATAGTCAAAATCTAGTACCTGAATTATAATTGCTGCCTTTGTTCTTCTTCTGTGTCTATGCTTGTTTCGAGCAGACATTGTCCGTAAACCAGTCTGAATAACTGTTGCTGATGCCTGGAGCTTAGTATAGTTTTTCCTTGCTCTGTGAGCACGAATGTTCTTTTGGATACAAATTGAAGCAGCTTCTCTTCTCATGTTTTGATACAACTTGCGAGCAAGTTTTGCTACATAAGCAATGCACATGACACAGTTAATTTAAAGATTACTGTTACCTGGCTGAAATTTGAATCATTCTGTGACATTATATCAGATTAGGCTGCTCTATTGATTTAAAGTATTAATTCATAGCTGTGTGTTGGGTAGGGTGTTACTATTGAGACATTGGTAGAAGAATAAAACCTCTCCAAAGTTTTTGCATATAAATTGTAGCCCTTTTCTGCCCAAGGAACTCTTTTCTTGTCAGATAAGTTCTGATCTGCCTCTGAATGAGTTTAGTGGCACCAGCCAAGACCTCGGTTCTTCTTGCATCTAGTTCAGCCATCTGTCCGGCCCTAAGAAATATCTTTGTTTTCCCTATCTGAATATGAATAATCATAATGCAATCGTAGATTACACTGTTAGGATTGAGTTTCTTTATTCTTTCATATCTGACATTCTTGTATTCTGATTTTGACATACCTGGTAGCCTTTTAGACCCATCTTGTTGCAGATCGAAGCACATGCGGATTTTTCGTCGGATCTGTCAATAGATAATGTAATTTTCTCAATGTTGATTGGATCAGGATAATAGCATACAACTAATAACCTGTGTTCTAGATTTTTATTTATTGAGTATTTTTACCCCTCTGGAACGTCTGTTGCTAGCATCACAAAACGATCTAGGAATTCATCGAAAGCTCGTTTCGTTGGATAACCAGCACAACTGATTCTTATAGCTTCCAGTACACCCTGTTCACTTATCCAGATACGGTATTAGTAAATATCCTGGTGGGAAAACATGAACTTGTTTAACTAGGAAACCTGAGGCTTTAGGCTTACTCCGCATCTTAGTTGGTTTAGGACGTTGTCGTTCTCAAAAATTCCGGGCTTCAGAACTGCATTTGGTTTCACACATCTAATATAATGGGGCTCTGTTGTGTTCAGCGTCTCCATTAGAGCTTGGAGTTGTTGCTGGGGGTAGGTTAGGTCAGGAATCAAGATCTTGAGCAATGTGCAAATGATATACTTACTAGTGGCTTACCTTGAAACGGGTCCCTATGGATGAAAATTTGGACTGCTTTGATGCGTCTTCTGGAAGTGGTGGAAACAAATTGGCGACAAAAGAGCACTTAGATGCATCTAGCAAAGCTTGATGTTCTGCCACAACATAATCCTTGTTTTTGTCAAGAAATTGCTCTGCTGAGTACGTAACCTGGAGACAGAAAAATGTGCTTAGTAACTAGCTACTGTATTTACTTCAGTTTAGCGTCTAAAATTGTGTTTGTCTCACATCTCCTGCATAGTGGTTGACAGTGAAGGCTGTTTGGGCAAGCTTAGGTTTGCTGAAACGCTTGTGTCCCTTATATGTTTGATACATCTTCTGTGCAAACGTCTCATGAGTCGACTTGGGAAACATGCTGCAAGGGTGAACCTTATGATTATGCCTAGAGGAGCCAGTTTTACTTCTTACTATGGATTAGTATTGTGAAACTGTCCTTCCCCTAAAAGTAGGATTACACTTACCATGCTTCATCAAGTAGGGCAATTATGCCTCCTGGTTTCTGAAAAGAAGAAGATGTCATTGATAATTTTTTGTGCTTGTACATGTTGTGGAGCCAATGTCATCCATATAAATGATGTTAGTTGCATAGTTTATACCTTCTCAATAAGATCTAAGACATCCTGGTTATCAACAAATTCAACATAGCTCCAGTTTATTTCCTCCCTCGTGTATTCCTCTTGCTCCATCTTGAATACATGCTGCAGAGAAAACATTGTTTCATGTGAAAGTTGCTTGCAATGTGAACAGGTTACAGTGATTTTACTTTCTACCTGATTGAAATGCTGTTGTAACTTCTCATTTGTGAGATTGATGCATAGCTGCTCAAAACTTTGAAACGAATAGTGATATTAGATCGTAAGTTTTATGTGTACTCATCATTCAGGTTTATACTTTCTGTCAGGTCTACCTGTTGATCTTGAAGCTTTCAAAACCATAAATGTCGAGGACTCCGATCAAGCTTTTAGCATCCGGGTCTTGACCTATTGAACTGTTGATCTTATCTACAATCCTGTCATTATTGATTAGTGCACATGTCACGGTGGGAGATTGCTCAAACTGAGAACTATTTATTTAGAGTCCTGAAGGAAAACCATGTTAAAGGTGTGTTCGGTCTCTCCTATAATGTGTATGCAGTTTGTTCGGTCTCTCCTATAATGTGTATGCAGTTTCTATTTTACCTCTGCGCCATTATAATTCTTGTGGAAGGCAGAGCAGCTTTTGCCTAATGATTGTTAGAATATTCATTTTTGTTTCAGGGGTTGGATTTACATACCAGTCAAACAGCCTGGAGTACACTGTCTTGGCTAAAGCATCACGGTTTGAGGCTGCCGATTCTGGATCAAGCGGCTTTGTAATGTTACCATCCGGAGTGACAATAACACGCTTGCAGAGTGAATCTTCCATCATCTTCTCATTGCACCTACGTCAAGTGAAAGATTGAAAATTAGTCAGCATTTCCATTGGAAAATGCAGAATTTCGAGGTCTAGTGGTAAGATACATGAGTAATTCTGCTGCTGTTTGAAGATGATATCTTGACTTATCATCCCTGAGTTTTGAAGAATCTGCTTCTTCTCCTTTGATAAAATTGACATTCCCAAGGTGGAGGATCGCAGCTACAACTCGGAATATGGCATCCTAAAGTTGAAGTTTCTCTGGTTAGTATTTGAAATTTCTACAACCATATCTTTAGAATGAGAGTCATGAGACAAACCTGTGCCTCTTGTCCAATGCCCACAATGTCCATGGCATTTCTGGTCTCTAAATACTCTCTTGCATCATCTACATTGGAAACCTCGTAGCAGTTCGTCTGGTTTAGATAGTGGAACGTCCTTGGATCTCCTACCTTGAATTTCTTAGCTTCCTGAAAATCAAACATATATTTAGAATTGTCTGGCCAATAATTGTTCCAGCTCTTTTGCTTTCAGCATTGTTACTGAAGACTTACCTCAGGCGGTGCTGCACAGAGCATGTAGAAGCAGTGATAGTTCCTCTCTGGGTCTGAAACTTGGCAAACACGAGACCGTTCAAGAAGATAAGTGCGGATGGCAGCTCCAGATATTTTCCCACGCTTGTCAAATTGGATCTCAACAAATTTTCCAAACCGACTGTCGGAAACACACAATATTACAAACGAGTCAAAACAAAAGATGCCAACAGAAAAAGGAAAAATATGTCCACAGTAAGTGTTTCATAGACACCACCTTGAATTGTTGTTTTTCACAGTTTTGGCGTTTCCAAAAGCTTCGAGCACTGGATTAGACTATAAATAGAAAAATTTAGAATGGTGGAAGCTTGTTCGACGCAGATAAAAACTCAGAGCAAGTAACTCACCTCTAAAACTTGTTGTTCAACGCTTCTCCCTTCGGTATCTGATCTGCCTCCCATGAATGCAAGATATCTCATGAGCATTTTGGTTGTCTCTGTTTTTCCAGCTCCGCTCTCTCCACTAACCAAAATGGACTGGCTTCTTGCCTCATTAATCATCGCCCTAGTATAATGGAAGCTTTTGGTAAGCTAACTTCTTTACAGTAACTGCTTAAAAGTCTACTCATGGATTAACAACTTTTACCTGTAACTGGTGTCTGCAACAGCAAACAGATGCGGACTTAGCTCTCCAAACGCAGCTCCTTTATATTGCTCCATCATATGGACACTATACAAATGCGGAAGTCTTTGGAATGGATTCACCGCAATCAAGATGTTTCCGGTGTAAGTCTGCGCTATTCAAGAGTTTGCAATTAGATAATCACAACTTCGACTTTCAAAAGTTTGATAAATGGAATGTTTTAGATATCAAAAGTCTTAAATTACTGACATATATCTCGTTTAATGCAAAACGGCAATCGAGATTGTGGAGTACCCCTGGCTCATGGAGGTAAGCCAGTTTAGTCATGTCGTCAACTCCTGCAGGCGGAGCCTCTGTATCCTTTGGATAGATACTAGAAATACTAGCAACAACCTGTAATAATATAATCTATTCTCAAAATTCTTCTAGAAAAATCTGTGAATCTTACTGCAAAGGTCCATGGTAAAAATATCATAATCTTTTCCATTTATTGTGGTTTTATATGTAATGAATATTAGTTTCTTACTGTTTTCCCGTTTGCAGTGACTATTTTGGCATTGGTGCCTTTGATTTCAGTCACTTCTCCACTGATCCATGCGAGTTCTGGATCCTCGACCCAGACATGTGATCCGAGTGTGATATTTACAGGAGTCCCCTAACATTATTTATCAAAGAAAGCTTTTCAATAGTCACAGTAAGAAGAAAAGATAGTATATGCAACAGGAGGTTAATGGGGAGGCTTACCATAACTCAAGCTCTTCCAAGCTCTTACACTGAGAATCTGCAGCAGTTGGAGAACAGAGAGATAGATCAAAAGAAAAGGTAAGAAGAAAGAGATGAATCATAAAAAAATAGGCGACTCTGAATCAGAAGATACTGGAGATTCTTAACTTAGAAAGTGACTTTTCCCTCACCTAGTCACCTCTCGTCTCCACTAAGTCTCTTAACTCTTTTTTGCAGGTTTTAGAGCTTAAGATGCAGTAAAGGCGGCGGCAAATCAACTTCTTTCAGATATTCTCTCTTAGGTCATTTGCTTTGAAAACCATGCATTCCATAGAAAACTGTTTGGTGTAAGGTCACACTCTTCATATGTTTCTCCTTTTCAAAGCTTTATGATGCTTCCTTTTGAGTATGAATGGGGTCCTCGTACGTTGAACAAAATGTGAAATCTCTGCTTTTAGAACAATAAAGTTGTCTGCTTTACATTTTGATATTGCTACTGCACCAACTTTTCTCTTGATCGGCCATGGCCAGGTACTGTTTCGCTGTGAAAGTGAACTTCTTTCCTCTTTTTCATTAAAAGACAATAGTGCCCTTTACGTTTGTTTCCATCTCTTACTGCAGAGCCAAAAGGCCTTTCACCAATGTGTGGTGCTTAAACTTGAAGTCATCACCTTAAAAGTGTAGACTTTGTCAAATCTTATAGAAAGTTACATATTTTTCCATTTATTTATTTTCTGGGGTGTGTGAAGGTAATGGCCGGTGGAGAATCTCCGGTGGCGGTTAAGGCCGGTTTCTGAGACTGGACCATTTGGATTAACTTTTCCAGCTAGGTTTGGCTTTCTTTTCCCTCTCTTTTTTTATTTATGGTCGAAAGTTTTTATTTTAGTTTTGTTAAGTAATCTTTAAATATTCAAACCTGCATCATTATCTGTCTAATTTCTTGATCCAAGAACATCATGATTACATGTGCAACCCTGTGTTTTAGCCTTTTTCCTTAAATGAAATAAAAATATATCATTGTATCACTAAGGGAGATATTAACTCATCTATCCAAAAAACACTGATATCATGTAGTACTATTATTTGATAACAAGGAAAACAGCATGTAATTGGATTTTATAATCCCTTTATAACAGACTAAACAAGAAAACCAACCAAAATTGACTAATTTCATTTGCAAAAGAGAATACAAAGACAGCTAAATTACTAGTACTTTTCTATTTGACATCAAACATAAAAAAAAACTATAATTAGCAATGACAAAGAAGAAGATTAGAGAAAAAAAAAAAAAAGGAAAAACAGATTGTGTAGCTCTCACCTATTAATGCAATAAAACAAAACAGATGATGAAACACAAAGATTTTGTGAAAGGGAAAAGGCCAAAACCTTGGGTTTTTTTTGAGAGAATCCCGTTTAAATCTATTAAGGAAAATCCCCCCAATAAATGGCCGATCCCGCAGCTGAATCTATTGATGCAAGTTCGTCGCGGTTTGGGAGAGTCGTATGTTATAACCAAACGGCAATGCATGGAAGCAACACCATTTCAGCCGCAGCTCCTTTCTTTATGACGCAACTGTCTGTCGCTAATCTTACCTACCGCATACTCTACTATTTTCTTAAGCCTCTATGTCTTCCTCCTTTCGTCGCTCAAATACTTGTGAGTAGTCAATCTTGAAAACATATTTAACTAACCATTATCAATCTTTAAACTGTTTTTTTTCATTACTTATTACCCACAACTATTGCAAACCTATGTTTCCTTTTTTTTCTTTGTTAGCTATGTCCTAAAGAGTCTTCATCTTCAAATTCTTGATTAAATTTTTGCTAACAATTAACTTCATTGTTCTAACGAAAGTTCAGCTTTTTGCTTCTTTTTTTTTTCGAAAACGGTGATTTTAAGATAAAACCAAAATGATAAAAAATTTAAGATTTGTCCACTTGCAACATACGATTTATATTATTGGATCTTTTTCAAATTAATCTCGTACATAATTTATAATATGATCCTATAATAATTGTAATGATTATTTTGTTTACAGTGCGGATTACTGTTCAGCCCGACTGTGCTCGGCAATAACGAAGTGGTCCTTAAACTTATATTCCCTTATAAATATACAATGCTTCTTGAGACATTCGCAAACTTAGCTCTCGTTTACAACGTTTTCCTCCTCGGTCTCGGCTTGGACTTGAGGATGATAAAGATCAAAGACATCAAACCAGTGATCATAGCCATTGTTGGCCTCCTTGCGGCTTTACTTGCCGGTGCTGGCTTATACTACCTTCCCAGTAACGGAGAGGCCGACAAAATCCTAGCAGGTTGTATGTACTGGTCGATCGCATTTGGCTGTACAAATTTCCCTGATCTTGCTAGGATTCTTGCGGATCTCAAGCTCTTGCGTACGGATATGGGACATACTGCAATGTGTGCAGCCGTTGTTACTGATTTGTGCACTTGGATTCTCTTCATTTTTGGAATGGCGATTTTTTCCAAATCTGGTAACTAAATATGGTTGTTCCCTTGTGTTATTTTTCCTCACACACGCATAGTTACTGAATTATAGTACTAACGAAAACCATATTTAATTTGTTAGGTGTACGCAACGAAATGTTGCCATACTCATTAGCATCAACCATAGCTTTTGTCCTTCTCTGCTACTTTGTGATCCAACCTGGAGTGGCTTGGATCTTCAACAACACCGTCGAAGGAGGTCAAGTGGGAGACACTCACGTATGGTACACTCTCGCTGGAGTCATTATTTGCAGCTTAATCACCGAAGTATGTGGGGTTCACTCAATTACCGGAGCATTCTTGTTCGGTCTATCGATCCCTCATGACCACATCATTCGAAAAATGATCGAAGAGAAGCTCCACGATTTCCTCTCGGGAATGCTAATGCCTCTTTTCTACATCATCTGCGGTTTAAGAGCTGATATTGGTTACATGAACAGGACCGTGAGCGTTGGAATGATGGCGGTTGTGACTTCTGCGTCGGTTATGGTGAAGATTTTGTCAACGATGTTTTGCTCCATTTTCTTGCGTATACCTTTGCGTGATGGTTTAGCCATTGGTGCACTTATGAATACCAAGGGAACAATGGCACTAGTCATTCTCAATGCTGGACGAGACACCAAGGCATTGGACGTTATTATGTACACTCATCTGACGTTGGCGTTTCTAGTGATGTCAATGGTGGTGCAGCCACTATTAGCCATTGCTTACAAACCAAAGAAGAAGTTGATTTTCTATAAAAACCGAACCATTCAAAAACACAAAGGAGAGTCAGAGCTTTGTGTATTGACATGCGTCCATGTCCTCCCTAACGTCTCTGGCATAACCAATCTATTACAACTCTCTAACCCGACCAAGAAATCTCCTCTTAACGTTTTTGCTATCCACCTAGTCGAGCTAACGGGTCGCACCACGGCTTCGTTGCTCATTATGAACGATGAGGCCAAACCGAAAGCTAACTTTGCTGACCGAGTTAGAGCGGAATCTGACCAGATCGCTGAGATGTTCACAGCTCTCGAAGTGAACAACGACGGGGTAATGGTTCAGACCATTACCGCGGTTTCACCTTACGCAACGATGGACGAAGATATTTGTTTGTTGGCCGAGGATAAACAAGCCTGCTTCATTTTATTGCCTTACCACAAGAATATGACGTCAGACGGTCGGTTAAATGAAGGTAACGCAGTGCACGCTGAAATCAACCAAAACGTTATGAGCCACGCGCCTTGTTCGGTTGGGATTTTGGTTGACCGTGGCATGACGACTGTCCGGTTTGAATCTTTTATGTTCCAAGGCGAAACCACAAAGAAAGAAATCGCCATGCTATTCCTAGGAGGTCGAGACGACAGAGAGGCTTTGGCTTACGCTTGGAGGATGGTGGGACAAGAAATGGTTCAACTCACGGTCGTTAGATTCGTCCCAAGCCAGGAAGCTTTAGTCTCAGCCGGGGAAGCCGCGGACGAGTACGAGAAGGATAAACATGTCGATGAAGAGTCCATCTACGAGTTTAACTTCAAGACTATGAATGATCCATCAGTGACTTATGTAGAGAAAGTGGTTAAGAATGGCCAAGAAACGATCACAGCGATTTTAGAACTGGAAGATAACAATTCTTACGATCTTTACATTGTGGGAAGAGGATATCAAGTAGAAACACCTGTGACCTCAGGGTTGACAGATTGGAATAGTACTCCGGATTTAGGGATTATAGGCGATACATTAATTTCATCAAACTTCACAATGCAAGCTTCGGTTCTTGTGGTCCAACAATACTCTTCTGCTAACAGACAAACCGCAGAAAACAACAATCAAGAACCTGTCCAAGGTAAAGCCAAGACCGATCATGAGGCTACGCCTTTTATGGAAGACGAGGATGATGAAGTAGAACATCAGTACAGTATGCGCAGATGATTGTTTTTTCTTAACCCATATTGTATACATTCTTTAGATGGAATTTATAATCTTTCTTTTCATATTGTAAGTATCCCCAATGACAGATTCAATATGCTCAAGTAGAAACCGTTGCAGCTTCTTTCTTAAATCTTCGACTTTCTCGTTCGTTTCTGTTCTGTTTAAGTTCAGATCATCGAGCCAATGGTTTAAAGCTTTAAGGTGGACGAGAAGAGACTCTTTTCCATTTGTTTCTTCCGTCTTCACCAAGAAAGACCCTTTGTTCAATGAATTCTCCAAATATTTCAAGAACCATTGGCTGGAAACTTGGACTAGCTCATCCGCTAGACTCGTTGAATCCTTCAGACTGCTTTTACCTTCTAAGCTACTTCGGTCTGAAACAGAACAATGTTTCGTTGCAGGCGGTTTCGCGCCTTTGTAGGATGGGGTTCTTGAACTTGTTGTCTCCTTGGGGTTCAGTTTCTCGGATGAGTTCTGCATAACAATGTAGTGATGATCAGCAGCATCACCTTTCTTTCCAGGCTCTTTAAATAAGTTGAACTGAGAAAAACCAGTCACTACCGCAGCTTGAACCCAAGATGTTGCATTTTTATTTACTACTAATCTACACGAGCCGTTGTTTCGATTTTGAGTAAGCAACCGATGGACCGCTTTGCATGTATTCTGTGTATTGTGGTAGATGTCCAAGAACCGGGCCACTACTTGTCCAGTAGATAACTTCTTAGTAGAATCACACAGCTCGGCAAAGGCCCTGAAGGAACAAATTCATATGTATGCTATTATTAAGGACTCGCAAACTCGTGTAATGAAACTGGTTAGGGATGAAATAGAGAAGACATACTGCAAACTAAATAGAACAGACTCCATGGCAGATGCTTCCTCCAGTGCACTTACTGCTGCCGAAACTGCTACTTGCCTATGTGATGAAACTTCCTGAAAGGAGGGGTTGAAAGACATGACTACGAATTCTTAGAGTCGGTAGATTGATCCAAATACCGTACCTTTCCGAGCAATTGAATGGTTTTTGGGAGTCCACTCCATGACATTCTTTGATCAGACCAAGTCATGTGACTTGAAGGCACCTTAAAAAGCGCAACCGGAGGAGTCACTGCCTTTGACAAGGACTTGATACCATCTTTAGGAGACCTAGTCACGGATATAGGTGATGCAGGCTTGACCACATATCTGCTTCTTAAAGCAGGGGTTTCGCAGTTAAGGTGCTTTGATATAGGTGACTTGATACCATCTTTCGGAGAACTAGCCATGGATATAGGTGATCCAGGCTTAACCACATTCTTGTTCCTTAAGGCAGGAGAGGTTCCACAGTTAAAGTACTTTGATGGGGACTCAATCTTTAGCAGACTCTTATCATTCAAGACCTGCAAAAACATCACAAATCTGTGAAAGCCAAGGACTTCAAGTGTATGAACTGTGAAACCAATATCAAATTGCTGTACTATCTATAAGAAACAACTTTTAAGGTCTTCCTGAAACAAACTATTTTAGCAACTTAAAGAACAAGAAACCCTACACCACTCAAAACAACAGCTTCCACAATCCAACCAAATGCAACAAAAAGAATCAAACAGAGTGACTCACAGAGCAACATTCAAGGTCTACGAAAACTAGTCTAGTAGTATTGTTGGTTTCTCACATGTCACATATATCAATCTCATACCATTGTAGGCAACTTAAAGGACAAGAATCCCTACAAACCACTAAAACAGAGCGATTCACAGAAAAAAAAAAAAAAAAAAAAAAAAAGATGAAAGGTGTACCAATTTAGATTTAAGACGTGGTGAAGAAAGAAGCAATGCAGCGTCACGACGACGAGTCACCGGAGGAGTTTGATCCCAACAACTCCTTCTCGCGGAATCCAAACTCAATCTCCTTGTTTCAACAAGATTCTTTTTCTTCGTCGTCGTCGGAGAAACAGAGACCTGAGTAAAAGGAAGCAGCAAATCGCTAGAATAAAGATCGCTAGGGTTTCCAACACACATCCTCCGCTTAGGGACTGGTTTCAAACCACGGATTACAGGAACAGGACATCCTTTCTCGACGTGTAAACCACCGCATATGTAAATGAATTGTCCTAGCTGAATTTCATCGGAACGTATCAGATCAGCGTCATCACCGGTGGAAACGGCGACGTAAGCTGCGTGGAGAGAGTCAGAGACTTTGACGAAGAATGCTTCGCTACGCCATTGGTCGTCAGAGAGACAAGGAACGATTTCTATGACTTGGAGGAGTGGTGAACGATGAGAAGACAACAATGGCGGCGAAGAAGGTGAGTTTCCGGCGGCGATATTGAGAAGGTTGGAGAGAACTCCAGGAGTGAGGGAAGCCATGGTGGGAAAAGAAGCTGAAGCATCTTTTGGGAGAAGGAAGAAGAAGAAGAGTGGGAAGGAATCTCAAAGAGAGAGAGAGAGAGAGGTGTCTCGGGGAATGTGGAGAGTTCGTCGTTTACTGTGTCGGGAAAAGTAAACAGTTTTGTCTCTCTGTCTTCGAGATTTGGTAAGGGCTGCAAGTAAAAAGCTTTTGTTGGTTGCAGGTGTAAAGCACGAGCCTTTTTGTCTCTTTTGTAATATCCGATTGTGATTTGCAAGTGAGACTTTTTAGCAATATTTGATGTACACTACCTACAACATACTATGCATGCGATTAGGATGAAGATTTCTTTTGTCATCATAAACCTATCTAATCCTAACATCATAAAGCCTTTTACACACATTTAAGCGTGTATTGTGATGGGCCAAGTCCAACTAAAATTACTCTATAGAGAAAAAATAATTGTAAGAATATTTTCATGCAAGGCCTGTTTGATGATTAATACCTTGTCAAATTTATGGGGGAGATGCTTGGAATAGAAAACTTAAGTGAAGTGTCCAATCATTTACTTACCTGTGTTTGTGTTGAGTGTTGACACTCCAACTCGCCCATCAGGTCGCACTCCAACCAACCTTCCAAATTTTGTGAACTTGCTTTGTTTGTACCTTTGTTATCCGGTATCTCTTTTTCCACTTTTTTTTATTACAAGAAAAGTACATGATAAGAAGTTTCGGATCTTAACATTTCCCTAGCTTGGCGACTGAGATGGGTTTGTATCAATCTTAGGATCCTATTTCTTTTCTGCTCGAGCTACAAAAGTTACAGACACAATCTAAGTGAATGAGCTATATTGAATTTTCGACACGAGCTAGATAAATCCACACTATTCTCACAATTTCGGTTTTAAACGTATGGATTATCAACCCAAGCCTAGAAATTTGGTCCGTTGTGGTTTCAATTTATTGTATGCTACAAGTAACCCAAAGTATCAAGATAAATTAAGATTAGTTACAAAATAGACATCTGAGTCACGATTGTAATCATTTCTTTATTTATTAATTAAGTAACGAGTAGTCCAAACACTCACAGTCACCGACCTCTTACGTTATCAATTCAAAAGTGAAAATGGACATATAGCTACTCCTAATTCCTCTATATAGTTTTCTCCTTTGAAAAAGAAAGAAAGAGTATAGATTCTCTTTTGTATGATTAATAACCATGGGAAGTGAAGTAGTAAACCCGACCAAGCCACGGTTTGATCTAAGCATGTCGAAAAGAACTCGAAAACCATGGTCTAGTCTCATCAACGATATGCATCACCATGCAATATGCACCCAAAGCTCACAACCAAAACCAGACAAAGAACAAGAGCAAATCGAAGACAAAGAGATTGATCGTAAGAGTTTGAACAATCTGATGAGATGCGATGAGAAATTGAATGGAGAAGCTGATGTTAACAACAAGAGCTCTCTAGATCAACATTTCGAGGATGGCGAGGGGATCAAGCCGACGATGCAATTGGTGGTGAAGAAAGAGAAGCAAGGTGGTTTGAAATTCAAAGGTATGGTGGGTCGATATGTTAAGGTCTGGAGCGGTTTGATAAAGGCCAAACGTGACCACAAATCGCCGGTCTTTCGGTTTAAAACTTGAATCCTATATACGTACGTTTCATATACGTGATCACATATATATATATTATACGATTAGTTATTAGAGATAAGCTGTAGACTAGGCAGTTTTTTGGAATGTTTTGCGTACGTACGTATTATTGATGTGCACGTTTGTTGTTGGCATATTGGTTTTGACTTGAGATTGTAATTAGCACTATATACATGCAACTCTTGTTTTTTTTGTTAAGAATCTCACTACATGAGTTTTGCTTTGTGTTTTGAGCTTTTGCCAAAAAAACAAATCTGTTAAAGTCTTTTCGTCGTCAGATCTTAGGGTGTTACGGTTGATCTTTTTTGGTTTAACGGTCTAAACTGTAGTCGTTCTTTGCCAACTAGTTACGATTAGGTGAACTTTAGGTTTATACATAATTGTAATATATAACTTTTGATATTTTTGTAGCTCTAACAATTTGAAGTGTTTTTTATAAAGAAAAGGCAAAACATAAAGAGAAACCAAAGATAATGTTTTAAAACATAAAATATGTTCTTAAATACAACCATTTTTGTTTTTGGATAATTGTTTTACTTCTGTTTTCCAATTAATATTCGCGATATTATAACCCAATAAAAAAAAAAATCTTAAAGAAAAATAAAACACGAAGAATGAAACAAATTTAAGTGTTGTGGCTCGGATTGTGAGTTGTGAGTTTTTGTATTTTTCATATATATCAGATGACACATCGTGACATAGATGAACAATTTAACTGACGATGTCTGACTAAGACCTATCCTCATTTTCTGCCATTACAATAGTTACGGGGTTAACTAATTGCCAAATGTTTAAAATAGTTTATAGGTAAGTAATCTTCTCAGTCAATCAAATATTATTTTTGTTATACTTTTTTTTTTTTTGGTTTTAATGTTAAGGGTTTGTTTTACTTTATACGTAATACAATACAATTTCTTTCTAATTTAATCAACATTGCTTAGTTTCAATCCAAATTACATAATATAAAATATGCAGAAGCGTGGCGATTTTATAGCTATATATATAACCTCCAAATTAGTGATGCTTTAAATTCATTTCCTAAGAAGATAACATATAATAATATCAAAATATCATTGTAATAAATAACTTTAACACTCTATGTAGTTCATCCATATGATTTATCATATACTAAAAAACGAGTAAATACTCAAGAAGTCACATGAATAATTAACATAATTAAAGACAGTTTTTGATCCTCGAAAAACATATATAGTATCAAATTTGAATTCTTCGTTGTTAGATTCAGTTAGTTTGTCTAAATTAAAAATATATGGATGTTGTTTTTTTTTGTTTTTTTATAATCATGTAGTTTACGAAATGTACAAAACTTCTCAAATTCAATAGTTAACAAGTTTTTTTGTTTTTTTTTAAACAAAAAAAAAAAGACAATACGTAACAAGTTGACATCATGAAACTATATTTGACGATATTGTTTGTTGCTCTTACAATATGTCAATAACTATAGCCTAAAATCTTTGTCGTTCAAAATTTTCCTGCTCTTTATTTCCCTAGGGCTTTCACAACATATTTTCCGGCTTATCGAGTTTTTATTGTCGTATCGTACCGACTACTAGGCGGGTACGCATAACAACGTAGTTTTTTTTTGTTCACAAATAACAACGTAGCTAATTTATTTATTTTTCTTATATTATCATAGACTTTTGTTGGTTAAATAAAATAAAATAAAATGAGAACGTATCAGGTGACCTCAGATGTAAGGAAAGGGTCGGTAGTACGTGGCATATTATCATTGGGTATCTTTTTTACCAATTAAATTGGAGATGCATCATGCATGGCCTCACCGACCATGTTAAGTAACCTTGTGGCACCGTCGAAAAGCAAGAATCTTTAACTAAAGTGTCCAGTCAGCTCTTTTTCTTTTACTTTATTTCGGCTACCAAACATTATTATACTTCACAAAATATACGCCAAGTAATTTTTTTTTTTCTGCTTAAAAGTAGATTTCTGCAATTATAACTTTTAAGACAAAAAATAAATGTTTTAACAAATGTTTTAAGAAATTTTAAGCTTAAATTTTGTCCAGTTTTGATCCCAATTTTTGTCCAGTTTTGATCCCAATTATGTACCAAAATTATAACTTAATATTTCATTATATCAAACTGTATTTCAATATATATACAAAAATTTGTTGCTCATATCATCATATCATATCAATAAATAAACATACGTCAGATTACATTTATAGTTATATATATATATAATAAATTTAGATCTCATATTCTCATTGTTATTTTGATTAATTCCGTTAGTTCATTTAACACTCGCTTAATCCAGTTTGATTCATAAACCTATCTGTAAATTTAAATAATATATTACGTTATCCATTGTATAAAATTAAATTTCTATTACTGAATACAAAAGAACGTATTTAATTACATTTTTGTAGAATCCGAATTCCGAAGCAAATTAAACATTAATTGTTAATTAATTTCTCTTTATAAAACCCACCTCATCCTCCAACTTCTTCATCAATCTCAATTCTCAAACATCAAGAAGTCTCTACAAAAAAAAAATCTCACATCTAAAGAAAACTCTCAATAGAAAACAATTAAACAACAATCAAGAATCTATAATGGGAAGAGATCAAGAAGGAAGCCCTCCAGTTCCCTTACATCTCTGCGTCTTCGTCTTGATCCTCTTAATGTTCGTAACAATCTCATGGTACGCCAGCTACGAACCAGTTATAGAAGGTTTTACGTATCAGTTCAAGCTTGCTCTCATGGCTTCTCCTCTGCTTTTGCTCTTAGCCGTTCATTTTCTATCCGATGATCAAGGAGTCGGAGGGATGATGACGTCTTTGATCCATCTGAACGAAAGAGAGTCTTTGTATAGAGCTGGAGGAACACCGTGGGGAGTGGCCTTCATGCTTGTCTTTCTCTTCTTCATGGTTTCTTATCAATCTCAGTTTCAAGAACGTTGGTTTCCTCTTAGATAATGAGATGACGTCGTTTATTGGTTCTTTTACTACTCTTGACTTTCTCTTTGGGTTTAGTATAATGGATTCTTGATGTAATTTTTTTGGTTTAAATTTCATTCACCAATTGTACCGTTTTATGGAATCTTTTGTCTCATGGTATAGAATAATTCTTAGTATATATTATGACGAGAATAACAATAGATTATTATACCAAGTTTTTTGGTATCTGCACCAAATAGCTATGGACGGTGAATTATATTTTGTTCATTTTGGCCTTGGGGGAAAATTAAACTTTTGTTTAAGACTAAACCGGTCAATATTTAGTATCCTTAATTATGAGAAAATTTTATCATTCCGCCCCAACCGAGGATCGAACCCGGGGACTAAGGTACTAGTCCACAACTCAGTTCAAGCATCGATATTTTCCTCGTATGTAACGTAAAATATTGAATTTTCATGTTACATGTTCTAGCAACAATGTTTTTCTAGAAAAAATATGTATGGCGTGTGCTTTCATTTGACCGGATAAGGTCGAACGATATATGTCCTTTACTTCCACGTCTCTGCCTCTGGTCAAATACGCAAGGCGCTCTCTTTCTCTATAAATCTTCAATCTCAAACTCATCTTCAAATCTTGACACATCCTCAAGAGCGGAAAAAAAATAAAAAAATCTTTACCACGACCTATTAACTTTTGTCTGATCAAAAATCTTATAATCGAGTATTTTTCTTATCTATTACAACCAATGGATGGAGGCTTGGGAACGATGTTGATGAAGGTTGCCTTATTTGCCCTAGTTCAAGGTTTGGTGTATCTCATCCTCTTGAAATCGTCGAGGGTTTTTGCTAGATCGAATTCGTTGAAAAGGGCTTACAGTTTCCGACCGATGAGGTCAGTCAGCATCCGTCGGATTCTGGCGGCGCTTCAGGATATTCCTGCTGGCGACGATATGTCTCCTTCATCTAACGGGTCCTCTTCTTCTTCGCAAGATGAGGCAGCAACAACAACAACTACATCATCATCACCATCTTAGGCAGCAACAAGAACAACTACACGGCATTATTTGATTTATTTTTCATTTTCTTTTAGATTGTCTCGTTAATTTGATGTAAGATTCATAAGTACTCCATCTCTATGTACATATGTATGATTAGTTTAGATGTTGATCAATTCCATAGTATTAAGCGTGCCGTACGAAGTATAGTCCAAAGAGATTTAGCATAATCTTGATTAGTAATTTTATATTTAACTAAACATATTTATCGATTGATGTTTTATTTATTTGAATTTGGTGAAACATTTACATCCTCACCAAGCGTGAAGGGAAATGTATTTTTCAATTCAATACATATTTCTCAAACAATGATTGATAATTTGCAAAGGAAATAAGACCATATCAGAAGAGAGAAGAAATATAAGAGTAGGAAAATTTCATCTTGTAAAAGAAAAAACATTGCTTTAAACATTTGGACCATGAAAGATACAGGATTTTCAGACGCTGACATTGTGATATGTTATTTTCCATTAGATTTTCCAAAACTCAAATAAAAAAAGTGTTCGATTGAATTTGAAGAGATCGGCTAACAGATAAATTAAGAGTCTTGGTGAGATTTTGTACTTAAGATCCTTCTTCCAGCTTTTACCTTTTCGAATTTAGACATTCAAAGTGAGTAAATTCTGAAGTGGTAGGTTGACCATTTGTCGGTCTGTCACAGAAGTCGCGTGGCCCATAAGTTAAGTGCAACTAGCGTTCCCATAACACGTGACCAATGTAACTGGCCAATAAATCGAGATTGATAGAGTTTGTACGCCACGAGAGGCCTAAATGTTGTGTCCTCTATATGTACATTAAGTGATGAGCACAAGTTACTTCCTTATTTGCTTGGGAGGTCTTTTGTGGATTTGACACCCACATGTGTATATTATATAGATAAATATATATCAATAATTCGTAATTAGAAAGGTATATCTGTCTATATAAGTTTTACATGGACACAAATCTCGTTATAATTTGTATTGAGAAGTTTTAAAATAATATGTTACTTGTAAATATGATTAGTATTGAACATACTTATTTTAATAATAAATTTTTCAATATACAAAAAAAAACTAAAAACAATAGTGAATTTGTAAGAAAAAAAATAGAATGTGATGTGGAATAATTTTATTTTAAGAAATTGTTTTCAATGATATCTAATTATCTATCCCTTTTACTAGCTCAAGAGATATAAACATAATCTCATATATGAATTGGTGTTAAATAATATCAGATTTATTGGTGTTAAGAAAAACTAATTTGATTCCACATGTTTTTGTTGTTCTCATATTCACATTCATAAATAATATATGTTGATATTTTACCAACTAAGCTTTATACTTCTGTTTACTATAAAATGCAGACCTCTTCACATTATTTCTTACAAGTCAATTCCAATATCAAGAGCTCTATTCTCTCTTAACTCTTTTGATCAAGTAGTTATCAAAATGAAGAGCTCTATGCAGTTAATCTCTACACTCTTCTTCCTAGTCATACTTGTTGTCGCACCAGGTATACAAATCCTAAACAAATCTACTAAACTATACGTTATAAACTTATACTTTATTTCCCTTGTTTAGTTTAACATTTGTTTTTATGCATACACTATTTAGTTCAAACTATTATGATAATGAAAAAACAACACTACAACTTATCTCATACTTTGCCATAGAATATTGAAAATCACATATTTACATAAACACATATTAGGAGTTAGGAGCAATAAAAAGATATTGGTTGGTTATAAGTTATCAACAAACAAAAAGCTTTGGTCATTCTTGATTATATTTATGGTTATAAATTTGATTTCTTATTGAATAATAAAATGCCATGATCTTATAGGTATGAAGATGGTTGTTGAAGGACAACCACAATTGTGCGAAACGAAAAGCTTAAACTACAGGGGGTTGTGCTTGAAATGGAGGAGTTGCAAGCGAGTATGTATTAGCGAAGGTTTCCCTGATGGTCGATGCAAAGGATTCTTCAACAACAAATGTGTTTGCAGGAAGCCTTGTGCTCTTCTTTCTACCGAAAACTAGACATTATATTGTTATGAATAAGCCATTAATAAGATACCTATTTTTATGTAAGCTAATAAAACAGCAGAGTACAAGTCATGTATCTCAAAACTCTATTATACAATAAGCTTTGATCAATATCGCAAGTGAATTTGTTGTTGTTATCAAATTTAAGATTTTAAAATTCTTAACATAATAAAAGCTTATAGTTGATCTTTTTGGCCATAAATAAGAAAAGTAATTGGACTGAAAAGATTCGTGTGGAAATTCTGAGTTCCTGTACAGTGTCTGTTACGTATACAGAGAAGAAACAGTTTGAGAAACTCTTCAGTCTTCTTGTTCTTGTTTGCAAAAAAGTTTGTCACAGTCTCACAGAGTTGGGAGCAGCAGATAGATTCTTACAAGATATAAAACTCAAATGTTCCTTGTAGTGTTTTCCAGGAACTTCACCAACCTGTAAAGAGAAATATGACGCGATGAGTCACGTGAATCAAAACGCAGAGTTACACTAAACGGATCAATGCATCAAAGACTTTGTTACTGAGATCAAGTGTCAAAACCCTTGAATCGACACAAAGTATCCAATTTTTATGAGTTACATAACAATGGATTAAAGAACTTACGTTCACCGGAGCTTAGCCACCAATGTGTATCATTGGTCTATTAGCTGTTTTAGCAATGTCAAGCATTCCAGCGTGTGCAGCTTTCTTTCTCTTCACCTGAAACCCATTGTGAATTTTAAGTCAATACAGAAACGAAAAACAGAGGAAAGATTTCTTGACTGGTTCGTAAAATCAGATGAAGCAACTAAATACTTACAGCAGCGCCTATAATTTCCCTTAGCGCCTCATCATCAGCACCAGACCGGAGAGGATCTCTCAGACTAACCTGTTCACAAGAAATCATCGGGCGAAACAAAATGATCGTCACATTATTGAGAAGCAACCACGAATACTCATGTTTACCGGTACTCAAGTTATTGCACACTTGTACATGTTCGCAGCCACTTGAATCAACAGTTACTGACTTTTAGCCATGGAAAAATTTGGAAATGTACTTTACCTCTGAAGGACCAAACAAGCAAACTTTGAAGTTCCCATCTGCAAGAAGTCTCAATCTATTGCAGCCAGCACAGAAGTGTTCTGTCATGGATGTGATGAAAGAAACAGAACCGCAATGCCCATCGATCGTAAAGTTCTTAGCTGTTTCAGTTGGGTGATCTTGCATTCGTTTTATGCTCGGAAACCTCTTGACCTGTTACCATAACAACTGAAACCAATCATGAAAATGCTCAAGGAAAAGTTGAGTAATCTCAAAAAAGGCTAAACATTGAGAGAATTCTACCTTACCACTTTATCCATCACTTCTGCATAAGGTACAAGTTTCTTCACATTCCAAACATTTCCATCAAATGGCATAAACTCGATGAACCGGACATTGATTGGCTTGTCGCGTGTCAACTCAACAAAATCACAAATCTCATCATCATTCAATCCCCTCATGATAACACAATTGACCTGTCAAAACCAAGAACGATTTGCAAAAACTCTTGAACATCAAATATCGTTCTGCTACATTCAAACAGAAAACATGAAGAAGGATTAATAAACATACTTTCACAGGATTGTATCCAAGCTCAATAGCAGTATCAATCGATTTCATAACCCTATCATGCCCTTTACGTCTAGTCAGAAACTCAAACTTTGCTGGAACCAGAGTATCCAAGCTGATATTCAGCGAATCAAGTCCGCATTCCTTAAGCCTTGGTAGTTTTTTCGCAAGAGTGATACCGTTGGTAGTAATAGCCAAATTCTTCAACCCTTTTAAACTAGACAACTGCAGACAAATCTCTTCGATATCTTTCCTAACCGTAGGCTCGCCACCAGTCAACCGAATCTTGTTAACACCAGCAGAAACAAAAAGACCAGCCAACCTAACAATCTCAGACTGTGACAACAACTGAGGCTTAGGAGTAAGTTCCACACCTTCAGACGGCATACAATACTGACACCGGAGATTACACCGCTCAGTCAAAGATATCCTCAAGTAGGTATGTAAGCGACCAAATTTATCAATCAACATGTCAGAGACAGGATTGTCTTTTATCTGATCAACTTGATGAGCTGCATAACTACTGCTAAATAAACGCTCACTAGTAGTAGTAGTAATGGTTCTCGTTACTGAACCTGAACCAACTTCAGAACCAACCTGTTTAAGAATTCCAAATAAGCATTGATTCTCTAAATAAAAGAACACAAAATGAATTCATTCAGCTCTTAAATCCCTAACCTTTACACTATATAAGCAAATACTAGTAGCTACAGGAATAAATCAATTCGAAAAAGCAACCAACTTGAGTGGGAGAAATCGAAACCCATTGTAGCAGAGAAGTGAGAATTAGTAAAGTTGGGAAATTTACCAATAAGAAGTTGGAATTCTTGAAACCCAAGTGGCAATCAGTAATTTTGGAGAAGCACCTCCTCATCGTTAACAACACTGTAGAGAAGATCGAAAGAGAATTTCTGAGAAAGGAGGAGGAAGTCAGAAAATATAATCAAAAGTGAGAGAAGGAGGAAGAAAAGAGATGACCTTTGGTAAACGGAGAGAGTCTTTGTTCAAAATAAACGACTACGTTGAGAAAATGGAGACGGCACTCTCAAGTAGAGAGAGAGAGAGAGACTAGAGAGAGTTTGGCTAAAAGCCTAAACAAAAAAAAAAAAAACATGAAACTCTTTCGTCTTTTCTGATGATATCTGTCGGTCTCGCCGGTTACCGGTTATAGGCAATCAAACCGACCTCAATTGGTAAATTTACTGGTCCGAGTGAAATTCAGATTGCATCTGGATCGGATATGTCATTAGAATAATAATTTATTAACTGTGCTTACATCATTGTTTAATGTAATAAACTATTAAATTTTACAATCTGCGAATTATGTAACAACCAAACTCCAAACATTTGTACTAAATTTTTTATTTCTCTGTATATTGATATTATGTTAAAACTTTATAGATAACCAAATTTATGATTGATTGATTAAAACGATGGTTTCCTATCTAAGCAAGTTAGTGATAATGTAATCTAAAGTTAATTTTAGGCTGTGTGACTGGCTTTGATCAATTTTGTACGTAACTTTGTTTTATTGGATAAAGATATAAACTCAAAAGTCAAAACACACCAAAATCTAAACTACAAATATATCATTATAAAGGAATTTTTTTTGGAAGAACTTATGGAGGAATGGTTTTTTGCATATCTGTCTAGCTTCACATTAGTCTAAATTCATCTATGATATTACTACCACTTTGTAATTTTCTTAACACTCTATAGTCTATACGTTCATTGTATCAGTCCCCTCGGCCCACTTTAACTATGTTGATTCAATCTCTTCTCTTATGGTAGATTGTCTATTCATAGTGGTTAAAGAAAGAAAAAATCATTAGCATATATCTTTAACCAGTACAGTACAGTACTAGAGATATATATAAACAACAAAATATTCTCGTATGTGTATTTGCAGATATTTTTCGTCAAGATCAGATTCTTTTCCACATATTCCTATTGTTCTTCATTATCGTATGCATACGTTGATATACCAAAAAAGCTTTGTGCACATGTTTACTATAAATGCGACATTCTCACGCTAATTTTCAATATCAACAATTCTCCCCACGTATTCATATCGCTTAACTAGTTAGTAGGAAATAAAATGAAGAGCTCTACTACCTCTATGCAGTTAATTCCAACACTTTTCTTCTTAACCATTCTTCTTGCTTCACCAGGTATGCAAATCTAGTTTCTCACAAACTCACAATATTAAAAAGTTACTAAAACATATAATATACGCTTATATTTTAATATTTAATGCATGGGGTTTTACGCATCTACTTGAATAATTTAATATTTGATGATATTGAAGAATAAGTCAATTATTGATTGTTTATATGATTATAATTATATTATTATTCAATTATTTATTGAATAATGATAATGTATTATATTATAGATATAGAGATGGTTGAAGGACAACAAATGTGTGAAGCAAAGAGCTTGGACTGGAAGGGTATGTGTCTGAAATGGAGGAATTGTCGCCAAGTATGCATTAGCGAAGGTTTCACTGACGGTCGTTGCAAAGGATTCACCCGCAAATGCATTTGTAGCAAACCTTGTTTTGTCCTTCCTAATTAAGTTCTTGTTTCTCATTATTTTGATATTAAAATTTTAAAATAATAACACAATTCATTATTGATTGATTAAAAAGATTATGGTTTTTTAATTTATATGTAAGCTGATATAAAAAAAAAACTCAGTTTTAAGCAATGATTTTCTCTAAGTTTGTTCTAAAATATCATTTTTCAATACATGAAATACTAAAAAAGAAAGTTTGGATTCATTTCCTACACAAATTTATGGTTTTATAAATGTACAAAGAATATTGAACTAATATTTCATGTTCCGATTATATATAAGTTCCCATTTTCAATCGATGAGATTAATAAAGAAACTTTCTGGAGTATATATTTAACATTTTCGATTTTATATTATGAAGCTAAAGTATGTACAGTATGTTGGTGAAAAAACATGGATCGTTAAATAAAAAAACATATTAAGGAGGAGAACGACCGAGCATCTTCTAAAGAAGATTAAAGCATAAGAACATTGGAATAAGGAAGGTGAAGTATTGTCGTGGACATTCCTGAGTGGGAAGACTCACCATTACATACATAATTAATTAGTAACAAAGACATTGGCGCCTGTCTTGTTCCCGTTGCTTTTCCCCATCTTTATCTCCAATTCTCTCTCTCTCTGTCTCTCTTGTTCTACTACTTTGGGGAAGATGATAGCTTCTTCTTCTTCTCCCTCCATCACTTGTTCTTGATTCTACTTGTGGTCCTCCGCTTCTCTTTTCAGGTGATTGGTCATTGATCTCTGGTTTTTTTATTTTGCAAACTTATGGGTTTTGCTTTTCGTTTTTTTCTCTGTCTTACTAATCCGAATCTGATTCAAAGTTTACAACTTTAACTAGGGGTTTTTCTCACTGAACTCTTATGAGTGAGACATAGATTCGTCTTCTAGGTCTGTTTCCGGAGGGAATTAATTAATAATAGTATCAATTTTCGATTATTTTTCTTTGGTTGATTCTCTATCGAAGATTGTCGATGCTTCCAAAGTTGAAGCCTTTGTTACTTCTGAACTCAGGATTGTCTTGTGCCTCGCTGTAGATTATCGAAGATAGTTGTGGTTCTGGGTAATTAGCTTTTGGTGATAAAGGTTTGTGCTTTACACATCTTCTGCTACTTTTTGGGTATGGCCTAACTAAAAAAAGTAACTTTTAGTATCTCTTTCCGATGATATCGATTTTATAGGAGTGAATCTCTCATCTTGCTTCGGAGTGAAACAAATCATGTTTTTGTTTTGTCGGAATGCTTATCTGATTGCAGTGCATATAGTTGTCAAAGTTTGTTCTTGATGGTGATGTAGAAGCTCTTTTATTTGACATATTTGGTTCTTTGTTTAGTTTATTTTTAGTAGGATCTAGAAGATCATGGCTCAAAGGAAAGGACCTGATCCGCCTCCGCCTCAAAGGCGGATTCTGCGGACTCAAACTGCTGGTAATCTCGGAGAGGCTATGTTGGACAGTGAAGTGGTGCCATCGTCTCTTGTGGAGATTGCTCCGATCCTTCGTGTAGCTAATGAAGTTGAAGCTAGTAACCCCCGTGTTGCTTACTTATGTGAGTTGAAATAATTAAAAAAATCGCCTGGTGATGTGATTTGGTCATCTTATATGATCTTGAAAAATATCGTCGTGGATGTTTCTATCAGGTCGGTTTTATGCGTTTGAGAAGGCACACAGGCTTGATCCCACATCAAGTGGACGTGGTGTTCGCCAGTTTAAGACTGCGCTTCTTCAACGGTTAGAACGGGTGAATATCGTCTCTTCATTTACTCTGCTTGAGTTTTCATCTTCACCCCGTTGTCTTGCTAGGGGATTATGTGTCATTTTGCCTTATATCCCAAACTTCTGCAGGAGAATGAAACAACTCTTGCAGGAAGGCAGAAGAGTGATGCACGCGAAATGCAAAGTTTCTATCAACACTACTACAAGAAATACATCCAAGCTTTGCAAAACGCCGCTGACAAAGCTGACCGGTTTGTTGACATCCCTGTCTTATCTCTATTGCAATCTATCTTTCTGTGATTCTCATTCATAATACAAATTTGTTTTACTTGTAGTGCTCAACTTACAAAGGCATATCAAACTGCTGCTGTTCTCTTTGAAGTCTTGAAAGCTGTTAATCAGACAGAAGATGTGGAAGTTGCTGATGAGGTGACCTGATTCTAGATTATATTTTGTAGTATTTAAGTCTCTTACTTCTGATCTTATCCCATGCTTTCGTGGAAATTTTGATATTCTTTATTGATATTATTTGTAGTATGAAAGCTGTTAATAAAAAATTTTGATATTCTTTATTGACTCACTGGGTTTTGTTCATCCTTTTTCTTGCTGGTAGATTTTGGAGGCTCACACAAAGGTGGAAGAAAAAAGCCAAATCTACGTGCCTTACAACATTCTTCCCCTTGATCCTGATAGTCAAAATCAGGCTATAATGAGATTTCCTGAGGTTAACCAAACATTCCACTAACTGTTTCAATTCTATGTTTACTTGTCTTTTGAGACGGAAAATAAATAACACTTTTCTGCAGATACAAGCTACAGTAAGCGCACTTCGTAACACTAGGGGTTTACCATGGCCAGCTGGTCACAAGAAGAAACTCGATGAAGACATGCTAGACTGGCTTCAAACTATGTTTGGTTTTCAGGTGATGCTAGCGAATATCCTGTTTGGTTAGTTGATTGAGGATTTATCCCTGTGCTGATTGTGCTCCAAACCTTTAAAATGGCAGAAAGATAATGTTTCAAATCAAAGAGAGCACTTGATTTTGTTACTTGCTAATGTCCACATTCGACAGTTTCCAAGACCTGAACAACAACCAAGGGTATGTATTCTTTTCAACTTGGATATGAGGGTTTCTTGCTCGTCTAGTCCTCTGTATCTGCACTAACGGCCTAAATTACAATTTCTGCCTTTAGCTGGATGATCGTGCATTGACTATAGTGATGAAGAAACTTTTCAAAAACTACAAAAAGTGGTGCAAGTATTTGGGTCGGAAGAGCAGCCTTTGGTGAGGCATCTCCTTGTAACACCTGCTTTTGAGAATTTATTTTGTTATTTCTTAGGAATATAGAAACAGATGTAGTACATAAATTGGATACTATAAGTCTTTGTGCTTAGTTATCTCTCTTTTCCCTGCTTGTAGGTTGCCGACGATTCAACAAGAGGTTCAGCAGCGGAAACTGCTATACATGGGACTCTATCTTTTAATATGGGGAGAAGCTGCAAACCTGAGATTTTTGCCAGAATGCCTTTGCTATATATATCACCATGTATGTGAAAACATCAGTCTTCCCTATCTCTCTTAAGCAACTTTGTGGTGTGTCCTTCTCTAAAAATATCAGTTCAATTTAGACAAGGGCACTGTGATAAAATGGTGATCTTGGCTGATACCTAGTAATCAACTAGTAAAATTTGAAGGCAAGAAACCAGTGCAAGGATTTAGTAATACTTATTTCTATTTAGAGTAGGAGTATTTTGCTACTTGTGTCTAACTCCGAGTTTAATTTGATTTTCTGAATTTGTTCAGATGGCTTTTGAGCTGTATGGGATGTTGGCTGGGAGTGTTAGTCCAATGACAGGGGAGCATGTAAAACCGGCATATGGTGGTGAAGACGAAGCTTTCCTGCAAAAAGTAGTGACTCCTATATACAAGACAATAGCAAAGGTTGGTTGCTTCAGTTTTTCAGTCTTGATCATTTTGTCTTCTTTAGTTTTCCTCTGAACCAATTCCTTCATTTTTTCATCTTCATATCTGTGCACTATAGGAAGCAAAGAGAAGTAGAGGAGGAAAATCAAAGCATTCTGAGTGGAGAAACTATGACGACTTGAATGAATATTTTTGGTACAATTCATTGATCATCTTGTAACAGACTGGAAATACACGTCTTTTACATTTCTTCATGATGATTCTCCATGTATTTTAACTGGTAGGTCAATTCGGTGCTTTCGGTTAGGGTGGCCTATGCGAGCTGATGCTGATTTCTTTTGTCAGACAGCGGAAGAACTTCGACTTGACAGAAGTGAGGTATGGGTAGAAGAAACTAATTGATGGTTGTTCAAAACTGTTTGCAACTTCATGTCTTATGGAACACAAATTTGTTAACTAAGTGTTTAATATCAAACTTAAGTTCGATCAACCAGCTTAAGCTGTTCATAATGTCTGTTAGAGGAACATACAACTTTTTGAACTTCAAATTGTAATTTAACAAGTCATGAGAAACGTTAGATAGAAGTCATAGAAGAATACCATTTACTTTCCTCGAGTTTTGTGTATCTAGAATTTCATGGTTGATGTTCACAATGCTGCAGAATAAACCAAAAACTGGAGATCGATGGATGGGCAAAGTCAATTTTGTTGAGATACGCTCCTTCTGGCATATATTTAGAAGTTTCGATAGAATGTGGAGTTTCTATATCCTGTCTTTGCAGGTATGGTTAAATTCAATTTCCAAACTTGTATTTTTCTTGGCCTGTCATGTAATTTGATGTATTTATATCTTTTTAAGGCAATGATCATAATTGCTTGGAATGGATCTGGGAAATTAAGCGGCATCTTCCAAGGTGATGTCTTCCTAAAGGTTTTGAGCATCTTCATTACGGCAGCTATATTAAAGCTTGCACAAGGTGATTATTCGTCAACTTATATACCACTTTCATGCGGATCATTAATAATTTTTCTGAAAACTTATGTGCAATTATTTATATATTCATCTCATTCATAGATATGTGCCTTATACATTTATTTCTTGCTTTGCTCTTTAATATTTCTGTAAGAAACTATTTATTATAAGTGAAGGGAAATCATTTCTTACCGTTCTCTGAATGTTTGCAACTTTCAGCTGTCCTTGATATAGCTCTAAGCTGGAAATCAAGACATAGTATGTCATTCCATGTGAAGCTCAGATTTATCTTCAAGGCAGTTGCAGCTGCAATCTGGGTGGTTCTCATGCCACTAACTTACGCATACAGCTGGAAGACCCCTTCTGGTTTTGCAGAGACCATAAAGAACTGGTTTGGGGGACACCAAAATTCCTCACCTTCCTTTTTCATTATTGTCATTCTTATCTACTTATCCCCAAATATGCTCTCTACATTGCTCTTCGCGTTCCCATTCATCCGACGTTATCTTGAAAGGTCTGACTATAAAATAGTGATGCTTATGATGTGGTGGTCTCAGGTATTTTATTCATATATCTTATCTTGATAAATCGCCAGTCCATGAATGCTAATTAAGAAGGTGACTAATCTCTATTTTTGGTGTTACAGCCGAGACTCTATATAGGGAGGGGTATGCATGAGAGTGCATTGTCACTTTTCAAGTAAGAGTGTAAAACTTGCATGCTATGGTTGTTGAAATTTTGACTGTTCTTACCACACTGCTTAACAAGGTTTCGTGGATGATATCTAGGTACACGATGTTCTGGGTTGTACTTCTAATATCAAAGCTTGCATTCAGTTTTTATGCAGAGGTACATCAATTTCACAAATATTCAATGTTTTGTTTTATAGTATAACAAGAGAAATATGTAAGGAGCATTCACTAACAACCACTGAGAAATTCTAGTGACATTGTTAAATATACACGTTTCTCATACTTTCCATCTTCAAAGCAGATTAAGCCTCTTGTTAAACCAACCAAAGACATTATGCGAGTTCATATATCAGTCTACCGCTGGCATGAGTTTTTCCCTCACGGTAATGCTTAATAGCATTTAGGTATTATCTCATTGCATAATGAGTTCTTACTGAATAATCTAGTTGGTTTTGCTTCTTTTTTTCAGCCAAGAGTAATATGGGTGTGGTGATCGCTCTCTGGTCACCTGTTATTCTTGTGAGTCGGCACATCTTTCTTGCCGTATGCTTCCTTTTTATTCTTTCCCCTATCTATGCTAACTTTCATATGCAGGTTTATTTCATGGACACTCAAATATGGTATGCTATAGTTTCAACTCTGGTGGGAGGTTTAAATGGAGCTTTTCGACGTCTTGGAGAGGTTCATACTTACTTTCCTTGCAAACTTAGTTTGTTCATGATCAAGAGGCATACTCTCACTTCTTGAGTTTCCCGGCAAGAGAATGTCTGAAAAGAAGTTAATTTCATTTGCAGATCCGAACTCTAGGAATGTTGAGGTCTAGATTTCAGTCCTTACCAGAGGCCTTTAATGCTTGCTTGGTTCCAAATGAGAAGAGCGAAACTCCAAAGAAAAAGGGGATTATGGCGACCTTCACTCGCAAGTTCGATCAGGTCAGCATAGTTCTCTTATACCAGTAATAAAACAAATGACACGGAACAATATTTAGTAAACAAACGTTTGGTCTCCTAATCATTTTTTTTGGAGAGAGCTCCATTTAAAGTTGTGTCATATTTTGGTAATTGCAGGTTCCATCTAGTAAAGACAAGGAGGCCGCACGATTTGCTCAGATGTGGAACAAAATAATCAGTAGTTTCCGAGAGGAGGATTTGATTAGCGATAGGTTGAGTGTGCCTTTGAATATTCATCTTTATTTTAATTTAGATGATTTTGAAATCCTTTTAATCGGAGAAGAGTTCAGTGAAAACATTCATTACTATGCAGGGAAATGGAACTCCTGCTTGTGCCATATTGGGCTGACCGTGATCTGGATCTTATCCGCTGGCCACCTTTTCTGCTGGCTAGTAAGGTGAGTATTTTTATCTTTGTCTTAACTATGATAGGTTGGCTTTTTGGTGTTATTTTAATTATTTATTGCTAAATGTGGTAGATCCCAATAGCTTTGGATATGGCAAAAGATAGCAATGGAAAAGATCGTGAACTGACCAAGAGATTGAGTGTCGACAGTTACATGACTTGTGCGGTTAGAGAGTGCTACGCCTCTTTTAAAAATCTCATAAACTTTTTGGTTGTTGGAGAACGAGAAGGACAGTAAGTTTATAGGGTTTTCCTCACAAATTCAACTTGTGTTTTATTTAACTCAGAAAATACATTTCAATTTCCTAATTTACTTTTCTTGTGCAGGGTCATAAACGAAATCTTCTCCAGGATTGATGAACATATAGAGAAAGAAACACTAATAAAGGACTTGAACTTGAGTGCTCTTCCCGATCTGTATGGTCAATTTGTTCGACTAATTGAATATCTGGTAAGTCTTGTACCCTTACCATGTTGAACACCTCTGCAACTTTAGCATGAATTTAAGAAAATAACTGAGCTGAGTCTACTTGCCACAGATGGAAAACAGAGAGGAGGACAAGGACCAAATTGTTATTGTCTTGCTGAACATGTTAGAAGTGGTGACAAGAGACATAATGGACGAAGAGGTCCCAAGGTAAGATAATTTGAGTTAGGCTTTCTGCTGAATGGTTTGATCAATGTTGTTTGAAGCATACTCATTTAAAGTTTTCTTTCCATAGCATGCTAGAGTCAACTCACAATGGAACTTATGTCAAGTACGACGTAATGACTCCTCTTCATCAACAGCGCAAATATTTCAGCCAACTTCGATTCCCAGTGTACTCTCAGACAGAAGCCTGGAAAGAAAAAGCAAGTCTCCTCTTTAAAATTCATCTATTTGCTTCATTTATGCTTCTGCAATACTGGTGCATTTGATCTCTTTTGCCTGAGGGCCTTCTAAGTTATCTATCTCCTTACGTTTTTATTGTGCAGATCAAGAGGCTTCATCTTTTACTTACTGTCAAAGAGTCGGCTATGGATGTGCCATCCAACTTGGAAGCTCGAAGGCGACTTACATTCTTTTCAAATTCATTATTCATGGAAATGCCTGATGCCCCCAAAATCCGCAACATGCTTTCCTTTTCGTAAGTTCCATTCCTTTTCAATTTGCAAGAAACTCCATTGCAGTTATATGATAAATCTTTTTATTTGCCTCTTAATTCCTTCTTTCCTACAAGCAGTGAGGATGTACAAATTCTAATAGCTATACATTTTTTTGCTTTTCCATAGGGTCCTAACACCATACTATTCAGAGGATGTTCTATTCTCCATTTTTGGTTTGGAGAAGCAAAATGAAGATGGAGTCTCTATACTCTTTTACTTGCAGAAGATCTTTCCAGGTTTCACTTTTTCTTCTGTCTCCAAATGGTCTTGTGCCACTACTATTGTCCTCTGAATTTCTATTCCATAAACTGACTCGGTGGTTTACCTCAGATGAGTGGACAAACTTTTTGGAACGCGTGAAATGTGGCAGCGAAGAAGAACTCAGAGCAAGAGAAGAGTTGGAAGAGGAACTTCGTCTGTGGGCATCTTACAGAGGCCAAACACTGACCAAAACTGGTATGTGGCTTTTCATTTCCTTTCTCAAAGAAACACTCTGCTTCACGTTTTAGCTGTAGGATTTTTCTGATTTTAATCAACCAGTGCGAGGCATGATGTATTACCGAAAGGCTTTGGAGCTCCAGGCCTTCCTTGATATGGCAAAGGATGAAGGTGCTTACCAGGCATTGTTATGATTCTTTTATTTATAGAAACTGTGAAAACATTCCTAAAACTGCTTTTGTTTTGTTTTGTTTTAAGAATTAATGAAAGGGTACAAGGCTCTCGAGTTAACTAGTGAAGACGCATCGAAGAGTGGAACGTCGCTCTGGGCTCAGTGTCAAGCACTTGCTGACATGAAATTTACCTTTGTGGTTTCATGCCAACAATACAGTGTTCAGAAGAGATCCGGTGACCAACGTGCGAAGGACATATTGAGGCTTATGACTACGTATGTCTTCTCTCATCATAATTCTTCAATAGATCTGTTATGTCTTTCTTATATGCATTAGTTAACCTTACTATTTCTCTGTGACAGGTACCCGTCTCTACGTGTTGCTTATATTGACGAGGTTGAGCAAACACATAAAGAAAGCTATAAAGGGGCAGACGAAAAAATTTACTACTCAGCCCTTGTCAAAGCTGCTCCGCAGACCAAATCTATGGATTCTTCTGAATCTGTGCAAACACTAGACCAGGTACAAAAGTTAAAATAATGCTCTAGAATACTTTAAACTTTGGTGCTCAGTTATTTCTGTAAGCGAGGCTCTAGAGTATAAGCATATGAGGATTTTTCAATCTTTATTCTTGTTGCTGATTTTTGTGTGTGTGTGTCTTCTCTTTTTTCATTTGTGGCCATATCGTTGTTCTAGTTTTGGGGACTTAAGTTTATATTTCTTCCTGCAGGTCATATACCGGATTAAGCTACCAGGACCTGCAATACTAGGAGAGGGGAAGCCAGAGAATCAGAACCATTCTATCATTTTTACTCGCGGAGAAGGGTTACAGACAATAGACATGAACCAGGTGCGCCCTATTAACTTTTTCATTTTTTTCTGGGCTGAATGTCCTAGTTAATCACTTTATGCCGGTAGTTAAAATGTTGATTCAAACATTCGATAAACAGGACAATTACATGGAGGAAGCTTTCAAAATGAGGAACTTGCTTCAAGAATTTCTTGTTAAGCATGGAGGCGTAAGAACCCCTACAATACTTGGACTTAGAGAGCATATTTTCACGGGAAGGTAAAATAGTACAATCTTGTACTGCCATTTAGACAGTCAATTTGATCTTGGTGCACAAAATGATATCCTACTCGTCTCGTTTCTTGTGGCAGTGTTTCTTCTCTTGCATGGTTTATGTCGAATCAGGAAAACAGCTTTGTTACTATTGGGCAGAGGGTGCTAGCTAGCCCCTTGAAGTAAGTTTTTTTTACATCTCGTGGTGGAATTCTATGAAGGGAGACCTGGATTTGTAACTTTCATTTTGACTCCTCCAGGGTACGATTCCATTACGGTCATCCAGATGTTTTTGATCGACTGTTTCACCTTACCAGAGGTGGTGTCTGCAAAGCTTCTAAAGTTATCAATCTAAGTGAAGACATATTTGCTGGTACTTGCTTCATCGCCTTTTCTCCGGTGACACATATTATGATCTGTTTCCATACGTTTTTGTTTCGTTCTCTCATACCTTCGCTATTTTCAGGTTTCAACTCTACTCTTCGTGAAGGCAATGTGACTCATCATGAATACATACAAGTTGGTAAAGGGAGAGATGTAGGACTCAACCAGATTTCAATGTTTGAGGCAAAGATCGCTAACGGAAATGGGGAGCAAACTCTAAGCCGTGACCTATATAGGCTGGGGCACCGATTTGATTTCTTCCGCATGCTTTCTTGTTATTTCACTACAATTGGGTTCTACTTCAGTACTATGGTAGGTCATATTCCTTTTTCTTTATCTTATCTCACGATCAGTATGATACATGGGAAGTTTATCTCAGTCTGAAACATTATCTGTGTCTTTCTTACAGTTAACCGTGCTTACGGTCTATGTATTTCTATATGGACGGCTGTATCTCGTTCTTAGTGGTCTTGAAGAAGGATTGAGCAACCAGAAAGCTTTTCGATCCAACATGCCTCTTCAAGCTGCACTTGCTTCTCAATCATTTGTGCAGATTGGTTTCTTGATGGCCTTACCTATGATGATGGAGATAGGTCTTGAGAGGGGATTCCATAACGCCCTAATTGATTTTGTACTGATGCAGTTACAACTCGCTTCCGTGTTTTTCACGTTCCAACTGGGGACAAAAACTCATTACTATGGTCGAACATTGTTTCATGGCGGCGCAGAATACAGAGGCACTGGGCGTGGTTTTGTGGTGTTCCATGCCAAATTTGCTGAAAACTACAGATTCTACTCGCGCAGTCATTTTGTGAAGGGTATTGAGCTGATGATACTCCTGCTAGTGTATCAGATATTTGGCCATGCCTATAGAGGAGTTGTTACATATATTCTGATCACTGTTTCGATATGGTTCATGGTGGTGACTTGGCTCTTTGCTCCTTTCCTGTTCAATCCCTCTGGTTTCGAGTGGCAAAAGATCGTAGATGATTGGACAGATTGGAATAAATGGATATATAACCGAGGGGGAATTGGTGTTCCTCCAGAAAAGAGTTGGGAGTCTTGGTGGGAGAAGGAAATAGGACATCTTCGACACTCGGGAAAACGGGGTATCATCCTCGAGATTGTTTTGGCTTTACGCTTCTTCATCTTTCAGTACGGACTGGTTTATCAACTCAGCACCTTTAAACAGGAAAATCAAAGTTTGTGGGTGAGAGCTCTTACCCATCTCATGTTGCTCTTCTTGTTTTCGAATTCTCTTGGTTTTTAATAAATTGATTCTCAATGTTTCACAGATTTATGGAGCTTCATGGTTCGTGATCTTATTCATTTTACTTATTGTAAAGGTATGATAACTATCACCATGAACATATTCATTCACATTTTGGGTTTCTTAAGTATGAGATACCAACAATCTTTTAATCGATCAAGGTTGTTTACTAAACTGAATGTAACTAATCACAGGGTCTGGGTGTGGGAAGACAACGGTTCAGCACAAACTTCCAGCTTCTCTTCAGGATCATCAAGGGTTTTGTGTTCCTCACATTTCTTGGACTTCTCATTACTTTCTTAGCTCTTCGTTTTTTAACACCCAAGGACATCTTCCTTTGTATGCTCGCTTTCATGCCAACCGGTTGGGGAATGTTACTCGTAAGTTCTCATTCCTCCATTAAACTCCTCCAAATTGTTTTTAATACGTCTTTGTGTTTGTCTTGTTTCTGAGATAGTTGCTGCAATTCATTCAAAACATTCTCTCTTTTCTTTTCAAGATTGCACAAGCGTGTAAGCCTCTGATTCAACGGCTAGGATTCTGGTCATCGGTTAGGACGCTGGCTCGAGGCTATGAGATTCTCATGGGTTTACTTTTGTTCACTCCGGTAGCGTTCCTGGCTTGGTTCCCGTTCGTGTCTGAGTTTCAGACAAGAATGCTCTTTAACCAAGCATTTAGCAGAGGATTGCAGATTTCACGTATTCTTGGTGGTCAGAGAAAAGACCGCTCTTCCAAGAACAAGGAGTGAAACAAAAATCATATAAGCAGAGAACAGTTACACATGTATATAGTTTAATACTATTGAAGACAATTATGCCTCTTTTACTACGTTCTTACAAAGTAATCTATGGTTCTTTAGGAGTTGTGTATTCCGGATTTTGATTTTGTTTCGGTTCGGCTTACTTGGTTCTTAAATCTTCGGTTTAAGGAAATAGCGATAGTGTAGATCGGTTTGGCAAGGTTTTGACTTTTGATTGCATTGGTTCTATTTTGTATTAAATAAAAGATAAGTCCCTGAAATTGTAGTTGTTTTCAAAATACTCAAAATATTTTAGTACGCTTCTAATCTAACCCCAAAAGGAAGAAACTGTATACGACCGGAGGTTCTCAATCGAATACTACACCGGTTCAATTCGATTCTGTTTATAAACCGGTCTCTCGCGATTCAATTCGTCTTCTTTTTCCAATTTCCAGTTCCTTCTTCTTCCATTGTCGAGTTTTCATGATTTTCCCGCAAAACCCTTCTCGTTTATGGGTTTAACCTTCCTGTGTCACCAAAATTTTCTCCGTAACTTATCACCTCCACTTTTTCATATCTGTAATCGCTGAAGGTAAAAGATGAGTACGGTCGATAAAATGTTGATCAAGGGTATAAGAAGCTTCGACCCAGAAAATAAGAACGTTGTTACTTTCTTCAGACCTTTAACCCTAATCGTCGGCGCTAACGGAGCCGGAAAAACTGTAAAGTTCCTTAAACCTTTTCTCTTCTCCTCAGTTCACTCCCATTTCTTCGCCTCCGTAATTGAAAAGTTTGTGGCTATTTCGTGATTTTTGCAGACGATTATAGAGTGTTTAAAGGTGTCTTGTACCGGAGAGTTGCCACCGAACGCGAGGTCTGGTCATAGCTTCATTCATGACCCTAAGGTAAGTCTCTAGTTAGATTCTCAATTCTTACCTAATTTCATGTTTCTGTTGTTGATGAATGTGGAATTCAGGATTCGATTTCGCCTTATAGTAGTATTCAGATTGAAATTTCATTGGTTCCTACTATATAGGTTGCTGGAGAAACGGAGACAAAAGCACAAATAAAGCTGAGATTCAAGACAGCTGCAGGGAAGGATGTGGTATGTATAAGGTCATTTCAGTTGACGCAAAAGGCTTCAAAGATGGAGTACAAGGCTATTGAGAGTGTGCTTCAAACCATTAATCCTCACACTGGAGAGGTTGCACTTATCTCTTGTTATTAATCTTTCATTTGGTTTCTTCTCTCCCTTTTTTTAGCTATGTATTAGTATCTTGATTTTGGTTTGAAGGTCTCGAGCTAAGTGTTAGACTATCTATATTCCCTACAAGTTACAACGTTTGTTTTGTCTGCATATAGAATGATTTGATACCTTGTTTTTGTGAAGAAAGTCTTAACGCACAGCCTCATTGGAGTTTCTAATGTTGTTTTGTTATTTATTCCTCCATTTTTTTGCATGAGTTCCATCTAGATCATTTCTCTTTCTTATTTTGTCCACATACATTGTCAAATTGCAGAAAGTATGTCTCAGCTACAGATGCGCTGACATGGATAGGGAGATACCAGCTTTGATGGGTGTGTCAAAAGCTATTTTAGAAAACGTCATATTTGTGCATCAGGATGAGTCTAACTGGCCACTGCAAGATCCTTCTACTTTGAAAAAGAAGTTTGATGATATTTTCTCAGCCACCAGGTAGTTTCTGGCTCACCACCAACATTTCTCTTAAATCATCAGTTCCTTGCTGTATTTTGTTGTAGAAGAAACCGAATCCCAGAAAATGTAACATGTGTGTTTAACATGAAACAGATATACAAAGGCTCTGGAAGTTATTAAGAAACTTCACAAGGATCAAGCTCAGGAGATAAAAACTTTCAAGTTAAAATTGGAAAATCTGCAGACCTTGAAAGACGCAGCTTATAAGGTATGTTAGACTTTAACTTGTTTGACATTGATTTTTCTTTTCTTTTTCAGTATCCGACCCTGGTCTCTCACGCATAATTTTTTTTTTGTTAAGTCAAAGGAACAAAATTAACACTAACGTCGATTGTTTTAATTCTGAAAGTAATTATAGAGTATTGTATACATATGGTATGCATTTCTTAGGTTGTGTGGGCTATTCTTATGCCATGATAATTCCTATACAGCTTCGTGAGAGCATTGCTCAAGATCAAGAAAGGACAGAATCTTCAAAAGTTCAGATGTTGGAACTGGAAACCAGTGTTCAGAAAGTTGATGCTGAAGTTCATAATAAGGAAATGATGTTAAAAGATCTGAGAAAGCTCCAGGACCAAGTATCAATAAAAACTGCGGAAAGGAGCACCTTGTTTAAGGAGCAGCAGAGACAGTATGCAGCATTACCTGAGGAAAATGAAGGTTTTCTCTTTTACTATCACAATGTTAAGGTCCTTTCTGCCTTTTAGTAGTCTGTCCGTTTTACAGATTGAGTCCCTGCATTTGTATGAATTTACTTTTGCCTTTCTGTAAAGGTATCTCACATTTTGTTATTTCTTCACGTAGATTAAATTTGTTGGTGCTTGTAATATTTGTTGTTCAGATACTATTGAAGAATTGAAAGAATGGAAAAGCAAGTTTGAAGAAAGACTTGCTCTTTTGGGGACCAAAATTCGAAAAATGGAGAGAGAGATGGTTGACACAGAAACTACAATTTCTTCGCTTCACAATGCAAAAACTAACTATATGCTGGAGATCAGCAAGCTACAAACAGAAGCTGAAGTAAATCTGAAAAAGCCACCACATAGTAAAATATTATGAGTTCTCTGCTCTATTTGATTTAACATGTTTTCTTTATATTTTTCATAGGCTCATATGCTGCTGAAGAATGAAAGAGATTCTACCATCCAGAACATTTTTTTCCATTACAATTTAGGAAATGTTCCTAGTACCCCCTTCAGTACTGAGGTAGTTTTGAATCTCACAAATCGAATAAAATCAAGACTGGGTGAACTTGAGATGGATTTGCTCGATAAGAAGGTTCACATTCTTTATTTTCTACAGAAATTTAATTGTATATTGCATTATTTGCATATGTTGACATCTTTAGAGATTTTGATTGTCATCTCAGAAATCAAATGAAACTGCTCTAAGTACGGCTTGGGATTGCTATATGGATGCTAATGACCGTTGGAAAAGCATCGAAGCTCAGAAACGAGCTAAAGATGAAATCAAGGTGTTGTTCACCATTTGGAACTCTAACCCAAATCCTCCACTAACGAGCCTAAGTTTTCACTCTTTTACTTTTGATGGTGACTTATGCAGATGGGCATATCAAAACGCATAGAAGAGAAAGAAATTGAGCGTGATTCATTTGAATTCGAAATTTCCACTGTGGATGTTAAACAAACTGATGAAAGAGAGAAACAAGTGGTATTGCTTTCGTCCCTTTATTTACTTACATGATTTTGGTCTTGATGACTTTTCCCTTGCTATATGTGCCTTACTTTTTCATCATCTGCGTTTGCACAGCAAGTTGAGCTTGAGAGAAAGACAAAACAGAATTCTGAAAGGGGATTTGAATCCAAAATAGAACAGAAACAGCATGAAATATACAGCTTGGAGCATAAAATCAAGACACTGAATCGAGAAAGAGACGTTATGGCTGGTGATGCTGAGGATAGAGTGAAATTGTCTTTAAAGAAGACGGAACAGGAGAATCTTAAGAAGAAACACAAAAAGATGTGATCTCACTCACCAAAACTTTTCTCAGTTTTCTGTCTTTTTTTCTATTTATCTATTGTTTTCACTCTCTAAAGCTACTTACCAGAATAGATGAGTGCAAGGATCGAATTAGAGGAGTGCTGAAGGGGAGATTACCACCCGAGAAGGATATGAAGAGGGAAATAGTTCAAGCTTTGAGGTCGTGTTTTCACTTAAGTTATTATTTTTGATGATTCGGAATGAATCACTTATTAATATAAGATCTCTTGATCAGCATCTCAAAACAAGAGAATAGCTTGCTACTTGGTGTTCAAAGTTATCACATCTCAAACATTTCTTTGTATTTGTTTTCTCTTTGGTTTAGGTCAATTGAAAGGGAATATGATGACCTCAGTTTGAAATCCCGAGAAGCAGAAAAGGAGGTCAACATGTTGCAGATGAAGATACAAGAAGTAAACAATAGCCTATTCAAGCATAACAAGGATACAGAATGTAAGCACTGGTGTATAATTTAAAGTTAGATATCTATTGGTCAGTTCTCTGACTAGCGCCTTAAGTTGTGAATAAACTGCTCTTGACAATTTTTTCAGTGTTACCAATTATTAGAACATGTTAATATAATGTGTCATCTGTCACCCCTTTTATTTGATTTTCGTTTCTACAATGTACCTGGATTGACATTTAAAGACAGATAAGGAATCCATTTTCGGTGTACAGTGGATGATTAGAAAATATCTATTCACTCAATCTGACTTGAGTACTTTTATGCAGCAAGAAAGAGATACATTGAGTCCAAGCTTCAGGCCTTAAAACAGGAATCAGTTACCATTGATGCTTATCCCAAATTGTTGGAGTCGGCTAAGGACAAAAGAGATGACCGTAAACGGTTTGTGGTTAAAACTGGCGACTGTTTCCATACCCCACCCCCTGTATGTTTGCGTGAATTCCAATATATTCTTCTCTTGCACTGAAAAGCATAGTTCTGTTTCTGGTCTGTGTTTGCAGCGAATATAACATGGCAAATGGTATGCGTCAGATGTTTGAACCTTTTGAGAAACGAGCACGTCAAGAGCATTCTTGTCCTTGCTGCGAGCGCTCTTTTACAGCTGATGAAGAGGCTAGCTTTATTAAGAAGGTTACACAATCTTCTCCTGTTTTTGCCTTAACGATTCAAATTATTTTCTGCTTCTGAAATAACGGAATGTCTCTTTATTTGAGTACGTAAATTTCTTTTCAAATACAGCAAAGGGTAAAGGCTTCAAGCACAGGGGAGCATCTTAAAGCATTAGCAGTGGAGTCTTCCAATGCTGACTCTGTATTTCAACAGCTAGACAAACTACGGGCAGTTTTTGAAGAATACTCGAAACTAACTACTGAAATTATTCCTCTCGCTGAGAAAACTTTGCAAGAGCATACAGAAGAGCTGGGTCAGAAGTCTGAAGCTCTTGATGATGTGAGTTGGGGATCACTTGTAATTTCCTTGGATAGAACTGATTCGCAGCTGCAAATTCTATCAGTTTCTTTACAAGTGCAAAGTGTTGCTGTTTTCTGCTTGCTCTGTTTCCTCTTAATCCTGTTGTCATGCACATGAGCTGGAATTTTTAATTCCAGTTCATAGCATCTCAAATCATATATGTGTATGTCTTCAGGTATTAGGAATCTCTGCACAGATAAAAGCTGACAAAGACTCGATTGAAGCACTGGTGCAGCCCCTCGAAAATGCTGACAGGATCTTTCAGGAAATCGTATCCTACCAAAAGCAAATTGAAGATCTTGAATATAAGCTTGATTTTAGGGGTCTTGGGGTTAAAACTATGGAAGAAATCCAATCAGAATTAAGTAGCCTCCAAAGCAGCAAGTAAGTACTCTGAATTTATGCAGGGTAGAACATATTTCTCTTCCTTGGACGTTTCTTAGTCTAGCAGACACATAATTTCCAATATTTTCTTCCTTATGTACCCTTGAACAGGGATAAATTGCACGGTGAGCTGGAGAAACTTAGAGATGACCAGATTTACATGGAACGTGATATATCATGCCTCCAGGCCAGATGGCATGCAGTAAGGGAGGAGAAGGCCAAGGCAGCCAATTTGTTACGGGACGTTACAAAGGCAGAAGAAGACCTGGAGCGTTTAGCCGAGGAGAAAAGTCAACTTGACCTCGATGTGAAGGTGCGTTTGATGAGCGTTTTAGATTGTTTTCCACATGTCTTTCTGTGTGTCACTATATCAAAGTCCATTGTTAATTGGCGACTATAAAGGTCCTAATTTATTAGGTCTATGGTCTTAAATGAGAGTACTACTATGTGAGAAATGTGCAATATCAAACTCCATTTTTCATTGGTGACTATAAAGGTCCTAATTTATTAGGTCCTTGATCATGAATGAGAGTACTACTTTGTGAGGAATGTGCTAAAACAGATTAGTGAATCATTTTCTTTCTGAATAAATTTGCTTACTAGTAATGCAATGCAATGCAACACAGATATATAGAGAATACATAATAAAATGGGTAGCAATAAGTACATTCCTAGCGAGTTGGATGGTATTTTGCTTGTAACTGTTTGAGTTTTTGTATTTGAAAGCTTCAAATATATTTTTTCTGTGCATTCGTTGAAATGTGATCAAGTAAGTACTTCTTCGAAACATGCAAAAAGTAATATTCAGTCTTCTTTCCTATTTTTGTTTCAAATTTTCTCTGTTACATTAAATGTAGAATCTTTAAAAATTTAATTGTTCATTTCATTATTTTTCAGTATTTGACCGAGGCCCTGGGCCCTTTATCCAAGGAAAAAGAGCAATTACTGAGTGACTACAATGATATGAAGATTAGACGTAATCAAGAGTATGAAGAACTGGCTGAGAAAAAGAGAAACTACCAACAGGAAGTTGAGGCATTACTCAAGGCCAGTTATAAAATAAATGAGTATGTTCTGCTAGCAAAGGTTAATTCATTATTATCCTGTGCACCAGATATCCTTACAGCTGCTTTACCAGGTATCATGATCTGAAGAAAGGGGAGCGCTTAGATGATATTCAAGAAAAGCAGCGGTTATCTGATTCTCAGCTTCAGAGCTGTGAAGCTAGAAAGAATGAACTTGCAGGTGAACTGAACAGAAATAAAGACTTGATGCGGAATCAAGATCAACTGAGAAGAAATATAGAGGATAACTTGAACTACCGGACAACAAAAGCAAAAGTTGAGGAGCTTACACGTGAGATTGAATCATTGGAAGAGCAAATATTGAATATTGGTGGGATTGCCGCAGTTGAAGCTGAAATTGTAAAGATATTGCGGGAAAGGGAAAGACTTCTTTCAGAGGTAAGCAGATCCTTATATATTTATAGCAGTCATCACCTGATATGATTTTGGTGTCTATGGTTAGCTATTCATTTGTTCTCCATGATGCTAAGTGTAAGATCTTGCATTTCTCTGATTTAAGCATTTAATATCCGAGGTGGTTGGTTTTTAAAATTTATATCCTTGTTTCAAGGTAGCCAAAATATATAAAATTTAGAAATTATCATTTATAGATAACAGATTTTCTTCACTGACTACCATTGCTCGTGGCTGTTAGCAACTGATATGTGTGAACGTCGAGTTACCTGTGTTTTTCTTGATTATTTAAAGATAGTTTATCCATTGAAAGGTTTCAGAGCCTATTTTATTGTGCCTGAATAGTAATTATATTTTTCTTGTAGCTGAACCGGTGTCGTGGAACAGTGTCTGTTTACGAGAGCAGTATTTCAAAGAACAGAGTGGAGCTAAAACAGGCACAATACAAGGACATAGATAAGCGGCACTTTGATCAACTGATCCAGCTAAAGGTAAGACGTAGTATTACCTTGTGGTAGTGCCTGAATGGTCAACAAATTCCACTTTATGTTAAATTGAACATTTCATTTTGGCCAGACAACTGAAATGGCAAATAAAGACTTGGATAGATACTACAATGCCCTTGACAAGTAAGCTTCTCGAGTCCTTATATAACCTTCTGGCTAGTTGTTTTTCATTTTGCACTATCTAATTAACAAAATCATTTAATCTGCAGTTTTTAACATATATTTCCATACAGAGCACTAATGCGCTTCCACACAATGAAAATGGAGGAAATAAATAAGATTATAAGGGAACTGTGGCAGCAGACATACAGAGGTCAAGATATGGATTACATACGAATACACTCAGATTCCGAAGGTGCAGGCACCCGCTCTTACAGCTACAAGGTATGCTACAGAATTGACAACATACTTTACGATGTGATCATCATTAGCATCGTTGTCAACCTTGTTTTTTCTTAGGTTCTTATGCAGACTGGTGATACAGAACTTGAAATGAGAGGAAGATGCAGTGCAGGTCAAAAGGTGAATTGTTCTAAAATCGTTCTTGTAAAAGCATAGTTATCAGTTCAATATTATTTTAAGCTTCGTTGTTGAACTCAGGTGATCACTTTCTTCTTCATCATCTCCCGCAGGTTCTTGCTTCATTGATAATTAGGTTGGCTTTAGCCGAGACATTTTGCTTAAACTGTGGAATATTAGCCCTTGATGAGCCAACTACAAACCTGGATGGGCCCAATTCAGAATCTCTTGCAGGAGCTCTTCTTAGGTAAGACTTCAGATCTATACCCCTAATGAGTTATGATGATGGTACATGGGTACATATAAATATTTCCTCTTACATAGACATTTAACTCTCTAAACACTGGAGTCATTATTGTGACTTTCCTGTCTTTTCCGTATAATGTTGTTACACATCCTAAGACCATTGCTCTCAACATTGGATCATATTATGTCGTTGTATTCTCCAGGATCATGGAAGACAGAAAGGGCCAAGAGAATTTCCAACTCATAGTCATTACCCACGATGAACGCTTTGCTCAAATGATTGGCCAAAGGCAACATGCTGAAAAATATTACCGGGTCGCAAAAGATGATATGTAAGCAAACTATTATCGCTCTCATCTTTTCTTCTTTCTATACTTGCTTTTCCATTTACTCTGAATTCAAGACCTGATACTTCACTGGGGATCTTATCAGGCAACACAGCATAATCGAGGCCCAAGAGATCTTTGATTGATAAACCAGTGGCTTGTTCTATAAACCAACATAACAGTTCAGCTAATGTTTAACGGTAAGCTCATCTTTTTGAAAAGCTACGTGTAGCTTTCTTGGCTCTGTTATATACAGCTCTACACATTGTTTGATTAGATGTGTGCAAAAATTTCTGTTGAATTGAAAAATCAGTATGTAGAGGAGGCAACTCTTTGAACCCTTATGTTAAGTTTTTGTTAAGAGAATGCTACAACATTCCAAAGTTTGTTGATGGTTCTGATATTTCATCAAGTCTCATCGCATATTCTTAATAACAACTTGTTTTTATTTATGAACAACGTAAACATATCATGAAAACCAACTATTAACCCATTCTTAATAGCTTTGTATCATACACCTTTTAGTCTTTTCTTGATCATATTATGGAAATTTAAGTCGAATAAGAAGAAATAAAGTTAGTAGACAGGACTGACAACAGGAGTGAAACCGAGCAACTGCTTAGAATGGAGCCATGGTTGAATAACCACAACAGAGTCAAACATCCTGGTAGAGCCATTGGGTTGAGTGACTTCAATCCTTAGATAGTATTTGAGTCCAGCGACGACCTGTTTCTGAGCAGACACTACTCGGCTAAATTGCAATGGATTCGAAATTGCCGTGTCTGTTTTCGCAATGGATCCTATGTTTCCTTGCTCGTTCTGTGCTTGTTGATTGAATTGCTCCACGCAGTACCTGTGATCACGCACAATCACATCACATTTCTAATTCATATCATACCTGTATAGTAGATGTATCAATATCATGTATGCATACCTTCCAAGTTGTTGAATTTCCCTGTTGGTCCGAATGTTTGGAACGCCTGACTTCCCTCCGAGAACTACGCTCTTCCTGAATGGGTTCGCCGCCGATGGAGTCACGACAGCGATCACCAGAAAACCTAACAATGACAATACAAGAGAGACCTTCAACATGGTAGCCATTGCTTCTCACTTTTTGCCTTCTTCTTAGGCTTCAATTTGATCTTTTGTGTGATTTGTGTTGCCTCTTAATGTTTCTTTTAAGTTTTTTTTCCCCCTTTGAGACTGATCTAAGTTGTTGTATTTTTGTGTGAGAGAAAGAAAAAGAAAGAGAAGTGTTTATATAGAGAAAGAGTTTAGGCAATGTTGGTGTTTGTGTTTGGGTGTACGTGAATGGGTCCCCATGCCATCGGCACCTTCGGGGTTCCGCATCTTTTAAGTTACTTTTCTGATCCAATTAAGTCTCCACGTGAAGTGAGCCCCCACCTTTTTAACGTATATATGTGAATTGCTCCGATCTGTAATTTTGTTTTTATTGTAAATCGGATTCGAACACACTAATTATATATCCTAATCTAAGCAATTGGATTATTTTTTTGGTAATTTAAGGTTTTTATTTATGATTGTCAACTAGTCCATACTTATAATTCAAAATGAAATTGAAATTATTTGATACCTGATTTTTAAACTTTAGATCACCATCTATTAGTTGATATTAATATGTTAAAAAGACAGAAATTTCGTAGGTTTCTTCTCACAAAAGTTTATACAATTATGGATGTATATGGAAAAATAATTATGTTCAAACACTTTTTAGAGGATCATTTAATTGCACCAATGAAACAGTTTTAAATTCTAATTTGACGAAAGGAGCGAGGGATCATGGGTCGCTTTAGCCTTTTCCTTATCGCCTCGATTTGGTGTTGAAATATTGTTGTCGTTTTGCTGATTTTGTTATCATGCAAGAGAGAGTTTTTGTTTAGGAGAGCGACACGTATCAACTGAATTTGACATCTGCCCTATCTTCTCTTCGCATGCTGCTCACGTAGCACCTTCTCTTATACGTATGCCGAACTATTCAATAATTAACAACTCAATCCGTTACGGACAAGAGGAAATGTATAATGTCTTTATGTATTTGTTAACAATCAAGCTCTTTAACGAAATAAACTTTTCTTTTCGACACAACAATACTTTCATATAACTTTATAAACCCCTCTCCCCTCCTGGCCTCCTAGTTCAACGGAAAACAAAACAAAAATAGTTAATTAGTTATGATACAAATTTTTGGTTAACCATGATGGTAGATTGGTAGGTATACACAATTTGAAAATAAAATATAATTATATGTTTTGCCAAAATATGAATAGATATATTCATTAGAAGAGCGAGAGATATACATATAAGAACTGAGAGTTATAAAATTTGATATCAACCAAAATTTGGTAATCACCTTTAGAAAGAACCGTTAAAATTAAGAACCCCATAGACCACACCACACTTTGCTTCAAGCTACTACTGCTTTACGTCTTCCAACAAAGCCATTCAAAGCTTTACGCTGCTTTGGGCCGAAGATAAGAGACTAAATATACTAATGCTTTAACCAATCCTTATTGACAAACATTAATGAAAGCTATCGAGAGATGATTCAATGACATTCTATGTCTTCTCTCTTCGTCTGTTTCTCTCCCTAAGCGTAAGAGTCTCAAAGGGGACATTAAAATGGTCATTCACAGACATACGTATCCTACTACATCATAGATCCTGAAATTTTCGCATATCAAAAGGTTTTAAAATTGGGGAGAAAGTTTGCCATGTTTGATAGACTTATCTTTGTACAAGACCTATGAACAATTAAATACAATAACAAATGTAGGACATCTTCATTTGTTTAGGCTAACTATAAAATTTGCTAATCAGTTTTGAATTCGTTTCTCCTTATCCCTTCTATTCTCTCTAGCACTCCCTTCACAGCAACATCAAAAGAATCTTCAAGAATCTCTCCATCCGGTTTGTTCCGGTTTGGTTTAGCATACACAATCTTCGGAATCAATCTTATTACGTTTTCTCTCATACCAACCACTCTCTCATTTGGTATTCCACGCAAAATCTCTTCGATTTTGTTCTTTCCACCGGTTCTCAGCTCCTTAACCGTTATATAAACAGAATATTTGCTACTATTCTTAGGTATGTGCCATAAATATTGCTTGTATGCACTTCCTTGGTTAAAGAAAACCGGTATACAACCAGCCAAGATTGAATCAAATACCGATTTTCTGGTCAACGAATCACCCGGCGGTTGTAAGCAGAAAGTCGAACTCTCGAAAAGTTTCATCAGACTGATCGGATCATCACAGCTATTTGCATTGACGTCACAGTCAAGAAACCTACACGTTTTAGATGAACTCTTGCATTGTTTTATAACTTCAGTGCGAACCACACCGTTCTGGTTTCTGCTTGGTCTTTGAGCTCCGGCAAATGAGAAGAGGACCGTCCGGTTTGTAAGCCTGATCTTTTCTTGCCACTGAAGGATCTCGGGGGTTGACGTAGGGTGAAAGTAAGTAGGATAAGGAATTGCGAACTCGTTGTGGCTCGTTAGACTTCGTTCAATGCTGAGGAAAGTGAGGTTTAGCGACTCAGATAAGAGCATGAAGTTGGTTCCCCATGCTGACCTACTGCCGGAGTTTCGCCGGAAATCTCGTGAAATCCGACCGGTTACAAGGAAATGGTTTTTACCTGACATATCTGCATTTAATTTCAATTAGAGATAAAAGAAACAAAATATTTAATTTAATTGGCTATTTTGTCAAAAAGAAAATTTGGCGGACGGACCAAAAATACACGTTAAAAAATTGAATGTTGTAAATTTATATCAAATTTAAATTTAAATTGGGTGATTTGCAAAATTTTGTCAGTTATTACGAGGAAATGGTAGAATATACCTATATTTTTATTAGTAATAACTGAACTTTATTTTGTAGTTATGTCAAAAAAAGTTATTTGACCGACATACTTTAAAAACCTTTAAAATTAGGATTTTAATGTTATACTAAAATTTCACTTCCAATATATTATAGGATGTCAATAAATAAGATAGCTACGTTTATAGAATATTTTGTGTTGTTTCATATATAATTTTTATTTTATTTGTGAAAGCTAAAGAGTACTTAAAAAGGTTTACATTTATTCGAGAATAAAAAGGTTTTCATTTAAAAGTCGTCGGTGGAAAAGTCATCGCTAGCTTTGAATAATTTCGAGTAAATATTGATTAAATCGAAACAGCAAGAAGTAATTGCAAACAATTGAAAATATTAGGGGTCCAAAACGAAATAATACTAAAAAGTAAAACACGCGTACCTTTCCACTGAGGTTGCTTCTTGAGCCATTTAACAAGTTCCTTCCCGGCGGCGTCTCTCGCAGCAACGTTACGCCGCCGTAAATGTCGCCGGAAATCGAGGCCAGCATAATAAGGTACGTAAATAGCTGAAGCCAGTGAAGAATTTCTCGTCAAGCACTCGTAACTCTTCATTTTCTCGTGAAAAATCACTTCGAGCATGAACTGATTAGTAGCGTACCAGCTCGGAGAGTAGTCAGAACTTTTACCGCCGATCAAAGGTCCGAATCCGGAGTTGTCGAGATACTTACACATACTGATTTTGTCCTTTGGTCTTGTAATAGACTTACAATCTTTGATGATTTCAAGATTGAATCGAGAAGGTAGATTGTGGATATATATGTAGCGTCCGAGACACGTATCGTCCTCAGAAGATTTGTGACTGCGTTGATGATCGGTTCCAGTGGTGGCTGTGGTTTTGGTGGTGGTGATGAGTATGATTTTGTCTTGGGAGAGACGAAGGAGAAGCAGAGAGATGGAGAGAAGAGAAAGGAAAAGTAAAAGAGTGGTTGGTTTTTTCTTCCATGGATGATTCTCGATTGAAACTGATGAACTGTTGTTGTTCTTCATGGTGTTCTTGATTTGATGATCCATGTCAAAGTTTAGAGAGAAAAATGTCAGAAAGTCACACGCAAATAATATATTATTAATAAATATTTTGGTGTGGTGTCTTACAGAGGAATTTTTTGATTGGGGAATAAAAGTCATGATGTTTCATAATCTCAATTTTATAATCATATACATACGTAGGGTGGTTAGAAACTTCTTCTTGTGATTTTTATTTCCAAAAATCAAGTCAGAGTAGTATGGCTCTCGAGTCTGATTCCTATTGCTCGGAGCTGAATTATATAATAGTATATATCAACCTTTCTAACTAAATTGTTTACTACATTGCTTTTCATGGTTACTTAATTTAATTCATGTGAATTAGTTAACCTTTTCTTATAGATATTATTTCTTATCTTATTACTAATTATAAATAAGATCCACAAAGAAATAATCCAAACTATTTTAAGTAATCTTGTTGTCTAGTTCCGTACGTTTTGTGTTTACCAAAACATACATTGCTTGCTTTGAGGGCATTATTAGAGGTTTTAAGTAAACTCAGACAAAGACGCTGCCGACAGACTCAACCGGCTTGATATCGACCTCTCGTAGCTCTAGTTTCATCCCTTTGCCTCCTCCATTCGCCAATGGATGGATCCCGAGCTCAGGTCCAGACATATACGCCCGTGAGTCCCTCTCCCCCTCTACCGATACCCCAAACCGCTTCTCTGCCTCTGCATCCATCATCAAATCCAAATCCGATCAACTACAAATGATATATACTAACTACAGTGTGCCATATCAATGCCATTGCTAGCTAAACCGGTCTAGGTTGTTTCTCTATTGATACCCTAAACCGCTTATCTGTCTCTGAATCCATACCCAAATCCAAGCATAACCTACCAATGATCTTTAGTCTTTACTACATTATGCCATAAATAAAAGGAGCATTAGCTAAACATGTCTAGACGCCGTTCTACATAAATATAAATTGAAAAGTCAACGAGCAAATAATTGACAATTAAACGATAATTGGTTAAGAGTTAAATATAGACAGCCTATAATTGTTTTATGACAAAAACGCTTAATTTCAATGCCTAAAAAATAATAGTCATAACTACCTAGACCGTTTTTTCAACATTAAACTAAACACTGTCTATTGTTTTTTCTAAGAAAATTAAAATGTAAAACCACAAGAAATCTCACATTAATATAAGACATGATATAACTAATATACGAATTTTCTTACGTACCCTGAATCATCTCGTGGAAAAGCTGGCCATCGCGTGTAACAGCCATCATGACATTAGGTAAACCAATGGGAAGCTCATGGCCCAAATCAACTTGCCAAAAATGGAAAACTTTCCCATAAGTCTTAGCGACTTTATCAAGATCTTTACGCTGAATGGCACCTGGAACACCAGGCATGAACAAGAACCCTCCTTTCACTTCCCACTCGTGCGAGTGCCAAAGCTTCTTCTCTTCGTCAGGCAAAGTCATGAACAGCTTCTCTGACACTATGTACTCCAATCCAATTAGACGAGCGTTTGCATCCGGACCGTCGTAGATCAAACACTGACGCATCTCTTCGTTCACGTGACTGCAGAAATGGTGAGCCTCTACTTGTCGTGCCATGTCGTCAGCATAGAAATGGAACCTGCCATCACAAGAAATTAAATAACATGCCTTCTCTGTAACATTGTAAATACGGTTAAACCAAATCGAAATAGAATTTATCACGAATAAAAAAATTAGACGAGATTGCTCATTGGTGCCTTGTTAGTTAAAATTGATTACACATAATTTTTTGTTGGCCCAAAATATATATATATATATATATATATATTCAAAACAAGTAGCTATATGTTTTTTACTTTCATAGTGAGAATCACAAATCTAAGAGGCTTAAAAAGAGGTGGAGTTGACAAAGATCGGGTTTTACGTACGCGCAGAGATGTTGGTGGATTTGGTTAACCGGTGCAAAACTTTGAACAGCGGAGGCTGCAGTGTCAATTATGGAGGTTCCGGTCTTTGTTGTCTCCCCTGGAACCGCCGGTCCAGACGTGGTCGACGAGTGAACTGCTTTCTCCATTTTCCTAATCAATGATTTGCTCTTCCTCTTCAAAAACTTTTAAACAAGCAAAAAACAGAGTAATTGCAAAGAGAATAGATCATGCATTCAACTATGTTGTTATGATCTAAAAAAGGAAAGATTGTATGCATGACATGTGACACGTGACAAGCCCAAAAGATTACACTTGGGTTTTTTAGCTTTTCTTTAGGGCATAAACAAGAATTAGTCAAATGTTTAAAAGTTTTGGGGAGCTGTTTTAGATAAGTGTATGTGGAAAAAATCGAAGTAAAGCTAAAAAGATTATAAACTGTTCCTTGAAACGCAGGCAGTATTTCAGAATTTTGAATTTCCAATGATATGCAAGTAACGCAAAGACATAAACACAAAGTTTAGAGTTTCAAAAGTCTCTGAAACTCATTTTTGGGTCGACAGATTTTGAGCCTCTTCTCCCTCCTCTGCCTCGGCCTCTCCCTCGTCCCCTTCCCCTTCCTCCACGCCTCACAAAGGACCTCCCATGTTTCACTTCTACAAGTGAGAGAAGCAACTCGTCACATAGAACACATCCTTGATGCAGAGTGGCTCCGTTCTCCAGAGGAGTAGTTTTCTTGTTGAAATCGATCTCTATGATGGCTGAATCACACTCGGGACAGCGGTTACTAGTGGTGGTGATGCGATGAGCACCTTCCGGAAGCAAAACGATACAACTACACAAGTTGCAGTTGAGTTTCCACTTGGGGAAGCTAACCGGGTCCAAGACGAGCGTGCCTTCACACTCTGGACAAGCGCAGACTCCTTGGTTTCTGACAGAGTGTTGGCATGTGGGATGAGGACAGAGAGAACATGGCATGCCTGCACCGGTTTTGGTTTTGGCAGGAGCATTGGGCGTCTTAGAGGCTCCAAAAAGTGTGTCTATGCCTTCAAATGGAGGAGAGTTGTAGCAGTATGGGCATAGTGGAAATGACTTCCCCTCAGGTCCTGGAACTGAATAGATCACGAGCTCAAAGTTGTCTAAAGGACATGTGAGTTCCTTGTATAGCTGTGAGAAAATCCGTTAGCAAAGGATAAGAAAAACTAGAGATTCACTGAGGTTTCAGCTCAAGGGTTAAGGTGACGAAAGGGTTTTACCTTGACTGTGCCCTTTTGAGGAAGATAATAAACTTCTTCGCATGTGCCGCAGAAGAGACGTGGTGGGACTGCTGTGATATGTTTCATGTAACGCAAGCATTTTCCACATTTGCTTAAAGCACGACCAGAATCAGCCAGAGGAGAGAACTGTGCTTCAAAGAGGGCATCCATGTGTTCGATCTGAAAGGACAATATACGAAAGATGTTAAGGAGGAACAGATTAAATCGAAGACAATATCAGTAAATGCCTCCGAAGAAAACATAATATCAGCCAGGTTTTCCCAACCTGTTGAACAAAATAACTGAATTTACGCCGGAATTGCTGAATCACATGCTGCACAACGTGTGAATGATCAGCTTGGCCCTTGGCAACAAGAGTGATTTGTTGCTCGATAAAACTCCGGATGTCTGGTAAGCAAAGGTCTGGATCAATACACTGATAGCCTCTTATTAGCGTGATTCCTAACGCCGTTGGAACCATTTTCCTCCCAGATTGGACCTGCAAAAGTGTGTAAGCACCAAACAAGAGTAATGAGATTTTTCAGAAAACAAAAAAGGATCTTCCTGAGAGAGTAACATTGTAACAGTGAAGAAAAGCACACCGCCTTTGGGTAGGTTAACCCACCTGAACATAATTACGTTCACCAATGTTGTTTATATGTACAGCTATTGATGCATCTGTGCCTATGCCATGCTTCTCCATGAGAGATATCAGCTCACTCTCAGTAAGGTAGTCCGGAGGCGCAGTGTTCCCCTGTAGATTTTACAACATTCAAATACAAACAGAAAAAATAAACTAAAAGTGGAAACATTATAGTAATTTGTGTCCTAGTACAAAGCAAAGAGAGCAGTAACAAAAACTGGAGAAGAATGTGACCTCGTAAAGCTCCACTCTTAAAACTTCAATCCTCTCTCCTTTGAGAAAAGAAGGGAGTTTTTTCTCATCTACTGCAGACCATGGCATTATAGCTGTAAACCCCTTTTCTGTCACACGCTGCCCCGTACAATGGAAAGTTTCTCCACCAATTGACAATTCCACTTTAGTCCTGAGATACCCATCCAAGAGAATACCACATTTAAAATGTGCAAAGAATAAGCTGTAACTGACATGGATTAAGCTACAAACAAGGCTTTATTTACCTTATGTATTTGCAGTTAGGTGAAACAGTGCCAAGAAAATGTTGACAGACATACTGATAGAGTCGCCAAGCATCTCCTCCGACCATGACCTCGGTTGCTGCTCTCATTGGGGTGATAGGAGGATGGTCTCCAGCGTCAGTTCCTGACTTTGGCATATGAAATCCGTCTGAGAGCAGTCTCTGTACGTAACCACCCCATACTGGATTACTAACTTGTGCTCTGAGTGTGTCTGTGAAGTCGAATGAAGAAGGATAGGCTGTGCTTTCTGTGCGGGGATAGCTAGCACAAAACAAAGGACTTTGAGTCAAAAGTTTCCGTCACTTTAAATGTTTAAATAAATTATACAGCGAAAATTGTGATGTATGTATGTTCTCGTCAGCGACGGTTTTTTCCATTTCCTATCTACCAGTTCTTAATTAAACAAACAAAACTACCATTCAATAACGAATTGGGATTTACCAAAATTAGCCAATTATACGCTGGTAAAGAGGAGTTAAATGACAAAAATAATAATCTGGAGAATGGAGCAATCGAACCTGATGAAACCTTGAGTATACAATCGCTCTGCAAGATGCATAGCCGTCTGAGGCCCAAACCCTAGAGCACTTGAAGCAACCTGTGTAACCACTAATGTTATGCTCGATCAGGAGAGTAATTCGCATAAAAGTAGCTTTTATTGACCTTTGAACTCGTGAACAAGACTAAGCAATGGCAAAGCTCTAATCCCAACATTAAAAACAGAATTAACAAAACAAGAAGAGAACGAAGATCCCAATGTTGTTGCCAACTCATCCCCAAAAACAATTATGAAGCTGATATAAACAAAATTTCTTTGGATGCAGAATATTTCAGTTTTTCAGTCAGTGTACTGCGATCATTAGTACATGATATGGTGTTTGCTTAAAGTATAATGTACAACCAGGCGAGTTCATTTTAAAGGAATGGTAATCACGACTCCTGACTTTTCTGACCTTTAGCAAATTCACTGTGTTAAGACCAGCTGGGCGACCTTTGACTTCCTGCTTTTCTGATACGTCCATTACTTTTGCAGTTCTTCCTTCCACGACCAACTTTTGGAACACAGTAGCAGCCTATAATTTGTTAAAGCATATATATATCAGCAACATAAGATTAGAAAGCAACAGTCAAGAATGTCAAAGAAATTCTAAGACAAGAATGAGACACTAACTTCCAGGTCGAACAATCTTCGTCTCTCCCACTCTAGTTGGAGCTCATAACCATCCTTTCTTATATAAGGTCGCAGAGCCCAAAACTTTTCTGGCTTGAAAGTATTAATATGCATGTAGCGTTGCACACAAAACCCAAGAGTAGGTGTCTGGCATGGCCCATACCTGAAATAAACATTCAAAAGGATCTTTAAGTAGTTAAAAGACTTAAACCAGATGGATACAGTGACTTGTATCATAAAAAAGATGGGAAAATCTAGTTGACAATATAGTTAACAGAAAAAACTACTATTGAATGTGAAATCTGACGGAATGGACAGAAAATCACGCACACTCTTTCGAGCATTCTGAGGAATACTTAGTACGGAAAACACAGATGATCGAATTTAAACCCCCAAGAGAACCAGAACCATGATTGAATCACGACAACTCATTTCTTGTCCTATCATGAGAAATAAAGAGGTGCTTCGACAAAGATAAACAACATACAAGCCTAAGTCTTACAAAGCTATGTCTGTACTCTTTTTTAGTATTTACATGAAATGCATTACTCTGACACTCAAAATGACAGGAGATAACCACAACAGAATTCCATAGCTGCATCTTATATGATCAATTGTACCAAATACCCCAAGGAAAAAAGAAAAAAAATGCATTTGGACTAAAGAAAGAAGTTGACCCTACTTTTCAGCGACTCTTTACACAGAACAAAAAGAGAGGAAAGGAAGGAGACAAGAGGAAACTGACGAGATAACTCTGCAGTCTAGATTCTGATATTTGCCTTGGAAATAACTTGTTTGAAATCGCGAGAATGCTACACCAACTTTTAGATCTATCTCTTGACGAGCATCTACTGCCAGTGCCTCATCTCTGTTTGGTTCAACAAGGTTGTCCATGGCCTTTGATATATCTTTCTCAGTCACAGAAGAAAACCGTGCCCGATAAACCTTTCTCTTACTATCTTTCATGTCAAAGCCAGTAGACTCGATAACTACAAAAATTTAATGGTCAACAAGTTAAAGCAACGGCCATGTGCATTACCAAATATAATCGGCATGCAAAAGGTACTTTTGCAGGAGAACAAAGATTAAGATATTGGTGGTTGCACCACATATGCAGGGGCTAACTGTATACTTAAACACCCAATCTACTACTACAACTTAAAGGGTCTACCATTGGATACTGGCATCATATACAGATTGATTTAGTAAAAACAGAGAAGACTTAGTCACTGAATCAAATTTACCAGCAGAGTGGATGCAATGGTTAGGCACAGTAATTTTGTATGTCTCAAGCGAAAAATCTGGTGAGAACAAAAATGAAAAACGGTAGCTAAAGACTTGCCTTCAAAACATATATTTTCTCCTTCACGATCGCAATCCAACCACAACACCATATAACTGCAACCACGAGCTTCATTACTTAAATGCCTACAAATATGAGCCTGAGATTTGAAGACTGTTAGAGAAAAGTGTAATACCGTAAATAAAAGAATACAAGAAACATATGACTACTAGAAAGATGCATCTCTACTACTAACAATACGTATAACCCAGCTAAAGCACTCCCCATGCACAAAGAAAAGAGATAAGATCATGAGAACTATTTACCTTTGGGTTTGATTCCTTTTTAATAATTGGAGCGTCGAAAAGATCTTGTGGATCAATAGTTGCCCAATTCTGATATTTTTCTGGGAAATCTACACTAGAATATGAGAGTGGTATTTAGAAAGACTGAGAAATCTGCTTTGAAATATTTGGAATGTCTGCAAGCAATGGTTTTCACAGCAGCTTTGTACACGAGATATAGTCCAAGAGATAATGAAAGATGAAAACCATTTTCCAAACTCGCGAGGGCAGCAAGAAAAAGAGAAACGTGAATATGCGTATTATACAGGGAGTGTGATTATGCAGCAGCAGATGACTCTTTGATTTGAATATGATTGATAGGCAAGAGAGAACCTGAAAACATGACCGATAACAGATGTAACTCTATAATGTGCTTTGAAGCCTCGAAACATGCCATCAAATTCATGCACCTCTGTACTGCCTCTCCTTGTAGACATCTGAATCAGAAGGAGAAAGATATCCAAGTTGGAACACACACAACTGATTCGGTTTTTAACCTCTAAAGGATACTGAAGTTTTAAAAGTGAAATCCAGTCAACAAAGCTACGTTAAAGAATCCATCAGAGCTGAGCATACTTCAATTGATTCTATCTCTTAATTCAACAAGAATCGAATTAACGCACAACAGTTCCGGTACTAAAATCAAAGCTACTTGCAGTTAGGCTTTTAGAAACTAGAGAATCGATAGAGATAGAGAGGTATATAAACCTGGCCATGTGAGAGAACTGAAGCTATAGAGAGGGCAATGCTGGGCTTCTCCGCCACCTGATGAAAAGAAGAATTGTAAGAGATGAAGAAATAATGATGGGAGAAGTAGAATCGAAATTGATTAATAGGAGAACCCAGTTCACTAACCATAAGAACTCTGAGGAGATTAGCCATTGAAGAAGACGTCAGAATCGGGTCAAAACTCAAAGCTCAGGCGGCGTCGAATGAGCTTTTTAGCCGGCGACGGAAACTAAAATCAGCTTAAACGAGAAACGACGACTATACACCGCTTTTTTCCTATATATTAAACGGCATCGTTTAGTATACATCTTAAAATTCGGTTTGGTTTCGGTTTGGTTCTTTTGTATACCGTAAAATTGAACAAATTCCCAACAAAATTCCTTGAATCCATAAATCGTATTTCTCTTGTTTAATAGAGTAAGTTGTGTATGTGTGATTTACATTTAAATATCCGAAAAAGGTAGAGTAGATTGAGTTTATATTATTTACTTTAAAATCGTAAACGAATAAAAATAGGATTTGCTAAGCTTTTTTAATAACATGCGATGTAATCAAAAGGTTTCTTTGAATTTGATCGTGTCCATTCATATATAGGAGATATATTTGGCAAAAATCATGCTCGATAAGTAAAGACGATATCACAATCCAAACATTTAATACTGACTAAAATTTACATTTCCCATCCCTCCTAGTCCTAGATTTTGGTCTACCAGACAAAGTAAAAAGCAAACAATAAAGGGTAATGTGTCTTGTTGTAGTGACATATCATCTTTCCCTTTCAATATGTTTTCTTTTTTCGGCTTTTTTTGTTTCTTTTTATATTTTGCTATACTTATTAAGTTATAGATTCTGTGAAATTTCCAAGTTTTAAAAACTATATCATTATTCTTTTCTTGGAGCACAATTGTTTGAGCATAAGATACTAGGATACTCTACTAAAGTCTGTGTTATGTGCATCAGTGCATACACATGCATGCTCATATATATGATACAAATACTAGATCATATCATCATATGTGTACAGATGTGAGCGAGCTTTGAGCCTTTGTTGACAAAAAGTGTTTCTTCCTTTGAAACAAACCCTAATATTTTTGATGATATCTTTGAAACGTTGGATATATCATATATCCATTATCGCGTACGAGTACAACAGTTTATTTTGAGAAATTCTGTTGACAATGTTGTGAATAGTCTTCTACTTTTTGTAGTATAATTTCGTTTTGAATATATAAGAAAATCGAAAAGTCAGGTCAAAAACTCAAAGTGTGTTAAATACAACTCAGAATAAATGACAACGTGTGTGTGATAGTGGACTGACGAAGAAACGACTCGTGGGAAGATCGTTTATTGATGTGGCGGCAAATTATTTCTATATGGATATATCATGTAGAAAACCAACCACTGTAGTTTTGTTTTGTTTAGTTTGTTTTTTTATCTCATATTTTAATTTGTTTATCTTATGATACCCTTTTATGTTTTTTAATTCAACATATATTACAGTAGTGAACTTCTGTTATTTGGTAAGTGATTAGCAAAAAAACGATAGAACTACTTGGTGATCCTTATACAGTTATACATATTTGCATAGATTCGCATCAAAGTGAACCCTAACGGCATAGACCATAAACAGTTTATACTATGATATAAAGTAATATAATTAATATGGTTTACCAAGAAAATAATTTAAGGTGGACGTACGAAAAATCAAAGCAGAAAAAGACCAACATTGTGAGGCAGGGACTTGGAATGGGAAAGACGAAATGATGAAGGCATGTTTGGCATCTGGCCTTCTAAAAGCCAAAACCCATCCTATCCAAATATTTAATTATTTTTGTCTTTTTTAAAGCAAAAGAATCCGTTTCGATATTATAACTACAATGACTATCCATGCATATACTATACAATATATGTATACTTATATAAACCAATCGTAGATTAAAATAGTGTATACATGTATACAGTCATTGTCATCCAACGAAATTAAACGTGGGCGTCTTTTTCAGATAAAATTACACGTTTGTTAAGCAGTTGAATGGCAAATAGATGTTTTCTACAAGAAGTATGTAAGTAACAAAAACGGTAAAAGCATGACTATAGAAAAACTTTGCTATATTATAAATTTATAATAGTGTAGTATTATGCATCATTAGTTGATTCTATAATACTATATAATGATTAACTTTTTGCTCCTTCCTAATCCAAAATGATTTGGAAGACTCCCTTTAATATCCTTAAAATTTCAACATTTACGAGGCAGTCAAAAGCAAACAAGATTCATCATGTTTTACAATTCATTTCACAGTTCACACACACATGTATATATATATATATATATATATATATATGTGAGTATTATATAATTAGTTAATTGCTTTATGCTTGTGTATAGTTGTGTGGAATTAATCCTCTTTTCTATAGTTGTTGTTGAATGGAAGGCTATGTAATGCTCATTTGGTTATAGACGTTGATCACATCGTTTAGCATTTACAAACTGAAAACTTTCAAAATGATTGTTAATTTGCGTGTGTGTTTGGTCTAATGATTTAATATCCGTCATGATCTTGTTACCTTATAGGTTTTCTTCGACCTATTAATGATACAAAGACACAGACACAGACCTCTCGATTCCCTAGCATCACTCATATTCTTAAGTTGATTATGAAGGAGTTAATTCAAAATAAATTTATTAGTTATTTAGTATTAGTTTTATAATCACATCAAACATAATTACTATTGCTTTTATATTTTGTTCAGAATCATTATTTAAAAATTAAAATATAATAGTGTATTATTAACCTAGACAAGATGTTTTATAAGAAAATGGAAGTACATATGGAAATTTCTGTGGATTTCCAATGATTTATATTATAAGAGATGTAGGCCTATATAAAACATTGCCCTAAGCATGTATACAAGGATATACGACAAGAAATACAAATACGAAATATACATATTTTCAAAATAATCATTTATCAAAAACGTAAAAAAAAATTATCAATGTTGTGAGTGATGAAAATAAAGAAATCACTAAAACATGAACAAGTAGCATATTTTTAAGACGATTCATATGAAAATGAAATACTACTAATCAAAATTTTAAAATAGGGATATTTTATGAGTTTATGACCAAGAAGCACAAAATCGTTAAGGACAATATTTAATTATTCAAACCATTACCAATAGGAAAGACAACAAAAACAATTGAATAAGCCTCCCTTAATTTCTTCTAATCAAATCAAAAAACTTTTTTTGACTAATTAATATTTTAGACTCAGCCAAAAAAAAAAAAAGTGATTACTGATTAATCTAAGAATTGAAGGTTCCTTATAATAAGCTCATTCTCATTCTCTCTCTCTCTCTCTGCGCTTTATTCTGTTCAAAATCCTCTGCTTTTACTTTGCCGTTTCACTGAGAACGAGGCTCGCTCACTCACTCTCTCTCTTTCTCTTTCTCTTTCTCTTTCTCTTTCATAGAAGAAGAAGAAGATTCAGGACCTAAGTAGAAAAGCTTAAACCACCACTCTCTCTTCAAATCACACTTTTGTTTGTTTCCTCTCTCTCCAAAATCTTTCTCATTGTCTTCTTTGCCTCCTCCTTCAAGAACTCTTGTCTCTTCCAACAACTTTTTTCCTTCTTATTCTGAAAACCAATCTTCACTTCTCATTTGTCTCAAAACACTATACCCATTTCCTAATTCCTGTCCCTGAGAGCATTAGTAGAGAGACACAAAACACTTTAATCCTAATCCAACTTGTCTTTACTTTAGCTTCTGTCTGATTCAATCAAAGGACAAGAAAGAAGCCAAATCTTGTCAATTCTTTTTAAACAGTGATTCAACTAAAAACCCCAAATTAGTTGATTTGATCTCTATTGTCTTCTTTTTTTTGGATGGATTGAGTCTCAAGAACAAACAGTGAATCAAATAAGAGCAAGAATGAGAGACGATAAAACCAAGAAAAGCAAGGTTTGTTTTTATGTTTCTTCAATTCTTTGCCATCTTTCATGAATTTTACAGATGAACAGTTTCATTTACCTTCTTTTTTTTTATGCTTCAATGAAGTTGTCATGGTCCAAGAAGATGGTGAGGAAATGGTTCAACATCAAAAGCAAAACTGAAAAGTTTCAAGCAGATGTTTCTCTTCCTCAAGGTAACCAAAAGTCTACTTCTTGTCAAAATTTTGTTTCTTTGTTCTGTTCTGCAGAGCTTTAATTTGTAATATTTTGTCTTTTCTGAGAAAACAAAACATCTCAGTTTCACTTTCTTTCTTTTCTTTTGGGGTCAATTGACAGTTACTGTTTCTTTTGCTTTAACCACTCTTCTCTGTGGAAATTAAAGAATTAGCAATTGGCTTGTTATGTACTGATTTCAAATTCTGATCTTTTATTCAATAAGGAGTTGAAGTTGAGCACAGAAACAGCTTCTCAGAGAGAGAGCCCTGCACAATCAAGAAGAGCAAAACTGGTATATAATCATTTACCAATATGATCAAATTCTCTATGAGAGAGTTTTCTTCTTTGGTCTCATGATTTCTGAGTTTCACAGAAAAACTCAATAAGAACTGGGAGCAGCAAGCTAGACAAAGGAAAATGAACTATGAAAATCCCAGAATCATTGATGTCCAAAACCACAGGTAACATATATATGAACACAATCACACACACACACACACACACATATGTGACTTATTTTAGTAGAATCTCATGTTGGTGATTCTTGAGAACAGCATCTTCGTAGCTACATGGAACGTTGCTGGACGCTCTCCTCCTGAAGATTTAAACCTCGACGAATGGCTTCATTCTTCAGCTCCTGCAGATATATACGTTCTCGGGTGTGTTTCCATTTTACATCTTCTTTTCAAGAATGTCTCTTTTTGTTCTTACTTATCTTGTGTGTTCTTTTAGGTTCCAAGAGATTGTTCCTCTTAATGCTGGTAATGTTCTTGGAGCTGAAGACAATGGTCCTGCTAAGAAATGGCATTCACTCATCAGGAAAACGCTCAATAACCTTCCCGGAGCAAGCAGTGCATGCCATACTCCATCGCCTATTCCTGTCCCCATTGCAGAGATTGATGCTGACTTCTCAGGATCTTCAAGGCAAAAGAACGAGACTTTCTTCAACAGAAGATCTTTCCAGACGCCGAGCGTATGGAGTATGGAGGAGAATGACCCTTCGATCTCACAACCACGGCTTGACCGTCGTTTCAGCGTGTGTGATCGCGTATTCTTCAGTCATAGACCAAGTGATTTTGACCCGAGCTTCAGGTGTGGTCACAGGCCTAGTGATTACTCAAGAAGGCCTAGTGATTACTCTAGACCGAGTGATTATTACTCTAGGCCGAGTAACTATTCTCGGCCTAGTGATGTTTCCAGGTGGGGCTCCTCGGATGATGATAACGGCCCAGGGGATTCTCCAAGCACATTTTTGAATTCACCGGGGTCATTTCTTGGTTCTGCAGCAAACGAAAACGGTTACAGAACCCCGTGGAACTCATCGCAGTACTGTTTGGTCGCAAGTAAACAGATGGTTGGTATCTTTTTAACCATTTGGGTGAAAAGCGAGTTACGAGAACACGTCAAGAACATGAAAGTATCTTGTGTTGGTAGAGGATTAATGGGTTATCTCGGAAATAAGGTAAAAAATCTTATGTTTGTTACCGCTTGACTTAGTTGGTTAGTTAGTGCATTGCTATAATGTGCTTCTGTGGTTCTTGTAGGGATCAATCTCAATTAGTATGTTGCTTCATCAAACAAGCTTCTGCTTTGTGTGCACCCATTTGACCTCGGGACAAAAAGAAGGTGATGAGCTAAGGAGAAACTCCGATGTCATGGAGATACTCAAGAAAACAAGGTTTCCTCGAGTCCAGAGTTCTGCGGACGAGAAGTCCCCTGAGAATATCCTTCAGCATGAGTAAGACCGAACATCAAGAAATGACAAGAATCGAATCATTTGCTTAAGATTCATGATTTGTTACATTTCTCATTTGTCTTTGTTTCCATTTGATTTAGTCGGGTAATATGGCTCGGGGATCTGAACTACCGAATAGCACTCTCTTACCGATCCGCAAAAGCACTTGTCGAGATGCAAAACTGGAGGGCATTACTAGAGAACGATCAGGTATACGTAGTAGACAAATAAAGCAATAGAGACTATAGAGTTTCACATTACTTTTACTTTATAGAATGGTCTAATCCAAAACATTTGAAAACGTTTTCACTGCAGTTACGGATAGAGCAGAAACGAGGACATGTGTTTAAAGGATGGAACGAAGGAAAGATATACTTCCCACCAACTTACAAATACTCAAATAACTCGGATAGATATGCAGGAGGTGATTTGCATCCAAAGGAGAAACGTCGTACTCCTGCTTGGTAAGTTTCTTGCAATCAGAATAATAAACAAGAACCAAGTAATGATCTAAAAATGGTATTTTTTGGTTATGTTACTAAAGGTGTGATCGAATACTATGGCATGGAGAAGGACTACATCAGTTATCTTATGTAAGAGGGGAGTCACGGTTTTCTGATCATAGACCGGTTTATGGCATATTCAGCGCAGAGGTTGAGTCAAATCACAAGAGATCAAAGCGAACCAATAGTCACTCCACTGCACGGGTCGAAGCTGAAGAACTCTTACCTTACGCCCGCGGATACACCGAGCTAACATTTTTCTAAAAGAAAATTGAAAAGCCTTCTTCTTTACGGTAACATCTCCTTTTCATAAGATTTATAATTCTAACCATAAAATTAGGAGATAGCAGATAGAATGTAGTGTCAGTGACATTGATCAAAGCCAATGTAGTCCATTAGTAGGAGTAGACTAGTAGTAATAGTTGTGGTCCTGAAACTCAAAATAGAGACTTAAGTCCAATGAGACAGGTCTGCATTTATTATGTATCAGCCAAGAAAAGTATAATCCACACGTTCCTCTCATATCATTTAAGGCACATCACATTGATTTGGATAAAAATGGACCCGTTAAAGCGATCTGTTTTCGTGTTTTCGATTCGAAAATGTGATAAGATATTGTCTCTGCATCATCATCAGCAATAATATTAATGATGGAAGATTTCTTGACACCAAGATTTGTTGTGTGATCTTTTTTTTCTGAAATCTCATAAAGAGTTATAATTGTATATGATTCTTCATCATATTAATATCACTTATGGTATATAATTTGTTTCGGCTTTTGTCAGGTCAATTAAAGTTTTTTTTGTTCGAATGTTGAAGCCTTGAGGAGTGGATGATGGAGACATTTCATTGCTCCTTTTAACACAAAGGAAACAAATAACAGGTTGGTCCAACTTCTCTTCCTATGTCTGTTTCCGGTTCGGTTTCGATTGATTTTAACGGTTGAATTTCCGGTTTACAGGTGTATAAAGGATTGTAATTTTGTCTTGGTTAATAGAATTTCGCATATCAAACCGGTTCTTTCATTTATCATGTCAGGAGTAGGAGTTAAAAGTAAATTTTACAGTGTAGGTAATAATTAATTTGTAATCACAATTTAATTCAGTTTGATTCTACTCATAAGGTAACAACAGTTTAATAAAACTTGTTTTTGTGCAGGATTATTAAACTGACAGATGGAAGGTTTTTTTTAGTTCTTCATCAGTCTTTTTAGGGATAGTTTTTGATAATATTATTATTGTAAATTGAAGTGTGTTCCCGAGACAATGATAGTGTAATGCTTGTTGTATAAGTAAGATTTAGCCGTTTAATAAGTGTAACAAAAATACTATACAGCAAAAGCAATTATTTCATTCATTATGATAGTTTTCTTACAAAGGAAAAGTGAAAAGAATAAAAAGATAACGTCTTGTGATGATCTTTGTACTGAAAAAGTTAGGGCTTCTTGATAACCTCGAAGCTCACTCATTCTCTGATTCTATGTATTGGAATACAGAAATTCAATGATTAGTTTTATTTTTTCTGCAATCTCATAAAGAGTTATAATTGTAAGCAATTAGTCAAAATATCAACATTCAAATACCTTTGCATTATTTTTTGTAGCACTGCGTGCAAAAGGTTTAATAATTTTCAATCATTAGTTTGAGTATATAAGCTGTAATTTAATCAGATGAAATTTGTATATTATGTTTTGAAATATTAAAGGTAAGAGAGAGAATAGTGTAAAGATGTGAATGTAGAATGAAATGATTGAAAAAGAGTATGAAAGTGCAGAGAGTGTATTGTGTAATCTCATGCTTTTCTCTTTTTCCTATTTGCTCATGCTTTCTCTTGTTTCAGCTTTCGTGATTACAACAACACTTCTAAATTCCCTTTTTTTTTGGGTTATTTATTTTAAACCCAAATTAAAAATAAAATAAAAACATTCTTGTACAATGTGAAGTGAGACAATGATCAGCTCTATTTTTTTTTTCATGAAAACCCCTATTTTTACCTAACATTAACAAATAAATAAAAATGGAATGGAATATGTGGTCCAGAACAAGAAGTGTATATCGAAATGATTTACTTAAATACCTTTAACTATTACTCCAATCCTATTAAAATTAAAGTCCATCAGCTATGATTTACAGGAGTGGACATTCTGATATTTTATCTAATTCGATAAATGTTGCGGTTCATTCCAAATTTGTACCTATTTAAAGGTAAAATATCTATATAGTCTTATCGAATTTTGGAGCTAAGATTATTTTTAATTCCTAAAAACATATGTTTAGTGAGCTAGTTAGTAAATGAATCTAATTTTTTTGTTGGTTAACAGAAAATATCACATACTTACATAGTGATTTCAAATACTAATAAATTGTTTCATACTATATGCGTATATCCTATATGGACTGACTGGTCAGACATATTGAACGGAGTGGAGTCTTTATTCACATAACCTAAAAATAACTTTTTTTGATATGCATGTGTATCTATAGGCCAAATATATTTTAGTTCTACCACAGAAGTTAAAATAAATTGTATTAGTAATATATTTAGTCCTTTGAAAGTGGGAAACGAAATTAGCCTCACACAAGCACAGTGATGATTGATTTCTTCTTCTTTTTTTTACCCAAAAAAATCCATTTTTTCTTGTAATTTCTTATTTCCAGATTATTTTCTTCATAACAAAAAAAAAAGAAAAGAAATTGCTCACTTCACTTCTCACTAGATTCTTTATAACGAAACCTCCACTACACGGGCCCTAAATTTGGGCCACATGGGCTTCTCTCTTAACGAATTACGCACGAGTAAACTTCATTTTTCCAACAAGAAGAAGAAACTCAGGGGAATCTAAAGATTGTTTACTTTAATTTAAGAAATATGGAGAAATCATAATAAATTAATTACGTACTACTTATAGTAAATTTGTTGAATTACATAAATTCATAATTCAAATTTTACAAATACTTTTAATATCCTGTGTTATTTTAACAAAGCTGGTCTGGCTCTTAAGTTCTCATCCCAAGGACCATGGGATGTTTTGCTTTTTTTTTCTTTTGCTTGTTGGATGAGTATGTGAACCTTTTTATGGATACAGGACGAATCCCATTGTTTTATTTACATTCTACATTATTCGTTTATACGCTTCTATTAACCTTTGATTTTTAAAACTCTTCTCTACCTATCAATTTGTAATCGGATGATCCCTCTAACCTCACTTCTGTCTCATGCACTGACTTTAATTGTTTCGTAATTTACAATGTAGGATTTATAGATTTTTTTGGCAAATGAAAAACAGAGTGTTTACATCATGTATTACGTATATGAATCATACACTAAATCCAACATATATATGTAGAATTGCTAATTAATCTTTTTGTTGATTAATTACTTCAAAGTATCAGTAGACAAGAAACTAAACATAACAGTGTCTCTTACACTTCCCTTGATACATATAAACTTCCTCATCACACCTTCTCTAGTAAACCCAACTTTTTCAAGAACCCTTTGAGATCCAACATTGTCCACATCAACAAGTGCCTCAAGCCTTTCAATCTCTGGAAATTCCTCGAATACCTCCGCGGTCACTAGCCTCACTGCTTCCGTGGCAAACCCTTTTCCCCAATACTTTCTCGCTAGGACATAACCAATCTCTTTTCTGATGTTATCAACCGCCATGATCAAGATGTAGCCGATTGGACGGTCGTCTTCTAAGCAGATGGCTCGGAGCCAAGGGTGTGTCAGGACACGATCGGTTATGTATTTGATAGCTTCGTCTCGGCTCGTGCAAGGCTCCCAAGTGCAAAATCGAGCCACTTTAGGATCTGTGGCCCAAACCATGTAGTCATCGACGTCGGAAAGAGTCATCGGCCGGAGAGATATTCTTCCCGGAGGCGAAGAGCTCATTATTGGATTAGTTTCTTCTGAGTCCATCTCCATTTAGGATTAGTGATTGTTTTAGATATCATATCACTACGTCTAAGCGATGTCTTTATACACATCGCGATCTTGAAAAACTTTGAGATTCTCCCTTATTGCTTTTGACTAAAAAAACACTAAATATTACCATTTGCTATAGATAAGTGTATTTAGTGTTAAATATACGACATAAGATGAGGTGTCATCGTGTGAGTGGATAATTGTCTATATTTGACCTTGGACTTTCGACACTTACTTGGTTGCCAAACAAAGTATTGTTCTGGTTTCGGAACTTAATGTGTTGCTTCCAGTTGGATGCCCACAATGCCACGTGTCAAATCGTGTGTGGTCTGATTCCCAAAAAGGATTTAACTGTTTCTCAAGTTATTCTAAATGGATTAAATATTTTAATACTGTTAATATTTGTGGTGCAAATGATCGTAATCGTTTGTTATATACTGTCAAAATCAACTCAAGAATCAAGTCACTCAACATGTTGTATGATTAAGTAATTTAGCTAAAGATTAATTAATCGAATGTTATCAGAATTCCATTCATCTATCGCTGTAAAACTAGCTATCACACTATCTTTTTATTGTATAAAATATTTCATGTTTAGATTCAAAAAGAAAATATATATATATATATCATGTTTCATTTTGTACTTTTAATTTTCAATATAAACTTACATTTTTTCTGAGATAGTGAAGCTTTGTTTTATTTGGTGAAGTGAACATGGTAAATAGTAAATACATTACTCTCAAATTATAAAAAATAACTTTTGTATGAAATAGTTAATATATAAGGTTACAACTAACAATTACATAAGAAGAAGAAAGATAGAGCATCACATCAAATTATACATGTGATTTTTACAAACTAAGCAAAATATAAATTTCGACATCAAACAAACTTAATATATATATTTGATATTTGTTAATTCAAATCAGATCAGTGCAACGAATCAGAAGGCAAGAAACTAAACATGACCATATCTCTAACATTTCCTTTAAGATACATAAATTTCCTCATCACACCTTCTTTCACAAACCCAACTTTTTCAAGAACCTTTTGAGATCCAACATTGTCAACGTCAACAAGTGCCTCAAGCCTCTGCATCTCTGGCTTCTCCTTGAATATCTCCCCCGCCACAAGCCTCACCGCTTCAGTGGCGATCCCTTTCCCCCAATACTTGCTTCCGAGGACATAACCAATCTCTCCTCTGATCTCATCGACTGGCGTTACGGAGATCGAGCCAATCGGACGGTCGTTATCTAAGCATATAGCTCTAAGCCAAGGGTGTGGCAAAAGAGCGTCGTTTAAGTACGCGATCGCGGCTTCTCGGCTAGTGTAAGGCTCCCACGTGCAAAAGCGTGTGACGTTTGAGTCAGTGGCCCAAACCATGAAATCGTCGACGTCGGAAAGAGTCATTGGCCGGAGATGGATTTTCTCCGGAGGTGAGGAACTCACGGTGGATAGGGTCTCCGGTTTGATCGTAGTAGTTGAGTCCATCTCCATTGACTTTTTCTTGGTTACTTTCCTTTTTGAGTCTTTGAAGCTTCTTTGGGATTCTTTAAAATAAATTATCTCTCTCAATTCTTACAGATTTGTGTAGAGGCATTATGATAATACTTCTTCTACAAATCACGATTTAAATACTGATTTTTTTTTAACAAAAAAGAAAATAAACAGAACGTTCCTTCTTGCTTCGATCGGTCAAATACGCAACAATTAGTTCTTGTTGAATGGAAGGTGTGAAAAAGACGGTTTATAATGGGTATGGGTGAACCGTATATTTACCATCCATTCATCGTTTTTGATTTAAAAGAGGTATATTCAATCTAGTATTTAAAGTGACTTTCGTAAATTTTACAAGTATATGTTATTTAATTATGGATTTTGAAAATTCTAATGAAATCTAGTGTTATTAAAATAATAATTTAAAAATCTACCTTTAAATTCACTGTTATTAAAAATAATTTATGGATTTGATTTTTATAAGAATGTATTCAATCTAATATTTTAAGTGATTTGTGTAAAATTTATAAATTCTATGTTGTTCGATTATGGATTTGAAAAACTTTAATGAAATCTAGTATTATTGAACTAAAGATTTAAAATTCTATCTTAAAATCTATTGTTATTGAAAATAATTGGTAGATTTGATTCTTATTAATTTTGAAGGATTTGAGAAAGTTCTTTAGTTAAAAATAACAAAATCGAAATTCATGGTCTTATATAGAATTTTAAAATATTTTATAATAAATCACATCAATTTTCCTAAAATCATCAAACTCATATAAAAACTAGCTAAAACTCAAATTGTAAGGTCCAAATTAATGAGTCAACTCAACTCAACTCAACTCAATCCATGAACCCTAATGAGTTGAAAATTTTGACTCAAATGAGTTGATGAGTCAAATGAGTTGATGAGTCAATTGGTTTGATGAGTAAAATGAGTTGGGTTGTAATGGTTAATGGTTTCAATGGTTTATCCAATTAACCCATCAAATTTTGTAAAATTGAATTAAACCAACTAAAATCTCTAAACCAATGCCAATTTAAGTCTAACCAACACATCTAAACCAATTTAATAAAATTAATATTTTTCCAAATTTCTTAAATATACAAGCGATGAAATTGAGAAAAAGTAAACCCGTAATTTTTCCGCCAAAAACGTAAATCCGTGATTTTCCCGCCAAAAACGTAAATCCATGATTTTCCCGCCAAAAACGTAAACCCGAGATTTTCCCGCCAAAAACGTAAACCCGTAAAAAGTGGAATCCGTAAATATATTAAGTTTTGATGATAATGAATTAATAATGATAATTATTTATTATTATTTTATAATAATAATTAATTAAATTATTACTTAAATGGGTTAACCCATTTAACAACTCAACCCATTAAATTAAATGAGTTATGGGTTGACTTAACCCATTTAACAAAATGAGTTGGATCAACCCATAACTCATTTAACCCTAAACTCATTTGATTATGAGTTGAGTTGAGTTGTGTTACCCATTTTGACACACTTAGATCTAATACACCTCTTTATTAATTTTAAAGGATTTGAGAAAATTTAAAAAGATTTATTTAGTTACATATATAAAAATTCAAATCTCATATTTTTACTGGAATTTGATTTTTTTTTTTTACAATAAATCACATAAAAAGACATTAAAACTCAAAATTATTTAAAATATAAGGTTCAATACATATTTTGTCAATAAAAATTTAATAAGCTGCTAATATAGTTCATGAGAAAAATCAAAAATTAATTTATCAATCGAAAAAAAAGACGAAGAAAAATTAATTTATCTACGTAGCGCAAGAGACGGAGTGTTGTTTATTTAAAGAAAAGAAAGAAAAAAAAAAGAACGAATATTAAAATGGCGAGTCGCTCTCTTTTCTCTATCTCAATCTCACCTTCTCAATTTACAGTTTTGCCATCCATCAACAACGAGAGACGACGCCTTGCTATCGCCGCTCGATCTCACCGACTATCACGCCGGAAGATTCGTAAGAGACCTCCTGATAGAGATATGTCCTCCATAGTTTCAATCCCGGAGCTTCCTCGCCGGCGGGATTCTGAGGAAAGCCTGCTTTTAGATTCTCGAATCAGTAAGTTCTTAAAGCAACAGAATCCTCAGAAATTGGCATTTGGGATTAGGTTTTGCAAGTATCGAAGCTCCATTAACTGAATCCTCAGAAATGTGTGTATATGAATAGGTGTAGCTGAAGGAGATACATCGAATACAGATGTAGAAGGAGACAGAGATACTACTTCTAGTATTAGAACACAGCCTCCCCCTCGTAAAGGAAGAAATCTTAGTAGCAGCAGAATCAAATTCTACGGTGTTGAATTATCACCAGATAATGTTGCTGTAGCAATGGTGTATTTTGTTCAAGGTGTTTTAGGACTCGCTAGGCTCGCTGTTAGTTTCTATTTAAAAGATGACTTGCATCTTGATCCTGCTGAGGTATGCTTTTTGTAGTTCCTTGTTGGACTTTCATGGGAATATCTCTTTATAGGCTGACAAATATATACCTCTTGACTAGACAGCTGTGATAACGGGTCTTTCTTCATTGCCGTGGCTTGTTAAGCCTCTCTATGGTTTTATCAGGTATGAGTTCTTTATCACCTCTATACCTCTTGACTGTGATAACTGTTTAAGGAAGTTGGTCTGTTTTGCAGTGATTCAGTGCCTCTATTTGGTTATCGAAGGAGGTCATATCTAGTTCTCTCGGGACTTCTTGGTGCATTTTCTTGGAGTTTGATGGCTGGTTTTGTTGACAGTAAATATAGTGCTGCTTTTTGTATACTTCTCGGTTCCCTCTCTGTCGCCTTTTCTGATGTTGTAAGTTTTCAAATCCATTCTGGTTAACTTAGCTTGGTTAAGTTGCAAGATAGAGTTGGATATATTGAAATATTAATTAAGTGGTTAACGTTTTAATAGGTAGTAGACTCAATGGTAGTGGAACGGGCTCGTGGTGAGTCACAAAGCGTGTCAGGATCGCTGCAGTCTTTGTGCTGGGGATCCTCAGCTTTTGGTGGAATTGTGAGTTCCTACTTTAGCGGCTCCCTGGTGGAGTCATATGGTGTGAGGTACAGTTCACAATTTGCGCAAACAGTAGCTTTTCTCTTTTTCGGTATTCCGTGGCATAGCTAACTAACTAAGTGGCATTCTAAAAGCTGTTATACCTCAGGTTTGTATTTGGGGTGACAGCTTTACTACCCTTGATAACTTCAGCAGTTGCTGTTCTCGTGAATGAACAACGTGTGGTCAGACCAGCATCAGGGCAGAAAGAGAATATAACGCTGCTCAGTCCTGGTTTTCTTCAGACCTCAAAGCAGAACATGATTCAGCTATGGGGTGCCATTAAGCAACCGAATGTTTTTCTCCCCACCTTATTTATATTCTTATGGCAAGCCACACCACACTCAGATTCTGCAATGTTTTACTTCACGTATGTCCTCTTCCACTTGGTTCATGCCTTCATGGTTATTGGCTTATTTCATATTCTCTGGAATGTATTAACTAGTCTCTAACTAATTTTATTTGGTACAAATTTCACCTCAGAACGAACAAACTCGGTTTTACCCCGGAGTTTCTGGGACGAGTTAAACTTGTGACCTCAATTGCCTCATTGCTTGGAGTAGGACTGTACAATGGATTCCTGAAGACTGTTCCATTGAGAAAAATCTTTCTCGTGACGACAATTTTTGGCACGGGTCTTGGGATGACTCAGGTTGGTTCCCGTCCGCTCTTTACAAGAAAAACTTTGCCATCTATTATCTGTTACACAACCAATAACTCTTGGGACCGTTCTTATGTTTTGCAGGTTATCCTCGTGTCAGGTTTTAACAGACAGTTGGGGATTAGCGACGAATGGTTTGCTATAGGAGACTCTCTAATCCTAACAGTCCTTGCTCAGGTTTACATATTTGTCAGCATTGAGTTTTTCAAAGGCTGCATTATTGGAATTTGTGATTCCATAGTTAATGGAGCATTATTGGAATTTGTCAATATCTATGCACTGACAGCTTAAAATCGAACTGTAACAGGCTTCATTCATGCCGGTTCTTGTGTTAGCAGCGAGATTATGTCCAGAAGGAATGGAAGCAACTCTGTTCGCTACACTCATGTCAATCTCTAACGGAGGCAGTGTTCTAGGTGGGCTTATGGGTGCAGGACTGACTCAAGCATTCGGCATTACAAGAGACAGTTTTGGTAACTTATCAACACTTATTATCCTCTGCAATCTTAGCTCATTGCTCCCTCTGCCTCTTCTCGGTCTTTTACCGCGAGATTCTCCAGATACTCTTACTAAAGATGACGCAGACGTTGAGATGAAGTCCAATTAAGGAAGATGATGATAATTATCAAAAGTTAAAATGTGATATACCTTTAGAGGTGTTCTGTGTATTCAGTTCCAACCCTGTTATTACTTGAAAAGAATGAAGCAGGCTTTTACATGGAAACTACTTTTACCCAAAATATCATGTAACCAAAATGTTGTAATTCTTAAAACAATAAACTCTTTTGTTATTAGATTGCAGAAAAATACTTCAATATGCAAAAATAGTCATGATAGTAATCTCTACAAGATAGTTTCTAACATGAATCTTGATTTGATTCAACAGACCTGATTCACTCTTCTTCATCAGCACCATAGTTGTGGCATAGTGATGCGAGTCCCAAACTTGTTGTCTTCTTCTTCTTCAAGGTTATAATGCAAGCAAGTTTCTTAGTCTTAGGTTTCTTCTCATCTACTGCCTCCATTCTTACTTTCTTCGTCTTCTCCATCTCATCAGTTTCTTCGTCGACAATCCTCCTCTGCTTACCAAATTTGGTAGACTTTATCAACGCTGCATCTTCCTCCTTTGCAACTTCTTCTTCTTCTTTGTGTCTTTTACTCAAATCCTCAAGCATAGAGTCTACACTCACCGATACGCGTCTAGATTTCATAGATTTCATCTCATCAAGTGCAGCCATTACATCAACCTCTCTTTTCGAAACCAAAGTTCTCTTCTCTAAAGAACTCATCCTATCCCCACCGTCCTCGGCTTGCTCCTCCTCCTCGTGTTGATCATAAACACAAGTTGCACCTGATTCGGCTACATAACTCGAATTCTTTGGATCAGTCTTCAATATCAGCTCGGTGCAACACTTACTGCACTTGAAGTAAAACCTATGGATTTTGATCCCTAAGTAGGTTTCTCCGATTACGTTTTCTTCACGGCAATTGATTTTGGTACCTTCCGACATGTAATTCCCACAGGTGTTGCATCGAATACGTAATGGAACCATCGAACGAATCTTCCTTTGCTGATTCTTAGGTTTTCGGATCCGAGGAATCTGCTTCGGATCAAAGTTTGGTGGATAGTATTTGTTCAAGCCTTTTCTTTCACCCATCGCGCAAGAAAGAACAACTAGAAATCAAATAAGAAGCCCTAATCAAAACCCAAAAACAATCCCACCAGATGAGAGACCCGAATGCTCAAGTGACAGATTTTTATAGGGTTGAGAGAGGTTCTTAATTTCTATGGCAACGAAAGAAAATAATGGAATGATCAATCTGTAGTTCCTCTCTTATATAGATAACCCGTTCTTTCTTTCTTTTTCCCTTTTTTCTGATTGGTTACAATTTCTAAACTATTTTTTTCCTAGGAGAATTAGGTCTTGCTACAGGTCTGTCTTAGCTTGGTTTTGTTATGTATACCAAGAAGTCAATTTGTTTTTTTTTTCCGAAATTGAAATTTTCATTTAATGGAAGTAGAACTACGTGGTAAGAAAGCAAAATATAAAACCTTGATGAGCGAACTGAAAGAACCTACATAAACATCAAAACTTTCATGTTCCAAACAAATCTCAAGACATGTCCACTACTGAGTATTTAATGTCAAAAACAGAAAAGACTGGAAAGAAAAAAAGAGTGGCCACAAAATGCGTTTCCTTTTGAGAAGAAAGCATCTGTAAACTTGACCTTTTTGCTTGATTTAGTTAGAATCAAGATGCTTCTTGACAATGTTTAGTGCAGTTGTCTCCTCACCGAAATCCTGTAACAATCAACACAGAACCACACAAATAAACCACCAGGCACATTTCTCAATGACTTTGCAAGTATCTAGAGGTTCCTATGATTCATGGATTAAGAGAATGTAAAAAGGATTTGTTACCTTGATCACGAGACATGAGCATCCAACAACCTTCCTTGCATTGCCCTCAGAATCAATCTTGCAAAGCTGCAACCAAATTGAAGATTATTAGTTACCATCAAAGTCTTCCTTAGAGGAGAGAAAGCTTCAAGGATAAAAAAGGAAGACAACTTACACCAGCCCATTCGCCGAGTGTTTTGGCACTTGGAACAGTAAGCAATTTGATGCTGTGGTCAGCGCAAAGAGCTTTAACAAGCTTGACATAATCAGGTTGGTTGCAATCTTCAGCCAGGACACAGAGCTGAGCATTACGCTTCTCAATAAGCTTAGCGCTTTCATGGAGACCACGAACAACACCACCATAAGCACGAGATTTCCTTACAGTCAACTCCAATGCAGTACTCACATCCATGTCCTCTGGGATCACTGCTGCCTCAGCAACAGGAGGAACCACAGGAGCAGCAACAGCCTCATCACTAAAAATTGAAAAAAGTATAAAACTTTATCAATTCTAGAACTAAACTTAAATCATGTAATCAATGGCCAACTAGAAAGTTTGGAGCTTGAGGCACACATAGAATAAGCCAATCAAAGTAATAACATCTATCGACCTAAAACTAAAACTCTAAACCATAATGTATCAACCATTGATTCAGTATATTAAGAATGGAGTAAGAATCCAATATAGCTGCATCTTAAGAGAAACTTACCCTGACATATTGAATCTTTGAGCTGGTTTTCCGAACGAAGAGAAGCAAAGGTCTTTTCCAAATCTGCCAAGGAAATGAAGCAAATCAGTCTCAATAAATACATAAATCGAAATTACACAACCAAATCGGAGGAAGATGAACAAAGTAAGACAATCACATACATGAACACAGATCAATTTTCAGTGAGGAACTACGCAAAAGTGAGTAAGAGACTAACCTTAAAGAGAGAGAGGCTGCAACGAAGAGCAAAAAATGAGTAGCGAAGTTATATATTAGGGTTTTACGAACCCTGAATTATACGATTTTAACAGATTTGTCACGAACCTGGGCTCTACTTTAATGGGCTTTACTGGGCCATTCCTTCAATATCTGGGTCCTTTTAAAAAACGCTGTCGTTTGTTTAATCTTTCCCAATTTTCATCTTTAATGTTTAAACACTTCACAGAATCCACAATTTATGTTGTCCTTTAAGTCTTTTAACACATTGTGAAATTTTATTAATAGGCCAAATACGTATACCTTTGATAATATCTTTAAGATATGATGAAAAAGGACATATATCAAACTTTTTTTTTCATAAATTAAGTGAGATGCTATCTTTAAACAAGTAAGAGAGCACAATACCAAACCAAAATCAGAGTTTAGTTCTTGTGATCATACACTTCTTAAAACAACCTATGATGTAATAATCTAAAATAAATAACATAACCTGTTTAAAACTTTAAGCTTTTATCAATGAACAATCTGACCATTCTCAACACCTAAACCATACAAAACACCAGAATACTTCTCCATTGAACCAATGAAGAAATTCTCCTGCAGCTTCCTGAATGTACACGACGTTAACAAGCTATCCGATCCGGCCTGGTGACAAATCCCAACTCTCTCAACATCAAGCAGCTCCGCCAATTTATTCAGACCTCCATGAAGACTATTACAGAACTTCATCAAGTGTTTGATATCATAAACCCTCGGGAAATACACACTGATCATCTCGAAGAACCCTGTTTGCGTCTCGGGAAGATTCTGACAAGTCAATAGCTTCAACAAGTAACCGAAATCGTATCCGCTGTGGAATGTAACCCAATGAACGTTTTCATTCAACACAATCCCTGAAGACATCAAAAGCTCAGCGAACCGCTTCGAATCGATACCGAATTCGTTGTTTTTCACGAAATCGATGCCTGATTGACGAAGAAGCTCGATCGAATCGGTAGCGTAGATATCGGATTCGAGGTCGAATTCGCGGAAATTGAACTGCCAGATGCAATACTTGTTGTCTGTTCCACAAGTTGGGAGGTTACCTTTCTCATCAGAGAAAGTGAGTCCAAGCTGAATCATCTTGAGTATGTTGACGTTTGTTTTGAGAGTTTCGTAGTGGTACTCTGTGTTGGTTTTGAATGTTCCCACTGGTCTACACACGATTCCTGGGAACTCTGTGTCCATCGCTACGAATGGGAAATCGTCTACGACTTCTCGAATCAGAGCCATCTCTGATTCGAGATTGTCGTTCCATACTTCACGGATTTGAATCGAATCGTCTTTTAGAAACAGTGACATGGTGATGATAACGATGATGATGAATTCGAGTAAATAAGTTAAGGAGCATCTGGATCTAGAGCAAGATCCGATCTGGTTTCATCAGATCTGCAATAGATTTAACACAAAACAAATGAATCACTTACAAAAACCAAAACCTTCTGATTTTACATAAATCAATGAAAACAGAGAAACTCGACAGATACATAGACAAATACTAAGAGAGACAGCTGGATTCGAACCTTGTAATGAAGCGAAGTAAGAAAGATGTTTCTCGAGAAGACGGCGAGTTGTTCAGGCTAGGGTTTCAGAGGATGTGGTGGTTTATTAGAGAGGAGGTTATAAATCACCGACAGATTATTTTTTATTTTTTTCTCTCTCTCGGACTGTGCCCAAAGTTGCTCCTTTTTTTAGGGTTTTTGTTTTTTATTTACAAACGCTGTTTTTTTATCTTCTCCCTTGTTTTATACGCAACGTTGATTTCTTTTTCTTTTTTTTTTATTATTGAGGCATTTTCGATTAACCTAAAAATCGAAATTTTTGTCTAACCAAAGCATGCTTAGGACAGTATATACAATTCGCAACTGCTCTTAGAACCTCTGGTAGTAGAACTAAATCATTTTCAGACAAAACCAAAAAGAATTCGTAACTCATGTATAGAACTTACACTTCATCTTTTATTCCAACAGGCATTAGCCCAAACATATAAACCCCAATATTCTTTTACAATTGAAATGCATCAAGCCGTCAACAGATATACACCCAATGACCCAAACTGAACAAAAACAAAAAAAGTTAAAACAGAACAGAAGCAAATGAGGGAGGGAGGGAGAGAGAGAGAGAGAGAGAGAGATACACATGGTGGATGATTTTCAGCTTATTCCCAGTTGCAGACTCCAAAGTTTGTTTTATCTACTATTAAGGCAAATGATGATCCTGCTGAATTATTTTTAGAAGATGTGAAGGGGCGAGAGATATTACGTGAAACTATTGCACACCGCGATCAGGCAGTCGACTTGAAGTTGCCAGATTCAAATGGTTAGAGGATTGAAAATTTCCATCCTCTAAGAGAATCAATACTTATCTCTGAGGAGGATCAACTGTCCTGACATTTGCACCTGTCATACCTTCAATTTTATCTTTGGTGATCTCCACAAAGTGACCAATTACTTCGTGAAACTGCTTAAGACCCGATAACGGTAGAATGATGGAAGACCTGTCAGAACCTGCCACCTATATTGAGAAATGCTTTAATGTTAAAACCATGGTAAATACAAGCTCTCAAGAGATAAGCCAGCAAAAGATTGTTCTTCCAAGATTACCTCAGATATCCTTAAGAAATGGCCCCTGTTATTGTTCCCAAGATCAAAGAAGAACCGTTTCTGGTCAGCTCTGATTACTTTAGAAACACCAGTCATTCCGGTTTCTTCCTGGCCTGGCGAGTCAATTGTTCGATCCACATTATGTTCTGAAGAAGATGGCTGCTGACTACCATGTCCAGGTATAAAACCAGCTCCAACATCATCAACCAAGTGTTCCTGTCCATCAGAAGGTTTCTGTTTCCAAAACGAAGATACAATGAGACCAGAGAACTTAGTTAAAGGCTTTTCAATCAAAGGAGACGATAATACCACCTGATTTGGCATCACAAAAAGTCCTGATGCTTCATGTATCTCAGCCAATATATTCCTGAAAGCTGCCCATCCTTCATCAGGAGAGCTTCCAGCTGGAACAATAATGGTACTTCGATTTCTACTAACCGATGCTTCTGACACCTAACACCACACCAAAACCCATCAGAACATTCCTACAACTTCTGATACCTCAGGATAATTAGTCACATAACCAAAATGAAAAGAACATTCCTAACCATAAGTCTAGTACTCCCTAAATCTTCAATTCACATATACCAAAGAAAAAAAACTTCAGATTCATTAAGTAAAACAGAAAAATTTCTACCTTCAAGAAGCGTCCTCTTCTGTTCTCACCGATATCGAAGTAAAACACCTGAATAAAGCAACAACAGCAGAAATTAAAGAGAGTGGAAAAGTCAACGATCGCCAGAAGAGAGTGATGATAAAGTTGAAACCTTGGAATCAAGCTGCAATTCTTTGCTAAAAAGCTCGTGTTCCTCAGAATTGACATAGTAGTTGAAGAGATCAAGGAACCAAGAGATGCCGGAGGAAGGAACAATGATGGTTGACCTCGTCGCCGACGTCTTCTCCGATATCTTTAGATACCTTCCACGAGGATTCTCCTTAAGATCAAAATAGAATAGCTTATGCTCCACTTGCAACGTCTTGCTCACCAATTCCACATCGCTCCCTCCTCCTCCTCCTCCTCCTCCGGTTACCGCTCTTCCGCCTTCAGCTCCTCCTCCTCCGCCTGAATTAGCTTCCATTTCAATCTTCAATTGATCGATCGGAGTAGAAAATTCGGTGAAAGAAATCTCTTCACTGAAGAGTTGAAATTGACGTCTGATCTGGTAAAGGAAGTGCGATTGGAAGAATGAGGAATTGGTGGAGGTGAGAGATTACGGAGCAATAAGGGTTTAATACCGGACCGGATGTTTTAAACCGGATACATTGTTTGGTCGGGGTCCGAACATTTCTGATTGGTCGGATATTCAGATTAAGCAACAGATTAATTTTTCTTGGAGTAACTGCAATTACGTATAATAATTCTTTTTTTTAAAGTTGGTTTTAGTTTCACTGATAGTCAAACCGATCGGTTCAACCTTATGGTTTGATTAAAGATGTGTTATAAGGAGCCGATGCCACGTACTTTTACTAATCTCTTTTTTGTCGACCATTTTTGTTTCTGAGTTGTTCTTCTTGATTAGCTTTGTCCGCTTGGAACCAAACATGGCGAGTCTTGGCCATATAGCCAGAGAATCATCAGACATCACACGCCTCGCCCAGTTTTACAAAGAGGTAACGACACCTAATCGACGTTTTCAATTTCTTACACTTTTCTTTTTCTTATCTCTCTTCGTATTCTCTGTTCTGGGTTTGTGTTGTTACTACCAATTTCGACCCAAAAAAACAAACGCACTGAGTCGATTACCCATCTGGATTAGAATCTATGGTTTGTAATTTGGCTTTTTATTTAGAGATTTGTGTTGCTATTGTGGCTTTGTCTCTTTCTCTTGTCACTTATCTCGTTTCTAGTTTCTATTGAGAGTGTCCACTTTTGGATGCCTTTAATCCTTTTGATTAAGTTAGTGTTATCTTCATCTTCGTGGTTTGTTCTGAAACCAATGGATTATATATGTATAATTGTCAGGTGTTTGGGTTCGAGGAGATCGAAAGTCCTGATTTTGGAGACCTACAGGTGGTGTGGCTAAACTTACCAGGTGCTTTTGCAATGCATATTATCCAGAGAAACCCTTCAACAAATCTTCCAGAAGGTCCTTACAGTGCTACCTCAGCGGTTAAGGATCCTAGCCATCTCCCAATGGGTCATCATATCTGTTTCTCTGTCCCAAATTTCGACTCTTTCCTTCATTCTCTCAAGGTATTGTTTCTTTGGCTTGTTTACATGAGCTTTTGATGGTACAGTTATGGATATGATTGGTATCTTTCAGAGTTATTTAATCGATCCTTTCTCGTCCTTGTTATGATGTAGGAGAAAGGGATAGAAACTTTTCAGAAGTCTCTTCCTGATGGAAAAGTCAAGCAAGTTTTCTTCTTTGATCCTGATGGTAATTAATCTCTGTTTTGCTCTTAAGCCGGCTTAATAACTATTATAACTTGGTCAGATATATGTCTACTTTTCTTATTCAGCACAAGCATTTGCAAATTACAGTTCTTGTGTATTATATATTTATATGCATTGATGCTTTAGTACTTTGGTCTATCGATCCGGAACATGTGTTCTAGGATTATCTTTCAGCGATCCTGTCTGTTTCAACTTACAGATTCTGTCGTCAAATTTTGCAGGAAACGGATTAGAGGTAGCAAGTCGATCATGAGCCTTGAACCTGAAATATGTGGTATCACTACTTATAGAATGAAATAAAAGTATTGTATAAATAATCAGTTTGTTGAAATAAAATCTATATGTCTAGGTTTGATGTTAACTTGTGACAGCTTACGCCTCAAAGTTCGTGTCATGTGCTTTGAATGTTGGATGTATCGAATTTATGAGCTTTTCCTTGTCTAGTAGTTCCCATGTCTCTATTACAACACCGAAGAGATTGGGATAGTTATAATAGAGAGAGAGGACGATAGAGACCCAACTAAGAACAACCATACATTCACAACTCGAGATATTTTATTCATTTATTGTGAAGAGTTGTTTTGGTCATATAAACTCACCCGGTTCAACCCGGATTGAACTCATCAAACGTATCATTTCTAACTTCCGGTTGACTTGTATTGCTATAAAGCTTGGTCGAATCAGACCTAAACCTCAGATATCGAGGCTAAATTATGGTTGGCTAGATCATAGTCGGGTCGTAATTAAACCCAACCTGAAGTGAACCGAATTGGTGGTCATTTGCAACATCCATGTGTAGACTGATGACCCCAAAAATAGCAAAATAGAGAAAAATGTGTTTCAAAATTCCAGTCTAAACAAAATAGGGCATCAATTTGTGGGGCTAAGTTGTTGTCCATACCCCCAACATGGCAAGAGGCATAATGGTGTGAAGGCATTACAAACATTCTACAACTTACCATAATCTAAAATCTTATGATCCATCAGTCGCCGCTTTTGTGGTTCTTATTTGGTGATGGAATATTGGCGGACGAATCATGAGTAGCTTATGTAACAACAAAGTATGATGATAGCTATATTTTCTGTTGTGGCCCACATAAATTTATCCATATGAAAGATGAGTTCGAATCTTTTTTTTTTTTTCTGGTGCCGGATAACTACGCGAAGTGGTACCACCGGTCCACCCTAGCCTTGGCACGATGATAGCTCAGCTGTGCATTTCGAGTGTTATCCGATACGATCTTTACCAGTAACGAGGGATAACCCTGAAAATATATAGGCTACAAGCAAAAATAGTCGCTAAACTATTGAATATATGAAACACAACAAGTTTCAAACCTTTCACCAACACGACTTCACATTAGTCTCTATAACCAAATCATAATGAGATAATTCACAAAAACATGCTTCCAAAATACTTATTATATTGGATGCTTCATTTCCATTTTTAACTTGCTTCTATCCATTGTCTATTCTCACCCGCCAAATTACCAGCAACAGCAAGTCATAACTGATCGTTAGTCCTTAACTCCTTATTAGTTATTACTTGATTCTACATGTACAAAAATAGCCAGACTTAGTTATAGTCACTGGTGGCTAAAATATCTTTAGGACTTGATTAACAAAACAAATATTGACCGAATGACCTGCTTGGTCGGACCAGTGAAAACTCGACCTGACCTTGTGAATCGGACCGGTGGACCAAAAACCAGGACCACACTAGGGAAGTATTCGTACTTGAACTAACGTCTTTTGGCTTTACGTCATGATGAGTGGACCAATCTAGGTGGTGGATGAATTTACCTCCTCGTGAGCTCTCTCTATTCTGTAATTGCAAGGACACTCATTCTTCATGTTTTGCAGTTTTTGTAACTCTGACAAACTATAAGGTTATATGAATAAACCAAAATTTATAAATACTATCATTCACGTATAAAGAAAGACCTCCCCATGTTGAATTCAGCTTTGTACGTCAGTGTTTCAGAAAGAAAGTGAATAATTACAAAATTAGAAAGTATCAAACCAAAAGAAAGAAAAACGCTAAAAAAGTAAATATCTGATATTCAGATTCACTCGAAAGTACAATACCCTTTAGGGAATATATGTTTTGTAAACGTTTCATCAATATAGATGAAAATTAAGGATCCTAATAACTGCATTTAGTCAATAGTAACAAGTACCATTACTTTGTTTTGCAAGTCGCAACACAAGTGCATGTGGTGATTGGTGAACACATAGTCAACATTGAGACTCTCGGTAGCTACATAACGATTCTTGAAAATGAGATAAATCAGAAAATTGATAGTAATTCACTTATTCATTTATAAAAAAAAAATTTTTGGCAACATTAGTATATAGAAATTTGTAAATTACATAAGTACCCTTTTATAAACGTAATGAGACATTTGTGTATATATATGTTACAAAATAAGCCAACATATCCATTTGCTCGAGACATTTATTCTCTTAATTCTTCTCTCTCTCTCTCTCTTAAAAATGCCAAAAATCTTGTGGAAAAGCCTCCATCTTTGCTTCCCGTCAAATCTCACCAAATGCTATTCTTCGCCGTGTATTCCTCCGTCCTCCGCCGATCCCGACGGTATCATCCAACCTAACCGTCCCTCCATCGTTCTTCTCAATAACTTCAACCTCCTTTACCACAATGACAACCACCACCACCCCCATCGTGTCATTGACTTACCTTCTTCCTCCACCACAACCACTCCGGCCGCCACCTCCTCCTCATCCACGTCATCATATGAATCTGATATCTCTCCTGATGTATCCGCCGCTTTTGCTTCCCGTCGCTTCTTCTTCTCTTCCCCTGGTCGGTCCAATGCAATCACCGACTCACCAGAACCCCGGTCAAGAGAATTCTCTGATAATTACGATGATGCCACTATCACGTCGACAAAGAAGAAGAAAAAGAAGGTTTATGATAATTCCGTGACTACTACTACTACGAGGCTTATAAGCGGAGGAACCGCCGTAACTCAACACGTGGACTCACCGGATCCGTTAACTGACTTCCGGCGATCCATGCAAGAGATGATTGACGCCGCCATCGACGCCGGAGAACTTAGTCGTGATCCGAACGACGGTTACGATTTCTTGGATGAACTGCTACTCACTTATCTCTCTTTAAATCCAGCCGACACACACAAGTTCGTCATCAGGGCTTTCTCCGACATATTGGTCTCACTCTTGTCGGAAGAACGCCGGATATGCTGACGTGGTGATGGCCGCCGGGATAAAAAAAAAACTCCCGTGCAATGAATGCAACACGTGACTATTAGTTCAGTGAACCTAACTTTCTTTTTTCCAATGTACGTCTTCATGGAAGAGTAACTAAGCAAACCAGAAAAAATTATTACTGACAATTTCATATTTTGTATGTTTTATTAAAATAATTGAATGATGCAAAGGATAGAAGAATTTTGAGATAATTCATATATTTGGTTGGATAATATAAAGTTAGATATTTTATTGACGAAAAGAACTTCTTTTAAATGGTTTATAGTTTTAAAAAACAAAATTCGTTAATATAAACCGCACAATATAGCAAACCGGGATATCAAAACTGGTCCACTCCATGATTGAGTGAAACAGACATAAAAACATGTTTTTGTGTTGAACATCACTATTGGCAAAAAAAAAGAAAAGTATTAGAACTAGAAGTGAATTTCTAATGTGATATGAATAACAATAACTTGGTTCGGAGGTAGAAGTAATTAAAGAAATGGTTTAAACGTTAAAACTTATGAATTAACAAATAAATCAAAGCTAAATACGTCCAAAAAACTTTATGATAAGAGTTAAAATGGAACTTGGTTGGATCAATGAAGCATAAGGTTGAGTAGACAACAATATCACCAAGGTACAAAGCTTGAGGCATCGATAAACTCTCTAGTTGCTTATATTATGTCAAGGCATGCATGGATCGTGTTTTAAATATTACTATGTATCCATACTTTAATAAAGAGGCATATATAGTTAATGTTTCTACAATATATAAAGTAAAAAAAGTAGAAGTTTTTACTTTCTGTATGTTGCCTCAGTTCTTAATGTTGCCTTCATGGATGTATATGTATTATCGTTAAGACAACAAAAGGATGCTACTTTTTGCTTGTATAGTTGTATTGTTTTGTTTCTGTACAAAATATATAGACTCTGTAATATTGTTTTTTTTTTGTGAAGAAGTAATATTGTTTGTTACATCAATTAAATAATGAAATCTATTATTTTCCTTTGCTTCTTTCCATAAGATTTACACGTAACACAATGTGAGACAAAACAAAATAATTGAGAATCCTAAGAGACGGATGTTGGAAGGTCCACTCGACCAAATAAACTTAAAAAATGTAGCTAATACTTTAAAATAAGGGTCTAATTAAACAAAGTATTATAAGTTAGTTGGTTTAGGTGAAAGTAAGACCATGCCATTTGTCTTATTGATCAGTGTTCACTAAAGAATTAAAACTAGCCTCTAGACCCGCTCAATTGCGAGTAAAACACTCAACTTAATCTAATTAGTATAAGATTATACATTTCAACTATAAAGGGCTAAATAGCTCATATTTGTTAACACTTTGAATTCATTAGTGAACTAGCTAAATCTCATTTTTGCAATGAAATCAGCATGTCTTTTATTGCATGAAAGGTGCTTATGGGCGAAGTTGCAACTAATTTTTTTTTTTACTTTTGGTAAAAAAGTTGCAACTAAATTTGACTATGATGAGTTTACAATTTACAAAAAATAATAAAAAATGACTATGATGTTATATATTTATAATTAGAGAAAATGTGCGTTTTGTTAAATCGTCATGTATATGTAATAACTGACTATGATTTTATCGTAAGTTAAACGACTCAAAACGTGAGCAATCTTAATTATACTTTTCGAGTTGGTAAATGGTGCCTTGTTTTCTGCCGCTTGTCTCCAACTCTGCCTAACCACTTGGTTGATAATGATAAGTCAATAGAACCTATGCCACAATGTTTATGCGTGTGTGTGAGAGAGAGAACAAATTTGGGTCAAACGTACAGTAGAGTTTCATATGTCCATTTGACCATTTCGGTGCGAATTGAAGGTCATTTAGATAGGAAATTATCTGTCAACCACCTCACTGTTTTAAACGAATCAGAAAAAGAATCCGAGAAGAAATAATTTGCTTACTAGCTAGATTTAAGTGTTGAGATTTTTTTCAATGCAATTGCCATTTTCTTAGCCAAGCCTTTCTCCGAAATATCCCGTAAATCACAAAATACTTGTGATTACATCCCATAACGAGAATACATTTTATAATGGTCTAATAAACTCAAAAACTATAATAGTGTATAAATAATTTGTCGTTGAAATTAGCAAGTTGCCGTAGTCAATACAAATCATGTGATATCACATGTTACGACTTACGAGTTTAGACGATTTTTATTTATTTACTTATAAATGGATCCATGCATGTTATTTTCTGCAAAATTATACAATCACTTTTGAGTCCAATAACTTAAAAGTTCCACACCTACCTAAATATGGGTCAATCTCAAGATATGAGATCACTATCGAGACAAAATAAAAAGTTTGATACTCATGCACTGCATTTGGATTTCTTACCTTTCCTATCAAAATTAAAGTTATACGCTTTATTGAATTGTCAACAACATCCTAAACACTAATGCCGTGAATATTTCGGTTACTACTATGCCTTTACCGGATCACCACATCTTGCCTCGGCCGAGCCTCATATTCATTTTGTTGCGATTTCCATAATTCTTTAGAGTCAAATAAAACGATCCGGCCATGATTCATGGTGAGCAATTCCCTTAAAAGGAAACAAAAGTGTGATCACTTGATTCAGGAAAATTAAGGAAAGTAATCAAATTAATTTTTAAATTGTAGAAAAATGAAAACAAAATATCCAGCTGGAATAGCTCAGTAGGTTTAGAGCGTGTGGCTGTTAACCTCAAGGTCGGAGGTTCGACCCCTCCTTTCAGCGAATTTTGATTCTTTTAACCTATTAATCCCCCAATATGAAAAAATTCATTCAATATAATCCATATAATGTCCTACTCGATAAAAGTGTTGACCATCCAAATTTGCCAAGTTTTAATGAGAAGCTCAAAAACAGTTAAAAACTTGCAACACAACATATCAGAAGCTCAAAAGAAAGTGTCCAAAGTCCAAACTCTCTAGTTTATTATACAATCTGCAAAGCATTATTACTTCATTACACACATAAACATTGTTTACCACTTCAACGACAAACCCCAAAACACACACAAACTTTACAAACTCTTTTCTATACGAAGCATCCTCGTATCTTACATCTAATCTAAAATCTATCACCAACACCATTTTATTTTAATCTTACATCTTTCTCTGAAGAGTAATCAAATCAAGAGTAGCTCCATATTTCACATTCAAAGCTTGAGCACACCAACCATGTCCATCATCAACCGTAGGCATCCTCACCTCAATCACAGGAACCACTGGACTCGAAGATCCCGGCATCAACACAGCTGCGAAAACCCGTAAAGCATTTGATGCATCAATGTCCATACACACATTGATCTCTGGAACACCTTTCGGTGCTGGCGGAATCCCAACGAGCTTGAAATAACCAAGAAGATGATTCTCTTCAACAGTCTCTCCTTCTCCTTCGTATATAATGATCAGAGCTTCCTTCTGGTTGTCTTGAACCGTTGTGAAGAAGAGGTCTTTCCGCGCTGGAACCATTGTGTTACGCGGAATCACGGGTATGAATTTGTTTCCGTTAGCTCTTACTCCAACTGCAAGAGGTGTGGCTTGTATGGTTAACAGATCTAAGCTCCCAAAAGGATCATGAATCCCTGAAGTCACCGCACCTTCCAAAGCAGCTCCTCTAACCGCAGCTTCTAAAGGATTCACGCCTTTGTATATCTCATCCTTCTTGCATACGTTCTTGATAATAGTTCTTACTTTCGGGATGTACGAACACCCTCCAACCATTATCAAATCATCGATATCACCACCATTGACTCTCGCATCTCGCAGGCACTGCACAACAAGTCTCTCACATTCCTCAAATACCTTCTGGTTCACTTCCTCAAACTCTAACCTATCAAGAACCTTGGATATCTTGTTACCATTTCCCAAATCCACTTCAATTTGGACATTTTCTTGATCCGTTAGCCTGTGAATCGCGTCCTGTGCCGCTACACGAAGCAACCCCGAAGCTTCTTCATTAGGTGGAGCGATATGGCGAATTGTGTTCTGCAAAATGTCTTCACCCCCAATGGGGCTACCAGCTAAAGCTTTTATCTGTGAAACACCACCAGCAGTAGCAGTAACCGCAACATCGCAGTAACCAGCTCCCATATTGAATATAACCGCAAGCCTCTCGCTTCCGCTTCCCATGTTATCATGGGTAGTCATCTGCTGCTGTTGCGCATAAAGCAACGCAATAGCAGTTGGTTCCGGCATCAAACGAAGAACATGAAGTCCAGCCATAGCGCAAGCTCTTTCGAACCGTGTGAGCTGGAACCTAGAGAACGAAACCGGAACCGTAAGCACTACATTTCTCACAGGACGTTTCAACTGAGCTTCAGCCATCAGACGTAACTCCACCAGAAATATAGCTAAAACTTCCTCTGGTGTTGTTGATCTCCAAGCATTGTTCACCAAAGCTGCAATAAACGGTCTAACTCCAATATCAAGAGTTTGAACCAAGAAAGGAAGGTTCTTGCTAGCGTGAACCACAGGATCAGTGTCTACACGACCAACGAGCCGCTTCATGTTGAAGATAGCGGCTCCGGTTAGCATTTCCTGCTCATGTGCGAGCTGGTTGCTAACACCACCAGCAGGAACTTCATCTTTGAAAGTGACAAATGATTTGATGAGCTTCTGGTTTCTTGTGTTCCTCAAGATGTGAACTTGAGAACCGTTCCAAACAGCTATACTGCATTGAGAAGTACCAATGTCGATACCAAGGGCGATTTCGGGTAATGAAGGAGATGATGATGATTTCTCCTCTCCAGTGTTTTCACTGTCTGATGCTACTGTGTATGCTGCTTCTGCCATTTCCTGCCATAGATTTCTGATTCAGGATTCAAGATTTATCAACACAATCAAAGATTTATCCTTGAGTTCATCACTCAACATTCAAAACAAATTAAGAACCAATTCTACCACAAACTGAAACTAATTTCAAAGTGTCTTGTAGGATTTTATCAGGATTTTACAGTCGTACGATTCCACCCAGATAAAGATTCAAAATTGACAAATAAACTTGAAATCAAATTAAGGATTAGACTAGTAATCAGAAAATCTAACAATTGCAATTTCAATAAGTACAAGAACTGAGCTAAAACCAAACAAAGTATTATTCAAAAAGAGAGGACTCGGAAAGAACAAACCTGTCACCACCGAAAGGAGAGATTTTTGACAAAAGGGTTTGTTTTTAGCAGTTGCGGGATTAGAACAAAATGTTTTGTGAGTGAAGAGAAGAGGGAAGCGAAGAAATAGAGCAGCTTTTAAGAAGGTGCGAGAGAGAGATTGTTACTGTGCTTCCTTGGTCTTCTAGAGTTTGCCAGAGAAAAGAGGAGGGAGTTCCTTTTTTTTTCTCGCTAAATTAATTTGCCGACCCAAGAAAATAATTTACTTTACTATTTTTCTCTAAAAAATGGGCCCATTTGAAGTAAACTTGTATATATATATTAATTTTAACAAATCATATGGGCCTGTAGAATAGTACTGGCCCAACTCTAGATCATAAATTATAATATTTGTTTCAATTAGTTCTTTTCCTCTAAATTTTTCAATGAATTAGTATATCAATCAGTGTGTTTATTAATTACATATATGAAAATTGGCCAATGCATATACAGAATATCAAAGAATTAGCATCAGAAACTCCAATCGTCAAAGAAGTTTAAGAAGAGGATTTTCTTGGTCATTGTGCTTATTTCTCTTCGCCTTAAGGGATTAAATTTCATCATCACAAGATGAGATTTCAAAGTAATCAACGTTAAGAGATGCATAAATTATGCATCTTACGTGATTGGCGTTTTTGGCCAACATATGCTTTAAGACGTGAGCTCTCAACAATTTCCAGTTTATCGATTTATATGTACATGATTGTGCTAAGAAGTATCTAGAATGTTCATCTGGTCATAAAGGCTCAAACCTAAATTTATACCAATATACCATAGTCATTCGATTTAATCAAGAATTGCGCTATATATGTGGCATAGTCATTATGAAGTATAGGCTCTCGGAAAGCCATGAAATCAAGTGTGCTTCTCGCTAGAGTTCCAAATTATATACAGTATGGTAAATGATCATTTGTTTAGCTTTGGTTTTTAATATTGTTGGAGACTTTTACTTTCAAAAAATTGCATAATGTGTTTATATTCTTGGTTGATGTTTATGTGGCCAACAAGGCAACAATGCTGGTTTTTTGGTGTATAAAATAACAATATTAGCATGATAATTAATAGGGTTGTCTCACTTAACTTTTTAAATTTCTTGGTCACGGACGTTGAATAGTTATTTTGCAAAATTTCTACAAAAATTCGTTCAATGTCAACTTAAAAGCAAGCTCGGCTCATATCTAAAGTCCAACAAGTTAGTGAAAATACAATAATTTTCAATTCAAGCGATGAGTCAAGTAGCTGTGAGTTTCTTCTCCAACGATTTATTCATCACCAAATTCTCTTCAAGATTCATCTTCAACTCATCGATCTTCACTTTCTTCTCCGTAACTTCAAATTCAAGTCTCTTCATCGCGATTTCATAAGTCCTCATCAAACTCTGCTGTTCATGGATCTCAGCTAACATAATCGCAACTTTTGGTGAAAGATTCAATTCCTTCCTCATAAAACTCCGTTTAAGCTCCGATAAAGTTTTTAGTTCATTAACTACCACCGTATCCGCCGCTTGTATAGCGTCGCTATCGTACGGACTTTGAGCCCTCTGAAGCTCTGCGTAAGCAGCTTTAATGGAAGTTGTACTAGCGAAGATCTTCGCAACCACCGCTTTAAAAAGGCAGTCTCCGTCGTCATCTTCATCGTCGAAATTTGGATTCTGTGACTTAAACGTACCGACTCCGACTCCATTGTTGGAGGAGACCTTCCTCATCGTCGACGTCGAAACTCTATTACATGTAAAACATATGTTATACGGACGATCATTTGATTATTTTGTTACCCTTAATATATAGGCTATTGTTTTTTTAATATATGATACACCTTGTAATGAAAATATCAATCTGTGGTGTATCGCGGGTCAATATCTAGTTAAGTGTAAAAATGATATATAATTAAACTTAAATACAAGTAAACTAAATCAAAATACTAACGAATCTAAACCATAACTAAACCAACTATATACACTCTAATATGATGGTGGAGTCGGATGAGATGCCGAGAACTTCAGCCCACACTTGCTTCCTCACCTTTGATCTCCTCGGCTGATTCTCAAGGGAGCTACCGCTTCCACTGCCACTTCCACCACCTCCTCCGTTACTACTCCGTATAAGCTCCGATAAAGTTTTAACATCAACTACCACCGTTTCCGCCGCTTGTATAGCGTCGCTATGCGCCCTCTGAAGCTCTGCGTAAGCAGCTACAATGGAAGTTGTACTAGCGACGAGCTTCGCAACCAACGCTTTTAAAAGGGAGTCTCCGTCGTCATCTTCATCGTCGAAATTTGGTTTCTGTGACTTAAACGTACCGACTCCGACTCCATTGTTGGAGGAGACCTTCCTCATCGTCGACGTCGAAACTCTATTACATGTAAAACATATGTTATACGGACGATCATTTGATTATTTTGTTACCCTTATATTATTCATATCATATACGAGTGAATGAAACTGTAGTATGAGAAATGGTCTAATTAATGTTTTAACTATATGAAAAAAAGCTCTTACTCTGGTGTATCGTACATATCGGTAGTGAGTTTCCTTTCAGAAACCACGAAACAGTCGTCAATTTCTTCTCTATCTCCATTTCTTTCTCTGGAGATATTTGACAGGGCTTTCTTAACTTCCTTGATGATTGACCTTATGAAATCCTTCTCAGATTTATCACTTTGATGTGTAAAAGAAAAGAAGATTAATGGGTTTAGTAGCTTTCCTTTACACTTACTTGGTATCTTGTGCTACAAGAAACAGACAATTTTTATGATTGAAAAATCGTAACCTGTGTTCTGGTAAGCACAATGCAAACGTTCGGGAAACAGAAGTCAAAGCTTCCGTCCATTTCTGGTATCTTTCTGGTTCATGATGATATCTCTCAATCAGATCCCTGAATTTATCGCCGAATTTTCCTTTAAGACCCTTCACCACTGCGGGATCAAGCTTGTAGAAGATGGGAATCGCTATGATTTTCTTTTGATCAACGCATTTCTTGATCTGTACCAGCTCGTCCAAACACCATTTTGACTCGGTGTATCCCTCAGAGAAGATTACCAACGCGATTTTTGACTCACCTATCCTCCTAAACAGGCTGATTAGGTCTTTTCCCCTCACCTCGTGCTCATCTATAAAGACGTTGATGTTTTTTTTCTTCAAGGCAGGCACAAGAAAACTGATGAAGCCTTTGCGTAGCTCTTTTCCCCTAAAACTGATGAACACTTGAGGTCCCGTTGGGATCACTGATACATTAGAAGAAGAAGAAGGAGAAGAAGAAGCTATTGCCATCCGATCTCGAGTTCTTTCTTAGAAACAAAAGGAGTTTGATCGATTCTTGTTTGAAAGAAAAGAAGAATCTGGAAGACGCAATGAAGGAACTTGTTCTGGGACAGCAAAATCTGTATGTCTTTTTTTTTTTTTTGGTTGGAATTGAAATTACCTACATCCTATCGTCGTTAATAATTAATATTCAGACAAAAGAAACTTTTTGGTATATTTCCTGGAAACTTCGGTGCCTAAACACGGAAGTTGCAAAGGAAGAACACGACATAAGCCCCAATAATTGAATGGAGAAAAGAATTTTCTAAGAATCTCTGGAAAACAAGTGACTACTTCTCTGACCACGCATAGGGGGAAAGGAATTTCGTCCTGAATTTCAGAAAAATTTCGACGTAATTTCTTTGCAATTCAAGGAAAATTTGCCTCAAATATGTTGTCTCAGGTTTTGTACTACACTACTCAAATATGTTTAAGACAAGTTACTAATACTCAAAGTTACATGAAATAAATAGTTAGATTGTATTGCAGAATCCAATTTGTAAAATTAGAATTGGTTTTAAAATATTTAGATAAAAAAAATATAAATTATTATTAGAACTTAAAATATTCTATTAAAAATTTTATATATTTTTTACAACTTATTTAGGTGAGTCTTATCTAGTTACATACGATGATGAAAGTTGTTGTTGCTAGACTCCAGATGAAGAGAACAAATGTGATGATTTGGACTAGAAATATTAATTGTCATTCTTCTCTGGCTCCAATGGTTATTCAAATAAGTATATGATAATTGAAATTTTAATAAATGAATAATGAAAGCAGAAAATAATAAGAGTATCATGTTGGAATCTTTCACGATAGAAGATGAAGAAGTTGTAGAAAATGTCCAACCAATAACGCAACATATTGGTGACATCTTTTGATGGGGAAGTGCTGATGTTTGGGAGAGGTCCACAGACAACTCAACAACTATCAATTAATAAGTATACTATTTTATTTAAAAAAATCAGAACATTATCACTAGCAATATCGTATTTCTTATGTGTGAAAAGAACACGATTCCTAATTTCTGCTGGTTAGATAGATTCATGGCATTTTTTTCTTCTTTTTTTCGTGGTTTTTAGGAATTTGTAATGCTAATCAGTAGTACATGAGATTTTTGCTAATCATTCTCCAATAATCTGGTGTAGCATGTGAAACACGTACAACTGAACGAAGCATATTCTGTCAACGCGTAGTAGCCTACTAGGAATTGATATTATTTTTTGTGTGAAACACACGTGTTTTGTGTGCACAAACTTAATTAGGCTAGTGAGTCGATCGTGACATCATATTTGAATTTCACATAAAGGCGATGTTGTTAAGAAAACATCTAAAAGCTAAAAGTTAAAACCTAATGATGGACATTTCATATGATACTTCATCGATGTTTAGTACAAACTATAGCGACGCGTTGCCTAATTTTTCTGTAACTTTTCTTGTGATGGCATTGAAAAACTAAATTCTATTAAGTTAAAATATTGGAACGTTATAGTAACATTTACTATCAACCATGGACGAAGTTTAAGTTTAACATTAAAAAAAAAAAAAAAAAAAACATGGACGAAGTTCCATGCTCGCTGAAGACATCGAATAAGTAATATTTCATAGCGTTTTAATACAAGTTAATTAGAACATTTTTAGAGACTTAACACGTTAGGTTAATTAAAAAGTGGTTTAACATTGTTTAATTAAGATAGAAAGCGGCCATTGCAAGTTTGAAACACAAATGAGGATAGAATATGATCCGAGTAAATATCAAATCATATTTTATAATGTAATGGATGTTCAAAGAAAATGTATAACCAGATAAAATAGACGAAAGGGATTTGAACCATGAGTCAGCAGTCAGTATCCATTATTAAAAAATAGAGAAAAACAAACACTAAAAAGAAAAGACTCGTCTTCCTATAAATACCTTCAAACATCTCCCTTTCTTCACGCCTCTTATTGTTGTTTGCTATATAAATCCTCCAATTTCTCAATATTCTAAACAAATTATATATTTTCTTACTTACTTGTTCTCTTGTAATGGATTTCTCTCCGATCAACTGCCTCATTTTCGGTAAAACATTTATACAAATACGTGATATCAAATTTGGTAAAATGTGTTTACTAAAGTTGTTCTAATTGTCTTTGGTTTGTTTCTCTAATTGTGATCAGATTTGGATGACACATTATACCCTCTAAAAACTGGAATAGCGCCAGCTGTCAAGAAGAATATTGACGGTAACTAAACAAAAACAATCTTAATTAGTGCTTAATTACTTATATTTTTCTTAAGACATTTGGGTGAATGATATTATTATCTGGGCAGATTTTCTAGTGGAGAAATTTGGATTCTCAGAAAGTAAAGCTTCAAGCTTAAGAGTTGAACTCTTCAAGACTTATGGAAGTACTCTCGCTGGTCTTAGGGTAATTTCACTTCTCCATTTTCTAAAGAATTACTAGTTCATTATATATCATTGCTTTCTAATTTATTTATTTCTTTCTTATAAATTGTAGGCGTTAGGTCATGATGTTCATCCTGATGAATATCACAGGTAATAATCAATCATCTTCAACAACTATATAAATATTTTGATCTCAGGAAAGCGATTTTTGTTCTTAAGCTTTTTTTTCTTGCAAAATCTGTTTTGTAGTTTCGTGCACGGAAGGTTACCGTATGGGTCGATCGAACCAAACAACAAGCTACGTAACCTTCTCAACAAAATCAAACAGAGAAAAATTGTAAGTTTAATCTTTTATTTATTGTGGCATGAATTTTTCTTGGGTCCATACAGCCAACACTAATAAATGATCATTTGTTTTTTCTTGGGTCCAGATATTTACGAATTCGGACAAGAATCATGCGGTGAAGGTCCTCAAGAAACTTGGTTTAGAAGATTGTTTCGAAGAGATGATTTGTTTTGAGACAATGAACCCAAATTTATTCGGGTCAACAACCCGACCCGATGAATACCCGGTTGTTCTCAAGCCTTCGTTGACCGCAATGGATATTTGCATTCGTGTAGCCAACGTTGATCCTCGCCGAACAGTAATATTCTTATTTATTTAATTATTTCTTATGATAAAACTATTGTATCATCATTACAATAAGCAAACTGTTTTTGTAAATAGGTATTTTTGGATGATAATATCCACAATATTACCGCGGGTAAATCTGTCGGGCTTCGCACAATCCTGGTAAATTTTTGTTACATTTCACATTTATTAATTCCCTATTTTGCGACATTTGTATGTGTTAGTTTCAAGTTTTAAAAATTTGGTTACAAAAAGGTGGGAAGAGCAGAAAAGACGAAAGATGCGGATTATGCGGTGGAGACGGTTACTGAGATAGCTACGGCGGTGCCAGAGATTTGGGCTACGGCGACGGCGACAGGCGGATTTGACGTTGGTGGTGAGAGGATCAGACGGAGCAAGAGTGAGCTGGAGGGTATGGCTTCAATAGCAGCCGTCGGTGCGTGACGTGATCGAGTGGGCGGATCGTGGCCGTTGGATAATTTTAACGTCTAGTGGTTGGGATTGTACAGGTGGCGTTAAAATGTTGATAATGCATATGTGAATATAAATAATAGTGGTGGTGGACAATATTCATCCCATGTGGACACCAAATGTGAATACGCAATCAGATAATATTATGTATGATGATTATGATTTCAATATGTGTACATTTTTATTCAACTGATTTTTTTAAAGTTTGATTGGGATTTTATAATTAGTCTGTTCGTTTCGTCGCCGCGGGTACCTGCGGCTGCGGTAGACGCAACTAGTTGTGTTTGTTTGGTTGCCGCAACTACTTGCGGCAAAACGCAGCGTCAAACGCAGTTTTCTGCGGTTAAAAATTTTAGACGCCATTTAAATTTAGCGTCAAAGATGAAAGAGTTGCGTTATATATCCTAAATGACAAAAATATCCTTATTATTTTTGAAAATTCACAAACAAACCAAGCGATTCTCTTCTTCAACAAACAAACCCTAAATCCCAATTCTCTTCTTCGTTTCTTCTGTCAAGATCACCAAACATGCGGCAGCGTCGGTGGCAACGATGGCGGCATCGAAACGAACACAAAACCTGCGGTTGCGACAGCGGCTGCGGCAACGTTGGCGGCGACGAAACGAACAACAACCTGCGGCAGTGTTACCGTTGCCGCTGCCGCAACCGCAGCCGCTGCCGCCTGCGGCCACTAAACGAACAGACTAAATATAGTTTTTTATTAGAGATATGCTGTTTATAATTTTATCTCCAACCACCATGATACATATTACAGTTAAATCTCTATAAATTAATAAATTCTTTCACTCCCGAATTGGGACCATTATAAAAAATAATATAAATCGATAAATTAATAAGATAATAACTTTTTGAAAAGTCCTATGTAAATATATGGTCTCATCAATATCATAAATTAATAATTTTATAAATATATCAATTATATATACATTATATGTAAGAAATTGTTTTGAAATATAATTCTAATATTTTTTTGCTTAAAACTTGTATTTATTCTTATTTAAAATTTAGTTATAGTATTTTACTTTATCAAAAACTTTTGATGTTGTTTTCTAAACATGATATTATTATTTACTTGTAATTGATTTTTGAAAGATATTTTCTATAATGAAAAAAATCTTATAGAAATTTTTGAAAAGTTACTAAATTAAGAAAATCTCTGTATAAATTAATAAATATTAATTTATCGATAAATTAAAACATCTATAAATTAATAAAATTTTGCAGTCTCAACATTATTAATTTATAAAGGTTTTACTGTATTTGATAAACGAATCCCTTGCGATTTATATCTTGCTGTATTTCTAAATCCTACCGAAGTTTTTTTTCTACTGTAGGAAGTAATTCACAGTTTTATATCTATGGTATTTATAAATTCTGAATGTCTGGCATTACAACATTTAAAACGTTCCTAACTTACTCCATTTTCATTGTAGGAGAAATAATATAACATTTATATCTATGTTAGTAATATAACATTTTCAAATTGCTATTGTTATATTTTCAAATTTGGACCTCATGTTCCTTAGTAGGCCAAACTTTACCCCATTTTCATAGTAGGAGAAATAATAAAACGTACCTTTCAGAAATAATCTTACGTCAAAATATATCCTTAAATAACAGAAAAGTCTTTTTAGTCTTCGTGTATACGAGGAACCATAATGATTTCATCGTCAGAGATGATGGCGACGGAGAAGGCTCCGGAATTTGTAACAGCCATGGCAACTGAAACTGAACGGATAGGGAATTCGAGGGAAGTAGATGAGGAGAAAATAAGCCGCAAGAAGAATCCTGAAGAAGAAGCTCTTGAAGCTAAATGTCTTCCCGGAATCATCAGTGCTTATCTCAAGTAGGTTCCTGTTTTTTCTTCGTTTTTACTCATAAATAGCACTATCTTGGCGGATTCAAGAAGACTTGACCGAGTTAAATCTTAGACTTAAGTTTTCTCAAGCTCTTTAACCATGTTACTTGGTTGGATTGTGTATCTTTGTAGGGTGATTCGTTAGTTGAGTTTGTTTTGGTCATTTAAGTTTGTTGTGCTTTGAACTCAAAAAGCAATTGGCAATTATTGAATTGGCCCATGTCCTTTATATACGACTCAAGTCCCTTCTCATATTTTGGATGTGGGATATTTCTTCGCTTTTAGGTTAAATAGTTACTTTCCTTGTGCTTGGAAATTCTTACAGTTATCCCAAGGCTGCGGAAGAAAATCTGAAAAAATGCGAAAGATCATATCAGAAGCTGTCTCCTGCGCACAAGGTAATTTTGTTATTTGTTGTGTTTACCAATATTATGTTAATGGTTTATTGCTGCAGCATATTTTAGAATATTCAATATTCAATAATAGCCGTTAGGAGATCACCCAAATGATTCAAGTCAAGTTGATTCTTTGTTATAATAGACAGAACTAACTATCTTCAGCCTTGCCTTTTTTTTTTCCTTGTCCAGGCATTGGTAACCCATTTCCCTATGAAGTTGCAGAGATTAAGAAGGTGAAATCTATAATCAGTAGATACTTCACTAATCACTATATATTATCTTGTACAATTAGATAAACGTCACAGAGTAATAATATTCATATTTTATATTTTTCCATTATAGTTGCTTTTCAGATATGATTATTACTTCTTCATTTGTACTTGGATATATATTATTTTTTTGTCACAATAATGATATGCCCTAGAGAAATTGAGGTCAGGGGCAGTCTAAACGTGTAACAAGCAAGTTATTGGTGTGGACATTTTCATCCTAAGCATGGTCTTATTTGAAATATGAGTAAGTTGTTGGACTTTAATTTGTTGTTGCAGGTGTATATTGATGAATTCACATTTCATATATAATATGCTTCAGGTCAGTTGGAAACATATCTTCTTCAAATTCCATTTGCGTTTCAATTGCTTCATGCTATTTATTTGATTTGTAATTCGTAATTTGAACCATGTCCTGTAATTATTTGGCAGGCTTTTGAGCCCCCTATAGACTTGAGTAAACACATGCGCGAGCCAATAACAGGAGCACTGTCTATGGAGGTCAGATCAAGACTTGGAAATTTATCCTTTTCATTTTGAAATCTTTAATTTATATGTATAAATGCAGGAGCTCCAAAGGGAGGAACATCATCATGATCATTCCCTCAAGAATGCAGAGATAAGACTCAATAACAAGACATGTGAATTTGATGGAGGCCACTTAAATCATGACCATGGCAGTGTAATCATGCCAACTCATATACTTTTATACCTCATATAGTGTAATTCTAATTCTAATGTTGCTCTCTTTTCTTTCTTAGGTACCATTTTCATCTCATGATTGGTTGGATTCTTCGTTACAGGCGCATGTTCCTCTGGTTGATGTAAATAAGGTATGCTTTTTCACTTTTACTATGGTTGATTATATTAGTTTTTTTTCATCCTAGCAACTCATAATTGTTGTAGAGCTATTTTAGTGTGAACAAAGATAAAAAGAATATATCCTCAATTCTCAAAATGTACATGAAACATGTTAGAGGTGAGAGGTGACACGCACACCAGTACAATTGTATATATATATATATATATATATGTTGGATGTTGTGTGTATTGCTCACCAATCTATTACTTAGAAATGTGCATGCATGGTTTTTGTTGTATTCTAACACAGGTTCGTTGGGTAATAAGGAATATAGTTCGAGACTGGGGAGCAGAGGTAATCATATTTTTGTTTGTCATGATGGCAAGGATGAGATCCTTTCTCTAATATCATGATCACAACTTTAGTGGTATATACAATCTTTTGACTTACAGGGTCAGAGAGAACGAGATGAATGCTACAAGCCTATCCTTGAAGAGCTTGATTCCTTGTTTCCTGATCGTCACAAGGAGAGGTACACTTTCTGACTTTTGAGTTTCTGACCTCCCATCAATGCATTCTGAGTATTTTTGTTTTACCATTCAATATCTAAATTTGGTGGCTTTGCTGTCTAATCCATAAACTCTGCTTACAAAGTTAACGTATATGATTTGCAGCACTCGTCCAGCCTGTTTAGTCCCTGGTGCTGGACTTGGGCGGCTGGCCCTTGAAATTTCTTGTCTAGGCATGCAGTGGAGAAGCAAACTTTTTTTTTTTGTTTTTTTTTTGTAGCTTTGATGATAGCGAGGAATTAATATAACAACTCTTGTACATTGGAACAGGTTTCAGAAGCCAAGGCAATGAAGTTTCATACTACATGATGTTATGCTCAAGTTTTATTCTTAATTAGTAAGAGTTTCTTACTTTTCTCTTATACATTTTTAACATCAGCCAGCAACAAACTTATAAGTGTGTTTCTAAGTTGCTTTTGGAGAGTCTCTAAATTTGATTGAGTTAATTTCTTGATTCTGTTCCAGTTTTGAGTTTTGCTCTACTTTTTTTCTTTTTTCTTTTTCATAAGTACACAATTGCCTGGTGAGTGGACAATATACCCCTGGATACACACTAACTGCAATTCACTCTCGGATGATGATCAACTACGCCCTATTTCTATTCCTGATATTCATCCTGCAAGGTATGCCTTATCAGAGAGAGTACTTTGCCTATGGTTTGGAAATTTTTGATAGCTTTAAGGATAAAGGGACTAAGCAACTTGTATTGGGGATTTCATGGAGCTACTACAATCATTTATTTCAATTTACTAAAAAGTTTAATGTAAACACTCTCTGAGAGCAGTGCAGGAGTAACAGAAAGTTTCTCAATGTGTCGTGGTGATTTTGTTGAAGTATTCAATGAATCAAGTCAAGCAGGTAAGAAATGGTGACTACTTGCTTTTGTTTAAGCCAATATGTGTATGTTTTATACCAAATACACCACTCATCACTGAGTTTCAGGAATGTGGGATGCAGTTGTGACTTGCTTTTTCATTGACACGGCTCATAACATCATCGAGTACATCGAAACCATATCCAAGATTTTAAAGGATGGAGGAGTACGTAATTTCCTATACGTACCCTCCTTTCCAACGTCTTTGATATTTCATCACTCGCCTATCTAAATTAATGAATTTATCCATCAGGTTTTGATAAATCTAGGACCTCTGTTGTATCACTTTGCAGACGAGCAGGGCCTTGAAAATGTAAGCATTGGAATTGTCACACAATCTCTCGCTAGATAAATAAATTTGATATAACAATAATATATCTTACTTGTTTCTCCTTAGGAAATGTCGATTGAGCTAAGTTTGGAGGATGTAAAGAGAGTTGCTTCACATTATGGGTTTGAGATGGAGGTAAATCTACACAATATAATGACAATGACATTTGCCTGTCAGAAATAAAACATCTCATGATGCATGTTCTTCCTCACTTATATGAGTGGTTGTCCTAACAATATTTGCAGAAAGAAAAAACAATAGAAACAACGTACTCTACAAACCCCCGGTCTATGATGAAGGTCAGATTTTTTTCCATGTCTTTGGATTTGTGGTTGACTTTTGGATCCAGAGATGGGTTTAATTTGTGCATGATGTTGTGTGTGTCTGTTGCAGAACCGATACTATCCTGTCTTCTGGACAATGAGGAAGAAGTGTGCTATAACAACAACTTAACCAAATATTCCTCAAAACTATATATGTTTTATTCTGTTGCATTTGTTTTTAAGGAATTAACGGGTCCAATCTAAAACACATACTATTTCTTTTGTTGTTGCAAAATAATGAAACTGTGTTTTTCGGTTGATGTTTGAAAACCAAGTAACCAACACTCAAAGCTAAACAAAACCTTTGGCCTGTGGGCACAAAGCTAAAATTTTATTATTTTCTCGGCACTACTACGCAAATAGGCTAACTAAGGCCCATTAAATAATATGAGGCCCAACTTGAAAAAGACTCGTTTCTTGTTACTAATAACCTTTCCGATGAAATCAACTCCAAAACCGAAGAGCCACCACCATGGTTTCGCCGTCAGAGATGACGGAGACGGCACCGGCAATTATGACAACGGAAAGCGAAAGGATAGAGAGTTCGAGGGAACTCGTGGATAATGAAGAGGAGGAGAAAATACGCCGTCAGAAGAAGCTCGAAGAAGCTCTCGAAGCCAAATCTCTTCGCCGCATTATCAGTGCTTACCTCAAGTATCTCACTTTTCTCAGTCCTTTTAAACACTCATCCTTCTCTGGATTTTACATCATTTCATAGGCACTGTGTTTTCTGATTCTAAAGATAATTCTACTGATTGGGAATTTCAAATCACAATTCTAGTTTCTAGATTTTACTTTTTATCTTTTTCTTTAGCATTTTGGTATTGGTTCTGCATCGTTGACCTTTGGAAATGTTTACAGTTACCCAGAGGCTTCGGAAGAGGATTTGAAAAGATGGGAAAGATCATATCGGAAGCTGTCTCCTGCACACAAGGTTATTTTTTGCCTCATTTCTAGCATTGAGAATAGTAGTAGCATGTTCTGTAACAGTTAAGAGATTACCAAACGATTTCAAGTCAAGTTGATTTTTTGTCGAATCTTCTTTGTTTGCTTATATAATAGAACTAATGGTTTCAGTGATGAATTTTTGTCCTTTGTGTAGGCATTGGTACCCCATTACCCTATGAAGTTTCAGAGATTAAGAAGGTGAAATCTTTAGTCAGTTAAATATTTCACTTATCATCTTGTAGTCTTATTAAATGTCGCGATTCACTTGGATGATATTCAGAATTTTTTATTTCCATCATAGTTGCTTCGAGGTTTGCATTTGATTGCCTAAATTTTGTGTTCGGGTGTCATTTTTATGATATCCATGCTTCTTATAATTCTTCTTTCTCATGCTTGCATACTAAACTCGATAGTATGCAAGATTGAACTTGACTCATTTCTATCCTGTCTGTACTTGTCCCAGACACCCTGCACATAGTGTTTGTTGAAGTGTTAGTAAGTTGTTGGATTTTGTTTGTTGCAGGTGTATATCGGCGAATTCATATTTCATATTTAATATGCTTCAGGTCAGTTGCAGACATTTCTTTTTCTAATTCCCTTGGTGTTTCATTTGCTTCAACTTATTTGATTATGTGATTCGTAACTTGACTTGAAATGCTAGAAAATCTACAGTTCATGTCAATTGTCATGTAAAAATGTAATTCATAATTACTTGGCAGGCTTTTGAGCCTCCTATAGACTTGAGTCAGGAACTTGATGGTTGTGAAGACTCAAATCTTGACTGCGCTCCACATGAGAGATACACTCTAGATGAAAGGCACGACTCTTCTTGTCAGCCGGCCTTGACCAATAGTTGTACATATAAGGAAGAAAGCAAACACATTCGTGACCCAATAACAGGAGTGTCTATCGAGGTCAGATCAAGACATTGGAACTTTATCCTTGTCATTTAAAATCTTTAATTTATTTGTATAAATACAGGAGCTTCAGAGGAAAGAAGCTCATGATCATTCTCCCAAGGATGACTCTGCAGACACAAGAATCAACGATAAGACATGTGATTGTCATGAAGGCCAGTTAAATCATGACCATGGCAGTGTAATGCCAACTCATATACTCTTATACCTCAGTTCCGCCCAGAAAACGTTTTTGACTATGTTAGCTTTGCGCAGATTCTTTAGTTATTGTATCAGTTAAGATCTTTGGTGGGATCATATGAGTATTTCCTGGCATTCTAGATCAAATGAATTTTAACTGTTAGTCTATATTAAGAAAGCATTCAACTGTCAAGCATAGGCTTGTTGTATATATTTTTGCATTATACTTCATTTATGACTATAAAATTGTCATAATTCATGTGATTTTTCTAATTCTAATGTTCCTCTTTTCTTTCTTAGGTATCATTTTCATCCCATGATTGGTTGGATTCATCGTTACAGACACATGTTCCTCTGGTTGATGTAGATAAGGTATGGTTTTTCAAATTTACTATGGCTGGTGATATTCATTTTCCTCAGTCCTAGCCTCCTAGGTAATCATAATTGTATAAGAGCTCTTGTAGCGTGAGACAAAGATCATTATGTGTCATGTTAGAACTTATTCTCAATCTCTATTAGTTCCATTAGGCAGTTTGGTAAGTTATGAGGGTTGGTTTGCTCATGTAGCTTTGCATGGGGAGGTAAATCCTGTTGAGCTTAAGTGCACCTTCTTACACGTATGCATATGCACATGATAGAGGTGACACACACACCAGTACAATTGCATATATTTGTTGCGATGTTGTGTGTATTTCTCACCAATCTATACTTTAAAATGTTCATGATTTTGTTGTATTCTAACACAGGTTCGTTGTATTATAAGGAATATTGTTCGAGACTGGGCAGCAGAGGTAGCCATATTTTTGTTTGTCATTTTCTTCTGACAATGATGTGTGGAAATCCTTTCTTTAATCTTAAATCACAACCAAAGTTTTAGTGGTATATTCTTTTTACTTGTAGGGTCAGAGAGAACGAGATCAATGCTACAAGCCTATCCTTGAAGAGCTTGATTCCTTGTTTCCTGACCGTTTGAAGGAGAGGTACGCCGTGTTACTCCTATTTGTTTTTGACTTTTGGGTTTATAGAGACTTAACAAGAGAGAAACAGAAAATCGGATAATGGTTTTAGCTCCTTCTTAGTACCAGACGACTAGTATTTGATTAGTACCTGCTGCATTCACTCTCCTTACAAAGTTGACTATATGATATGCAGCACCCCTCCTGCCTGTTTAGTCCCTGGTGCTGGACTTGGACGTCTGGCCCTTGAAATTTCTTGTCTAGGTATGCAATGCGGAAGTAATTTTTATTGTATACTTTATGATAATAAGGTATATGACAATTATGTGCACTGGAGCAGGTTTCATAAGCCAAGGAAATGAATTTTCATACTACATGATGATATGCTCAAGTTTTATTCTGAATTAGTAAGAATTTCTTATTCTCTTGAATACATTATCTTTTTATATTCCTTACGTGTCCGCCTCAAAGAGCCTCTCTGTCCTCCTTTTCTAGGTTGAGATATTTGGTCACCCATGTTGTTTCAGAAAATAGAAATCAGTTTATCCACAATTCAGTAATTCACATCTTTTACTTTCACATCAGCCAACCTCTAAATTTCAAACTGTTTTTCTAAATTGCTCTTGGAGAGTCCACAATTTACTTTCTTCTCTGATGTATCTCTAAATTAAGTTGAGGTAGTTTCTTACATTTGGTCCAGTTTTGAGTTTTGCTCAGCTTGGTTTTTGTTTTCATCAGTACACAAGTCCCTGGTGAGTGGACAATATACCCCTGGATACACAGCAACTGCAATTCGCTCTCGGACAATGATCAGCTACGCCCTATTGCGATTCCTGATATTCATCCTGCAAGGTATGCCTTATCGAACAACAGTAGAACTGGCCTATGGTTTTTGGAATGTGTTGGTAGTTTTAGGTATAAAGGCTCATCTGTTTTTTTTTGTGAAACATAAGGGAACTCAATTGAAAGGGATTAGGCAACTTGTATTGGTGATTTCGTGTAGCTACAATCATTTAAACGTCACTTTACTAAAAAGGTTAACATTTTGTGAGCAGTGCAGGAATAACAGAAGGTTTCTCTATGTGTGGTGGTGATTTTGTTGAAGTATACAATGAATCAAGTCATGCAGGTAAGAAACGGTGGCTACTTGCTTGTTTGTTTAAGCAATACACCATTCATTTGTTTAATTGTAACCGTTAATTCTTAATTTCAGGAATGTGGGATGCAGTTGTTACTTGCTTTTTCATCGACACTGCTCATAATGTCATCGAGTACATTCAAACCATATCCAAGATCCTAAAAGATGGAGGAGTAATTACCCTGTCACACTCTTTCCTTCACCGTTGACCTTTTTCTTTCTTCTTTGATGTTTTCTTTGCTCCTGACATATCTTAATTAATTTTCCATCAGGTTTGGATAAATTTAGGACCTCTGTTGTATCATTTTGCGGACACATATGGCCATGAAAATGTAAGCATTGGAGTTGTCCCACAATCTCACCATAACTTTGGTATCACAATAATAATTTTCTTGTTTCTCCTTAGGAAATGTCTATCGAGCTAAGTTTGGAGGATGTAAAGAGGGTTGCTTCACATTTTGGGTTTGTGATCGAGGTAACTACTCGATATAAAAATGACATTTTCTTGTTGATCATAAAACATTTCATGTTCTTCCACACTCAGTACTTGTCCGTAACATTTGCAGAAAGAAAGAACAATTGAAACAACTTACACTACAAATCCCCGGGCTATGATGCAGGTTAGCTTTTTCATGTCCCTATGATTTTTCATTATCTGTTTCTATATTCGGGTGGTTGATATCGGATAGGTGGATAAATATGTGATGTTGTGTGTTTTGCAGAACCGATACTATACTGCCTTCTGGACAATGAGGAAGAAATGTGCTATAACAACAACTTAAGCAAATTACTCCTGGACTCTTTATTTGTGTCTGGATTTCTTTTGTTTTTCTTTGATGAATAAATTATGATCTTATAACAGAAGCGTCGAAACTATTAAACTAGTTGCTTCCATATCAAAACAACGTATTCATGACTTCGTTTTATTATGGAAAAATAAGAAACAGAACAAGTATTTCTTTACATATGAAATTTTTTGAGTAACGAAAACATAAGCTATACAGTTTCTTGGATAAGGGTAGTTTCGTTATTTAAGAATAACAAATTACTATGGATTTGGTGGCTTAATTTAAAGCCCAGGAGTGTAAAAATTGTAATCTCACCGACTCTTATTAATTTAATCACAAAATAAAATCAATTTCCTATGAAGAAAAGGAAAACCTGAATTGTTGCTATATAATAACCAACCCTAGCTTCTATATTTTCCAATTCTCATCTATACCTTCGTTCCTTGACTACAAAGCTAACCTTTTTCTGGTGGAACAAATTTCGAGACGACGTCTATCGGATGTGCACAAAGAGTACGGTACTAACGAAGACAAAAGCTTTAAACTGTTGTATCCGCCCGTCATGTCGTTAGAGTACGAGACTAAGAAAGACAAATCGAAAAAGGAGGAACCTAGGGTTTACTCAGGGCGGGTTAATATGCAGGAGTTGACAGAGGACGTGACAAGAATCATACATGAAAATGCCATGAAGATTCGTGACGATGGTGTGCCTGTGAATTTGGTGGACCTCGGATGAATAAGCATGCGCTTGAGTTGAGGAAGTGGAAGATGAGGGGAAACTGGAATTATGTCTTTGTTAAAGGTTGGAACGATGTGCTTGATGCTAACAAGTCGAATTCGTTTAAGGAAAAAGACGTCTTTCCTCTCTGGTCTTTCCGATCTGGAACAGGTAAACTCTGTTTTGCTCTCACCCCTAAAAATTCCAGCAACGGCTCTACTTCAGGAGAATCTGGCAGTGGCGGCGATGGTGCTTCTACTTGAGGTGAATCTGGTCAGGTACCGTTACCCATTCCTCCGGCAATAGATTCTAGCCACTCTGGCCAAGGCTGTTCAGGAGAGAGCAGCTCTAGTTCTTCCTAATCATAACTCTGCTTATTGCTTAAGCCACAAGTAAAACGGATTTAGTTTTCAGGCAAATCTGGCTTGGTTTTCTTTCTTTTTTTTGTTCAGTTGATGAAATAGTGGGGTTTTGTCCAAATTGTGAGACCCATGATATGATGTTTTGATTTGAGTTTCTTTCTTTATGTTTGATTTTTTTTTATCTCTCTCTGATGCTGCCTATGTTTACTTATGATTAGCATTGAAAATGCAGAACAAAGGAGAGAGAACTTGTTTTCTTATATTATCACAAAAAGATCCATCAGGCTACAACAACACACAACAAGTGTAAAGTTTCTTGGCTCTACTAAAAACTCAAAAGTCAAAGTTGGATCAATCATCACCATAGGCCTTGAAACAATACCGCTCAATATAAGGAGCGTTAAAGAAAAGATCAGCTTCCAACCATTTCGGATACCGAACAAGATCTCCAGCTAAAAACTGCATATACCTCTTGCTTCCTTCGGGAACAACTCGAACCTCTCCTTGTTCAATGTAAACCAACTGATCCACCTGCCAATCCCATGGCAATTTGCATTTCCCTGTCTTCCAAACTGACCATCTCGAAACCCCAAGTTCCTCCAACCGTTTCTGTGAAACTTTCCGTTCCACTTTAACATTGTATAGCTCCTCTAATGGTTTCTCTGTCTGCATACAAGTCACCCTAAAGGCTCTTTGAACTGACAGGTTATTTGTCTTCTTACATGTAGTGACAGAACCTGGGAATGGTGTAGTCATTATCAGACTTGCCATGGCTGCTTTTATCCAATCTTGTCAAACCTGAGATCCACAATGAACTTTAAATAACACATATCGAAAACATTGTGATGTGTTAAAGTCTTGTAACTCCTGAAACAGAGAAAGAAGGTGAATTTCTTAACTCTAGTGAGTAAAAGTGAATTATATTGTAAAGCTGAAGGCTTTATCATTTACCCTCTTTGCAATAGCTTATATGAATCAATGACACAGCGTAACACAAAAACTCACAATTCAGGAAATTAGCTAATGCCCATTTGCTATTTCGATTGGAAAAGTGAAAACTCATCGCAAAATTGATGATATACGAATTTAACCCAACAAGCAAAAAAAAGGTTGTCGATTTCAAAACCAAAAAAAAAAGCGGAAGACAGATTATACGCATCGAAATCGAATTTCTTACCAGCGGAAGTGTGAGTGAGAGTAACCCTTAAACCCTGAAGCAGTCAGGCTTATCCGATCCCCGATATAATAAATGTTACAGAAACGACCCTAATATTTATATTTGTTTTAACTTTAGACTAGAAGTTTGTTTTGAGTTAATGTGACCCAAATATTTTTTCTATAGACGTAACGTTTTCAGATTTGACGTAATCCATTGGTCAAACTTTTGCATTGAGAATGTTGACGTAGATGATCTTTTGCATAGCGCGTTATATCTTCTTTTTTCTTTTTCTAGGTGTGGTTATACGTGACGAAAATAAATTACGTTTAGTAAATGGAGAACTACATTGGTCGGTTAACCAAACAAACAACCAAACTTCTCTAACGTTGATATTCTATATTATTAGGTATACACTAATTAAATCACAACTTGCGTTCACATTCTCACCTGATATGAAACCAATACTCAATTTCCTTAACTGGAAAAATTCCATGTGGCCTCTAGAAGATAAAGTTTTCGGATTTAATATTTTTTCGTGAATTCTTACAGAAAGGAAAATGGTTAGTTGAATCTCTAAATGAAACTATTCTCAAAATAACATATATTTTGTTTTACGTTGTTAAGTTGTTTACTATTTTGTCAGCATTGTGAGGTTTAGTTGTAATATTCTCTCTTTTTCTTAATTAACATGTAGATATTCCCGTAGAGAAAGCACTAAACTTTTGCTTTGAGAAAGAAAAGAAACTCTTTATTAACAAAGAAAGGAATAACATATAACTCAAATAAAGACATGCTGAATTTATCATTTCATTCATGGTGCATATTCTAATGTTGTTAAAAGTAAAATATTTCGCATTAGAAAGGTTAACAAAAACAATAAAAAAGGCATATCTTCATATCATTGTTATATTATATTTTTTGGTTTAAAATATTTAAATCCTCTGTCAGAAACCAGAGAGAGGCGTATTAAGGTTTCTGCGTTTTGTTAAATTGATCTTGAGCTCTAAAGGCTGTCTAATGCAGTGTTTTATTTAATTAGCCTTTATAAGATTTAGGCAAATATACATAAACAACTAAGTAAATATATACTTCCTCTGTTTGAAAATATATTAGCATATCTCAATAAATATTGAAATAAATATTATTCCTTGCATGTGTGAGTCATTTACTTATTCTTAAAATTTGAGTTACATAACAAAAAAAAGGAAGCTTCGTAGCAGTTTTCGTTCGTCGTTGGAATAAATATATGGAGACTTAGCAATTAATGGTGCCCTCACGCGGTTCTACTAAACCGACCTCCTTTTTGCTTCCCTTACCTATATATACATATATCTCTATCTTCACTTCATATTAATCTACACCTCTACATACGATTTTCATTAAACACTTTTCAAAAACAAATCATAATCTGTTCGAAGATGAGCCAATACAGCCAAAACCAATCTTCAGGTTTGTTGTTCTTACAAATTAAGCATCATATGTTGTCAATCTCGTCATAATGATCATGTATTTCTAAAGTCTTATGGTAATAAAACTTATGGGCGCCAAATCATATATGTGTAATTAGGAGCTTATCCTACGCCGCCAGTGTCTACCGGCCCTTATATGACACCGCCACCGCTCGGTTACCCGACGAGCGACATCAGTCATGCCACGGTGGCTCCGGTGGAGACAAAGTCCAAGGGTGATGGATTCTTGAAAGGCTGGTTAGTCTTCTTTTTACTACTTTTTGTTTAATTTCTATTATAACCGGGGCCGCACGTAGAGGTGTAGTCCAAGGGTGATGGATTCTAGTCTTCTTTTTACTATCAAACCGGATCGGTTATTGTGTGTTGAAATATAGATTAATTTTCTTTGCTTTAATTTTCTAAATGCAGTCTTGCGGCCATGTGTTGCTGTTGTGTCCTCGACGCCTGCTTCTGAATTTGAGAAATTCGATTGTTTATTTGATGTTTCATGCAAATTATTTATCATTGTATTTTGCTTTACCCAAATTATATTTTGGGATTTGTATGACATTTGGAACTTCTAATATTTCTTAATTCATTTATTTATTACTCTTTCTTTTGTATTGTGTAATTTTTACCTTCTTATAAATAAATCGTTTTTTCTCTTACACATCTAAACCATGCTTAAATTTGAATTTCCGTTACGTCAGCTTGGACTCGAAAACCAGTAACATTATTAGGCCAAAGTTATAAAGAATGAAAACTATTGGCATGAGATTGTAAATATTGAAAAGATTGATGCGTGAGATTGCAAACAACCATCAGAAAAAGATTATATGATCGTTAAAAGAATAGTTGAAAGTCTCCAAATCATGATGGAAAAGAGACAAGTGAAGATGGTATAATTTCTTAAAAAAGGAAACATCTTTGGCAAAGTCTATTTACTTCCTTTTGCGTTAAGACGTGCCGTAGTTCCTATGGTACGGGAGAGGACTACTCGCCATAGGAAATCTATGGTAAAATTGGTCATTTTTCATATTAAGCTCTTCAAATGGACAAAAGGCTAGAGGGTATATATAGCAAAATATAGCTGATTTAGTTTATTGAGTAATAAACTTCTCCAATAGTATAATCTTAAGCTGCATATTTGGATTACGCATAGAGCTTCTAAACTATCTAGTAAGTATATATGCCATTAATTAACAATGAGACTTTGCTTTTTCTTTTTCGTCAAACTCACTGGGACTTTCTTAATCACAAAGTTGTGGAGCAAAATACATCACAAGGAAAGAGCCAACTTGTATCGTCTTCTTTTTTTTGGGCGCGATATATATATATATATATATATATATATATATATATATATATATATATATATATATGCGACTGAGTCACGAGAAGTCGTATTTATAATTGGTCTATAAAGAAACGTCAAATATTATACCTAAAATATTAAAAATTAACATTATTCTTTGCATCATCCAGGGGCGGACCCACGGTATAGTTTGTGGGGACAGTTGTCACCAGTAATATATAAAGAATTAAAGGTTTTAGCTTATACATTATAGTTAAAGTAGCAAAATGGTAGAGACTGCCCCTACTAAATGCTGAAGATAGCAGGTTCGATTCTCATCTAGTTACATTTTGCACCTACTAAATTTCTTGGCTGGGTCCGCCACTGGCATCATCTAGTTATTCTTATAACATTTAAAAATAATGGTTCTTTGCCGTTTTCTTTAGTCGTTGGAATAATAAATTTCTGGAGACTAACAATGACTGTTATCTGCGCTCACGCGGTTCTACTAAAACCGACCTTCTTTGGTTCTTCCCTTACATGACTATATATCTTCGTTTGCAAATATCAATCCATATATCATACACATCTACATACCATTTTCATCTACATTTTCAAAGAAAAATCATAATCTGTTCGAATATGAGCCAATACAGTCAAAACCAATATGCAGGTTTGTTTGTTTTTTGAGTCCCTACAAATTAAGCATCATGATCATGTATCATCGTTCATCAATCTCGTCATACATCATATTTCTAGAGTTTTATGGTAACAAAACTAATGTCAAATATGTATAATTAGGAGCTTATCCTACGCCGCCAGTGTCTACCGGTCCATACGTGGCACCGCCACCGCTCGGTTACCCAACGAACGACACGACTCATGCTACGGTGGCTCCTGTCGAGACAAAGTCTAAAGGTGAAGCTGCTGATGGATTCTTGAAAGGCTGGTTAGTCTCTCTTTTTTCTTTTCTTTTTTTCCAATCCTTTGGAAAATTTTAGGACAATTTGTTATTGTGGCTCAACGTAACCGGGACCGCACGTTTGATAAGTTATTGTTTTTTTTTTTGTTAAATGCAGTCTTGCGACCATGTTGGCCTGTTGCGTCCTCGACGCATGCATTTTCTGAGTTCGGAGGAAGCAGTCGATTGTTTATTAAATTTGACACTTCATGCAAATATTTTTCATTGTATTTTGCAAGTAGTTTTTGGGATTCGATTAGCTTATAACATTTGGACCTCCTATTTGTTGATTTAATTATTTATTACTACTTTTTTTATTTTATTACAACTTAGTTTGTAATAGTAAAATTTATTCTACTTTGTGCCCAAAACTGTCAATTGTTGTTCATTTAAATTTCTGGAATTAGATTTAGATACGCTAAATTAAATCACATTTTGCGTTTATATTCCCACCTAATTTGAAACCAGCAATTATTCTTCTTCATAAGAAAACTTTCATGTGCTCTCTCGAAAATAAAGTTTTACTCTAATAACAACACGCACTTTGGACGAGATAAAGCGATTCAAGTAAAATTATTATGGTTCAAACTATTATCTAAGATCCGTTTGTGTAAAACATAACTTCTAATAACATATATATTCTGATCTACTTTTGTTAGTTTTTATTAGTTAATATAAGCGTTAATTATTGTTCTCTCTTTTGCTTAACATGTAAATATTCCCATGGAGAAAGAAGTACACTTTTTGCTTTGAGAAAGAATAAAAAAACTCTTTATTATTACTAAATCAAGAAAAATATAAAACCATGCTGCATTTATCATCATTTTACATATTCTATATATAAGGTTCTCTAATTCGTATACTTTTGTAAATAGAGAACAACGAATTAAAAGACCAAATCGATAGCATCTTACCTTTTTGTTGATATTTATTAAGAGAAAAAATCAACACATTGTTATTCTTCAAGAGAATAAATTTCTGGAGACTTAGCAGTTAATGCAATCTGACCTCACGCGTTTTTTTTTTTTGACCTCACGCGGTTTTACTAAACCGACCTTCGTTTACTTCCCTTACCTCTCTATATATATATCTCTATCTTCATTTGCATATTTCAATTCATTTCATAATCATACACCTCTCTACATTTGTTACTACTTTCTTCTAACTTGTTTTCAAAGAGAAATCACAATCTATCTGTTCCAAGATGAGTCAATACAGCCAAAACCAATCTTCAGGTTTGTATTCTTTTCTTCGTACTAATTTAGCATCAGACCATATGTTTAGTCAATATTCTCATGGTTATAATCATATTTGCAGTTTCATAGTAGTAAGTACTTTTTTAAATGGTAATAAGACTAATGTGAAATATGAATAACTTATAGGAGCTTATCCTACGCCGCCAGTGTCTACCGGCCCTTACGTGGCACCGCCACCGCTAGGTTACCCAACGAACGACACAAGTCATGCCACGGTGGCAACGGTGGAGACAAAGTCCAAGGGTGATGGATTCTTAAAAGGCTGGTTAGTCTTCTTTTTCTAGTATAAACCAGGCATGCACGTTTGGTTAACTATCAAACCGGTTCGGTTATCGTGTGTTGCATTGATTAATTTGTTTTCTTTCATTTTTTGAATGCAGTCTTGCGGCCATGTGTTGTTGTTGTGTCCTCGACGCATGCTTCTGAAGACTTAGATGGTTTATTTTGATTATCTTTGTATTTTGCTTTACCAAAATGATTCGACTAGGTTTATGACATTTGGTACTTCTATTTGTTAATTCATTTCTATATCACTCTTTCTTTTGCATTGTGTAATTTTATAAATTCTTAATATATCGTTTGTTTTCTCTTAGACATCTTCTAAACCACGCTAGATTCACATTTTTGACTTTATTACCGGTTAGTCAACGTGGACTTAAAATCAATTTAATAACACTATATAAGCCAAAGTTATAAACAATTAAAACTCTTGGGGTTAGAATGCAAATAATGAACAAATCGATGCGTATAAATATCTCCCGATAAAGCCCTAGAATCCAAGGAAGCGCCGAGAGAAAGACAGAGAAGAGAGTGACAATGGTGAAATGTATGAAGCCAGGAAAAGCCGTGATCCTTTTACAAGGACGATACACCGGTAAAAAGGCGGTGATCGTGAAATCCTTCGATGACGGTACCGTTGAGAAGAAGTACGGTCACTGTCTCGTCGCCGGATTGAAGAAGTACCCAAGCAAAGTCATTCGCAAGGATTCGGCAAAGAAGACGGCTAAGAAATCGCGCGTGAAATGCTTCTTCAAGGTCATCAATTACCAGCACGTGATGCCTACGCGCTACACTCTTGATTTGGATCTGAAGAACGTTGTCTCCGCCGACGCGATCTCGTCCAAGGATAAGAAAGTGACGGCTCTTAAGGAAGCGAAGGCGAAGTTTGAAGAGAGGTTTAAGACTGGCAAGAACAGATGGTTCTTCACCAAGCTTAGGTTTTGAATTCTACAGTTTTTAATTTTAGTTTTAAAGTTTCAATTTTTATCTACCATGAATTGTTTTTGCTTCTGGTTTAGCTCAAGGTTATGTTTTGTTCTAAATTTCAGTAATATATATTCAATTTTGATGGTTAAAGTTTTAATCTTTCTAGTAACTCTTCATTGTGAGACATTTCTTTCAATCTTGTGGTTAATGAAACACAAATTTATTAAGAAATGAAGAATCAATGTCAGATGATACAACAAGGATTAAAAAAATTCAAGGTGTTTTGGATCTTTTTGCGCATAACCATTGCCTTGATGTTTGGAGATCATCTTCTACGCTCATTGGTACATGCCAGGTTCCATCTTCAGACTCCTGCATCATTCATCAATCAATCATCATCATTAATGCAAAATGCATACGAAAACATTGAGATGGACATAGAAATGTGAGTGTTGACCTGTATAACAATGGAGTATGGAGGTGGCATATTAAGTTTGAGTCCATCTTCTCTAGTGACAGAGATCCGAACCTGCAAACATTGAATCCAGTATCAATCAAAAGCTTATGTATATACATTACATAGACTCTTATATTATATGTTACCTGATGCTTCTCTTTCCACCTTGGGAAGAAACTATTTCCAAGTAACTGGAAGAGATGGTCTCTCATCTCATCGTTTGTTACTAACAAACATTTGCAACTTACCGCAGCGTAAAGCCAATACCTAGAACAATTTGATTTCACATAAGAAATGGTTGTCTTTTTTGGATTATTCATGGTCAATGTAATTCATAGACCCAGAAAAAAAGGCAAATGCAAATACCAATCATCGTTTGAGCCAGGAGGGGTAGCATAGAGAGCACCAGCGTTTTTCCATTTCTCTAGCAAGGCTCTGTTTTTAGGGTATGTAGCTGGACCTCCATTTACACGACTCTTGTGCAGGATCACAAGTGGTAACCTTTTCGACGGGCTTATTTGTTGGCATCTTTGGACAGTGTTGTTAAGCTAGTGGGGAGAGATAAAGAGTCGCATTAGATAAAGTAGTCAAACAATGGTTCTTGAGATTGGCATTAGAATGAGAAAGAGTCAAAACCACCTGGAAGAAGCTGAAACTGCGCTGGTTGACTAAGCCCATGTTGGCTCCATCAATGACTGCATCAAACGGTCCATGTCTTTCCAGCCATTCCTGCAAGCAAAAAACAACAACACATTTCTCAGGTTTTCTTTTAGATAGTTTTAATACAATCTTTTAGACAATAATTGTTACCTGAAACTGATTAAAATTAGCCTTGACTTCTCTTTCACATGCCAATCGGGTCAACGATGCAGCAAAGGTTTCTGTCTCAACCGGATTGATATCAATACAAACAAGCTTCTCTTTGCAACATTTACATACACCATTCTCATCCATCTCTGTTCTTTTCACATTCCATTTGCCAGTCCCCAGCCATCCTTGTCCATGCCACCCACCACCACCACTCACAACCGCATCCCTTATTTTCTTCACATCCCATTTCTTCACTCCAGTTTTTGTAGCTACTTCAGATTTAAACCACTCCTCAATCATATCAAAAGTCGATTTAGAAACCTGTCTCACCAAATCTCTCAATCGCTGCAACGTCTTATAGACCTTGTCTGCGTTCTTTGTATCCATACTAACTTTCAAAAGAGCAGCAAGCTCAGGTTCTTCAGGGACTACCTCTGATTCAACCATATGCGCATCGACTTCATAAGCTTTGTCTGCATCACCTTTCCTACAGAAACCAAAAAGGGCAGGTCCATAGGATCTCAACCTTGGTTGAATACCAAAGGCTTTCATCTGTTTCACCATATCGAAAGCCATTTCCGGGTCATCCTTTGCAACTGCGAGTCTAGCACCGTTTGTAAATGTAGCTTCATTGGGAACAACTTTATCAACAATCATCTGCTTAAAAATATCAAAACCCCTACTAAGCCCTGGATTTGGAGACGACTCTGTTGCTGCCTCAGCCAACGAGCATACATAAAGCAACACATTATAATGGTACTGGCTAAGCTGCACGCCATTGCGTCTTGCCTCATCATACAAGCGAAGAGCTTCCAAGACATCACCTTTCTTAGAGCACATATCTAGCTTTTGTTTCAGCAATGCTTCAGGAGACTGTTGAATAGCTTTCTTCTTCGCTTTCCTCGATAAGTTTTCAGAAGGAGAAGCTGCTGATTGTTTAGCAGCAGCGAGAGGCAATGTACATAGATGTCTGCTACGCTCAACAAGAATAAGACGTCTATCTCTGGTGCCTTTCACAAGTAAGGAAGTATGGTAGAAACGAAATGGAGAAAATCTAGGATGGTGGAGATGAACAGATGGGACTTTGAGCATCATTGCAAATAAAGGACAACACGCTCGAGAAAAAGAAGGTGTAAAACAAGTTAAACGCAGCATAACTTTGCTCTCAAGCTTGTTGAAGAATTAATTCTCAGTCGAATTCATCTGCAAGAGACAGGAAGAAAATATTCAAGAATTAAAAAAATGAGCTGTTTACACTTAGTCTAAGCATCTAAAAGCTCTATAGTCTATACATTATCGAGAAATAAAGAGCAATAACAACAGAGAAGACAAAATTGAAAACCTTTGATATACGGGCAATTTACAATATATCCGAAACAAAGTCCAAGAACAAAACTTTAGATATTGGTTATGTAAGAATGTGAGTTAGTAGTCGATAAAAAGGAGTAGAAATGTGAAGAAACATGGAAATTGTTCATTGGGTAATATCGTCGAACAGGTTGAAGGCAACACATAAGAATTTTGAGAAAAAGAACTTACATCGAACCAGAGAGAAACTTTCTTTCTGGTGGGAAAATTGGAAAAGATAAAAAGACGACTTTGGTCGACACAGCTTGTCCTTCAGGATTCACCATGGATTATCTCCAAGGTTAATAGATTGAGATATAAGAGTGTCATGGGATAGAGATTTTGGATGCTACTTTCTAACGACGTCGTTTTAGGTACTCTGTTTATTTCTATCCTGTGAAGCCCAAAAACGGCCTAATATTTACACATTAGGGCTTTAGAAGAAAACGCTAGGGTTTTAAAAATTGGGTTTTTTCTTTCTCCTTTTCGGCTTGTCAATTTTGATTTTGGGTTACAAACTTACTGATCTAGATAAAACCCAGACCGGTCATGGTTCCGTCTTGTGTTTACAACATTGTTTAGCGCATAAAACATTAAAAGAAGAATGATAACAAACACACAAGAAATCACTTCCATTTTAACGAATGAAACATATTTAAGAGTATTACAAGTAAGCGAATGCACAAGAGAGTATATGACAATGGAACGTATAGCTACCTAGTATCTATACAAGCATGAAACAGAGTGTGAATGTCTTCTTATCTACAGAAAACCTTTGTGATGAATATGCAGCATGATAGATCCTTCAACTAATGGTGATGATGATCAAAGAATGTGAATGTCTAACAACTGCAAAAAGGTAGCGGTCACCATTCTACAAGAGCTTGTAGTAGCAGTCACGGCCTGAGAAGAGAGTTTGGTAGTTTCTTCCACATGGACAGTTGATCTCAACCACAAAGGCCTCACCGAGTCTGTTGACCTTCACACCTTCTTTGCACTCTTTTGGTTGCTCCTCTTGTTGTACTACCTCATCTACTGCCTGCACCGCAACAAACAATCATTGTGCTCAAAAACAAGACTTAAACTCAGAAGATCATAAGAGACAAGTAAGTGAGCAACAATCATTGTGCTTAAAAACAGGACTTTAACTCAGAGATTAGATAAGAGCCAAGTAAATGAACAACTCAATGAAGGACATGTTTGATAGACCAATACGATTGTTCCAAATGCATTTCACCAGCAAGATTCCATTGAGATTGTGTGTCAAGAAGATTCTCGAACCTTAGGACTGTCGTCTTGTTTCACAGAGCCAGAGGAGACTGCTTCACCGTACTTAAGAAGCTTGTTACACCATTGATCCAATTCACGAACTCCATCCTTGATAATATACAGCATCTGCCATTATCACCATCTTGAGTAAGCTTACACACAACAGATCTCTACTTCGAAAGACACAAATCAATTTTATCTCTGTATGATCAATGACATCAACAAGAAACTTAAACTTCGTTCTCAAATCGCAGAATTTCTCAAACGAATCAGATAATTAACATAGCAAAAGATGAACAGAGCCAAAAGGCAATAGAAGCTTTCGAACCTTATTGGCATCAGAGCTTTCTGGATTCGCGAGATCACCTTCAGGAATTGCATTGGAGCGAGAAGATCCAAGAAGAGACTTGGAGGACGGTGCCGGCGAAAGATCAGAGACGGACCTCCGGAACATCCGTGGACGTGGCGGGAGAGAAGGGACATTACCCGAAGGAGGTGATGTTTCTTGAGCGACGCTGTTACGGGTATAACCCGACCCACCCGACCCGAATGTAGATCCAACGGGCGAAGCAAATGTATCGGATAAAGATCGCTTGTAAAGAGGAGAACGGATTTGCGTCGGATTGAATTCAACCACAGGAAGCGGAATCTTTGAATATCCCATGAGATTCGGGTCTTCTTCTTCCTCAGGTCTCGGAATAAACAGCTTCTTGCGTCTCGGCTCGTCACCTTGCTTCGATTCCGGCGATGGACGTTTCACGGGACTGGTTGTTGCGGTGGTTGAAGAGGAACCGAAAGATCCGTACGATTTGAATTGCGGAGGAGAGGAATTCGCACGGCGGCGATCAGAGGAGTTTCCGAAGCTGTTGAGACGGAGGAGGGAGAGATCAATGTCATCTTCTTCGGGATCGTAGGAGTAATCAACTTCTTGGGAATTAGCGATTAGGGTTTCTAGGGTTTCCGCCATGTTTAGCGTCGCCATCTTGATCTCAGTACTGTTAAAAGTTCAAATGCGAAAGAGAGAAATGAGAAGTTGATGAAGAAGACGATCACTGGAGTGGGGTTTATATAGGCGAATGCGGGTCGATTGAACCGGGTTTATTGTTAACCAACTGGTTTAGTTGGATAATTATCAAATTAATTCACCTTTGATTTAATTTAATACAATATCTGGACAATTGCTTGACCTACAAGCAAGGGCTGGTACAACAAAATCTCCCAGACCCGGTAAAACAAAACCCAACCACAAGCAAATATTAGCAGAGAGAGAAGCATATTCACGCAAAGCTTCTTAGTTCTGCTATCAAAATTCAAAAACCCCCAAAAAAAACAAATGAAGAAGGAGAGATCTTCATTTCAGATATGAACATCATCAAGCCACACTGAGAAGACGAGACTAATACTTTCTCCCAAGAATTATACCGATGATAACAGAGATCAGCGCCACTCCAGTGACGATCTTCACTGTCATGAGATGTGAAGTTGATGCTGTTTGAGTAGGAGTAGTAACATTGCCCGAAGACGAAGAAGAAGAAAGAGATGCTTCTGGCTTCTTCTTGCTCTTACGTTTCGTTGGAGAAGAAAAGGATAAGTCAATGTCTCGAGATTTGACACCTACATCCATTGCCTCCGTTTCCTGCAAGTTTGGTTTTTGATTATAAGCAAGTATGCGATTGAGATTTTGACAAACCATAATGCAAGGTTTCTGTCTCTAATTTTATGGATCTTATGTCATTTTGTCCCTCTAGATGTTATAATATATGCATTGCATGTCTGTTATCAGTCAATCAAAGTTCTGATGCAGAGATATTATGACTAACCTTAGTTTTAGCATCTGCGAGCTGCACTTTCTGTTCAAGATCTTTGACCATTGATTCAAATTCAGTGACAGCCTTTTTCTTAGCTTCAATCTCTTCTTGTGATTTCTTTAATGCAGACTCCAGCTCTGATTGCTTCTGGGAGTGTGCTTGTTTCTATTTCCATGGAAACGTTTTCAGATCTTAGTAACATAATGAGGGAAGATAGATTGTCTTCTTTTTTTTTGTTTTAATCATCAAACTAAAGAGTTCTAAAGAAACCCGAAAAGGTTATATCTGAGATAAATAAAGCTGAAACAAAAGAAAGAACATTAACCTGTTCATCAATGGAACTCTGAGCCGCTTGAAGCTCTTTCTGAAGCTGAAGCACTTGCTCGTTGAGCACATCTCGTTCACCAGCAATATGTTCGTGTTCCTGCAGTTTTGAGGTCAATTCCGCCACTTTTACAGACGCAGTAGCTGCATTTTCCACCTGTAAAAACGTCATCAATTAGCAACCAATATTTTTACCTATGGATTCTTAATTATGATATTGATAATTTCCTCTGTCTGAGAAGAATGCACTACATTTTCTTTCAACTGAGCTTTGACCTCTGACAAAGTTTTTTCAAGTTCTTCAAAATGTGATTCCAGAACGGACTTTTCAGCAGCCACTGCCCTGAGCTTCTCAATCTCGGAGACCAGAGTATCAGCTTTAGAGCTCTCTACGGTTAGTTGTTCTTCAAGCTTGGCAATAACTGATTGCAGCTCCTCCTTGGTACTCTGAAACATCGCATTGACTTGGTTGTTCTCCTCAGTGTGGGAAGAAATCTGCAGCACAAAGTGGTGTCATATTGTATTATAGACAACAAAACTGTGACACTGTAGATATTAACACATGTTTAGATTCAGGGTGTTACCTGTGACTGTAATTTCTCCCCTTCAGAGGTAAGCTGCTTTGTTAGATCTTCTATGGTTGTCTTTGAAGCCTCAAGCTCATTGGCTGTTTGCTCCTTCTCGGCCTCCAAGGCAGAGAGCTTTGTCTGCAACTCGTTGGCCTCAGATCCATGATTGGCTAGTTCCAGATTCAACTTCAAATTCACCTCGGCCAAATCCCCACTTTCTTTCTCAAGCCCCTGGCATTTGGCCCCGAGCTCTTCAATAGTAGATTCAAGATTCTTCAACTTTGATAGCGCGTCTTCAAGCTCAACTTTTCTAGTGTCCGCAACTCCTGATGCTTCATGAGCCAGCTTTTTGTACTCCTCGATTTGGTTTTCATGTGTTTTTAACTTTTCAACCAAGTCACTAGATTCTGTTTCTTTCTGATTAAACCTTTCGATTGCCTCTTCTAACCTTTTCAATGCAGTTTCTTTCTCGACAGAACCAGAACCTATTAACCCCTCAAGCTCTTGAATTTTGATCTTGAGTTGGTTGTTTGTCTCTGCTAGTAGTTCACTCTCTGATGATGATTGCAAAGATTTTTCTTGTGCCTGATCAAACTCTTGTTTGAGTTTTTCATTAACAGATTCTGCAGCTGCAAGCCTTCCCAAAGTCTGTTCAAGTTTTTCTTTCAAAGAAGAAGATTTGCCAGATGCTTCAGCCAACTGCTCTTCATATGATTTTATTTTGCCTTCCAAGTCTCTCAACTTCTCAGTCAAAGAACTGGCCTCTGAATCTCTGCTAGTGAACTCCTCCATTGCCTTTTGAAGTCTATGCTCTGAGTCTATACTTAAAGACTGATGCAAAGCTTCAAGCTCCATACGTTTCGTAGTAGCTTCATCTATTTCTCTTCCTTTCTGCTCAAGACTCTCTTCAGCAGACTTCAGTTTCTCCATTACTTCACTTTCCTGTAAGCCAGCAGCTTTCAGATCATTTTCAATACTCTCCAACTTTCCTTGTGTGACATTCAATTCATTCCTGATACTTTCTAACAGATTCTCAGACTCACTGATCTTCACGCTGTACTCATCCACTGTTGCCTCTAATTTCTTTTTCTCACTCGTCACAGCGTTCAGATTTTCTGTCAGTTCTTTCTCGTTTTCAGTTGCGATGTTTAAAGCAGCTTCGAGGCTTGAACTTTTCACTTGAAATGCCTCTAGTGTGGATTGAAGCTCAGCCACCTGACCCAAGTAACCTTTAGAATCTGCTTCAGTTTCCCCATGCTTCTTTTCTAGCGAGCTAACCTGCTCCTCAAGTTCCTGAATTCTGTACTTTTCTGTCTGGAGTAGAAGCTCCAAGTCTTTTAATCTTCCTTCTGCGTCTTCATGTTTTGACTGTGATGATTGACAAAGACCTTCTAGTTCAATACTGCGCTGGTGAGTTGTATTAGCTCGGTCTTCATGTTCTGCACCCTTCTGCAAAGCGATTCTCAAATCTTCTTCAAGCTCTGAATTTCTGGCCGATGATTGGGTCAGAGACAATTCCAATTCTGATGCTTTTTGTTTGTATTCCTGCATCTGAGTGGTCGCCTGTTTTTTCTCTTCTTCGGCAACTTCAATAGCAGTTTGTAGTTCAGATGATTTCTCGGAGAGTTCCTTCAACTCGCGTTCTGCATCACTACTTTTCAGCTGCAATAAATTCAGTTGCTGCTCAAGCTCCGCGTTCTTTTGTTCAGCTGCAGTGAACTTTGTCTCCAGCTCTTTTATCTGTGATTTGGCTTCTTCTGCTGCTTGACTAGAGGACCGAACAACATCCTCTAGCTCAAGGTTCTTCTGGGTAGCAGCTGCTGCTGCAGATCCAGCTTCAGAATGAAGCTCCTCCAGCGATTTCAGTTTCTGTTCAAGCTCAGAGTTGTTTGACAAAGCTTGAGAAAGAAGAGCATCTGTTTTGGAGAAATTCTCATCTGAGGTCTTCAGTTTCTCTTCTAGTTCATTGCAGACCTCTGTTACTGTTGCTACATTACTTGTGACCTCTGCTACATTTGCTTCAAGCGCTTCTTTTTCTTTCAAAACTTCAGCCAACTTCTCATTTGCAGTTCTCAGCTTCTCTTCTTGGTCTTTTGATAAGGATTCCAGAAGTTCCTTCTCCTTGAGTTCTTCCGCAAGCTTTGAATTAATACCTTCCTGTTCAGAAAGTTTAGCCTGAAGACCTTTGGTCTGAGCATCCAAATCTTGGAGAACGGATAACTCTTCCTTGAACCGAGATTCGGAAGCTTTCTTCTGCTCAAGTTCCTGAGTCAGTTCATCAATGAGGGCTTCTGTGGAAGACACTTTTTGTTCCGTCTCTAACAAACGAGATTTTGAAAGTGCCAATTCCTCTTGCACTGCAGCTAATTCTCCCGCACTACTCTTTAAGGCAGCTTCAACCTTTTCGTTTTCAGACATCTTCTCATTGAGCTCCTTGATTTCTTGTTGCAGGGACGCCATTTTTTCCTCCATTTCCTTGGCACTCTCTTTTGTCGATTTAAGCAGCTCCGAAAATTCCAAAGCCTTCTGCGACTCAGAGTCAGCATGAGAAGCACTTTGCTTATGCAGCTCTTCAAATTTCTGAGCCTCTTCAGCTGAACGTTTTAGCCCCTCCTCCAACTCTATCAACTTCTTTCGTGAGCTCTCGAGTTCTATGCCCAACGCATCAAAAGCTTCCTTAACTTCAGTTAGTTCCTTATCTTTCGCATCATGTGACTGCAAAGCATCTTCCAAGGACTTTAACTGTGAGCTGTGTCTCTCTTCCCCTTCAACAATTTTCTCTTGCTGCTTCTTTTGGACAACTTCAAGATCTCCATGCTTCTTTTCCGTTTCTTCTAACTTCTCTTTCGCAGACAAAAGCTCATCCTTCAAATGGGTATTTTCAGATTCATACCGTTTTAGTTCCCCTGCAACTCTTTCCAATTCGAGCTCTAGTTCTTTTGCCTTTTCTTGTGATTCATGTAGTTCTCTCTGTGAACCACTCGAGCTTCTTTCAATAACTTCCTTTTGCTCTTCAACAGGAACATGATCTGCTTTCTCCGCATCATCCTTGGCATCAAAAGCTTCCTTCTCAACTTTTATGAATTCCCCATCTTCCTCTTCTTTCTCCTCCTTTGGCACTTCTCCATTCACAGCCTGCAATAGATCAAGACAATACTTACATCTTTGGCGCTGCTACTAAGAAGCTTGATAGACAGACAGGAGATTCAATTCGATAAAACAAATAAAATCTTTGCAAGATTCGCATCAATTTACAGAAAGGATTCCTTATAGTCAAGAGGAAACAGATAATTCTACGAAACCGAACACTAATGATCATTACCTTGACGGAAATATCAGCTGTCTTAAGGTCATCAACATCACCTTTCACTACAGGGACCTCAGAACTCGTTACTTGAGTTGCTTCTTCCATCCTATGATCGAACAGTTATGGCTACTTTAAATTCTGCAGAAGAGAAAAGAAATATAAGATATCGCATGAGAAGAAATTCGAAGATGATATACTTCTACTAATATATCAGATTTAAAGTTCCTTCTTTACATCAAAAAAGAAAACAGTAGCTTGCAAGTAAGAGATACAAAACAAACAAGATAAGATATTTAATGTGAACAGTCAACAGGTATACATCATCTCTCATTACACAACTATTTGAAATACCAATTCAATAAAGATTTCTAATTTTCGTTTCAGTTTTTTTTTTTTTTTTTAAGTTTAGAAAATGACATATGTTTAGATCAGAAAGCTAAAGAATCCAAAAACAATCAGGAGAAGACAAAGATCAATAGGTATTATGGGTGCAGGCATGTGATGTTACCAGAGTAAGAATCTGTTTCAATAGCCAACAATCTCTACCAGAATACAAATGAATAAAAGCACACTTATTATATAAATAAATTCCTACCAAACAAACTAAAGATAAGTAATGTGTAAAGTGCCCACCAAAACCATCATCATCAAAGTTTCTTTCTTTTTGTATAAGAAAATAAAGTAAAGTGGTTTTCAATTTCATTGTGCCAAAACAAATAAGTACTAGAAAGCAAATTATATTAAACTAATAGCAATCATTTCTATTATACATATAATTAGACGACTATATAATAGAGAATGAAAAGAATCATAAGGTACGCCGACCAGATGCAGCGGATGACTCATGAGCCCGTGGTTTTGTAACAAGAAAACAAAGACCAGAATATTATTCTATTTATAAAACATCTGGTTAAAAAAAACTAAAAGAACAAACGAAAACGCATTAAAGTTAAATCTTAAGGTAAAGACTAAAGAGTAACGATACAAGAAATGGTTGCTGATGATGGATCACAAACATCATTAACGCTTGATTCAATATCCAACCAAATTTCTTTTTCTGTATAAAACCCAAGAATATTCGATCAAAAGAGGAATTTCTCTAATCTAAGAAGTTTATCTTGATTTGTCAACTTATTTGGTCTAAGTCTAATCGTTGCCTATATAGATAAAGACATATATATTGGTAAGGCTGTGCAACTTGCAAGCAACCTTTTTTTATTTGTTTGTTCAAAAGTTGCAAGCTTAACACCCAAATCATGTTCCTAATTACCATGTTTTAAATATTTAATTAATACTATAATCTAGTAATCAGAACAAGACGATGATTAGTAGTATAATACTTTTTTTTCCAAAACCTACCACTAAATGTTTGTAAGAAGTTCAGATTAGTAATCACACAGTTCAAAAATTTCTTCACCTTAATCACCATAGAAAAAAACCCTTCTAAATCCGTTCACAACACAAGAGATCCTAAGATTAATCACTACAGAGTCAACACTACTTCAAAATGATTTGATTCATCTGATGAATCTGCAGCTATCACAAACAAGTTCGATCTCTAGAGATCTAAACGCAGAGAGACGTGAAACTTGGATCGATGAATATTTCAAAATCATACAAATTAGAGAATTCAGTAACTAAGAAGAAGACGAAGCGGCACCCAACAAAACTTTCTAATAACCCATTTTTCTGAAAATGAACTTAAAGGATCTGAATCAATTTGTGGTCGGTTAGAAATCCCGAAAAAAGAGTTAAGAAGATCAAATGATAGAAACAGACCATGAATTTGAAAGTGCTTACCAAGTGGAGCTGATGAATCTGAGATTGGTACTCTGTTTTACTTTTCCTTGTTTAGATTATTCAGCTGGGAAAAACGCAGAAAGAGTAGATGATGATGACGAAAGAAATGCAAATTGGGTGTGTGTGAGAGAGAGAAGGAGAATCTTTTAGGGTTTATAAAGTGGAGAGTGAGTGTGGGGTCGTTTCGTATTTTTGAAAGCCAAATCTGGCGGACGAGAAGACCGTCGCATTTTGTTTTTATTTCCCGTTTTGCCCTTTGTTTTCTCTCATTATAATTTTTAGTACCCCTAAATGTGATGTGGCACAAATTGATCATTAGCTTCCATTAATTATCAAAATGTTACAAATGTAATTGTTTTATTTTAAAAAATAAAAGAACTAGAGGTAATATGTGTGGTGTGTATATTGACATTTGACACTAAACAATGATAACAATAGTGCTGTAAAAAAAGACAATGATAAGAACTATCTTTATATATAGTAAAAGAGAGAAGTGAGAAGATCCAATGTTTGTTAAATTACTGTACACATCATATTTTTAAAAAGTTTTTAGTTTTCTTCTATACTATTTCTTATATACAATTAATCTAATGAGGTTATAAAATAAAAAATAAAAAAAATCTTTATATTTAGAAAATTTAGAATAATTAGTTTTTTGAAAGGTGTGTTTCACATTTGTGATAAAACTTAATATGTCATATGTAAACCATAAAACATATTTAGTTTGCATGTTATAATGTATACCTAAAGTTACTTTTAAAGAAGAAAGTGATCAATAACACATCTAAATAGTGATTTATGCCTAACATGTAATTGAAATCATGGATTAACAAGAAATAATCATGGATTAACATGATTTCTTACTAAAAATAATAATTATGCATTACCTCAGTAAAAATAGCATATTTTACTCAATTAAAAAAAAAGTGAAAACATCTAATACAAAAATGACATTGAATTGCATTAGATACATATGTTATATTTAATGATTCATAATTTTTTGTAAGGAGTTGACCAAAAAAGTATGTAGAATGAATAAAAGGGCAGATTAGTCATTTGGGAAGAACAGAAGAAGAACAAAAAGAGAGGCGGTGGCTGAACGGCTGGCTGGTCGAAAAAAGCGAGTAAGAAGGCCCACACCACCAATGGAGCCACCGACCGACCAAACCGTCCTCACCATGAAATCTAATATTATTTCCTTCTTTTAGATTTGACCCCTCAGCTTTTATTTCCTATTTAATTTCCCCTAATATGAATAGAGACGCTTTCACTTTATTTATTTCATTTGTTATGGTATCAAAATCCACATCACGTTGATTATTTTTTCTATTTAAAGATTTGTTTCATTTCCAAGTTGTGCAATTGAAAATGTATCGTCACCGTCCTGAAATCGTCACTACAACTTTTTCAATAAGACTACAAAATGACAAGTTTAGTTATCTACACAGTCAATATCACAAAATGTTTGGTTCGACTTTTATGTTCGGTGGCTATAAATGGGTTTTACAAAGTTACATGAACAATAATAATTATGGTTTACATGTTAAATGTATGACTTTGTTTATATATGAGCTTAAGGAAGTATTTAAAATTCAAAAGTGGTCAAGTTAGCCAAATTGGCGGCTATTGAAACGTCCACATTGGGTCAAAGTTCAAAGAAACGCAGCCAATGCTCTTCCGGACTTTTCATCGTACTTTTTTTGTTATTAAGAAGAAAAACTAAGAAAGTCACAAGAGAGAAATTCAAACAAAATTTTTATATTAGAAGTCCCAAAACATAATTCAAATTAACTAAACTACGTCGTACTATATGAAATTCTTATTAAAATATCTTTTTGAATAATACTTCTGTTGAATAATATGTAGAAGAAAAAGAGAATAAAAAGAACCGGTTCAATCTTTGTCAAAAAAAATAAAAAGATTTAAGATTAAGCCAACTCAACCTCAACTATTTTTCAAAGTGGGCGTTTTTCAAATTTTCTCAAACATAGATCTTTTTCCAAATGAATACAAAAATATAAGGGTCGACTTGCTATTATAAAAAGTTCCTAAATTCTCTCCCGTGCTCATTTTGAAAACCTCCCTCTTTCGCTGCAAGCAGAGAAAAAGACGACGGAGAAATTTTAAATCTGAGGTTCTTTTAGTCCTCGCGAAGCCAGATGCTACTCTCTATTGCACGTCTGTGACAGAAGAGCTCGATTAGGGAACTGAAGACAAAGACACGGAGAAATTTTGAACTCGAGAGGTTTGATTTTGAACCTTTGAATCTCTGGGTTTCTGATTTCTTCGAGATTTAACTAGGTAGTTGAATTGAATCCTGATACCACCTTGAAGCGTTTTTGTTGTGCTTTCTCAGATTATCCATGATCATGTGATGCACTAATTTCGTAGTATTCAATTGCTGGGATTCTGAAATTAGCAAACCTTAAAATGGTTGATTTGTGGAAATTTGTCTAACCGGTTAATCGGTTAACAGAGTTGGAACTAGTGTTATGGATGATGAAGATGTAGAAATAGATCTTCTAACAAAAAGTAGTAATGTGGATGTATTTTGTGAAGCAAGTACAAGTGGGAACGTTGCTCAGTGTGCAACGGTTAGTGAGCTCAGAAATGGGATGGATTTTGAGTCAAAGGAAGCTGCATACTATTTCTACAGAGAATATGCTCGATCAGTGGGATTTGGTATCACAATAAAAGCTAGCCGTCGTTCTAAAAGATCAGGGAAGTTTATTGATGTCAAAATAGCGTGTTCGAGATTTGGAACCAAGCGCGAGAAAGCCACAGCTATCAATCCACGTTCATGTCCAAAGACCGGTTGCAAAGCCGGTTTGCATATGAAGAGGAAGGAAGATGAGAAATGGGTTATATATAATTTTGTAAAAGAACATAACCATGAGATATGTCCTGATGATTTTTATGTTAGCGTACGAGGAAAGAACAAGCCTGCTGGTGCGCTAGCAATAAAGAAAGGTCTTCAATTGGCTTTAGAAGAGGAAGACTTAAAGCTATTGCTTGAGCATTTTATGGAGATGCAGGATAAGCAGCCTGGTTTTTTCTATGCGGTAGATTTCGATAGTGACAAACGTGTTAGAAATGTGTTTTGGCTTGATGCGAAGGCTAAGCATGACTATTGCAGCTTTTCTGATGTTGTTCTGTTCGACACATTTTATGTTAGGAACGGATACAGAATCCCATTTGCTCCTTTTATTGGGGTCAGCCATCACCGTCAATACGTTCTGCTTGGATGTGCTTTGATTGGAGAAGTGAGTGAGTCAACATATTCTTGGCTATTTAGAACGTGGCTTAAAGCAGTCGGTGGTCAAGCTCCTGGAGTGATGATAACAGATCAGGATAAGCTTCTAAGTGATATTGTTGTTGAAGTCTTTCCAGATGTTCGTCATATTTTCTGTTTGTGGAGTGTGCTGAGCAAAATTTCTGAGATGCTGAATCCATTTGTGAGTCAAGATGATGGTTTTATGGAAAGTTTCGGAAATTGCGTAGCAAGCTCTTGGACAGATGAACATTTTGAAAGGAGGTGGTCAAATATGATTGGTAAATTTGAACTTAACGAGAATGAGTGGGTTCAGTTGTTGTTTAGAGATCGTAAAAAATGGGTTCCACATTATTTTCATGGAATTTGTTTAGCTGGACTGTCTGGACCTGAAAGATCTGGCAGTATCGCCTCTCATTTCGACAAGTATATGAACTCGGAGGCTACATTCAAGGACTTCTTTGAGCTCTACATGAAGTTTCTGCAATATCGATGTGATGTGGAAGCTAAGGATGATCTTGAATATCAGAGCAAACAGCCTACACTGAGGTCTTCTTTGGCTTTCGAGAAACAGCTTTCCTTGATCTACACGGACGCTGCTTTTAAGAAGTTCCAAGCTGAGGTACCCGGAGTTGTTTCTTGTCAACTTCAAAAAGAAAGAGAAGATGGGACAACAGCAATATTCCGCATTGAAGATTTCGAGGAACGACAAAATTTCTTCGTTGCTTTGAACAACGAGTTGTTGGATGCGTGTTGCTCTTGTCATTTATTTGAGTACCAGGGATTCCTATGCAAACATGCGATACTTGTACTTCAAAGCGCTGATGTTTCCCGCGTTCCGTCTCAGTATATATTGAAGCGCTGGTCAAAGAAAGGTAACAACAAAGAAGACAAAAACGATAAATGTGCCACTATAGATAACCGAATGGCACGTTTTGATGATCTATGTAGGCGCTTTGTCAAGCTGGGAGTAGTTGCATCTTTATCAGATGAAGCCTGCAAAACTGCTTTAAAGTTATTGGAGGAAACCGTGAAGCATTGTGTTAGTATGGATAATTCTTCCAAGTTTCCTTCAGAGCCAGACAAGTTAATGACAGGTGGATCTATTGGCTTAGAAAACGAAGGTGTGTTGGACTGTGCATCAAAAGTGTCCAAGAAAAAGAAAATTCAGAAGAAAAGAAAGGTGATTTTTAGATTCTTCAATCTTATGAGATTATTTGTAGTTTGCTAGCCCTGGCGGAAAGATCTGATTGATTATCTTGTGTTTAAAGGTATACTGTGGGCCAGAGGATGCAACAAACAGGTCAGAAGAACTTCGCCAAGAAACCGTTAGTAATCTGATTTTGCCATGCTATTATATCTGAAATCTCCCATTTTCTTAGCAGTGTTATTATTCATGGCAAATTATTTTCATCCAAATACTTGAAATTAGTCCATGCACCCTGATACTATTAGGCTTATTTTTCATGTGCAGGAACAAGTTAGCTCCAGAGCTCCTACGTTTGAGAATTGTTACATTCCTCAAGCAAATATGGAAGAGCCCGAACTAGGCTCCCGTGCAACAACTCTTGGGGTCTATTATTCAACACAACAAACTAATCAAGGAGTGGGTGCACATTATTACTCTGTCATTTTGTTGTCTAACAATTTTTATATTACTGTTTCATTGAAATTGATACACTGTTCTTGTTATTCTGGCAGTTCCCATCGATTTCTTCCATCCAGAATGGTTACTATGGACATCCGCCAACCATACAAGCTATGGTGAAATGCTTTATCTATCTCATTTTTAGTTTCAAAGCTTTTGTTATAACACATGCAAATCCATATCCGTAACCAATATCCAATCGCTTGACATAGTCTGATGAAGTTTTTGGTAGTTAAGATAAAGCTCGAGACTGATATTTCATATACTGGATGATTTAGGGAAACTTGCATTCTATTCATGAACGAATGAGTCAATACGAGACACAACCAAGCATGCAAGGAGCTGTGAGTTGATGTTCTATGCTATTTAAGTATTTTTCGGGAGATATATATATCTTATTGTTCTCCTCCTCCCGAGTCAAGTTGTTCTAAGAAAGAAGGATCTATTTCATTTTGTGGATTGTCTAGTTTCAGGGACAGACGGGGTTTAGGGGAAGCGCTATCCGTGGCTGCTATGACATCGAAGAAACTCTGCACGACATGGTATGTAATCTTGTGACGTTAGTAAAAACGCTCTAATGTTACAAAAGAAAGAAAGAGAAAACGAACCCAATTCCTCAAAATGTTTTCTTTTGACAATGTCAACTTCTTCCTTCTCGGGTTTTTATCAGTTTGATTGAAGCGAGACTGCGAAATTCCTCTGTTTACAGTAGAAAATGTGATCAGCCCTATTTATAACCGTTGTATGTTTTCCGGTTTTTGTTTGTGCAGACAATGGGGTCCTCACAGTTTCAGGGATCTGATTCGAGCCATCCTAGTGATCACCGCTTATCCAATTAACAGAACAGAACAAGCTCAAGAGTTGCTACTTTCATATCTTTAAAATAGTGGAATGTTTTGTATGTACAGAAATAGGAAAGGTCTAAAGTGTGGAACTGGCTTTGAGGTAAACTCTTACTCTGATTGGATTTGCTTGTATTTATACCGGAATCATAATATAAATATATGATTAATGTATTCACATTCTCTAATCTTCTTTTAGACTTGTAGTTACCATTCAAAAGTCATGGACAACCTTCGTTAACCTTGAGGGCCACTGAGAGACAACCTTGGACTTGGTCACTGGCTCACTTAGCAATATTCAGTTATTCACTCTGTTGTATATAACTCACCAATTAAATTCAAACAACTAATTCAAAACATTATACTATAGCTTTTCATTAAAAAAATTCCAAAACATTCATTTAATTATATAAACCAAAGAACAGCTTTTAAGACTTAAAATATTTCCTAAGTATCCAACAAGTCAATACAGATTTTTTAAGAAAACTAAACCATTTTTTCAACTTTACAACAAAAACACCAACTGTTACAAAAAAACTCTCGAATTTCCTATTTCTCCAGCCTTATGACAAAGATATCAGATTAATAAAATTTAGAATTCATTACTTTTTCTTCATTTTTAAAATTATCTACATACTATTTATTTCTCTCCATTTTATTCAGTGAGAAAATAAAATTACAAATGCCTGAACACAAAAATAAATAAAATTAGAATAATCAGTTTCCTCTAGAGGATATTCTTCGTCACAAAATTAAAAAAAAAAAGAGTAGGAGAAGAGGGAAGCGACTAGCACCTTTTGTAGTTTTCCGTTTATTTTCTGTATAAGGCGGGTGATTTCGGCTCCTTCATCGGAAATTATGAGCAACGTTATCGGCGATCGCACTGAAGACGGCCTTTCCACCGCCGCTGCGGCCTCTGGCTCTACGGCTGTCCAGAGTTCTCCTCCCACTGATCGTCCTGTCCGCGTCTACGCCGATGGGATCTACGATCTTTTCCACTTTGGTCATGCTCGATCTCTCGAACAAGCCAAATTAGCGTTAGTATTTCTTATCTCTTAGAGATGATTGTCCTGATTTTCATCTCTAATTCGACTTTTTTTTACCGTCGCGTGCTCAATTTTCGCCGTTCCAGTGTCATTTTTCTCTGATCTGTTGAGTCTGGTTCATTGTAAGTTGTACAGTTTTTGTTTAGGTCGAGAGACATATCTTCCTTATTAGATAGTCTCGGTGATTGATTGGTCTGTATTGATTGAAATCTGTGATGTGCAAGGTCTTGTCGCGTATGATTTTAGTGAATCCCTTTCTAAATGTTGAAATTTGCAATAGCTGATACTGTTTCTGGATATATGTTCTTGACGAATGTTTTCGATTTTTTATTATTTTGAGGAGGTATGAGAGAAATTGACTTCTGGTTTCGTGTTCTTATGGTGTTGCTATGATTGTGCCGTTTCTTAATCGGCCGAGCAGGTTTCCAAACAACACTTACCTTCTTGTTGGATGTTGCAATGATGAGACTACCCATAAGTACAAGGGAAGGACTGTAATGACTGCAGAAGAGCGATATGAATCACTTCGACATTGCAAGTAATTGTTTTCTCTTATGTTCTGTTGAATGTGTTAGTAGAAAAACCCATGGAAGTGGCAGTGAGTGGAATTTTAGAACACGTTTTTTTTATCATGCAGGTGGGTGGATGAAGTCATCCCTGATGCACCATGGGTGGTCAACCAGGAGTTTCTTGACAAGCACCAGATTGACTATGTTGCCCACGATTCTCTTCCGTAAGAACATGTGTCTCTTGTGTTAGTTTTTATTTAGTTTTAAAAAATGGTGAAAACTTAGTTTTGTAGTTTTTACCTTTCACGACGTGCTTGTTGTTAGTTTAGCTCTTTTCTTACAAATGATTTTAGAACTACAATAACCTTCTTTGTATAATTCTCATGCACAGCTATGCTGATTCAAGCGGAGCTGGAAAGGATGTCTATGAATTTGTGAGTCGGAAGAATTTTCATACTCCTGCTTTTGACACTTTCATAGTTCTGTTGTAACTGAGCATCTGTTGCAGGTTAAGAAAGTTGGGAGGTTTAAGGAAACACAGCGAACTGAAGGAATATCGACCTCGGATATAATAATGAGAATAGTGAAAGATTACAATCAGTATGTCATGCGTAACTTGGATAGAGGATACTCAAGGGAAGATCTTGGAGTTAGCTTTGTCAAGGCATGTCATCATTTTCTTATCTCTACAATTTTGTCCTTTCTCAAAAAAAATTCACTTGTAAGAATCAACTTTGGATTTGTCGATTTGCAACAGGAAAAGAGACTTAGAGTTAATATGAGGCTAAAGAAACTCCAGGAGAGGGTCAAAGAACAACAAGAAAGAGTGGGAGAAAAGGCATGTCTTCTCTCAACTTCATTTTGCTTAATTGATCATTAGTTCATCACAAGTCCATCATTTGGACTGTATTGCATTCAATCAAATAAAGCTGTTCATCATAAGTTACAAGGAGAAATAACTAAATTTTAGGTCTTGTCTCTGCCTATTCATTCACATCTCCGCTTGATCTTGTACCTTTGACTATTTAGCGACTGTTTGGAAACCACTCTTAATGTGTCACGTTTTGGAGTCTAACTTGTCCTTAATTTGAACCTCGTTCACTTCTTTTAGGACTTTAATACTCTGTTTGGTTAGTAGCCTCTAGGCAGAAAACATTTGTATGTATTGCTTTTATTTTGTGTCTTCTTGTTGTGATTATTGGGTTATAGAATTGCATCACAAAGTGATGCTTGTTAATCCGCTGTAGTAGTGCCAGGCGATATCATGTTATATAATCTCATCTCGGTAGTAGCAGCCTTATCTCGTGTATCCGCTGCGCTTGAAACCTCCATGCAGTTTCATGCTTTAGCTAGTAATATGATATCTGATGAGACTAAGTTCATATGTGATTCTGAAAAAGCTGATTTTGTAGAAGTTTCTTATAATGCTCCTTCCTCTGTTGTTGTTAAACCCGGTTTTTCCAGATCCAAACTGTAAAAATGCTGCGCAACGAGTGGGTAGAGAATGCAGATCGATGGGTCGCTGGATTTCTTGAAATATTTGAAGAAGGTTGCCATAAGATGGTAAGTTCAATCTTGAAGACACATACAGTGCTTCAAAAATCTACTAATATTCATGACTATGTTCTGTATAACCTTGATTAAACTTGACAAATGCGTAAAATGTTAACAGGGAACTGCAATCGTAGACAGTATCCAAGAAAGGTTAATGAGACAAAAGTCGGCAGAGAGGCTGGAGAACGGTCAGGATGATGACACAGACGACCAGTTCTATGAAGAATACTTCGATCATGACATGGGTAGTGACGATGATGAAGATGAAAAATTCTACGACGAGGAAGAAGTAAAGGAAGAAGAGACAGAGAAAACTGTTATGACGGATGCTAAAGACAACAAGTAAGAACAAATTTGGCTTGCAGAAACCTCAGATTAGC